>NC_133528.1:112731957-113386957 GCF_048544455.1 Silene latifolia
TGTCTCTTCGAAATGTTCCCTGATCGTTGGCAAGCATCACAAGCTGAAACAAAAGACTTGGCGTCAGCAAACAAAGAGGGCCGATAAAAACCAGTGAAGTACCTTAGCCACGGTGCGCGATGGACCGTGGTGACCACCATATGAAGAGGAGTGACAGCCTTCCGGGACTATTTTGGTCTCCCACTGCGGAATAAACCGTCTGTAGAGACCGTCTGCACATTCCTTAAACAAGTAAGGATCATCCGGAAACCGCTTTAGCGTTATATAGAAAACGCTTTTTTTTTGATGAGAAAGGTCGGCACTTGCCACCGACAACGAAGATAGCTATATCTCGCATACCAAGGTTCTTGGTCAACAATAGACGATATAACAGCAATTAAAGTATCGTCAGGAAAAGAATCATCAATAGGTAGAGAATCTTCCCCTTCTTGTCGCATCAGTCGCGACAAGTGATCAGCTACAACGTTCTCAGCTCCTTTCTTGTCCTTAATCTGCAAATCAAACTCCTGAAGGAGGAGTATCCATCTCGAGTCGTGGTTTTGCCTCCTTCTTAGCAAGGAGGTGCCTCAAAGCTGCATGGTCAGTAAAAAAAGTGACTTCGACCCAACTAAATAAGTACGAAACTTCTCTAAGGCATAAACTACACTAATGGCTCCTTCTCGAGTGGTAGTGTACTTCACTTGAGCCTCATCCAGAGTTCGGCTCGCATAGTAAATAGCATTCAAGGCTTTGTCTTTCCTCTGCCCTAGCACCGCTCCTAGTGCATAGTCACTCGCGTCACACATGATCTCAAACGGCAAGTCCCAGTTGGGAGGCTGTATGATCGGCGCGGAGACTAAGGCCTGCTTTAACTTTGTTAAAAGCGAGAAAGACAAGCATCGATAAACACAAAAGGGGCATCCTTAAGCAACAGCTATGTAAGTGGTTTAGCAATTTTGGAGAAATCCTTGATAAACCGGCGATAAAAACCGGCGTGACCAAGGAAGCTCCTCACCCCCTTAACATTAACAGGAGGTGGTAATTCTTTGAATCACTTCCACCTTTGCTTTGTCAACTTCTATTCCCCTATCGAAACCAAGTGCCCTAAGACAACTCCCTCGTTGACCATAAAGTGGCACTTCTCCCAATTCAAAGACAAGGTTAACCTCAATACAACTACGCAACACTTTCTCAAGGTTAGACAGACGAGTTAGAAAAATCACTTCCGTATACACCGAAATCGTCCATAAAAACTTCCATGATAGACTCAATATACTCGAAAATATCCCCATCATACACCTTTGGAAGGTGGCACGGGCATTGCACAAACCAAAAGGCATTCTGCGATACGCAAAAACGCCCTTAGGACAGGTAAATGTAGTCTTAGCCCGATCGTGCGGGTGGATAGGGATCCGAAAGAACCACGAATACCCGTCTAAATAGCGAGAAAAATTTATGAGAAGCTAACCTTTCTACCATTTGATCAATAAAAGGAAGGGGAAAGTGATCTTTCTTGGTGGCGGCATTTAGCTGTCTGTAGTCTATGCACATCCGCCAACCGATTTACTACTCGAGTAGGTATTAATTCATTCTTCTCATTCTTAACTACGATTTGTCCCTCCTTTCTTCGGGACTACCCTGTCTTTGGGCTTACCCATCTAGAATTACCTACGGAATAAATAATACCTGCATCCAGCAGCTTCATTACCTCAGCCATCACAACATCCCCGCATCTTCCGGGTTCACGCCGACCCTGTCTGCAAGGTTTGTGATCCTCCTCCAGCTCTATCCTGTGCATACAAATATCGGGACTAATCCCCGTGATATCATCCAGTGAATAGCCCATTGCTTTCCTATTTTTCTTAAGTACAGCTAACAAAGAGGTTAGCTGATCATCACTAAGCTTGGCACTAACGATGACAGGATATTGCTCTGTATCGTCTAGAAAAGCATATTTAAGATGAGGTGGGAGAGGCTTACGTTCCGGTACCTTTACCTCAATGGAGCAAAGAGTGCTGATCATTTGTTCCACCTGCTCCCCGTCATGCTCATCCAAATCATCAACAAGCAAATCCAACGCAGCGTCATCGTCCTCTGGGTTATCTGCACACTCATCAAAAAGCATGAGAGCTTCCAGTGGGTCCTTCATAAAAGAACCCGACCAGAAGTCATAAATAGACTCATCAATGATATCGACCGAATAACAAGTGTCCTCTATCATTGGGTGGGCTAAAAACTGGGCAAACTAAATGTGATAGCGTCATCCCCATCGCAAGAGTCGACGCCCTTGTCTGACATCAATAACGGCCCCAGCTGTACAAAGGAATGGTCTTCCTAAGATAATTTGGGTCCGGGTGTCCTCAGCTATATCCAAAACAATGAAATCTACTGGGATGTAAAGCTTGCCTATTTTCACAGGCACATCCTCCAGGACACCTAAGGGTCTTCTAACAGATCTATCGGCCATCTGTAGGGTAATGTTAGTCACCTTGAAATGACTCATCTTCAATTTCTTGCAGACAGGAAGGGGCATGACACTAACACTGGCACCTAAATCGCAAAGGGCCTTATCAATAACCATATGGCCTATGACACAAGTAATAGAAAAGCTGCCCGGATCTTTCATTTTTGGAGGGGCTTTATTCAACAGTAAATTACTAGACTCTTCCATAAATGAAATTGTCTCAAATTCGCTCAAATTTCTCTTACGCGTCACAATATCTTTCATAAACTTAGCGTAAGTGGGTACATGAGTAACAAGTTCAGAAAAAGGGACGAGTTACACGAAGGTTCTTCACGATGTCCACAAATTTACCGTACTGCTGCTCGATCCTTGCGTCCTTCAGACGACTCGGGAAGGGTACCCTGGTAGTGATGAGCGGTCCCGCAACCTTTCCTTTACCCTTATCAATGCGTGACGTCTCCACAGCAGGGGAAGATGACACGGTGGCGGTATTAGATACTGAATTAGGATTTCCGCCACTTAACGCACTGGATCGAGTACTTTGATCGCTCGATCGACCATGTTCTTCCCTCGATCAAGTGATTTCTTCAGCCGAGTTGCTCGATCGAGTAGTACTATCGCTCGATCGACCAACTTGGAATTCTACGCTTCTCGATCGACCGCCATTGTCACTCGATCGAGTAACTGGATGATTAGAACCGCTCGATCGAGTAGATGAGTTGCTCGATCGAGTGGTTACTGCACACGCAGCAAGTATTTCCTGCAAAAACTCGTCTAGATCATCATCTGAGTCATCATTAGCTGCCAAAACCTCGTCTTCTTCATGAGGAGGGCCATTTTGAAAGTTCATTGCACTGACTGGATCACAAATTGGAAGATACTTGGCTTGATCTGTCGCGTGTGTCAACTACGCGACTTGTTCTTTCAATTCCGATATAACCGTTTCAGATTGCTGTGACATCTTTGACATACTCATCATAATGGATTTCAACTCAGCAATTTCTTCTCTTGCAGAGGGAGAGACCGGTTGTGGTACTGGCGTAGAAAGGGTAGAAACGCTCTTTATCTCTTCATATAGCTGGGAGAAAGGAACTCCCTGCTTGTACTTCTTATATGCGAGGGCGCGCTCTACACCTGCCGTGCATTCGTAAAGATCGTGCCCTTCCTCGCCACATCTACCACATGGCTCTGTATGCTCTGTAATCGTAGGCATATTGTCAAGCAACTTTCGAAGCAACAGCTAATCTGCAAAACTGATCAAAACTTTGCAGAAAATGAGATCAGCCTCAAGGAATAAATTCCTTGAGACAAAAGACAAACTTAATTAAAGCAACAAAATTGCGCCACCTCCCCGGCAACGGCGCCAAAATTTGACACGTCTGTCGCGTACCTGTCAAAAATAACCAACTGGTTCTAACTAATATAGCTAGGGAAGTCGGATCGAATCCACATAGAGGTAGAAATTGTCGGCTGAATTTAAGTTCGTCTAAGTAACCAATTTGGGGGTTTATAAAATGTGATTTCTAAACTAAGAGAATAAGGAAAAGAGAAATAAAAGGAAGGAATTTAACAGATAAAGGAGAATAGCTAAGACAAACGGTTCACCATAATCATCTAGTCGAGTAATCTAGGTCCCAGGTCAATGCAGTACGGTCTAAGGGGTAGCGAACGTCACCTTTCGGTCCTTAATTCACCCTAAAGTGTAAACAGTTTAACTTTCGCCCTCGCTTTGCAATACTCTATTGTTCGCTACTAGTCTGCCTCTTCCAACCTTTCGGTCCAGGTCAAGGTCCACTAAGAATAAGGGTCTAATTGCGTCGACTCAATTAGGCAATTACAATTAAATGTAGCATTTAAACAACAAAGACGGTACCAACATTAACTTAGTAAATCAATTACTCTCCCTTCATATTATGGATCCCCTATAGTCTTAGCATAGGAAATTAGCTACTCATAATCGTCGGACTAACAATTACAATAACCAAATAATTTAACTAAGCATGATGAATAAACTATTAAGAGACTGATTGAACAATTATAAAGCAAAGAGAAAAAGGATTTAAAAGCAGTAAATACGATTAAGAAATAAACTAGATTGATAATACCGAATCCGAGTAACAAATGTAGAGAATAGAAATCCAAAGAATAGTGACAGAAGTAGCAGTCGAAAATGTACGTAGTCAAGAGATGGGAGTAACGTGATGTTCTCCTCAGTCTTATACTGAAAAATCGTCTTAAACCTAATCTATGGACTAATTACAAAAGCCCATAAAAGATTAGGCGGAAATAAACTAAAAGCACACGAAAACCCCTCGATCGAGTAGAAAGATTACTCGATCGAACGCAAATCACTCGATCGAGCTAGAACAACCTCTCGATCGAGCACTGCTTGCAGAACTTCCTCGATCGACTCCTTTAAACTGGTCGATCGACCAATCTTGAGTGTGTAGAGCATTCGATCGAGCGAGAGACCACTCGATCGAGCTATATAGGCATGTTAGGACCTGAATTGCTTTCCAAACTCAGCTCATACGTCTTCCAATTGTTAGATTTCCAAGCTCCAGCTCCTTCTTTCCATGAATGCGTGTAATTGGGACAGTTAAGGCTCGATTTAGCTCCTCTTTGGTCAATTCCTGCAAATTACAATAAACGGACCAAAGTAGAATATTCGGGGGCATTTGTAGCCAGATGCTACATAAAAAGCATAGAAATACGTGCTGAAATAGGCTAAAAAGACTATACATTAGGCACGTATCAAATCTCCCAAACCAAACCTTTGCTTGTCCCCAAGCAAATATGAATGCAACTAAGGGTGAACAATGGAACGGGACCAACGCATCAGCTACAAATCATCCACTAGAACCAGTTTAATGCAACAAAATGACAAAATGGCAACTGAAAAGTGCAAACGAGTTAAATTAATGTTTCAAGCTTATTGAACCGTCGACCTTGCAAGACTCAAAGATGTCGGACTCTCACGGGTCGCTCGTCACTCAAAAACAGGCACAGGTGAGTATAAACGTGAAAGATAGGAAAGAATCAGACACTCACCTAACTCGACTTATAAGAACATGCATGCAGTTAACATGAATAAAGTCTCTACAACCGTACATATGCATTCCAACCATACTAATGACCAAGACACGTGCCGAGGGCTTACATTTGGGTTAGTGAGGTAATGGGTAAGAAGGGGCTAAAATGAATTTGGATATGTGGGGTTAATAGCCAGGCTAGCAACAACGGATCCAAATATAGACTGCATCCCAACTTCGTACTTATAACAGCAAGATAAAACGGTGCAAAATTATGCACTAAACTCACAAAACACCAAAAATCGTCAACTCCCCATAAAATATAAATAAGGCATGGGAGTGTGAAACATTGTGCAATTCTCATTCTTTTTTTTTTTTTTTTTTTTTTCATTTCGAATTTTTTTGTCTTTTTTTTTTTTCTTCGCACTTTTCGTTCTCTTTTTTTTTCAATTCAACATTTTTTTTTTCTTTCTTTCCCTTCAATCTTTCCACCATCTTCTGAAATCAGATAAAATAACCATATTGCAATAAAACATTCCAAGAACTACTCGTTACTAACTCAGCTAGGGTAGGAAGTATTATAGAAAGTAGTTGATAGGACAAAAAGGCAATTTGGCTATGTGAGGCTCATGGGTAGAATGAAATAAGGGGGACTGCCTCTCCTAACACGTGTCACCATCCACAGACCGAATGCATATAGGTACTAAGAAGACTAGACTCATGCTTATGCAAATTGATGTTACATGTCTTAAAGAGAGTACTACTCACATCCTAAATGAAACCGGTCATGAATGTCACCAGTTTAATAAGCTCTAACCTCAGAATGTAATGTAGCTTGCCGACATAGTGAATCAAGTCTATTCGTTCAGATAAGAGAGAAACAAAAACTCGTAGATTATGCACATAATCAAGCCAATTAAATGTCAAGAAAATGCAGGGTTCAAGTAAGGGTTCAAAGTAGCGTCAATGTTCAAACGTTCCGACTCAAATTAAACATGAAATTTTTGAAATTCTTTGAAATTTTTGTAACAAACAACAATGCATGCGGAAATAAGAAATATGGAAGCAGAAATGCGAGAAATGATGCAGACACGGATATGGATGCAAACCTCCCCAAACCAAACCGTACAATGTCCTCATTGTACTAAAAATAGGGAAAGAAATGCAAACTGAAAGGAAAAAGAGAGGCGGAGTCGGAAAACTTACAAAATGTCATAAGGAGGGACCTCCCCAAACCGACCATGAACATGGGAGGTCAAGAAAAAATCAAGTAGCTCCATAGACGTAAAACAGCAGCTGGAAGTCGAAACTACTCGATCGAGCAGTTGCTACAGCTCGATCGAGTGAACCGGTGTATTGGAAGAGCTCGATCGAGTGAATAATCATCGAGTGAATAATCACTCGATCGAGTAAGCACGGGTTTGGATCTGGTCGATCGAGGACAGTATCCCTCGATCGAGTAACAGTTGCATCAGAAAGTGCTCGATCGAACGCAAAATCATTCGATCGAGTACTTTAACCTGCAAAAGACGCATTAAAAGCAAGGAAAATACGAGAGGGGTTCATAAACAGCGTCTAAAGTTCGACGTAAAGCTAAAGAAAAACAAATAGTTCAACAAAAGTACAAATAAAATGTCGGGCTGCCTCCGGAGAGCGCTGGTTTAAGAGGTCCCGCACGACCTTTCGGTATCAAAATGGCGGCGCGTCGAGCTCGTTGAAGCGCAAGACTTCAACGCGGTTGTCCGCTTCACTCGCCTCATGGTAATGCTTCACGTATTGGCCATTCACCTTGAATCTATGACCCTCGGAATCTTCAAACTCCACGGATCCAAATTTGGTAACAGTTTCACCACCGTGTATGGACCACTCCACCGGACTTGACTTGCCAGGAAATAGTCTCAACCGGGCATTAAACAGCAACACCTTCTGCCCCACATGAAACTCCCGAGGTAGGATTCTCTTGTCATGCCATCTCTTTGTCTTTCCCTTGTAAATGCGCGAGCTGTCATAGGCATTAAGCCTAAACTCCTCTAATTCATCTAGCTGCAAAAGACGATTCTGACCACACAATTTAGGATCATAATTAAGCTCACGGATTGCCCACCAGGCCTTACATTCCAGCTCAACAGGTAAGTGACACGATTTCCCATAAACTAACCTATAAGGTGATGCACCAATTGGTGTCTTAAAGGCAGTTCTATAAGCCCACAATGTGTCATCTAGCTTAAGACTCCAGTCTCTCCGTGATTTAGAGACTACCTTAGACAAGATCTCTTTCAGCTCACGATTAGAGACCTCTACCTGACCACTAGTTTGGGGATGATACCTCAAACTAGGGGTGTCAACGAGCCGAGCCGAGCTCGAGCTTACCTATGATCGAGCTCGGCTCATATTTTAAAAGTCGAGTTCGAGCCCGAATCCGAGCTCCTGAAATCAAGGCTTGGGATCGGCTCATATAATATTTTACGAGCCCGAACACGAGCCCGAACTTTGTTTGCGTACTATTTTTCCGAGCATTATTTTAATTATAACCTAATTTTTATTTAAAAATTCAAATTCAAACGAGATTATTATTTATTGTTAGCTTATAATAACAATTATTATGTAATTTTATCTTATAAATTAATATTCTAATTTATTTATTTTAAAATTGATACAAATTAAGTAAATATATTGAAAAACATTAAGTAAATTTAAAAATAACGAGCTCCCGAGCCGAGCCTTAGTGTGCTCAAGCTCGGCTCGGTTTGGGCTCGGCTTAGTTCGAGCCCGAGCTCGAGCTCAGTTTGACCGATTTCGAGCCGAGCTTTGACCGAGCCGATCCCGAGGGCTTGTCGAGCAGGCTCAGTTCATTTACAGCCCTACCCCAAACCACGCCGGTGTTGGACACCAACTCTAGACAGTATGGAGGTGAGTTTCTTTTCCTTAAAATGCATCCCCCCATCACTAATGACGACCCTAGGGACACCAAAACGGGGGAATATGATCTTTTTGAACATCTTTATCACGGTCTTACCATCACAATGAGGTGAAGCAATTGCCTCAACCCATTTTGACACATAGTCTACTGCTACTAAGATGTACTGTTACCTTTTTGGGACGGAACGGTCCTTGGAAATCAATGCCCCGGACATCGAAAACCTCAACCTCTAGGATGCCGTTTTGTGGCATCTCATGTCTCTTTGAAATGTTCCCCGATCGTTGGCAAGCATCATAAGTGAAACAAAAGACTTGGCGTCAAAGCAAACAAAGAGGGCCAGTAAAAACCAGATGAAGTACCTTAGCCACGGTGCGCGATGGACCGTGGTGACCACCATATGAAGAGGAGTGACAGCCTTCCAGGACTATTTTGGTCTCCCACTGCGGAATACACCGTCTGTAGAGACCGTCCGCACATTCCTTAAACAAGTAAGGATCATCCTGTATATCGCTTAGCGTTATATAGAAAACGCTTCTTTTTTCGATGAGAAAGGTCGGCGGCGGCTTGCCAGCGACAACGAAGATAGCTATATCTCGCATACCAAGGTTCTTGGTCAACAATAGACGATATAACAACAATTAAAGTATCGTCAGGAAAAGAATCATCAATAGGTAGAGAATCTTCCCCTTCTTGTCGCATCAATCGCGACAAGTGATCGCCTACAACGTTCTCGGCTCCTTTCTTGTCCTTAATCTCGCAAATCAAACTCCTGAAGGAGGAGTATCCATCTCGAGTCGTGGTTTTGCCTCCTTCTTAGCAAGGAGGTGCCTCAAAGCTGCATGGTCGGTAAAAAACAGTGACTTCGACCCAACTAAATAAGTACGAAACTTCTCTAAGGCATAAACTACGCTAACGGCTCCTTCTCGATGGTAGTGTACTTCACTTGAGCCTCATCCGAGTTCGGCTCGCATAGTAAATAGCATTCAAGGCTTTGTCTTTCCTCGCCCTAGCACCGCTCCTAGTGCATAGTCACTCGCGTCACACATGATCTCAAACGGCAAGTCCCGGTTGGGAGTATGTATGATCGGCGCGGAGACTAAGGCCTGCTTTAACTGTTAAAAGCAGAAAGACAAGCATCGATAAACACAAAAGGGGCATCCTTAAGCAACAGCTATGTAAGTGGTTTAGCAATTTTGGAGAAATCCTTGATAAACCGGCGATAAAAACCGGCGTGACCAAGGAAGCTCCTCACCCCCTTAACATTAACAGGAGGTGGTAATTCTTTGAATCACTTCCACCTTTGCTTTGTCAACTTCTATTCCCCTATCGAAACCAAGTGCCCTAAGACAACTCCCTCGTTGACCATAAAGTGGCACTTCTCCCAATTCAGCACAAGGTTAACCTCAATACAAATACTGCAACACTTTCTCAAGGTTAGACAGACAGTTAGAAAAATCACTTCCGTATACACTGAAATCGTCCATAAAAACTTCCATGATAGACTCAATATACTCTGAAAATATCCCCATCATACACCTTTGGAAGGTGGCACGGGCATTGCACAAACCAAAAGGCATTCTGCGATACGCAAAAACGCCCTTAGGACAGGTAAATGTAGTCTTAGCTCGATCGTGCGGGTGGATAGGGATCCGAAAGAACCCGAATACCCGTCTAAATAGCGAGAGAAAAATTTATGAGAAGCTAACCTTTCTACCATTTGATCAATAAAAGGAAGGGGAAAGTGATCTTTCTTGGTGGCGGCATTTAGCATCGTAGTCTATGCACATCCGCCAACCGATTACTACTCGAGTAGGTATTAATTCATTCTTCTCATTCTTAACTACAGTTGTCCCTCCTTTCTTCGGGACTACCTGTACTGGGCTTACCCATCTAGAATTACCTACGGAATAAATAATACCGCATCCAGCAGACTTCATTACCTCGGCCATCACAACATCCCCGCATCTTACGGTTCGGTAACCGACGACGACCCTGTCTCGCAAGGTTTGTGATCCTCCTCGACTCTATCCTGTGCATACAAATATCGGGACTAATCCCCGTGATATCATCCAGTGAATAGCCCATTGCTTTCCTGTTTTTCTTAAGTACGACTAACAAAGAGGTTAGCTGATCATCACTAAGCTTGGCACTAACGATGACAGGATATTGCTCTGTATCGTCTAGAAAAGCATATTTAAGATGAGGTGGGAGAGGCTTACGTTCCGGTACCTTTACCTCAATGGAGCAAAGAGTGCTGATCATTTGTTCCACCTGCTCCCCGTCATGCTCATCCAAATCATCAACAAGCAAATCCAACGCAGCGTCATCGTCCTCGGGCTATCTCGCACACTCATAAAAAAGCATGAGAGCTTCCGGTGGGTCCTTCATAAAAGAACCCGACCAGAAGTCATAAATAGACTCATCAATGATATCGACCGAATAACAAGTGTCCTCTATCATTGGGTGGGCTAAAAATCTTGGGCAAACTAAATGTGATAGCGTCATCCCCTCGCAAGAGTCGACGCCCTTGTCGACATCAATAACGGCCCCAGTTGTACAAAGGAATGGTCTTCCTAAGATAATTTGGGTCGGGTGTCCTCCTATATCCAAAACAATGAAATCTCTTGGGATGTAAAGCTTGCCTATTTTCACAGGCACATCCTCCAGGACACCTAAGGGTCTCCTAACAGATCTATCGGCCATCTGTAGGGTAATGTTAGTCACCTTGAAATGACTCATCTTCAATTTCTTGCAGACAGGAAGGGGCATGACACTAACACTGGCACCTAAATCGCAAAGGGCCTTATCAATAACCATATTGTCTATGACACAAGTAATAGAAAAGCTGCCCGGATCTTTCATTTTTGGAGGGGCTTTATTCAACAGTAAATTACTAGACTCTTCCATAAATGAAATTGTCTCAAATTCGCTCAAATTTCTCTTACGCGTCACAATATCTTTCATAAACTTAGCGTAAGTGGGTACATGAGTAACAAGTTGAGAAAAAGGGACGAGTTACGAAGGTTCTTCACGATGTCCACAAACTTACCGTCATCTTGCTTGCTCGATCCTTGCGTCCTTCAGACGACTCGGGAAGGGTACCCTGGTAGCGATGAGCGATCCCGCAACCTTTCCTTTACCCTTATCAATGCGTGACGTCTCCACAGCAGGGGAAGATGACACGGTGGCGGTATTAGATACTGAATTAGGATTTCCGCCACTTAACGCACTGGATCGAGTACTTTGATCGCTCGATCGACCATGTTCTTCCCTCGATCGAGTGATTTCTTCAGCCGAGTTGCTCGATCGAGTAGTACTATCGCTCGATCGACCAACTTGGAATTCTACGCTTCTCGATCGACCGCCATTGTCACTCGATCGAGTAACTGGATGATTAGAACCGCTCGATCGAGTAGATGAGTTGCTCGATCGAGTGGTTACTGCACACGCAGCAAGTATTTCCTGCAAAAACTCATCTAGATCATCATCTGAGTCATCATTAGCTGCCAAAACCTCGTCTTCTTCATGAGGAGGGCCATTTTGAAAGTTCATTGCACTGACTGGATCGCAAATTGGAAGATACTTGGCTTGATCTGTCGCGTGTGTCAACTACGCGACTTGTTCTTTCAATTCCGATATAACCGCTTAGTTTGATTCTTTGTGACATCTTTGACATACTCATCATAATGGATTTCAACTCAACAATTTCTTCTCTTGCGAGAGGAGAGACCGGTTGTGGTATGCTTGGCGTAGAAAGGGTAGAAACGCTCTTTATCTCTTCATATAGCTGGGAGAAAGGAACTCCCTGCTTGTACTTCTTATATGCGAGGGCGCGCTCTACACCTGCCGTGCATTCGTAAAGATCGTGCCCTTCCTCGCCACATCTACCACATGGCTCTGTATGCTCTGTAATCGTAGGCATATTGTCAAGCAACTTTCGAAACAAGCTAATCGCAAAACCGATCAAAACTTTGCGAGAAAATGAGATCACCTCAAGGAATAAATTCCTTGAGACAAAAGACAAACTTAATTAAAGCAACATAATTGCGCCACCTCCCAAGCAACGACGCCAAAATTTGACACGTCGTCGCGTACTGTCAAAAATAACCAACTGGTTCTAACTAATATAGCTAGGGAAGTCGGGTCGAATCCACGAGAGAGGTAGAAATTGTAAATTTGAATTTAAGTTCGTCTAAGTAACCAATTTGGGGGTTTATAAAATGTGATTTCTAAACTAAGAGAATAAGGAAAAGAGAAATAAAAGGAAGGAATTTAACAGATAAAGGAGAATAGCTAAGACAAACGGTTCACCATAATCATCTGGTCGAGTAATCTAGGTCCCAGGTCAATGCAGTACGGTCTAAGGGGTAGCGAACGTCACCTTTCGGTCCTTAATTCACCCTAAAGTGTAAACAGTTTAACTTTCGCCCTCGCTTCAATACTCTATTGTTCGCTACTAGTCTGCCTCTTCCAACCTTTCGGTCCAGGTCAAGGTCCACTAAGAATAAGGGTCTAATTGCGTCGACTCAATTAGGCAATTACAATTAAATGTAGCATTTAAACAACAAAGACGGTACCAACATTAACCTAGTAAATCGATTACTCTCCCTTCATATTATGGATCCCCTATAGTCTTAGCATAGGAAATTAGCTACTCATCATCGTCGGACTAACAATTACAATAACCAAATAATTTAACTAAGCATGATGAATAAACTATTAAGAGACTGATTGAACAATTATAAAGCAAAGAGAAAAAGGATTTAAAAAAGCGAAGAATACGATTAAGAAATAAACTAGATTGATAATACCGAATCCGAGTAACAAATGTAGAGAATAGAAATCCAAAGAATAGTGATGAAGTAGCGATCGAAAATGTACGTAGTCAAGAGATGGGAGTAACGTGATGTTCTCCTCAGTCTTATACTGAAAAATCGTCTTAAACCTAATCTATGGACTAATTACAAAAGCCCATAAAAGATTAGGCGGAAATAAACTAAAAGCACACGAAAACCCCTCGATCGAGTAGAAAGATTACTCGATCGAACGCAAATCACTCGATCGAGCTAGAACAACCTCTCGATCGAGCACTGCTTGCAGAACTTCCTCGATCGACTCCTTTAAACTGGTCGATCGACCAATCTTGAGTGTGTAGAGCATTCGATCGAGCGAGAGACCACTCGATCGAGCTATATAGGCATGTTAGGACTGAATTGCTTTCCAAACTCAGCTCATCATACGTCTTCCAATTGTTAGATTTCCAAGCTCCAGCTCCTTCTTTCCATGAATGCGTGCAATTGGGACAGTTAAGGCTCGATTTAGCTCCTCTTTGGTCAATTCCTGCAAATTACAATAAACGGACCAAATTAGAATATTCGGGGGCATTTGTAGCCAGATGCTACATAAAAAGCATAGAAATACGTGCTGAAATAGGCTAAAAAGACTATACATTAGGCACGTATCATTTACCTCGAATATCATCATAAAGATCAGGCTGTACCGTTAAATCTCCCATGGCATCCCCTCTCTGCATCATATGTATCCCAAACTTCCCAACCTCATCTCTCAACCTCATCCAAGATAAAGCTGTACACAAAGAATGTACACTCTTCCTACTCAAAGTATCTGCAACAACATTGGCTTTCCCTTCATGGTAGATAATATCCATGTCATAATCGCCAATCAGCTCCATCCACCTCCTCTGTCTCATGTTCAACTCCTTTTGAGTGAAGATGTACTTGAGACTCTTGTGATCAGAAAATACCTTAAAGGTCGCCCCATAAAGGTAATGTCTCCTAATCTTAAGAGCAAACACCACTACACCCAACTCTAGATCATGTGTAGGGTAGTTCTCCTCATAAGGCTTCAATTGCCTAGAAGCATAGGCAATCACTTTACCATTCTGCATCAACACACATCCCAACCCATTCTTTGAGGCATCTGTATAAACCTCAAAGTTCTCGATCCCTTCAGGCAATGCTAAGATAGGAGCTGTGGTCAAACGCTCCTTTAATGTTTGGAACGCCGTCTCACAACTCTCATCCCAACGAAACCTGTTGTCTTTCCTCATCAAGGCTGTCATAGGTCTAGCAATCTTGGATAAATCTTTCACGAACCGTCTGTAGTATCCAGCTAAACCCAAGAAACTCCTGATCTCAGCAACATTCTTTGGTGCTTCCCACTTTGTCACTGCCTCAATCTTTGCCGGATCCACAGCTACCCCATCCTTAGAGATCACATGCCCCAGAAAAGCAACTCTCTCTAACCATAACTCACACTTGGATAGCTTAGCATATAAATCATGCTCCCTCAAGGTCTGCAACACAATCCTCAGATGCTCCTCATGCCCCTCCTTAGTCTTGGAGTAGACTAAGATGTCATCGATAAACACCACCACAAACTTGTCCAAAAACTGACTGAAGATTCTGTTCATCAAATACATAAACACAGCCGGTGCATTAGATAACCTAAACGGCATCACCACATACTCATAATGGCCATACCTCGACGTGAAAGCTGTCTTTGGTATGTCCACCTCTCTAATCTTCACCTGATGGTACCCCGACCTCAAATCAATCTTGGAAAAGACTGATGCACCACTCAACTGATCAAACAGGTCATCTATCCTTGGCAAAGGTACTTGTTCTTTATCGTCACTCGGTTCAGCTCCCTGTAGTCTATGCACAACCTCAAGCTCCCATCTTTCTTTTTCACAAAAAGAACTGGTGCTCCCCACGACGATACACTAGGTCTAATGTATCCCTTCTCTATCAGGTCATCTAACTGTTTCCTGAGCTCCTCCATCTCCTTAGGACCCATCCGGTACGGTGCCTTAGAGATTGGCCCCGTCCCCGGTTTCAACTCAACCGTGAAATCTATCTCCCTCTTCGGTGGCAACCCCGGAATCTCCTCTGGAAAGACATCTGCAAACTCACCCACCACTGGTATTTGATCAACTGTCGGACTCTCTATCCGGTCATCTCTCACATGGCACAAGATCAAAGGGCATCCCTTCCTCAGATAGGACTTCAAGGTCACAGCTGCAATCAACTTAACTTTGGGTTTGACCACAAACCCACGATAAGACACACTAACGCCCTTAGGACCTCTCAAAGACACTTTTTTTTTATGACAGTCTATCTTAGCTTTGTACTTTCCCAACCAATCCATCCCGACTATCATCTCAAAACCATCAAAAGAAAACTCTAGCAAGTCTACAGGTAGATCAACTTGCCCAACTATCATAGATACATCCCTATACAACCTCCCACATGATACAGACTCACCCGAAGGTATAAAAACTTTCTCACTTATACTCATATACCCTCAAACCCAACCGTTTAACATGACTCGAAGATACAAACGACTGAGACGCCCCCGAATCAAACAAAACAAAGGTATGAATACCGTTAACAAGAAAAGTACCAGTGATAACATGTGCATTGATGCGTGTAATTTATACGATGTTTTACACCCTATTTTACACGCATTTCAGAGCTCAATTATGTAGTTTATGCTACTATTTGCCCCATTTCGTCTACTTTCGTATTTTTATGTAATATTGTAGATTTATGCGTAAATGAGTAGAAATCAAGCTAAATCCGTCCCCAAGTACTTGGCATTTTATTTGACATGAAGTATTTAATCGGGAAACGAACTTGGTGCGTATTTCGAGGCCTGAAAGACAACTTTATGAAGAATTAGAAGCGGACTACCAGCTACAATGGTCGATCGACTGCCTCCTATGGTCGATCGACCAGAGCACGACTTACAGAAGCTACTGTTCAGCGCAGTTCAGTCGATCGACCTGTCTCAGTGGTCGATCGACGAAACCGATAATTCTGACGCAAGTTAATAGAACGAGAATTCCGAAGCCCATTGTAATTAGGTTTAGGAATAAGAGTTATGTAATATTCCTATATAACGTAACCTTAGTTTTTAGAATAATCATCAAGTTTTTATCAAGTCTTTTATCATCAATAATTAGGGTTCTTGAGATTATTTCGTAATCAATAAAGTTTACTTTTGCATTCGGTTTTGATCCTTTCTCTGCAATTCCTTTTACGGTATTCTCTGTTCCAATATTCAGTTTTATTGTTTTATTTCGTTCATAGTTTAGAATTGCTAGAGTAGTTTCCCAAAGCCAATTTATCGTCTCATGTTATTTGCTTGTTTAGTAAATTTAATCATGAATTCAGTATCTTTATTCGTTAATCTTGTTGTTGTTTTTTATCGTAAACATGAGTAGCTAAATACCCTGTGCTAGGATGTAGGGAATCTGTAGTGTAGGCGGCGTAAGTTTAGTAGACCTAGATCGCGCCATGGTCGATCGACCGGCTTACCTGGTCGATCGACTGGCCACGTGAGATTTGTTTCGTTTTAATTAATTTAATTGCTATGTTTGACGAATCGAGTGCACGCGACTAGTTGAATGCTTAGGAATTGACCGACCCGATAAGATCGAAAGATAGGGGAGGGAGATAAACTACCTAATTAAGACGACTAGATTAATGAGATCGAAAGATAAGTCAATTTAGGTATTTAAATCACTTTTCAGGACGAAAGTTAATATTAGTGATATTAGGGACCCGTAGCTAGATCGAAAGAATTACCTGTTAAGAATGGACCGAGAGGACTTCTTATTTTCCCGTCTCACGTGATTGTTTTAGACTTACTTAGCATGCTGCCACCGAAACTACAGTGAACCGACCATCTTAGTACCCTTTTAATATCTGGTTTTATACATTTCTTTAGCTTTCTTTTAATTTCATTGCCATTAGTATAGACCAACTCAAAACAAACCCCCGTACATTTGTGACTTTAGACTAAAATCAGACGACTAATAATTGCATCGCCTCTCTGTGGTTCGACCCTGACTGCCACTAGCTATAGTAGTAGTTTGGAACTATAAATTTATCTTTGGTACTCTACGACGGTATCAAATTTTGGCGCCGTTGCCGGGGAGGCAATTGTTTAAATTTTTAGTTGTTTTATTTTTAGTCTTTCTCTTAGTTTAAGGGACATCTGTTCCTTAAACTATTCTCATATTCTACTTGTAGTTTCCTCTTATGCGCAGGTCACCGGGTGGTGAATTGCGACCATTAGATCCTGTGATCGAAAGGACTTTGCGCGAGTTGAGACGATCATCTAGATTATTGCCGACAGAGGAAGAGCTGAGTACTCTGTCTAGTTACTACGAGAACGAGCTGTTTGAGGAGGATCCACCTTCATCACCTATTTATACTTCCTCAGCTGAGACCGTCACATCTCCAGACATGGCTGAAGAAGCAAGTATAGCTAGTCACTCCGAGCCAACAGCTGCGAATCTCTATAAGGGATTCGCATTACCAAGGACGGACAGAAAATTCGAACCAAAACCGTCTTATATTAACTTGGTTGAGAGAAACCAATTTGGGGGAGCTGCAAATGAAGATGCAGCTAAACATATGGAGACATTCATTGACTACTGCTGCTCCATACCCCCACCAGCAGGTGTGACTCCAGACCAGGTGAAGGAGACGATGTTCATATTTTCGCTTCGTGATGCCGCAAGGGAATGGTACCGAGACCTGGATCGAGCTGCTAACGGGATCAGTGATTGGAATTCGCTGGCCCTAGCATTCTACAAGAAATATTTCTCTGCCTCGAAGACCAATGCCATTAGAGCTCAGATCACGAGCTTTAAACAGGGTCCTGATGAGAATGTTCATGAGGCGTGGGCCCGTTTCAAGAAGCTGGTGCGAACTATTCCGCACCATGGATTCGAGCAATGGAGCCTATGCAATCAGTTTTATAATGGGCTTTATGACGATTAGAGGGCTATCCTGGATACTGCAGCTAATGGCAGATTCCAGGAGAATGTTGGAGAAACTAAGGGGTGGAAAATCATTGATGATATGGCCACCCATAAAGCTGAGCATGGAAATTCCAGGGGAAATCAAAGGAGAGCTGCTGAATCCCCTTCTGTAGCTGCATTAGAGGCTCTTACGGCGAGATTTGATAAGTACGAGTTGGGAGGAGCTTCAAAAGGAGGGATTTATCAAGTGAATGTTGTGTCAGACGGTCCTTTCGTCTGCAAGAGATGTGGAGGAGAAGGACATGTTTTAGATTTTTGTCCTAGCCCCTATAAGTCTTGTGCTGCTTTTCAACATTATAGGCAGACAAATACTTATTTTGAGCCGAATGTCCATCCAAACTTGAGGTGGAGTAGCCAAACTCCGACTCCACCCCCACAGCAGCAGCAGCAACAGCAAAGTTATTGCCCCCTCATAAGCAACAATAGTTTCAAAAGCCTCCGTATATCCCGCAGCAGCAGTAGCAGTCCCATGGCTCCGATTTTGCCGAGTTGAAAAATTTATTGCTAAAGGAGTCTCAAGCTAGAGAGGCCTGGATGAAAATGTTGGAGAGTCAAATTGCCCAATTGGCTAGCAAGAGTGCAACAAGAGCTCCAGGGCAATTATCGTCGCAGCCGGACCAAAAAGAGACCCTTAATGCAATTACTTTGAGGAGTGGGTCTACCCTTGATGGGCCCGCTATGGACGAGGAAGCTACTGGAAAAGATGAGGCGGAACCAAGCAAGAAGAAGGCAGTAACGAACAGTGGCAAGAAAAAGACGACTAGCAGGTATATCAGTCGATCGACTGATACACCTGGTCGATCGACCGGTCTGCTCAACAGTACAGGTTCTGGTTCTGTAGTTGTCAGTCGATCGACTGACATACATGGTCGATCGACTGACAACGCTGCTGATATCGAACCTTTTCGTCCTCCAGTGCCAGATAACTTGAGGGACCACTTGTTTCGGGGTACGACGACTCCAAAAATATTGAGGCAAGACCCAAATGCTGATGGGTCAGTCCCGGTTCCAAAGTATGACCAGATGACGATTAATGGTTCATTTTTGAGACGGTCTGAAGAGGGTTCGAGCTATAACAAAGACAAGGTCGTGGATTTTCAGCCTAAATCCACTGACGCGGGTATGAGAGACCTAGAGGAGAGGGCTAAGTTGCTTCTTACAACTCCTTATCCGGAGAGATTGGTGCCGACGAAGGAACAGGTATCGTTTAACAAATTTGAAAATGTTATTCGTAGTTTAAACGTACAAGTCCCTTTTCTTGAATTAGTTAATCAAGTGCCTGCTTACATGAAATTTATGAAGCAACTTTTGTCTAAAAAGAAGTCACTTGAAACTGTGCAATCTGTCGCACTAACTGAAGAGTCATGTTTCTATTTGACCCATACTTCACCTCACAAGCTAGAAGACCCAGGTAGCTTTTCAGTCCCATGTAATATTGGCACCTTTTCTATTGAGAAGGCATTATGTGACCTAGGAGCCAGTATTAGTGTCATGCCTTTGAGTCTTGCTAGGAAGTTGAAATTGACTAGGTTTGCAGTCACTAACATGACAGTACAGATGGCTGATCGTTCTGCGGTCCAGCCTATAGGAGTCTTAGAGGACATTCCTGTGCAAATAGGGAAGTTCTTTTTCCCAGTTGACTTCGTTGTGTTAGATATGCCCGAGGATGCTCACATTCCTATCATTTTGGGTAGACCATTTCTGCACACTGCTGGTGCAGTAATAGATGTTGGCTCAGGGACATTGACCTTCAAAGTAGGGAAACATTCCATTGTTTTTGCCCAGACAGCTAAGAAGAAAGATCCCATGTGGCCAGTAACTTGTAATGTGGTTTCTGAAAAGAAATCCTATTTTGTGCTTTCCGATATGCCTACCTCTATGCATATTTCTGCTATAACACCTCCGCCCCAGATTGGGAGCAAATTGGAGGAAGATTCTTCTATTTTAGATATTGCAGGAAATGGTTTGGGGAAGGAAGAGCCGCATGTTGCTCCAGCTGAGAAGGAGCCAATCGTTCAAAGAGGCGGTCTAGGATGTCTTAACTATGGCACAGATGAGGAGCCTGATGAGGAGCCAGTCAAAGTGACAGAGTCTGATTTGGATTTTGACGAGTCAGATGAAGTCATTGATTGGGGAGATATTGAAGCTGTTGATCCGTTGAGTTCTGCGGATGTTGAAGTTGATAGGAGTGCAGCTGAGGACATGAGCACTGTAGAAGCTACTTCTTGTAGCCAGGAGCCGAGCAAGTGGGCCGTTCCGTGGCCATTCTTGATCAACTATTAGTTGATTAAGGCTTTTTAAACAAAACATTTTATTGCTTTCGTTAGACTCTTTTTATTGTTTTTGTGTGCGCGAGACTTCGCATTTTAATAAGTTTGCTTAGGATTTAAATACTTTAGTCTGTTACTTTGGGTTTTGCGCAATTTTGGGCGCGTTATTATGTGTATTTGCAGGTTTATAGACCATATTAGCTCAATTTATTGAGCTAATTCGAAGAAAATCAGAACTTACAAGCGGGTTTTGATCGATCGATGCCTCCTATGGTCGATCGGCGATTTGCGAATTCGGGAGCTTACATTTTTGTTCACTCTGGTCGATCGACTGAGTGATATGGTCGATCGACCGCCCAGCGCTGTTGTACCTATTTTCGATCATTCCCCTGCTGTGTTTGGTCGATTTGCGGAGTTGAGGGAGTGTTTTCTCCACTCTATTCTCCGATTAATTTCTGTTTTCTTCTGTTTTCTTATTTTACACATAATTTTGCGTTTAATAAATTGTTTTCTCGGAATTACCCGCGGTACTTTCGTTTGTCTTTCAGGTACCTATGGTAGCACTGCTGGCTACTGAAACCTCCTAGCTCACGCTGGTTTGGGGAGGTTTTCTTTTGCTGCGCTTAAAGTCTTGTGAGTTTCCGAGGCCTTACTTCATGTCTTGTTTAGTTAATTTATCGCAAAATTCCCGTTTCCCTTTTATTTCATTATATGATTTTGCACAATGGGGACTTTGTGTGATTTGGTTTGGGGAAGGGTTTTGCATAGCATTCATATGTTTTTGCATCAACGTTTAATTATTCTGTTTGCATTGTTTTTTTTTAAATTCTCCATATATACAAAAATTCAAAAAAAAATTGAAAAAAAAATCCCAAAAAATATCACGTTTATTTTAGCATATAGGTCGAGTCGGAACGGTAGTATTTCAATGATGACATTGCATTTGCATTTGTTTTTGCCTAAGCCTTGCTAATTGACATGTTATTAGTAGAATCGTATTTGCATAGTCTACGAGTTTTCGTTAATTATTTGCTGAACTTTAAACTTGACTTAGAGTTTTGGCAAACTACTTATATTTCTGAGTTTTAGAGCTTATAACTGTTGACATCTATGACCAGTTTATCTAGGATGTGAGTAGTACTCCTTATGAGACATGTTACATAAATATGCATAAATATGAACTTAATCTGCTTAATACCTGTATGCATTCGGGTTGTGGTTTGTTGACACATGTGGAAGAGGTCGCCCTTTATTCATTTTGCCCATAAGCTCCACACTGCCAATAATAGCCTTTTTGTCCCGTTAACTACATCCTACACTTAGCCTGCCCTTGTCAAGCTAATAGTTTATGCTCTTGGGATTGTTACTTTGTTTTTGGTAGCTAATGCTCATTTTGAGATGATGTTGGGAAGATGAAAAAAGAAGGAAAGAAAGAAAAAAAATAGAATTGAAAAAAAAGAACTTGAAGAAAAAGAGAAGAAAATGATTCGAAGAAAAGAGGTCAGTCGATCGACTGAACCAAGTGGTCGATCGACTGAAGCCCGAGAAAGAATAAAAATCACATGATCGTATCTTTATGAGTTGGTGATTTGCACTCCCATGTTGTATTTGTATCTTATGGGGAGTGGATTAATTATTATGGAGATTGCGAGATTTGTGCTTGATAATTAGCACCCGTTTTATTGTTGATTTTGAGCAAGAAGTTGGATGTTGTCATATGGTTTTGTTTAGGTACTAGCTTGATCACCTATACCTCCACATTCCCATAATTATTTTGCCTCTTCTTACCCATAGCCTCACATATCCAAATTTAGCTCGGCATGTGTCATGGTCATTTGTTTGGTTGGAATGCATATGTACGGTTGTAGAGATTATTTTCATATTAGATTGCAGGCATGTTCTTATAAGTCGCAGTTAGGTGAGTGTCACTACAAAATGAATTCTTTCTATATTTTACATTACTCACCTGTGCTTATGTGTGATTTGAGCGACCCGTGAGAGTCCGAATTGATAAGTCTCTACAGTTGACGGTTCAGCAGTTTTTAACGGCTTCATAACTCGTTTGCATGATTCTTATGGCTGATTGATTGTTAGTTGTTGCATTAAATTGGTTCAGGTTTTACAGTTTGCATTTCGCTCTGAGATTGAACTCGTTCCATTAGGTTTTAGGATCGAGTCTAGTTCTTGCTTGGGGACAAGCAAGGGTTTGGTTTGGGGAAGTTTGATGCGTGTCATTTATAGGATGTTTTACACCCTATTTTACACGTATTTCAAAGCTCAATTATGTAGTTTATGCTACTATTTGCCCCATTTCGTCTACTTTCGTATTTTTATGTAATATTGCAGATTTATGCGGAAATGAGTAGAAATCAAGCTAAATCCGTCCCCAAGTACTTCGTATTTTATTTGACATGAAGTATTTACTCGGGAAACGAACTTGGTGTGCATTTCGAGGCCTGAAAGACAACTTTATGAAGAATTAGAAGCGGACTACCAGCTACAGTGGTCGATCGACTGCCTCCTATGGTCGATCGACCAGAGCACGACTTACAGAAGCTACTGTTCAGCGCAGTTCAGTCGATCGACCGGTCTCAGTGGTCGATCGACCAAACCGATAATTCTGACGCAAGTTAATAGAATGAGAATTCCGAAGCCTATTGTAATTAGGTTTAGGAATAAGAGTTACGTAATATTCCTATATAACGTAACCTTAGTTTTTAGAATAATCATCAAGTTTTTATCAAGTCTTTTATCATCAATAATTAGGGTTCTTGAGATTATTTCGTAATCAATAAAGTTTACTTTTGCATTCGGTTTTGATCCTTTCTCTGCAATTCCTTTTACGGTATTCTCTGTTCCAATATTCAGTTTTATTGTTTTATTTCGTTCATAGTTTAGAATTGCTAGAGTAGTTTCCCAAAGCCAATTTATCGTCTCATGTTATTTGCTTGTTTAGTAAATTTAATCATGAATTCAGTATCTTTATTCGTTAATCTTGTTGTTGTTTTTTATCGTAAACATGAGTAGCTAAATACCCTGTGCTAGGATGTAGGGAATCTGTAGTGTAGGCGGCGTAAGTTTAGTAGACCTAGATCGCGCCATGGTCGATCGACCGGCTTACCTGGTCGATCGACTGGCCACGTGAGATTTGTTTCGTTTTAATTAATTTAATTGCTATGTTTGACGAATCGAGTGCACGCGACTAGTTGAATGCTTAGGAATTGACCGACCCGATAAGATCGAAAGATAGGGGAGGGAGATAGACTACCTAATTAAGACGACTAGATTAATGAGATCGAAAGATAAGTTAATTTAGGTATTTAAATCACTTTTCAGGACGAAAGTTAATATTAGTGATATTAGGGACCCGTAGCTAGATCGAAAGATGCTACCTGTTAAGAATGGACCGAGAGGACTTCTTATTTTCCCGTCTCACGTGATTGTTTTAGACTTACTTAGCATGCTGCCGCCGAAACTACAGTGAACCGACCATCTTAGTACCCTTTTAATATCTGATTTTATACATTTCTTTAGCTTTCTTTTAATTTCATTGCCATTAGTATAGACCAACTCAAAACAAACCCCCGTACATTTGTGACTTTAGACTAAAATCAGACGACTAATAATTGCATCGCCTCTCTGTGGTTCGACCCTGACTGCCACTAGCTATAGTAGTAGTTTGGAACTATAAATTTATCTTTGGTACTCTACGACGGTATCATGCATCGTCCTCAACTGCTTTCTTGTCCATCATGAACAGCTTTCCACTGGTCTTCTGTCCACCTCCCTGGACAGTACTGGCTGATGTGGTCGGTTTAGCACCCGACCCCTGATTGTTGTTGTTCGTAGCTGGTTTCTGATAGGAATTACCGCCATTGCGGTTACCTCCACCCTGATAGCTCTGACCTCCCCGGTTAGACCATGACCCAGTCGGTCTATTGCTCGCATAACTCTGTGCCGGCCCCTGAGAATAGCTCCCCTAAGCCGATCTCTGAAAAGCTCCAGGTACACTCGTGCATTCGTGTCTCTTGTGGCCTACACCACCACAGCCATAGCAGGTCATCCCCCAACTACCACTACCACTCACACGGCCACGCCCAAAGGAAGCCCCAGCACTGAACCCTGACCCAGAAGAAAACGTTCTAGCCTGATTGTGATTGCCTTTCTTGTAGCTAGATTGGCCACCACCTTCACTCTCAGCCTTTCTTTTCTCAACTACTCTCTCCTGAGCCATCTCCACCAACCTCTCAGCTCTCCCAGCCCTCTCATAAGCTTCCTTTACATCAGTAAGGACTCCCACGGGTAACTTGTCCATGATCTTGGGAGTCAACCCCCTCTCAAATCTCAGCGCTAGGTTCTCCTCACTCAAACCCATGTCCTCAGCATACCTAGACTTCTCATTAAATCGCTTGTAGTACTCAAAGAATCGACATATCAGATGTCATCCTAAACCCATCAAACTCCTCCCTCAGCTTACTCCTCACATGCTCAGGTACAAACTCTTTCCTCACAGCCCTCCGAAACTCTTCCCAGGGTATAGCAGGTAAGCCCTGCTTCGTATACATCTCTCTAGCACTCGCTTTCACCTTGTCCCACCACTCACCAGCTACTTCCCTCAAGTAGAACGCAGCTTGTTCTACTTTCATCTCATCAGGACAGTGTACAAGGTCTAGTATATTCTCCATCTCACGATGCCAATTGTCAAGAAGAATTGGCTCCCCGGTTCCCTTGTACTCTTTTGGGTTAAACTTCGCTATATAAAGACTGATCTTAGAGTGATCAACGTCCTTATCCTTTCGCACTCTCTTTAGGGCCTCCGTAAGAGCATCCTGATGCTCCAACATCTTAACGATATCATCGATGTTCATGTTCTCAGCTCTTGCATACAAAGCGTTTCTCTTGGGCGGCATCTTGAAACTATATAAGAAAGGGTAGATATGAACATACGCACTATAACCCCAAAACACGAAAACAGACTGCCCAGAACACACTCGATCGAGTGCATAAATCTACTCGATCGAGTAGAGGCTACTCGATCGAGTGCCCACCATGCTCGATCGAGTGCCCCGACTTCAGACCCAAAACAGACCTTCTGATCTCTAACATACTCGATCGAGTAGCACAGCCACTCGATCGAGTGACCCCCTACTCGATCGAGTGCCCTATATGCTCGATCGAGTACCCAAAAACACGATTCTGATTATAAAAACGTCAAATACCCACTCGATCGAGTCAGACCCACTCGACCGAGTACCTCACCTACTCGATCGAGTACCCCCTACTCGATCGAGTCATGCTGACTCGTATATACTACCCGCATGTTATCTCTCATATCCCAACTTACTATACAACTTTATAAACTCAACATTATAATCTAACTACGCATGCGATTCTACAAAACTCCTCATTCAATCAACAAAACAACTATTTCATGTTATCAAATGCCACATAATAAACAACCATCATGCTTCTTATACAAACAACATATATATACACCTCACTAACTTTTCAATCACTATATCAATCTTCTACTCCCAACATCCATCAATTCACAACACATATATCGTCACATTACATACAAACTAGTAAACACCACATACAACTTTGACTTATACCCACCATGTGACCGGTTCAAAATTGTAGGGCGAGTTCGCGACTTTAGGACGTCTCCCAAGCCTTTGCTTTAGCTCCTACAACCTTTACCCCGGGTTCATTTTAATTTACTCCCTATATTCATTAGATTCATTGGTTATAGGTTTCAGGATCGTCGCTCTGATACCATTTTGTAACACCCCCATACTCCAAGTGCCTTACCAGGACCACCCAGGTATAAAGATGTTACCATCTCGGTTCCCCGAGGCAATGATAATCATAAGACAATAACAAAACAAAATTTAAATAGTATAAGTTTAGTGAATAAGATACAATCCAAAACCAAATACCAAAATACGGTTACATGTTCTCAAAACCAACTGTCTACTCAACTAAATGAAATGTCTAATAAACTACTCATGCTACAGTGGAAGACTCTATCATCTGAAGGTGGCACATCCCAGCTATCCCATGTAACTCGACTCATACCTGCTCAACAACTGCTTACCATCCCCGAATGGATCACCACAGTTTTTAAAACAATAAACGGGGTCAGTACTACTCACACAATTTATATAATCCAACAACACAATCAACACAGCTCAAGCATCACCGATATACTCCGAACTCCATTCCCAACTCCACAATACTGACTACACACTAAAGTGTGTAGCCCTGCCAGAGTGCCCATCGCAACAGGTCACTCCACGCCGCCAGTGGGGGATCGCAGCCGTTCCCACCTAATCCCCGCTCATCTCCGTCGAGCGATAAACCCAAATCCATTAATGTGCACATCCCTTCTGTGGCGGGTTCCACAGAAGGCGAATAATGGGCGTGAAGCCACTCCCGCAAGTGACTCCACTCAGCCAGGGACGCGCCTTGAAGAACACAGACAGATACAAACAATCACAACTACTAAACAGCAATCAAACCAACAACCGTCGCAATACTCGTATGACAACAAACAACAAACACAAATGACCACCAACACATTATGGGACTAATACTGAGTAGGGAAACTCTACCTGGAACGCAACACAGTCAGACGATCTCAACAGCTGTTATCAAAAGGCCTCTTCTACGAATCCTCCTCCTAACATACAATCATACAATTACTACCAATCAAGAAACACAACAAAACCCCCAAATACCCAAATTAGGGTTTAACTAACTTTAATGAAATACCATAAAAATAGTACGTAGATCTTACCCTCGACGCAAGGATTACAAAGGTGTAAAGAAAGGTGAATTCCGACCTTCCCAGCTCCGGGATTTGCCAATAATGCGATTGATGCGAAGAACGTAGATTGTTTTCTCTTTTGAAAGTAATTAGGTTTGTAAAAGTGTATTAAGCAAGTGACGGAAGTGTTTATATATTAAATCGCATTATTAACAAAACCCGACAAATCATCCCCAAGTAATCCGGCTACTCGATCGAGTGCCGCCTACTCGATCGAGTATCAAGGCTACTCGATCGAGTACCCAACAGGTCAGAAACTGTTATAAATCGTAAAACACCCTTACTCGACAGAGTAAGGCCCAGTCGATAGAGTACCCAGAGACTCATAAAACCGTAGTATTACAGTGGCGGTGAGAGATGCTGGCTTGGACGATTGGCAGCATCTGATTCGGAGGGTGAGCCTTCTAGCTTGCATGGTTTTCGTGTAAGAACACATTTGCTTGAGTTTGCTCAATTGCTAAACATTTTTCTTTTGAAATGCAGGTCGCGCCATCCCGGTTCATGGCCTTGTGGAGGGTAGCCAACCGGCTGTGGGCTACTGCCGTCGAGGCACTTGCTGGTGGCCGAGGGCGTCAGGTATGAACCTTCCGTTTAATTTATTTTTGAGTTTTCTAAATTTCCTTTATGCTTGATTGACATGAGCCAGTTTTCGTGTTGTTTGCAGAGGGAGCGCGAGCTGGAGCGAGAGCTTCCCCAGTCCCGAGAGGAGATGGCTCGCCTGCTGAGGGAGCTCGAGGTCCGTGACGCCGAGGTTGATGCTCTCGAGGCGAGAGTTGCTGAGCTACACGGCGACCAGCAGTAGCTTCCGTGTTGCTTCTTGTTTTTTTGGCTGTATTTTTGTACATTCGTACATTTTAGGACATTTGGATTTTGTTTTGGGGCTCGAGACACCAGTTCGGTGTATATATCTCCTTTTTGATCGTATATGTGATGGCTGTTGGGAAATGTGTCCTCAACAGTGCGATCACATGATTTAAATATCATTATGAAATCTCATTACAAGAATACGGAAGGGATGATACATAATATATATAGTCAACTGGTCCACACATATCGGTAATGATTGGCTGGCTAGAGTTTGACATTACTGTCGTGCGATGGTGGTGATCAGTTGATCCCTTGAGGTCACACCTAAAGGACGATTCCCTTAATTGAAAAAGTTAATTAATTGTATACCGATACAGATTAATTAATTCCTTAAAATTGAACAATTCAATTTGTGAGAGAGAATATTGATATCTTATTGTAATGGGATTAAATAAGATTTATTTTAGTAAATAAAATGCTTTATTACTAAAATTGTTTATTGTTTGAGAAACAATAAAGATAAGAATGAATGGTTGATTATAATTACAAGATATTGTGAATTATAATTATATGACCCATTTTATTTATGTGATCAAGTATCACTAGTCAATTTGTTGAATGTAATTTAATTAATTTATAAAATGATATTTATGTGATAAATATGCATTTAATTAATTAGTAACATGTATCATACTACATGTGACATATTGTGTGACAAATGACAAATTGACAAAATAAAATGGTAGTCCATTTTATGCATATGTGGACCGAAATATGAAAAGAGTTAGTGGGTTTTGGTTGTTTTATTTTATTTAATAAAATGGCATAATGATGCATACCTACAACTAGCCTTACACCTACTCTTACACATCTATTTCTTGTGAAGACAAAAAGTGAAAATAGATGCCCTATTTTTCTCTCATCCAACCGTGAAAAAGAAGAGAGAGAGAATTTTATTCTCTTAATTTTTGTCTTATCATTCATTCAAAGCACACATGCAAAAGTTCATGTATTTTTCTCTCTTCTCTCTCTTTCATCTTCATCAAAAAGGATGAGATTTTAATCCAAATTGTTCATGTAAGATTACTAAAATTATCAAAGTAATATATGAGTATTAGTAATCAATTTTAAGGTATACCACAATATAAATATGTAGTACATATTAGTTTGTGGTTTTGAGGGATAGTCTTGGGTGCAACTAATTGGAGGACTTCTATTTTGAGGTCATGTATGTTTATCCATTAATGGAAAGCTCAAGAACTAACAAGAAGGAGATCTTGTTAGTGCCCAATATGACCGAAATTATTATGGTGAGAAAATGATTTCTTCTCTTACCTTTTTAGTTTGCATGCATAAGATCTAGAATTTATTTTATGACCAAATAAATTTGAAACATATATGAATATGTTAAATAATGAGATATAGATTTTCAAACAAGCGGTATCATGAGCACAAGGTTGTTTCCATGCAAATCGGTTATAATTTTTCCGAGTTATACGATTAACAAATAAAACTTATAAATTTGTGTTATTATGATATATCACGAAATAAATTTTTTCATGTTAAAGTTTCTGATCCTAAAATGTATTTAGGATATTTTGGTTAATTTATGGATTTTATTGTTCATTTTATATAATATTGGCATTAAAATGTGATTTTTATGATAAAAATGTCATTTTTGGACGAACATTAGCTAAACTTCGAATTTTCCAGTGGTTTTTGGATATGTTTTCACATATATTATTTTTAGATGATCTGGAAATTTTCATAATTTTATGATTTCTTGTGCTCGAAAAATGGATTTTTCATGTTAAAAATCGAATTTAGATGAAAAATAGGTTAATATGAGAAATATTTCGAATATGGTCATAGAAATTTAGTATGTTGTCACATGCAATTTTACAAGATGTGTGTAAAATAATAGGCTATAATGAAGTCTTCATGCATGATTTATGGATTTTTGATGAAAAATAGCATAAATAGTGACTTAATTAGTGAAAAATTGCTAAAACATACTTCATGACTAAGGAAAAACGTCACATGTTGCATTTTATTATCTTTTTCAGATCTAAAATTGAAAAGTTGATGAATATAATTTTTCTCATGTTTTTATGATTTTTATTGATAAATCCGATAAACTACAACATTGTTTTTCCCGATAACTTTCGAAATTTTTAACCTAAGTTTTTGAACATTATGAGTGTCATGGTATTTTTCCAGAATGTTCATGAGTTTAAATTTCAAAATTTGAATTTATTTGAAATTTTTGTGATTTATTTGAAGTTTATAGCATTTTTATTGTAATTTTGAGTCCTCTAATGAACAATTTTAAGAAATATAAGTTAATTATGGTCAAATAGTTAGTTGTAACACCCCTGATTTTCGGCAAAATTAAAACTAACTTTTACATACAAAAATGGCCGAAATACAAGGATATTATAATTAATATACAAAGTCTCTTATTACAAATCCCTTTTAAAATTAAATAATACAAAATAAAAATACAACTTTTACAAAGTCTTTAAAATAAAAATCTTCACTTGAAAATAAAATCCTTTTCAACTGCAGCGGAAGTCACCTGAAAATAAAATCAGAAGACAAAAAGGAACTACCCCCATGACGAGTAGCCCAAAAGGGAGAAAACACGTCAGTAGGAAAAGTGAGTAATGAGATAATACCTCAATATAAGCAGAATAGTTTTTGGTCATGGCGTGGAAACACAGACATGTAAAAATAAAAATAAACACAGAGAATAATAAAAACACTCCCCGGTAACTCATCCCATACTCAAACCTACTCCATACTATTCCTTTAATAAAATACTCATATCTCGCCTCCATAATTAACCAAGTTTCTCATTACTCTGTCTCAATCATTACTCCGTCTCATAATATAACACTCGTTAGTAACCAAGTATCGTATTCTCATCGTCGAACCTAAGACCAGGACAAGGGGTGAGTGAACTGGCGGAATAAAACCGCGAAATAATATATCCATCTCAATGTCAATTCCAATCTCATAATATAACTCAATAACCAGGGTCACTCTGGACCATAAACACAATATGGCACAACGGCCTCATAACTCAATACCAGTAACCAATCTCAATCTCAATCTCAATATCAATATCGTCAAGGTTCAAAGAACCGTGCTCAACACTTAGAGAGTATACCTCTAAGCTACTCACCCACGAGTCGAAGTCAAAGAGTACGACAATAAAAATTACAATACAAGTCCAAACAAATACCAAATCGCTATACGCGTAATCAAGCCGGACAATCTGATCAACCAAACATTTACCTACCAATATCAATGGCATCATATAATTTGTAATATTCTAATGTCACGGATGGATAACCATCAGTATCATCATTATCTCTTTCAATCTGTTAATAATAATTTTGTTCATACACCATCGGAATTAAGACCTACTCCTTACATTAATTCCCAATCAACGAGAATCCTTTACATGAAAACGTAACCAAATCCACTAAGCTAACCAAATATGCATACTAGTTGCATCTTAACTGAACTTGTCACCCCATCTCACCGAAAGATTAACTTGCTAAGTAGGAAATATATACTAATAATATATGTAAGTAATACCAACCAACAATAATATACACCCATTAAAATTTCAGCACATAAACCAATTAAATCAATAACTAACAAATATACCACATATCCCCGAACAATAGTAATAATAATAGGATAGGTAGAATCGTGTTACCTTATCTATAACAAATAGAGAAGACGAATGGCGAACTGGCTGAGCACACCAACAAACGGATAAATTGGTGATGAAAAGGAATAATTGAATAATTTACTAGGTAGTGATGTCACACTTAGCAAAGGAAGAGAATCAATAGTTCTTGACAGGGTGAGATTTGATGATGTTTACAGAAAGCTTTTGTCAAAGGCAATGGATTATTGTATAGTCAACCGCACAACAAAATACGGCGATCGAGACGATGACTAATATTATAAGGCTTTGGTTGCTATACGGTTAGGTTTAAGTATATGGTCAAATAGAATAAAACGAGTACTTAAATAGGTTGAGAAGGGCCTAGCACTCTAATAAGATAGACAATAAAAAGGTAAACTGAATTTGGTTTTAATAATAACAAACATAGAACGGATTTTAATAAAATTTAAGACAGTATCGTAATTCCAATAAATCACCAAAAAAAAATAATAAGAATAGAAAAATAAATATAAAATACCCAAAATATTAGAAGTATTACAATCTTCCTCCCTTAAAATGAACTTCATCCCCGAAGTTCGAGTTTAAAAAAAATAAAGACACTATAAAATTTGAGTGGTATTACATTCCACCCACCTTAAAAATAAAGTTCGTCCTCGAACTTAAAATATTTCAAAAATGAATCAAATGACAAATCAAAATTTAAGAAGAGTTTAAAAGGTTAAAAGAGCGGTGCTAAGATGTGACGATCTCAACACCTGACCAAGAAAGAACCCGCTCTGATACCAATTGAGTTGAGGAATACCTACCATTGTGGAGTCCTTGTTAGTCCTATTATTTGGTAGACTTTTGAGGCTTTGTTGAGCACCTTAGTGATGTAACCTTATCATAGCGATCATAACCTTTGAGGAGTGTTTGGTTAAGCGGTAACCCTTTCATTATGCCGCTTCTGTTCTCCTCTCCTTCTCTTTAGCGTTCGTTGAACCCTGTTTTTGTGCCGAAGTTTACGTATCTTCTTCTTGCCCGAGATATCTTCTTAACTCGAGTACCTCTTATTTCTGTCAACCGTTATCTTTACAGTCCGACTCCTTAGTTTCCTAACTTGTCATGCTCATGCACCCTTCGAAAATATTTTACCGTTTCTCTATCCCGTTATCACTCCTTATCTCCTTAGTGTAGTTGGTACCTTGTTGACCATGTTTACAGAGTTAGTGGGATGTGATTTGAGGATTTTTGTATTTTGATTTTTGTCGGGAATTGGTGTAGGAGTTTGTGTCTGTATTTGACCATGTGATATGAGAGTTAGATTTTTGATGGAATTCTTATGATGGCAAGGTTGTAGTCTCCTTGCGATTTGAGGCTCGCGTGATTTGGTGGTATAAGACTCACTTTGGTTTCGGTTTGATGATGAGACTAATGGGATTAGTTTACCTTGGTGGAGTATTTCTATGGTTATTTTGGATTTGTTTTGGGCATTGTTCGTTCGGGGATTGTTCATTTGTCATTTGAGCCTTACTTTACGGTATTGGGGATTGATAGCTAAGTTTGTGGAATGTTATTGTAAGTTTGGACCTTATATTTAATCCTCTGAGGAATCTTTCTATTGGAATTGGAATATTGTTGGGAAGTAGGATAGTGAATCTTGAGTAAACCGATCAGATGATTTGTGTGATGAACCCATTTATCTTATAGTTAGTGCTAATTATGGATTGGATAGTGCAACTTGTTGCTTGTGGGTTGGTTTCAAGCATGAATGCATTTGGGAATATTGAATCTTGGTAAGGGTATAATATTGTTACTAGTTTCGACTTTGGATTTTGATTTTGTTCGGTGGAGGATATTGGTGGAAACATTTTGATTGGGAAATTGTTAAGTTATAATTGTAGAGGATAGGATTGTCTCAAGGATTAGCTTATAAGTAGACTTGTCGATGAGTGGTTCAGATGGCTCTTTGGATTAGTGTGGCCTCTGGTTGTTGCCCTGTTGATGTTCGGAGGACCTAGTAGGATGACTCTGTGGTTGGAAAATTGAGTGAGTAACCTTTCTTGATGTACCGATCTTCCTAATTCCGATCTCCGACAATTGTCATTCCTGCTATTCTGGCTTGTTCCGTTGAGTTCGCCTTTTTGGAACTCATTTGACCTTTTGAGTAAAGCTTCTTGTTCGTTGACATCTTTATTGACTTCATCCCAAAATTCCACCTTTAAGAGTTCAACTCCTTCTTGTCTGTTGGGTGTGAGTTCCCTATCGCAACTTGCACTTCTCGTTCCCGAGTTGTTTTCCATCTTGCATAGATTCTATCTAGTTTGAGTAAACTTTTGGTTCATTATTTTAAATTTGGAGTTAAATCTACAAATTGACCTCTTTCTATAACATTTGAAAATGATTTCTCACTCTCTTTCAACCTTGGTGCTCGATTTGATACCTAAGCTATTTCTCGTTTTGTGTAATTTCGGACCAATGTGAGTTAACTTTTCGATTCATTGTTATAATTTGTATTATATTTGGAAAAATTGACTTCTGGTAAAGTTTGAAAAATGATTTAACATTTTTCTATAACAATTGCATTTGACCTTTCGCTTTCATTTTGTTTTGGCGTTGATTCGTTGTCAGGATTCGTTATAGGAGACGTCTGATAACTAGTTATGCACTTATCGGCGAATTTTGATTTGTCCTTGATTCGGCTGTGGCTAAAAATACTCCCCGGTAACTCATCCCATACTCAAACCTACTCCATACTATTCCTTTAATAAAATACTCATATCTCGCCTCCATAATTAACCAAGTTTCTCATTACTCCGTCTCAATCATTACTCCGTCTCATAATATAACACTCGTTAGTAACCAAGTATCGTATTCTCATCGTCGAACCTAAGACCAGGACAAGGGGTGAGTGAACTGGCGGAATAAAACCGCGAAACAATATATCCATCTCAATGTCAATTCCAATCTCATAATATAACTCAATAACCAGGGTCACTCTGGACCATAAACACAATATGGCACAACGGCCTCATAACTCAATACCAGTAACCAATCTCAATCTCAATCTCAATATCAATATCGTCAAGGTTCAAAGAACCGTGCTCAACACTTAGAGAGTATACCTCTAAGCTACTCACCCACGAGTCGAAGTCAAAGAGTACGACAATAAAAATTACAATACAAATCCAAACAAATACCAAATCGCTATACGCGTAATCAAGCCGGACAATCTGATCAACCAAACATTTACCTACCAATATCAATGGCATCATATAATTTGTAATATTCTAATGTCACGGATGGATAACCATCAGTATCATCATTATCTCTTTCAATCTGTTAATAATAATTTTGTTCATACACCATCGGAATTAAGACCTACTCCTTACATTAATTCCCAATCAACGAGAATCCTTTACATGAAAACGTAACCAAATCCACTAAGCTAACCAAATATGCATACTAGTTGCATCTTAACTGAACTTGTCACCCCATCTCACCGAAAGATTAACTTGCTAAGTAGGAAATATATACTAATAATATATGTAAGTAATACCAACCAACAATAATATACACCCAATAAAATTTCAGCACATAAACCAATTAAATCAATAACTAACAAATATACCACATATCCCCGAACAATAGTAATAATAATAGGATTGGTAGAATCGTGTTACCTTATCTATAACAAATAGAGAAGATGAATGGCGAACTGGCTGAGCACACCAACAAACGGATAAATTGGTGGTGAAAAGGAATAATTTACTAGGTAGTGATGTCACACTTAGGAAAGGAAGAGAATCAATAGTTCTTGACAGGGTGAGATTTGATGATGTTTACAGAAAGCTTTTGTCAAAGGCAATGGATTATTGTATAGTCAGCCGCACAACAAAATACGGCGATCGAGACGATGACTAATATTATAAGGCTTTGGTTGCTATACGGTTAGGTTTAAGTATATGGTCAAATAGAATAAAACGAGTACTTAAATAGGTTGAGAAGGGCCTAGCACTCTAATAAGATAGACAATAAAAAGGTAAACTGAATTTGGTTTTAATAATAACAAACATAGAACGGATTTTAATAAAATTTAAGACAGTATCGTAATTCCAATAAATCACCAAAAAAAAATAATAAGAATAGAAAAATAAATATAAAATACCCAAAATATTAGAAGTATTACAATCTTCCTCCCTTAAAATGAACTTCGTCCCCGAAGTCCGAGTTTAAAAAAAATAAAGACACTATAAAATTTGAGTGGTATTACATTAGTGGAGACTAATTTTGAGTCCTAAGAGGTTAGGGTAATTAACTTGTGCATAAATATGAATTTATGTAATTAACGTGATTATAAAACGTTGAATCACGCAAATCCGTAAAAATCGTGTAATTTACGATATTGGCTCCTTAAAGGCGATTTAGCATAAAATTGGGCATGTTCATACATATTATAATGCTGCATTTTATTTATGATTGTCATAATTTTATTTTATGTAATTTTTGAATTATGTAATTTTACTTAGTATGGCCTTAGTTTTTAATTGGTATTACCCGAAATGTATGGGAATATCGATTCGGTTGTAATTTATTGTGATCTCGTATCACCGTTTTGTAATTTAATAGATTTATTTTATTTTAATTACAAATGTATAATAGGAAATTATGTAATTTATTATGTAATTTATTTATGCCGGAGTTCCTTGAAGACGGTGTCACTCAAGAAGGCGATACATAAAGACGGTGTTACCTCGAGATGCGTGCTAAAACCGAAGTTCAAGGGACCAATGGAGTTGGTTTCCGAATATGTAATAGTTAATTAGATTTTCTATTTTAGGAAGGCCATACTAGGATTTAATTTATGCTTTGCATTTTATTTATATGTTGCATGCATCGCTAAATCGCCATAACTAAAACATGCATTGTCATTTTTATCGAGTATATCGACCGTGTCAATTACAATTATCGTAGTTCACCGCTTTAGTTCACTTAAAACGTGATAGATAATAAATTGACATGACCTCTCGCTAAAATAAACAATTGAGACTTAGCCTTACCAAAAAGTAGAAACCATGAAAACCTATTTCGCGAGGGAGTGCACTCGGCCATCCCGGGGTACAAACCTTGTTACGTAGGGGAAGTGGGTGATAAATGTCTAATCCACCGAATTCATGTTGATGAGGGTTTCATCGGCTACCCCGTGCCCAAGTTGATGTGGATTTGGATCATGGACACATTTATTCGAAATTTGGATTGAACTCAACAAAAGTTTTTGATAAGGGTTTCATCGGCTACCCCGTGCCCTTGTCGGATGTGTTTTGGGCTATAGATAAATATTAGAGTAATTTTATCGACCGAGAGTTCTAAAAGTAGAATCGATTAAAGAGTTAATCCACCGAGTTATATTGATAAGGGTTTCATCGGCTACCCCTGCCCAAGTTAATATGAATTTAGATCTCGGAATCATTTATCATAGTTGGGTAGAGGTCACTATGTAAATGCTTTACTTGTAATTTACAAGTATTTATAAAACGATAAATGTTAAGTTTTCCATTATTCCGTTATTATATTGTTCTATTTCTTTACCACAATTTATATACGATATCATTTCGATTTTTCAAAATCTCCATTAAAACATCGTAACTAAAGACAAATATGAATTTGCTTCTAAAACCTCAAATGAACCATTGCTAAGGATCTCTTGTAAAGAGTATAGATTAAAGTTATTCATTATCAAACAGGTTTTTGATTCTTGACTAACACATCTACTTACAATGAATTGTTTCTAATTTTGGTAACTAGATTTGTTGGAAATCAAAATTGACCAAAATAACGTAACCACTTCAATGAAAGTTTTAAGACTAAAACGAACAAATGAAGAGTAATCTTCATGAATTCAATTTTGCTTCTCAAAGCAAAGACTCATTGAAATGAGTGGGAGCATTCTCTTAAACCGTTAAGATGAGAACGAGGTTCAAGAAGTAAAGATTATAATGGAATTGATACAAGGTAATGTTAAAGGTAAAGTTGTTGAGAATGACGATACTAAACCTATCAATCCCGACCGATAAAGTTTCCATTGTCTTAAATGTTGGACACGAGAAAGGAAACTACCCCAAATTATTGAAGAATCAACAAGTTAGTTGTGGGACATCTAATGGGACCTTCTTCTTTAAATGTTTATTTGATTGACATAAAATTTTGCTAGTACTACTTCGTCAATATTAGAAACCGGTGGTGGTTTTTCATCATTATGTTTGATACATAGGATGATTAGAATATGACGACTAGCAACAATGAAGTCGAGAGATAGAGTCATTGTGTACTAAATCTAGTTTTCGGGTTTGGAGTTGTACTTAATTATGACTATTAAGTGCATAAACTCTAAATAAGAATATAAACTTGTTAAAGATACAAAAGAGGTTTCACTTTTGTGACCCTATACACCATGGTTTGATGTATGGCTAGCCCATTATCAAGGTGATTATATTCTAAACCAAACTAGAATGATATATCATGAAGATGATGCAAGACTCAAATTGGTAATCCAAGATTAAACCTTAATTTCTAGAATGATGAACGCAAAGAGTTATCGAGTACTCTTGAAACCATTAGATTGTTAATGGTATATGCGTATCTTGTATTCAAAGCAAGATGTCTCGTGCCTTTTGGTTGAAAAGGAGATCGAGGTTGTAAATCATCGATCCAAAATAGGTTGATCATTATCTTTTACCAACGATTTAAGTTGACACTAATATGTTCGCTTAATAAGGTAAATAGAGAAATCTTTGAAGAATTTCAAAGAGTTCAAGGAATCACGATTTAGTCGTGATGGAATTATCAAAGTAAAGACTTTGATATAAGCCAATGGAAATGTGATATAGTATCACAAGTTAATCTCTCTAAGCACACATTATGGAATAATGTGTGGTTGGATAAGAAATCAAACGATATTCGATATGGTTTGGACTTCAATCAAGTTACTTTGAGTTACTTGATTCTTTTGGGGATTTTATCATTTTGCCTAAAATTATTTTCCACTAAATCATATGAGATATGAAATGGTAAGGGTACCATGTTTGTAAGTTTTCACAAGAAACAAATGCTCATTTTTCCCTTTTCAATTATCACGAGTACGACGGGTTTGCGGCTCGTGAAGCTGTCTTTCTAAAATAAAAGTTTATTTCTAGAAGACAGAGTGGGAGAAATTATTCAAGAACCACAAAGAAAGCCACAAAGAATGTTATGTCGCAAGAAACTGTTCTTTCTTGGTACATGAGACGTTTTGTGTAAGATGTTGTTTCTTTTAAACCTAGGAGGTTAAATTCGTCACTTGTTGAAAATGATGAATTCATGCTACTTTTAAGAAAGTAAAGAGCTTATAACTTACAAAAGAAATCTTTTGATTCAAATTGATTACTTCTAGAAAGTAATGAACAAATGACTTACATGAGAGTTTTTAAGTCACAACTCACTACAAGGCTTAGAGCCATGAAAATCCAATATAAAAGGCTTGATTAGTTGCAAAGGGTTTTGCACTAATAAAGAGAGATTTCAAGGTTTGATTGGTTGCAAAGGGTTTTGCACTAATTGAAATGCTTAAGTCTATTTGGATCTTCTTTGGGATTGTGTTTCATTATGAGGATACGCATACAGCATGTGAATCTAAAACCCACTTCTTCAAACGAAGGAATGTATTCAATACATGTCATGAGTTTTATAGATTCTTGCAATCCTAAGATAATGTGCAACTTAAGAGATGGTCTTAAGTAGGACATCAATGAGTTAGAATCAATGTTTTGATCATGTTATAAAACTTTTCTCGATAAGTCGAGAAGTTGTGTTTATACATGGAGTTTAGTGGGAGTTACGGAAATTTTAATTAGTCCGATATGTGGATGACATATTGATCATTGAGAATGATTTAAGACTTTTGGAGTAAAATAATACATCTTTAATATCTAGATTTATACAGATAAATCCACATGATATTAGCGTCAATAAGAAGTCTTATGTACATATGATTCATGACTAAGTTCAATAAATTGAACATATTTGATTGATTCCATTTGCTTCCGCTGTCGGATCAATTAAATAAGTTATGATGTATAACACTTCATATACCTTGAGTATGATGAATTGTTTTCAAAATCGAATTTAAGTAATCTTTACCAAGTAAGCCATAAAGATTACCCTTAAGTGCTTGCAGAAGCATTAAGGCTATGATGCAAAGTGTTTATGATGCAATTTTGTGTAAGGGTGTTACACAAGTGACAATTGACAATTGAGATTGCGCATGGTTTCCGACAAAACCATAATCAAAACACATTAGGATGGTTAAGATACCATTGTGGCAATGTTAAATAAGAAGTAGATTTTCTAGAATCATTCTAGGCAATAAAGAACAATGAGAGATATTTATAACGGAAATTGAGTACACTTGCAATCATGAGATGTGCAAGAAGGATGAGTCCCGCATACTATGAAAACAGTGGGAGCTATTCTTAGGCTAAAGGGCCTATGTCTTGATTGGATCTCGACACGTACTCAGAAAGTTTTGTAATGCAAATGTATACATTACAAAGGAAAACGAGTATGTAGTAAGGTTGAGTAAGGTACAAGAAATTGATAAAACCTACTAACCAAAGCCTTCTCAAAGGCTAAACATGATGAGTCATGTCATTTCAATTGAATTGAAATGAACAACTACGTACAAGATCAAATTAGATTATAGAACATGAAATAGTAATCAGGCATTGACTATTCATATGTGATAATCGCATTTGTTATTCGAGTTTTACTTTAAAACTCAATTATTATACTTTGTTACATCCAAACGGGTTGTAGAGACAACGTTGAACCCCGTTAAAGTGAACCCGGATTAACATAGTATTAGCCCATAGTCACTTGTATGAGGTGACGTCTCGAAGTGACTAGAGTGTGATGCGATTGATGGCAAGTTCAAGTGCCATAGAGTCATGTGAGATGACTAGTCGATCACATAGGCAGACTGTTAGGAACACTTTGTCGGGCAGTGACCGCTTATAGAGTTCTGGCAAATTTATATAGCCTGGTCGTGGCGAGAGCTACTATAGTATTCTAATGAGTCGATTCTTTTGACTAAAGACTGTTCACCTAAGATGGCACAATTTCAGATTGACTTTGATTTATGTTACTACGATCTTCGTAAATGGGGTCAAATAGGCATATTTTGGGTTATGATGGCTGTGGCTAGTCGAAGGGAATAATTGCGATAGGAATTGTCCACCCCCTTGTCAGGGTTAAAACAATATCTCAGGGCCACTCGAGGAGTAATGAACTGGAAATGCGTGGCCACGCTCGGAAGGTATCTATGATAGATAAATCCGGTCAATCAGTTATTCTCCAGATCGAGGAAACCACTCTCGATATGATCACTTGCAAGTACGACCCGAAAGACACCTTGCATTGAGTGGGAGATAGTAATAGGACAAGAGAATTGGTGACGCACACTTGTCGAGGACAAGTGGGAGATTGTTGGGAAATGTGTCCTCAACAATAGTGCGATCACATGATTTAAATATCATTATGAAATCTCATTACAAGAATACGGAAGGGATGATGCATAATATATATAGTCAACTGGTCCACACATATCGGTAATGATTGGCTGGCTAGAGTTTGACATTACTGTCGTGCGACGGTGGTGATCATTTGATCCCTTGAGGTCACACCTAAAGGACGATTTCCTTAATTGAAAAAGTTAATTAATTGTATACCGATACAGATTAATTAATTCCTTAAAATTGAACAATTCAATTTGTGAGAGAGAATATTGATATCTTATTGTAATGGGATTAAATAAGATTTATTTTAATAAATAAAATGCTTTATTACTAAAATTGTTTATTGTTTGAGAAACAATAAAGATAAGAATGAATGGTTGATTATAATTACAAGATATTGTGAATTATAATTATATGACCCATTTTATTTATATGATCAAGTATCACTAGTCAATTTGTTGAATGTAATTTAATTAATTTATAAAATGATATTTATGTGATAAATATGCATTTAATTAATTAGTAATATGTATCATACTACATGTGACATATTGTGTGACAAATGACAAATTGACAAAATAAAATGGTAGTCCATTTTATGCATATGTGGACCGAAATATGGAAAGAGTTAGTGGGTTTTGGTTGTTTTATTTTATTTAATAAAATGGCATAATGATGCATACCTACAACTAGCCTTACACCTACTCTTACACATCTATTTCTTGTGAAGACAAAAAGTGAAGATAGATGCCCTATTTTTCTCTCATCCAACCGTGAAAAAGAAGAGATAGAGAATTTTATTCTCTTAATTTTTGTCTTATCATTCATTCAAAACACACATGCAAAAGTTCATGTATTTTTCTCTCTTCTCTCTCTTTCACCTTCATCAAAAAGGATGAGATTTTAATCCAAATTGTTCATGTAAGATTACTAAAATTATCAAAGTAATATATGAGTATTAGTAATCAATTTTAAGGTATACCACAATATAAATATCTAGTACATATTAGTTTGTGGTTTTGAGGGATAGTCTTGGGTGCAACTAATTGGAGGGCTTCTATTTTGAGGTCATGCATGTTTATCCATTAATGGAAAGCTCAAGAACTAACAAGAAGGAGATCTTGTTGGTGCCCAATATGACCGAAATTATTATGGTGAGAAAATGATTTCTTCTCTTACCTTTTTAGTTTGCATGCATAAGATCTAGAATTTATTTTATGACCAAATAAATTTGAAACATATATGAATATGTTAAATAATGAGAGATAGATTTTCAAACAAGCGGTATCATGAGCACAAGGTTGTTTGCATGCAAATCGGTTATAGTTTTTCCAAGTTATACGATTAACAAATAAAACTTATAAATTTGTGTTATTATGATATATCACAAAATAAATTTTTGCATGTTAAAGTTTCTGATCCTAAAATGTATTTAGGATATTTTGGTTAATTTATGGATTTTATTGTTCATTTTATATAATATTGGCATTAAAATGTGATTTTTATGATAAAAATGTCATTTTTGGACGAAAATTAGCTAAACTTCGAATTTTCCAGTGGTTTTTGGATATGTTTTCACATATATTATTTTTAGATGATCTGGAAATTTTCATAATTTTATGAGTTCTTGTGCTCGAAAAATGGATTTTTCATGTTAAAAATCGAATTTAGATGAAAAATAGGTTAATATGAGAAATATTTCGAATCCGCCCGTCTTCCCCTTCTGGACGCCCGTCCAGAAACACCCAAATCCGCCCGTCCCGTGCCTAAGACGCTCGGATTCCCTAACAGCCTTTTCGTCTTCTACAAGCTTCAAGGAAGGATGCGCATCTTTTTCTAAGACCGGCAAAAAGGAGACCGGAGTCTCCCTAGAGACCGACGATTCCTCAAGGACTTAATCGTCATTTAAGCCCTTAGTTAACCCTAATTTATGTACCTAATCCCCACTATAAATTCCCCATTAGTCTAATTAGAAGAGCATGTTCTTCTTAGCAATCTTTAGTGTAGTTAATATCAATCAAATCTCTCTTTAATCTTGTAATCAACATTTAATCAAGTTTTAATACAAGTTTCATTTCCTTAATCTCTCTTTTGTTCATCCTTTATTTTGGGTAATTGAAGATTATTTGGGTTATTATTGGGAGATTGACAACCTTCCAATCAAGCATCAAGTACTTCTATTATTCTTTGCTTTATTATTAGAATCATTAGTAGGTATAATTCTCTTAATCCCTTTTTAATAATTGTTAATTATCTTCATCTATTCATCATGTTTTACTTTGTTGGTATGATTGACAACCTTGCTAGCATGTTCAACATGACAATGAGTGAGTAGTTTCCTTAACTAGGGTTAATGGGTAATTAGGGGAAACCAACATGGGGAATGATTCATGCTTAATTTAATATGTTTTCATAGTTTATTTGCTTTCTTGTTGTGATCTCAACTTATGCACATGTTACGTTTGATGAAATGTGAGCCTATGAATCCTTGCATTTTTTACCCATCACCTATCTTTTCAATGAGACTTGTAAGACATAAACCAACTCGAGTCTCATTAGACCATGCATGTTGTTGAGTAGCGAAGATTAAGTCGACTTGTAGGTGTTGTACAATCTAATCGATTCGGATTCGGGACCCAAACTTTCCTAGGATTGTAAGATATAAACCAACTCGATCCATCACAACAATAATTGCTTGCTTATAATTTGAGAATATGTTTGTATGATCAATTCCCATGAATCCCCTATGACCCCATGACACCCTAGTGCCTTTTATCAATTGTTTACATCCCTTTTTAATCATATTGCTTGTTTACTTTCATTGCTATTTAGTTTAGTGATCTTCTACTTCAAAGCCCAAATTGTGACACCCTTAGACACCACTAGTTGCAATAGAAAATCTCATCTTAATTCCCGTCCCTTGGGATCCGACCTTTACTTGCCTCTTTACTAATTGTAGAGTTGTTTGTGAAGTTATAAATTGTGTTTTGGTCTAGGTGCTCCTAACGACAAGTACTGAAAACTAAACCTCCATCGTGAGTCCGACCAAAAAATGGCGCCGTTGCCGGGGACGGTGTTAACTTGATTTAGATTTTCTTATATTGTTATTAGTTGTGTCTTTCTTTGCCTTGGGGAAGTAAAACTCCTCAAGGTTTGTTCTAATTATTTTCGAGTTGTTTGATATTTTGCATGTCTAGAAGATCACAAGGTAACTTGTTACCCTTTGATCACGAAATTGAAAGGACTTTGACAAACAATAGAAGACTTGCTAGGAGAACTTTGAGAGGTATTGGTGAGGTTGTAGATATTCAACCAAACACTATTGAGTTTATCAACCCTTTTGCAAGAGAAGGTGAGGAGAACCCAACACAAAATCCAACACAAAATCAACCCACAATGCCTAAGTTTTCATCACATTCCGTACCCCCCGAGGGGAACCTACCCAATGGTACTCCCACACCACAACACTTAACCTGAAATTTTATTGCCAAATCCGCATTTATCCAATTAGTCGAAAGAAGTCAATTTGGGGGGATGCCTAGTGAAGATCCTCATTCTCATATGGAAACTTTTTGTGACTATTGTGATGCGATTTCTCAAACCGGTGTAACTCAAGAGCAAATTCGATGGGTCTTATTTCCTTTTTCTCTAATTGGCACCGCAAAACAATGGTTGAAGGGCCTTGATAAGGCTACTCTCGGAATTGATTCTTGGAAGAAGTTGGCTCTAGCTTTCTACAGAAAGTTCTATCCACCGGAGAAGACTAATATGCAAAGAGCTCAAATTACGGGCTTTAAGCAAAGAGATGAAGAATCATTGTATGAAGCTTGGAAGCGATTCAAAGGAATTTGCCGCTCATGTCCTCATCATGGACTTAGCGAGTGGTTATTGGTACAACAATTTTGGAACGGTCTTTATGAAGACTCAAGAAACATTCTCAACATGGGATCAAATGGAATGTTCACCGAAGTTGACGACAATCAAACTTGGAACACGATTGAGGAAATAGCGGTCCATAACTCACAATATAGTAGACCTCGCAAAGCTACTAGAAGAGGAAAGCATGAAGTGGACTCTGACACGGCTATCGCAACCCTATCAAAGATAAAACCTAACGGTCTCAACTAAAATGTAGCAGAGGCAGTCGAGTATCGAATCCACAGGGAGGTAATGTAATTATAGCGGTCTATTTCTAATCCAAGGGTAACAATTGGGGTTTGTTTGAATTTGATTCTAAACTACGAGGGTTGAAGGAAAGAGAAATAAAATAAAGAGCAGTAAGGGCAATAAAATACGATTTAAACTATCAAGAAGAGAGGGACATGTCGGGAATTCGGTTCACTACGGTAGTCAAATAACTCATCTGTAAATGATCCAGACGAACTAATGTGAGACGGATGTTAAAAGGTCCTTTCGGTCCACTTTCTATCCTAAAATACCACTAACTTAACTTTCGTCCTCATTAGGGTAGTCTACTGTTTATAGCAGGCCTATTTAGTCCAATCTTTCGATCCAGGATTAATTTTAGCCAGATTAATGGGTGACATAGAAGCGTGCACTCAACTAAGTCGGAAATTACAGTTAAATTGCTATAGTGACAGAGTCTCGTAATTAATTCGTCCGATTCATCTACTAAATCGTCATCTTTCTACCGCAGATTCCCTAATCCCAACATGAAGGAGTTTAGCTACTCATATCGGTGATTAAACTAACAGCAAATAGGGTTCCAGCAGAAAACATTAAAAATAACGATAAATGGTAAATAGGAAAATTAGGGCAAAGGTAATAAGAACACAAACAAGAAATCAAAGCAACAAAATGATTATTGTTAATAAAGGAAGAGAAGGAATTACAATCAATGCGAATCCGGCGTAAAGAACAACTGAATCCGAGCAATAATAACCCCGAAGTAAAGTAACAGTGAAGAAGAATAAAAGTAACGTAGTAAAAGTTTCTACTGTCAAAGATAGAGTAAAAATATGATAAAAGATTCAGAGATGTCTATTAACCTAATTAGCATAGGTTTAAATAGAAAAAGTACTAAGGTTTGCGAAAATAAACATCACACGGACTGACTAAAAGCCCATGCCCATAAAAACCACTCGATCGAGTGGATTAAACCACTCGATCGACCAACTTCTCAGCAAAAGTCACTCGATCGACCAATTGGTTTCTCGATCGAGAACTTGGTCCTTGTGCAGCTCAGTTGTCGAGTAAAATGTTACTCGATCGAGCATCAGAGGGTGTAGAAACCACTCGATCGACTGGTAAACAGCTCGATCGAGTGATTATGTCTTCATTTCAGCTCACGTCTTCACCCAAGTGCCTCGTAATGCATGCCATGACGCTTCTAAGTGCAGTATCTCACTCTGGGACAATCCCGTCTCCTCTAAATGCATGCAAAAAGGATGAAAAAGAGTACGGTCCCACTACTTTCGCGATCATTCCTACAAAAAGAACAAAATACACCAAAGTAGCCAATTCGGGGCAAAATACCATAAAAACAGTATAGAAATGCATAAAAATACGTGCTGAAATAGGCCAAAAAGACTATACATTAGGCACGTATCAAATCTACCCAAACCAAACCTTTACTCGCCCTCGAGTAAACTCAAAACTAAACTAATGGAACGGAAATGATAACTCAGAGCTAGCTTAACTTGTCTACTTGAACCAATTTAATGCAACAAAAATCAACAGTTAAAGCCAAGCAGTCAATACGCAAACGAATTATAAGCTGTTCAGAAATAAAGCTGACCTATCGACCTTGCAAGACCAACATAACCGGACTCTCACGTGGTCACTCTTCTCTCATGAAGCAAAGGGTGAATATTATATGTAAAAGAGAGAAGAAAAGACAGTCAGTCACCTAACTGCGACCTACATAACATGCATGCAACAAAAATGAAAGACAATTCAAGTACTAGTGCACACACTCCAACCAATAATGTCCGTCACAGCCGAGGGCTTGCAAATAATTTGGGAATAGTGAGGTTCAGGTGAGAAAAGGCAAAACAAGTTATGGAAATGTGGAGGTAAAAGCGTCAAGCTAGTTCCTAACAGGACCATAATAAAACCATCCGGATCTCAACTGACTGAAAGACCAAGTACAAGTGCCCTTCATTTGGCACAAAACTCACTAGACTCAAAACACAATCTCCTCAAAAAATATGGGATAGAGCGGAGGAGACAGACGGTCACAAACTTCCCTTTTTTAAACACCGTCTGAAATAACTATCAGAAACAAACAACCCTTTTCAATTGTACGTCTTCAAACATCTTCTCAACTCTGACAAGAGGGCACAACTGTTTTCACAATTTTTTTCTCTTTCTCTTTTTTTTTCGTTCCAGCTCTTTTTTTTTTTTTTTTTTTTTTTTTTTTTTTTTTTTTTTTTTTTTTTTTTTTTTTTCTGTTTTTCATATTTTTTTCTTCTTTTTTTTCCTTTTCAATACTTTTTTTTTTCTTTCCTCCTTCCTTAGTACAAACACCAACTCCAAACAAGAATTACGGACCAAACTGCAATGGAAACATACCACAAAAGAACAAACTAACTAGCTTGACTAGGCAGGCTTAGTTTGGAATGTAGCTAATGGGTCAAAAAGGCAAGTTTTGGCTAATGTGGAGCTAAATGGGTGAAAGATATAAAGAAAGGGGAATTTGCAAGACCCTCCCTGCATGTGACACCAACCACAGACCCGAATATGTGCATTTGACAAGAAATTGAATGTCATAAATGTGCAAATGAGATGAACATGCTATGCAAGGAGTACTACTCTCAAAATTCCTAATGAACTGGTCATGAATGGCACCAGTTATGACTCTAAAAACTCATAATTTTTAAGTAGTTTGTCAATTTATAGGTCAAGTCTAAACAGTCAGCTTATGTTTGAACAGGAATTCGTAGATTATGCGTATGACAAAGCTGAAAAACTATCAATAAAGTGCAAGGCTCAAGTAAATTGACAAGTTATAGTGCAATTTCGTCACAGAAATCTCCCGTTCCGACTCAACCTATATGCAAAAATAAACGTGAAATTTTTTGAATTTTTGAAATTTTCTAATTTTCTCATTTTTTTTTTTGAATTTTTGATGGAAAATAAAGAACAATGCAAGCTGAAAAGTAAACGTGAATGCAAAACAAATGCAGACGCAGACTCAAAAGGATGCAATACTCTCCCCAAACCAAAACGGACAACGCCCTCGTTGTCCTCCAGCATACACCAGCAGAAATATGGGGAACGGGAATATACAACCAACAAAATAAAAATAATAAAATGAAGGAGACAAAATAAAAAGAGTAAGAGATACTTACAAAAACGAACTTCCCCAAACCAGCCAGAAAACTGGGGAAGTGAGTAGACCAGTAGCTACTCGTCGTCGTCGCCGTCGCCATCTCCCTGGTACTCCGACTCAACAAAACGGTTTCCCCAAACCAGGAACAAACTAGGGGAAACTCTAATCGTCATCTCCAGCCACATCCTCCGCACCTGGTGTAAACGGGGGATCCCTCGCCTCCTCTTGGGCAGCTCGTTGTGCCGCCTGCTCAGCCCGCAACCGCAACTCTCGTGCTACCGGTGTCTCCTCCGCCTCGTCCTCTGAGTTAGAAGGGAGTGGAGGGTACCCACCCTCTGGGTATCGGTAGAAGGAGGGATGCGGCCACCCCTCTGGAATCGGTCGCCGTGCTCGGATATGGAACTCGTAGATCGGGAATAAGGCAAGAGCCTGATCCCGTCTCATCTCAGTAAGGTACCTGCACATATCCAGAAGCAAGGCATCACGACGCCCTTGGTCCATGACCTCGGGCGCCCCTAAAGCAGGAGGGCAAACAAAATTGGCCGGAAAGGCCGGACCAGAAGGAAGAGGGGTAAGTGAAGGTATGGGTGTCGGTGTGGGTGTCGGTGTGGGTCCAGTCTGAGCCGGAGTCTGAACCTGAGGGCTAGATGACTCTCCGGCCTCCCGCTTCCTCTTCCTAGAAGAAGAAGAAGTAGGGGTAAGGGTAAGGTGGTAGGTGGGTGGAGGTGGCCTCGCTCCCTCAGCAACAGTCGGGAGCGGTAAGAGTGGAGGAAGGGTAGGGCACGGCAAGGTAACAGACGTGGAACCACAAATCTTCCACGTCCTCGCGCCCTTCGTCTTTGGGAACCAGGTGAAGTAAACCATGGCAGCCAAGTCAAGGTAGGCCTGCTTATGAGGCGCAGTAAGTCCAGGCTCAGAGGGGTAAAGATGGCGGGCTATCCTGGTCACTAACCCGCCGCAGACAACAGAGGTCCTGACCTTCTTCCCAATCCCGTTCCAATGCTGAGCTACGAAATAAGCAATGTTTAGAACAAACGGGGTACCGTAGTCAATGTTAAGGTACCCCGCGAGAATCGCTAGCTCAGTGTTGGTCACGTTATTGGGCTCAGGTCGCCCAAAGATGGTCTCTCCTATAAGTCGCAAGAAATAACGGGGAGCAGGTAAGTGTACGTGGGCTCCCTTCCGTGTGGGGAAGGGGGTGTGAGAAAGCGCAGCCCAGAGTGGCTGAAGGAGATCCCGAGGTGGGTCGATGGGGCCGTCACTAACGAGGCCAAGAACCTCCCCAAACCTGGCCAAAGTCCAATGGTGCGACTCATTGCCGAGTCGGAAGTGAATGCAAGGACTAGAGTGGTTGGCATCGTAAGAGTCGGTGTCAAAAGAGTAGGAGCTGAAAAACTCGTATGTAGGGATACGAATAGCAGCTTCCTGCATGGTAATCAGACCCGACATACCCGTCCCGTTCAACAAACTACAGACCTCCTCATAAATTCCTAAGGTCTCTAGGTCAGTCCGTGCAATGAAACGGGTAGAGGAGAGAGGGCAACGAAGCAAAGCGGATAACCGAGTCCGGTGATCCGCGGAAGCGAAACGTACCGTGGGTAACTCCGGTAAAGGAGTAAGAGCGGCCTCCCTCGTAACAACAGCCCCAGAAGAGCTGGAAGTAATGGCTAGCTGACTAGCCTGCTGACTCGGCTTAGGAGGCATCATACCAGGTTGCGGGAATTGAGGCGTGGCTCCTCGACCCAGCAAAGAGAAAGGCCTGGCAGGGGTAGAAACAGTAGCCGAGGCTGCAGTGGTGGCTAAGGTGGAGCTAGTGGCAACAGCAGGGGCCACTGACTCGTTCACGGACGGGCTGGAGGTGGTACTAGTAGAAGGTAAAGAACTAGTATCCATCCTGCAACATGGTAAAGGGCATGATAAGAAAAACGGCTGCTAATCGTGGCTAAAACAACACGTTAACCAACATGTGACAGCACGTAAAGGCCCTATCAGTCGAGAAATTCGACTTCCAGCAGATAAATCCAACAATTCCTCTGAAATTACGAATAGAAGTACTTGAGTGATGATGAATTGACAAAGTAAGACTAATGGAGACTATGGCTAGCATGAGACACTGCATATGACAGCACGTAAGACTCCTAGCAGTCTTGAATTCCGACTCACAGTACAAGATTTCCCAACAATTTACAGCAAGTAATGGCGATAAGGGACGGAAAAGGCAGTTAACAACGACAGCAAGTAAGAAAGGGCTGAGGTTAAACAAAACAAGGCAGCAAAAAGACCGTCTGACAGTCGAAACAATTTGACTTAGGAGCCCTAATCGCGGAAATCTCGCGCAAAATTCGAATTAGGTAAGCAACAACAGCAAGGAATTGGGATAAGATCATCAAGCAGCTAATTAAGGGCATATAAAGGTAATTAAGTCGAAAAATTCGACTGAACATGGATTTTCGAAACCCTAAATTACTTCTACCTCATAAAATTCGAAATAATTGAAATTAAAATGCAGGAGGAATGAAGGAACACTTACTTGATGATATACGACCTACAAATGAAAATAATCCTCAAGAATCAAGCAAAAACAAACGATTTTTCAGTCAAAAAACCGCAAACCCTAAATCCCTTTTTAAACCGCGAAAATGGACACAAATAGAGGGGAAATCAAGGGGCTTTTGAAGATTAATATGCTAGCAATGAAATGTAGGTGATGGATTTGGTGATTTGAGCAAGAAAATGGGGATTTGGGGGAGTTGAAATCGCAATTAGGGGGAGGGGTTAGACGGAAATAGGGATGCAAATGAATTAGAAAAGGGAATAAAGAGTTTAAGTTTAGAAAACTCCCGTGTCCTGTTCATTTCACTCGATCGAGTGATTTTAAATCACTCGATCGATGACTTTTGATGTCCCTATTGCTCGATCGATAAACATCCACTCGATCGACCAGGTTCTCTTTTGGCTTTTCTCGATCGAGTAAGTAAACTACTCGATCGACCAGGTTTTCACTCGATCGAGTACAAAAAGTACTCGATCGAGGACTTTCCTCATGTAGGCTCTTGAATTTCGTCTTTTCTTCCTCGAATTGCGTGAAACTTCCCCAAACCTGCATAAAAACACATCCAAGAGTTTCCCAAAATACCAAATACCCAAAAGCACAGTCTATAGTCTTACGTCTATGCTAAAAATTGTCTAAACTAATTGTCCTAATTGAAACGCAATAAAACAAATTCAAAAGAAATTCAAAAATGTCTATTACAAGGTGTTACACGGGGCATTTCCCCGTTTAATTCTCATCAAATTTCAGTAGCCCCTTCGTGGGCTTCTGACTGGAGGACGTCACCTCAGCAATACTGACCGTCCTCTTTAATTTCCATGAGCTTGAATAACTATTTGCAACAGTAGGAGGAATGTAGTTCCATTCCACGTAGGTTCGAACTTTACTCGTCCTTGCTCCTCTGTCATCTTCTTTGGCATCCTTGCTTCCAGTTTGATTGACAACAGTTGCACAACATCCTTTGACAACTCCTTTCTTGCTTTCATCTGTACCTGCAGTAAGGAAAACAGACGAACTTTCCTCCTTTTTGCTCTCAGTATGAGGCGGAGGGTTAGCAATAACAGCAATATTCTCCAAATTTTCATCTGGAGTGTCAACTATAGGACTAATAGAAGAAAGAGCATTGCAAGGCTGGGCTAGCATGGGAGCTCTCCGGAACTTGGACTGATGAAAAATCAGCTCCTCATCCCCTACCTGGAAGGTCAAAGTCTTCCCCCCGGCGTCTATTTCTGCACGGGCAGTAGACAAAAATGGTCTCCCTAAAATGATAGGGGTGTGCACATCTTCGGGGATGTCTAAGACAACAAAATCAACGGGAACAAAGAACTTCCCGATCTGAACAAGTACGTCTTCTACTATACCTAGTGGCCGTGATAAACTACGGTCGGCCATCTGGACAGTCATGTTGGTGCAACTCAGTTTTGTCAAACCATGTCTCTTGGCCAGAGACAAAGGTAAAACACTTACGCTAGCGCCTAAATCGCATAGCGCATTATCAATCAAATGCATATCGATGTGACAAGGGATCGAAAAACTACCCGGGTATGATTGCTTAGGAGGTAGCTTATTTTGAAATAGGGCTGACCCCACCTCAGTCAAAGCTACGGTCTCATTATCATTAATAGTCCTCTTACGTGCTAAAATTTCTTTCATAAACTTTAAATAAGAGGGTACCTTAGTTAGCAATTCAGTGAACGGCACGCTGACTTCCAAGCTTTTCAAAAGTTCAACAAATTTGCCAAACTGTTGATTAACTTTGGTATTCTGCAGCCGCCTCGGGAAGGGAACCGTGATTGGTATCTCGAGTCCCTTGTTTCTCGCTTCCATAGTGTCTTCCGGTGCAAGTTCAATATCCTTTGGACGCTTCTTACCTCTCGAACGAGGTCTTTCCGGTGATTTCTCGCTTAAACGAGCACTAGCAGGCTCTCGAATAAGCTTCCCATCATCAATATCACTCGATCGATCAATATGCTCACTCGATCGAGCAGTTTCCTCATCAAAATCAGTCGATCGAGTAACATTCCCACTCGATCGACCAACTGCACCTTCCTGTTCACTCGATCAAGCAGATAAACCGCTCGATCGACCTGTTTCTTCACCATTTCCACTCGATCGATGGCCAGTTTTCAGTCGATCGAGTAGTTCCTTTGTCGTGAGCCCTTTTTTCTCGACAGTACACTGTTCATCATCAGTAATGGCTTCTCTAGGGTCTGATTTTTGCACTTCTGGTCCCTCATAAGAAAGACCGCTTCTCAATTCTATCAGATTTACCGTCTCATTTGGATTCTTCTCATTTTGAGTCGGTAATTGACCCTGCTTCCTCGAGGATTGATTCGCAGCAAGTTGGGCAACTTGAGTCTCAAGTGCCTTGAATGACGCGTCCTTTTGTTGTAATTGCTTTGAAATGGACTGCATCATAGACTTTAACTCACTCATTTCACTCACCCCACTTGGAGATGATGCACCTTGATTAGGAGGGTTGAAAGAAGGAGGCTTCTGATAGCTCTATTGATTCTTGTGCGGAGGAATGTACGGCTGCTGGGTTGGAGGAGCAGTGGGATTGAGCACATTCTGATTGCTCCACCTCAAATTGGGATGGACGTTCGGCTCATAATAAGTGTTGTTCTGCCTGTAATGTTGAAAGGCAGCGCATTGCTCAAACGGACTGGGACAATGATCTGAGACATGCCCCTCTCCTCCACATCTTCTACGGACGAAAGGACCGTCTGTCATAGCATTAACCTGATACAAGCCTCTTTTGGAAGCTCCTCCCAACTCATACTTGTCAAACCTTGCAGTGAGAGCTTCAAGTGCAGCGACGGACGAAGATTCAGCAGCTCTTCTTTGATTTCCTCTCGAGTTCCCATATTCAGCCTTATAGATGGCCAAATCATCTATGATCTTCCACCCCTTGGTTGCTCCCAAGTTTTCAGCAAATCGGCCATTGGCTGCAGCATCCAAAATAGCCCTCTGATCGTCATACAGTCCATTATAGAAATGATTGCACAAGCTCCATTTTTCAAAACCATGGTGCGGTATGGTTCGCACTAGCTTCTTAAATCGAACCCATGCCTCGTGAAAGTTCTCGTCAGGCCCTTGTTTAAAACTCGTTATCTGAGCTCTAATGGCAATAGTCCTCGATGCAGAAAAGTACTTCTTATAGAATGCTAAAGCCAGTGAATTCCATCGGTTATACCGTGAGCGGCTCGGTCCAAATCCCTATACCACTCCCTTGCAGCATCGCGGAGTGAGAAGATGAACATGGTCTCTTTTATCTGATCTGGTGTCACGCCAGTGGGAGGGGGTATGGAGCAACAGTAATCAATAAAGGTCTCCATATGCTGAGCTGCATCTTCAGTTGCAGCTCCCCCGAACTGATTTCTCTCGATCATGCTGATATAAGCAGGTTTCGGTTCGAATTTTCTTGCCTCCCCTGGTAGTACAAATCCCTTATAGAGATTCTCAGCTGTTGGTTCAGAATGACTGGCAATGGTTGCTTCTTCAGCCATTTCGGGAAAGTCTGGGAAAGTAACGGTTTCAACTGATGAATTGGAAACTGGAGAAGACGGTGGGTTTTCCTCGAAAAGCTCGTTCTCGTAAAAGCTAGAACGAGAACTAGGCTCTTCCTCTAACTGTTGCTCTTGAAATAATCTCCTCTTTACGTGCAAGGATCTTTCAATCTCTGGATCGAATGGTAGTAGTGGACCACCCTGCGATCTGCGCATAAGAAGAAACTACAGACAAAATATAAGAATAGTCTAAGGAACGGCGTTCCTTAAACTGAGAAGGACTAAAAATAAAACAGCTGTAAATGATCCAGACGAACTAATGTGAGACGGATGTTAAAAGGTCCTTTCGGTCCACTTTCTATCCTAAAATACCACTAACTTAACTTTCGTCCTCATTAGGGTAGTCTACTGTTTATAGCAGGCCTATTTAGTCCAATCTTTCGATCCAGGATTAATTTTAGCCAGATTAATGGGTGACATAGAAGCGTGCACTCAACTAAGTCGGAAATTACAGTTAAATTGCTATAGTGACAGAGTCTCGTAATTAATTCGTCCGATTCATCTACTAAATCGTCATCTTTCTACCGCAGATTCCCTAATCCCAACATGAAGGAGTTTAGCTACTCATATCGGTGATTAAACTAACAGCAAATAGGGTTCCAGCAGAAAACATTAAAAATAACGATAAATGGTAAATAGGAAAATTAGGGCAAAGGTAATAAGAACCCAAACAAGAAATCAAAGCAACAAAATGATTATTGTTAATAAAGGAAGAGAAGGAATTACAATCAATGCGAATCCGGCGTAAAGAACAACTGAATCCGAGCAATAATAACCCCGAAGTAAAGTAACAGTGAAGAAGAATAAAAGTAACGTAGTAAAAGTTTCTACTGTCAAAGATAGAGTAAAAATATGATAAAAGATTCAGAGATGTCTATTAACCTAATTAGCATAGGTTTAAATAGAAAAAGTACTAAGGTTTGCGAAAATAAACATCACACGGATTGATTAAAAGCCCATGCCCATAAAAACCACTCGATCGAGTGGATTAAACCATTCGATCGACCAACTTCTCAGCAAAAGTCACTCGATCGACCAATTGGTTTCTCGATCGAGAACTTGGTCCTTGTGCAGCTCAGTGGTCGAGTAAAATGTTACTCGATCGAGCATCAGAGGGTGTAGAAACCACTCGATCGACTGGTAAACAGCTCGATCGAGTGATTATGTCTTCATTTCAGCTCACGTCTTCACCCAAGTGCCTCGTAATGCGTGCCATGACGCTTCTAAGTGCAGTATCTCACTCTGGGACAATCCCGTCTCCTCTAAATGCATGCAAAAAGGACGAAAAAGAGTACGGTCCCACTACTTTCGCGATCATTCCTACAAAAAGAACAAAATACACCAAAGTAGCCAATTCGGGGCAAAATACCATAAAAACAGTATAGAAATGCATAAAAATACGTGCTGAAATAGGCCAAAAAGACTATACATTAGGCACGTATCAGACTCCATTACTCAATTCGGTGCTCAACTTAGTGCTCACATTGATACCATCAAGTTGAAGTTTGAAAAAGTAATGGCTAGGCTTGAAGAAGCCTCAAAATCTCCAAAACATCATGTTAATGCCATGACGGCATCTTCATCAATCCCAAGTGGGATATGTGAGAATTGTGGAACTTCGGGACATGACCAAAGTGAATGTAGGGGAACAAATGAACAAGTGAATGCTTTTCAAGCATATAAGAGTGGTACCCCTTATTCCAATTATTACAATGAAAACACCGAATTTCACCCAAATCTCTCATACAAAAGCCAAAATGTTCAAAACCCTCAACCAACATACACCCCACCTCCCATGAGAAACCAAAATCAAAGACCCTTTTACAACCAAAACCAAGGTTACCAAAATCAAACTCCATACAATCAACAAAATGACCAAGGTTTTGATTTTCAAAAAGCGGTCCTCCAAATGCAAAAGAACCAACAAGAGTTTTTCACTCAAATGCAAAAAGATAGTCAAGCAAAGGAAATAACCATCAACAACATCCTAGCTCACACCAAAATGTTGGAAACCCAATTGACTCAACTAGCATCTTCAAGCTCACAAAGACAAAAGGGGCAATTACCACCTCAAAGTAATCCCCCAAGACATGAAACGGTTAGTGCCATTCACTTCAGGAGTGGTACAAGGTATGAAGCACAAAAGAAGCAAGTTGAAGATGAAGTTGTGGAAGCTAGTGACAAGGAAGAAATTGTGCAAAACTCCAAGGATGGAGAACCATCAAAAGAAGAATTTTCAAAGAAAAATGAAGACAAGGTCAAGGAGAAGGAGCCCATTGTGATTAGACTTCCTTTTCCGAGTCGTCAAGCTAAGCCCAAATTTGATGACCAACTTGGAAAATTTATGAAGATTGTGAAGAATTTGGAAGTCTCGATTCCTTTTACGGAATTAATCAATCACGTGCCGGCCTTTGCAAAATACATGAAAGACATCCTTACAAAGAAGAAGTCGATCCGGAAGCTTGAGACCATCGCCTTCACTAAGGTGAGTAGTGCAATCCTTCAAGGGAGTTAACCTCCTAAACTTAAAGATCCGGGAAGCTTCTCAATACCGTGGACCATTGGCGACACCACGATCAACAAAGCCTTATGTGATCTAGGGGTTAAGTGTGAGTGTTATGCCGTACTCGGTGAGTAAAAGGTTAGGGATGGGAGAGCTTAAATGCACCAATATCACACTCCAAATGGCCGATAGATCAACAAAGACACCATTAGGGATATGGGAAGATGTTCCCGTAAGAGTTGGGAAATTTTTCATCCCGGTGGACTTTGTCATTGTTGACATGGAAGAAGATTCCAACATTCCAATCATTCTAGGAAGACCTTTCTTACACACCGCGGGTGCGGTAATTGATGTAAAGCATGGAGAGCTCACTCTAGAAGTGGGAGATGAGAGCATAACTTTCAATCTTGACAAGACCATGAGAGCTCCCCATTCGCATGAACCATGTTTTATGGTTGATCATTATAGCCGGAAGGATGATAGGAAGAAGTCGGAATTCCAATGGAAGAAAAAAGTTGATGATGCTCCATTCAAAGAGCAAGTGAATTGTAACAAAGAGAGCTTGAAAAGTCACCAAAGTCAAGCAATGAAGAGGATGGCCTCCTTGGCCAAGACAAGAAAGTGGGAGAGTTGTCTCTATCAACTCAAGAGATCTTTAGTGACCAAGTAGATGAAGTTTGTGGTCTTTGGGACGATGAGTTTGAAGGGATTTTCAATCCCTATATTGGTAATGCTATCGATCAAGACCAACATGAAGGACAACAAGTGCAAAGATCTATTGAAGATCTTTATCATGACAATGAACAAGATTTTGACTACTTTTTCAAGGTGTTGAGCAACATCAACAACACCTTGGACATGCCCCCATGACATCTCACTAAGGATGAGAGTTTGGTGGAGTCCTCCCTAAACCATCATTTGTAAATATTTCTAACTCCCTAACTTGCATTTTAATTCTTACATTGCATTTTTGTCATTTTTGGATTTTTATGCTTTGATGAAGATAATTATCATTTTTGAGAGAAGTGAGGGAGGGACTAATGATTTAATTGATGTGTAGTGCTTTAGCTTAGTGTGGGGATAGCAATTGCCTAGGCTATTCATGCCTTTGTAGTGCCCCTACAATGAAGAACACGAGATTTGAAGAATGAAAAATGACACGGGATATGCAAGTGCACGGATGGAACTGAATCCGGGTAGACCAGGGAGAATTCGGGCGTCCTCAAGGGTAATCCGCTCGTCTTTAGGGAATCCTGGCGTCTTTGGCAGAATCCGTCCATCCAATTGAGCTGTAAAATTGAAATTTTGGGACTATTAAAGAATCCGAGCGTCCTAGCAGAGAAGACGCTCGTCTTAAAGAATCCGTTCGTCTTTGCAGAAAGATGCCCGTCTTTCTGCCAGTGAAAAATAAGAAAGCTTGCTGTATCAGAATCCGTCCGTCTTCAAAGGAATCCGCTCGTCCTGCAACTGAACAATCCGAGCGTCCCAGCTGAAAAACGCCCGTCTTTAGGCGAGAATCCTGAACCCAGATTAGGCAGAATCTGAGCGTCCCGAAGGAAAAACGCCCGTCTTCCCCTGCAGTTTCGAAATTTTCGGGTGCTTTTAAATACCCCTCCCACATTCATTCCTTCATTCATTCATTCAAAACACTACCAAAAACCTCAAAACCCCAAAAACCCTCATCCTCTCCACCACCAAAACAAGATTTCCTCAACCAAATTCAACAAAATCAAATCCAAACTTCCTTACAACAACAATTAATCACTCCTTTTTCTAACAATGATCAATCCAAGCACCAAAATCTTCAACCTTTGTGTCGATTTTTGAATTACAAAGGCAAAGCCTTTCATCTTAAAATCGATTTGGGTATAATTGGAAATTGAAGATTTTCACTCTTTTTTTGGTATAATCATCAATGGCAAGAACAAAAGGATCAACAAAGACACATAAGGCAAAGGCACTCTCAACAAGGCAACAATGTCTTCAAGCAAAGAAAGCTTCAATGGCTATGGTGGTTGCTAGTGCAAACTTGGAAGTTCAACAACAACAAAATCCTCCCTTGGAAGCAACAACTATACATCGAGTTCCGCCTTGCCAATGTGAATAGGCGCATCAACTTTGATGTCTTGAGTAAATCATTAGGTCTTAGTGATACACCTCGTTATTACAAGAAGCCCGAAAAGTATGACCCCGCTCCTCTTTGGGAGGCGATTTCCGGGAGGAAATTTGAGAACTTTCATGCTTGTCGCGCTCTATTAGTCCACCATCCGGGCATTAGAGTGTGGCACAAGGTCATCGGGAATACTATCATTGCAAGAAAAGACACTAACCACTTTACCAAGCTCGATTGTGTTCTACTTGAGTCGGCCTTAAATATTGGAAGGGAATTCACCAAGCCTTACAATGCTCTAAGGCTTTTGGTGGAAAGATGGATCAATGTTGATTGTGGAAAGCAAGGCACCGCTTTTATCGTAAATGGAGGTCTAGTTACTCTTTTAGCCAAGTACTTTGATCCGAATTTCAACAAGGATAGCAAGTATGTGGCGAAAAAAGGGGGTCATCTCATTGACATGGATGCCATGATTAACAAGTACAAGTGGGTCACGCATAATCCCCTTGACACCAAATATGGGTGGCTCACCAATGATGCTAGATCTTTTACTTTGCCTTCCAAGATATGTCGTTTGAGTGTCCATCGGACGAACTACCTTCTTCCCCTCTCAAAAGAAGCCGAATACATCATCCGTCAACAAAGGGGCGAAATTGAAATGCCCTCCTCCTCCAATGTCACACCACCCTATCCATTCAAATACCAAGAGTTCAAAACCGAAGGTGTTGAAGTGGGTAATGACTACATGACTCTACTTATTCAAGAGATGCACAAACAAGCTTATAAGGATCGGGAAGATTCATACTGAGCCCAATATCCACCCCTCCTTCATTTAGCTAGGCAAGGACTACTTGATCCTTCATGTCCTTTGCCTAGTTGGGCGGATAGGGAAGTCTTCTTTCCAAGTGCATCTAGGGGTGAGAGACCGGGTGACGATGAGGTTGTCGGTGATGCGGTTGTTGATGATGAGGGCATTGTTGAAGAGGTAAATGATGAAGAAGAGGATGATGAAGGAAATGATGAAGTAAGTGAGCAAGGAAGTGAAGAGGGAAGTGGTGATGAGTCCGCTTCTATTGAGGAAGATGATGACAATGATGATATGGTGGAAGACTAGCAAGCTTTGGAGGTTCCTACCCTCTTGAGGTTTGTCTACTTCTTTCTTTTTTTTATTTATTTTTATCTTGATCATGGTTGGAGAGTCCTAGCAACATAGAGGACTAACACCTCGGCCCCATTGAGGTGTTCTTATTTCATTGTTCCCACTTTTGAAAATCTAAAATGACAATTTAGTTTCATGCATTGCATCTTGTGTGCATGAACTACCCCTAACTTTAGGACATTAGAAATAATGTCTATCTCGGTTTGGGGAAGTACATGCATACGCAACGGGAGGTAATCTAAATTACACTCTCCATCATAAACAAAAACCCATGCATCATGTAGTGTAGATTAGTGTATCTTGCATTTAGCATAGAATTCATGCATCATGCTTGCATACTTTCCCATCATTTTGGCCATTGAGGACAATGCCCATATTAGTGTGGGAATGGGGAATTCTAACTTAACTTTTATTCAAAAATCCAAAAAAATCAAAAATTTCGAAAAACCAAAAAAATTTAAAAAATTGAAAAACCAAAACCAAGTTCATTTCCTTTGTAGTGTAGTCATGTATATATTGTTGTATATATTGTGTTTGTTCTATCCTTCTTCACATTGATCGACTACGCCACATCCGAGACATGAGGATATTGAAGACCGCATGGTATGATCTTTCCAATCTCCTTTTTCCTCTTTATGTTAATGACTATGTGGCTCTATTTTGATTGATGCGGTATAACAATGTCAACCTAGGACTTATATTTAGATTATTTGGCATATTAGTTGGTAGAATCATATGCATTAGGATGTATAAATGTTAGTTGCATCATGGCATGTAGTTTGCATGATAGAAAAATTTTGCGAAACCGTCTACTTGGGAAGCTTGACAAGTGTATATAGGCCCTAGTAGATGCTTTTTCTTCTTAAGACTTTGCTTGTTAGAATATTTGTAAAACACCCTAGGATGTGTCATGCTAGTATCCTTTGACCCATGGATTAAGGCCTAGTCAAGAGTACCTTGTGGTGTGATAACTCCTTGGCTACCGTTTATTCAAAGGTGACCCTTGAAACCATGCATCCATCATCCATGTTCTACCACATTTTTGTCATCAAAGGGAATGGGCACAAAAAGAAATTGATTTGATTTCAATGAAATGGAAAGTGAAAGAAAGTTTGCAAAAATGCATCAAATGAAAAGAGGAGCAAAAATAGAACTCCTAAAGCTTCAAATATAAGCCACCCTCACTACATATGGGGTGACTTTGAAAATGTTCAAAAAGAAATGCAAAAAGTTGAAAATTGTCAAGTGTTGGAATGCCAAAAATCAAAAGAAATGGCAAAAGAAAGTGTTCTCAAATGTTACATGCCACAAGAAATTGGGGGGAAAAACAACAAAGCAAACTCCCAAAATGAAACTCAAATATCTATTGATGCCTTTATCCATCGTATCCATTTTTGTGCATGGTAGAGAGGGGACGACCCTTCTTCTTGTCTAGGCAAGAGGGGGAATTCCGCAATCCTCCAGTGTTTCTAACACCATAGGGAGTCTACTCTTGACAAAAGCATTTAACGATTAAGGACAAAGGTACCCTAGCTTGACACAACTTGGAGGTGATTTATTGGTATCCTTCTAGGCTTAGTAGTTTGAAGAAATTGCATCTATGAAGGAGTGTGTACCCTTGAATTGCTTCCCTTGTAGATAATTTCCGCCACTTAGATGAGGAAAGTGGCTATTCTTTTGTAGATGCATCCATTACTTGATTTTGTGTGCTTAATGTTTGGATGTGTCGCCATTTTGGGAAGACCCACCTTGCCTTGCAAGAAGGCATCCTACCTCATGGTTGTCTTGTTTTGAGTTCAAGGGGCGGAGTGAGACCCGCTAATTGTCTCATATCGGCTATGTTATTAGGTTAGTTTAAATAACGGTCCTAGTCTTTGTCACCTCTTTACTCGGGACGAGCAAAGGTTTGGTTTGGGGATATTTGATGTGACCATAATTTAAGCACATTTAGTCCCCGAATTAGCCTTGTTCCCATGCTTTTTAGTGCATATTTGGGTCATTTATTATCTTTAGTCCTTTGTTTTGCATATTTTTTGAGGTTTTGTGTCCTTGGTAGGAAAGGAGTGCAAACCTTGCATTTTCATGGCAAAATGAAGCTAAATTGATTGAATTCAATGACCAAGCATCAAGGAGAGACAAGATTAGAAGGCCTTTGTACATACTATAGTAGATGGGCAGTGATGAGAAAAGATCCTTGCATCCCCGAGGAAATCCTCAAGGATCTATGAAGAAAAAGGAAGAAAAGAAGAAGGAATGAAGCTCTAAGACAATCCGGGTGGATTGTCCACAAGACGCCCGTCCAGCACCCACAATCCGAGCGTCTTCCCCCTGTGGACGCGCGTCCAAAACACCACACATCCGCCCGTCTTCCCCTTATAGACGCCCGTCCCGTGCCTAAGACGCCCGAACTCCCTAACAGCCTTTTCGTCTTCTACAAGCTTCAAGGAAGGATGCGCATCTTTTTCTAAGACCGGCAAAAAGGAGACCGGAGTCTCCCTAGAAACCGGCGATTCCTCAAGGTCTTAATCGTCATTTAAGCCCTTAGTTAACCCTAATTTATGTACCTAATTCCCACTATAAATACCCCATTAGTCTAATTAGAAGAGCATGTTCTTCTTAGCAATCTTTAGTGTAGTTAATATCAATCAAATCTCTCTTTAATCTTGTAATCAACATTTAATCAAGTTTTAATACAAGTTTCATTTCCTTAATCTCTCTTTTGTTCATCCTTTATTTTGGGTAATTGAAGATAATTATGGTTATTATTGGGAGATTGACAACCTTCCAATCAAGCATCAAGTACTTCTATTATTCTTTGCTTTATTATTGGAATCATTAGTAGGTATAATTCTCTTAATCCCTATTTAATAATTGTTAATTATCTTCATCTATTCATCATGTTTTACTTTGTTGGTATGATTGACAACCTTGCTAGCATGTTCAACATGACAATGAGTGAGTAGTTTCCTTAACTAGGGTTAATGGGTAATTAGGGGAAAACAACATGGGGAATGATTCATGCTTAATTTAATATGTTTTCATAGTTTATTTGCTTGCTTGTTGTGATCTCAACTTATGCACATGTTATGTTTGATGAAATCTGAGCCTATGAATCCTTGCATTTTTTACCCATCACCTATCTTTTCAATGAGACTTGTAAGACATAAACCAACTCGAGTCTCATTAGACCATGCATGTTGTTGAGTAGGGAAGATTAAGTCGACTTGTAGGTGTTGTACAATCTAATCGATTCAGCTCCGGGACCCAAACGTTCCTAGGATTGTAAGATATAAACCAACTCGATCCATCACAACAATAATTGCTTGCTTATAATTTGAGAATATGTTTGTATGATCAATTCCCATGAATCCCCTATGACCCCATGACACCCTAGTGCCTTTTATCAATTGTTTACATCCCTTTTTAATCATCTTGCTTGTTTACTTTCATTGCTATTTAGTTTAGTGATCTTCTACTTCAAAGCCCAAATTGTGACACGCACCCTTAGACACCACTAGTTGCAATAGAAAATCTCATCTCAATTCCCGTCCCTTGGGATCCGACCTTTACTTGTCTCTTTACTAATTGTAGAGTTGTTTGTGAAGTTATAAATTGTGTTTTGGTCTAAGTGCTCCTAACGACAAGTACTGAAAACTAAACCTCCATCGTGAGTCCGACCAGTCGTGCTGCCGAAATTTACACAGGAATCTCATAGAACATATATTATGTACACATGGCCTAAATCAGCGCAGAACAATGACTCGAAAATGCAAAAATATGACCAGAAATGAAAATGCAAAAAATTGGTCGGAAATGGCAAAAATTTGGTCGGAAATGACCGGACGGTAGGGAGGGTTACCCCCTAAAAAAAGAAAAAAATAAAAACATATAAGTTTGAAATGGAGAGTGAAATGATTCCCCAAAAGGAAAAAAAGGGTAAAAGAGAAATGTAAAGTTCGAAAAAAAAATGATATAATTAAATTAAATACAAAAAAGTAGAAAAAAAGAATAAATAAATTAAAGAAAATTAAAAAGAAATGTACAAGTGTGCTAAAATGACGAAAATGTCGATATCGTCTCGAGATGCGTGCCCGCGAAATTAGGAAACACGAAATATGGTAACTTGACGCATTTACCAAAATAATAACCCGTATGAATAGGAAATTATTCGTTAAGGAATTTAGGAAAGATCCAACGCGGACAATCACAGAAAAAGAGCTGAGGAAGAGGCGCAGCAAGAGCTGCGTCCCTTCGAAGAGGCGCAGCACCTGCTGCGCCTGTTCCCCAGTGCGTCCGTTCTGACGGATTTTAGGAAATAACTTTTACTATAAATAAAGACGTCGAGGGAGGTTTTATTCGCACAATTCTTCCGTCTTTCTTCGTCTTATTACACAAAACTCCTAAAATAAGCATACATCATGAATACTCTTGGGATTCGTCTAAAAGAATGGACGAATGAGTTTTCTAGTGTGGAGAAGCATGACATGGGTGCTTATAATTTTGGAGCACTTTTGAGCTTGAAATTGATCAAGGTAGTCAAACCGTTCCTGGATGCTTGTCTTGACTATTGGGACCCTAATTATCACGTGTTTGCCTTTCCTGGAGGAGTCATTTGCCCATTTCCCGAGGAGATTGCTGCGCTTGGTGGTTGGGATCCGGAACATTTGCCTGCTATTCCCTCCACTTCACAAGGGTATAAGAACAAGTTTAGAGACTTGCTTGGATTGGCCAGAGTTGATGTTGGCCATCTTGTGACTTCTAAAGGAGTGCGAATGTTGGATTTCATCGATCGCTTCATCAATAGGGCTGATCCTACTGTTTCTTATGTTGCAAGGCGAAGGGCATTCGGATTTTGCCTATTACATGTATATGTCCTTCAAGGGAATGTTGATGAGGACATGAGGGGCGACCCTCGTCTTTTGAGCCTAATTGAGCAAATGGAGCTGCGCAGGAGCCCAGCTTGTCTGTGTTTAGGAGAGATCCTATTGGGCTTGGATAACAGGAAAGCCAATCGCGACCTACCTTACTTGGGAAGTCCCATTATTTTGCAGGTAAAAGAACACTTTTCTTTCTTTTTTTTTGTTCGTCTTCTTTTTTTTTTTTTTTTTTTTTTTTTTCGTTTCTTCTTTTTTGTTTTTTTTGTCTCTTTTTTTTTGTTTCGGTTTTTTTTTTTTTGTCTTTTGTTTGTTTTTTTTTGCTTCTAATACCCGCTTTTGGTAGGTCTGGCTTATGGAGCGTCTTCGATTGATCGAGCCCCCAGTTCATGTTCCTTCTTATCATGCTCGTTCGATTGCAATGAGGACCAGGCTTTACATGGTGGACTTCACTCGAGTGTGCAATTACTGGGAAAACAAATTGAAGAGTGAAGATGGCCCCTTAATTAGATGGATCGTACCATGGTGGCACCTCAAATCTGTCACTGGAGTATCTTCCTTGGATCCTACCCGATCTTTTCGCATTCCCGGCTTGAAGTTTATGATATGCATTTTTCCGGAGAGGTTGGTGAGGCAGGTTGGATTGAATCAGAGGATCCCGAAGCTTGACACTGTTCCGCAGACTGCCGTGGCGCTTACTACTGAGAGTCGAAGAGAATGGGCCATCAAATGGGCTCAGAGGAACATTTGGTTCTTGAATTCTTCTGTCAGTGCTCTATGGGTGTCAGATTCCTATATGCGGTGGAGGAAAGATGCTACTCCGGAGGAGCGCGAGAGATTGTGGAAGCGTGAACCTGTTGACTACAAGGTTCGCGAGGTGGAAAAGGAGAAGGAGAAGCATCTGACTGAGGGAGAGGAAGAAGCCGGGTTTCGAGTTGTTTATCCTTCGAAGAAACCGAAGACTTCTCCTGCCGTCTAGATGGTGGTTGACAAAAATGGCAAAGCAAGACCACGAGAGAGACCATTGGTGATTAGGTCGGAAGTGGCGCAAGAGCGTCTGGCTCGAGGTCGTGACAAGAAGCATGATAAAAATGACAAAGGCAAAGGGAAAATGGAAGAGTAGCCTAAGTCTTTATTATTATTATTATTGTAATAAGAAGGTGGGGTTTTTAGAATCCTAGCCTATTTATTTTTATTACGATTTTATTATGTAACGTATTATTATTAGGAATAAAATAAAAAAGGTTGATTGGTTATGAAACCGTTGTGGTTTTCTTTTCATTATTCTTGTCGAATTTCAAATGCATTTGCAAATGTCTTTCTATTTACATTTAAAGTGATTAAGTGGGTTGTATCCCGTGAAGGATTGCCTACGTATTCATTAAAAAATGAAATCAAACCCTTGCGCGTAGTTCGAGTAAATGTAAAAGAATAATTGTTCTAAGTAAGAGCTTGTAATGAACTTTAGAAAATAAGCATGTGCTTTACGTACTCTGAAAATGCAATTTAGTTTATTTGATGATATGAGAATGACAAATTGTCAAAATGCAAGAGCAAGATGGCATTAGCTTGATTCAGCTTGGCCAGGGGCCGTTTATTTCGTGCTACAAGAGCGACACGTGAGGTTACGCGAGGCGCGTTTTTGCTCCTACTCTAGGCATAGTAACGTTTTAATTGGTTAAGGTTTGTTGGGTTGGCAAATTCGTTCCCGTCTAGGTCTGTGATCCTAACCGCACCCCCTGGAAGTATGGACTTGACTAGGAATGGCCCGGCCCAATTGAGTTTAAATTTTCCTTCTTTGATGTTCCTTGGCTTAACCCTTTTGTTGAAGGCTGTTTGGGCTAAAAATAGCATAATAAAGAAGGTCCATTTGATAAAATAAAGATTACGAAAGAAGTGATAAGGAGGAAGGGAGCCCGCGGTGAGGAATAGGGGAAACGGGCTTAAGAAGGATCAAGAGCCCGTCATAGAAGGTGCCCGTGTTAAGGAAAGGAGTGTCAGGGAGAAGTTAGGGAGAAGTTAGGGAGAAGATAGGGAGATCGGGGAGAATTGGCACGGGAGTCCGGGTTTGGAAAGAAGTCCTTATGGAAATAATATTCCCTTTCCATATTCAAGGTAGAATATATCTAGGGTTCTTACCCTATAAATAGCCAAGGGGAGCAAATCAAGAAGGGCATTCATTCATCCATCCATTCATTCAAGATTATACTCAAGACAACCGCACTTACGCATTCACATCAACACCACGGCATATCACTCACAAATATATACCCATCTGAGATCTTGCAGACCAGACACCTAGCGTCAGCAAGATTAGTATAAACGTCACTATTGTAATCATCCTCCAATTCATATAGTACAATACTTGGCAGGGTACCGTCCCTCCCGCGGTTGTTCCCACATTGGGTTTTCCGCGTCACCAAAATCTTACGTGTCAATTTACATTACGCACTTTGTTTTCCTATTTACTCAACGATGTACGAACAAACATACATTCAACCAACGAATATAGACTACATTGACCCTAATTAATCGATTTGGGTAAAATACCTAAACAGTTTGGCGCCCACTGTGGGGCATTGTGGTCATCAATCGTTGATATTCTAGATATACAATGGAAAAGCAAGTATCTGAAGCCATGTCAGGGAGCAGGCAACCATCGCCACCACCACCGTCTACCCAAAGTTCAACATCGACAGTGGCCACGCAGGCTCCCGGACATACCTCAAGAATCATACCGACAACAAAAGCCTCTCTACCTCCCAGGACCCCTTCTGTCTCAACTGAGATCAGATCAGACAAAGGAACATCAAGCTCAAGCGTCACTCCGCCGCCCAGTCCCACGCAAATCCTGCTCGCCGGCGTGGAAAATCTTTAGAAAGCTATGGAAAACATGATAGAAGACCAAAGGAGAGCAGATGCTGAGGTAAGAAGGAGAGACAGAGAGCTCTGGGCACAAAGTGATCTCCTAAAGCAGCAGTCCAACACTCCAACGAACAGGACAGGTGAAGGAAGATCTCCCTTGGTAGATCTGACACATGGAGCAGCAGGCAGCAGGTAGATACCAGCTGAAATAATTACAAGATTGGATTTGGCTACGATACCATCAGATGGAAGGATAACCCCACGAGGGTTAGGATACCTCACACGATAGATAGGCGCGCCACTAGTGCGTAGGGATACAAACAGTGGCCTCCCGGTCGGCGATCTGCAAAGAATCGACCGGACACTTGTAGCAGGATCCGAGTCAAACCAGCAAGTGAACTGGCAGCAGGGGACAATCGTTACCACAACCCCCCTGGCTGCCAGAGCTTATCAGAATCTTCAAGAACCCGGATCAGGAGGAAATATGCAGACAGCTGACAGGCTGACCCCGGATTCAAACAATATAACTAATCAGCAGTACTTGGAACTAAACGAGATGCTGAGCAGGGTTCTAGGGCTACCACCCCCACTCGAGAAAGCAGCTCTAGACAGTTATGCCGACTCACCATTCGTGGACACCATATCCATCACAGCCATGCCAAAGGGATTCACAAACCCAAATATGCCTCTCTTCGACGACACAGCAGACCCTTTGATCATATCAGCTAGTATAAGCAGAAAATGATGACGGTAACAGCTATAGGACAAGTTAAGGTGGCCTGCATGTGCAAAGGTTTCGGATCCACCCTAACAGGACCGGCAATTCGATGGTTTGTAAGCCTGCCCAACAGGTCGATATCTACATTTGCTGAATTGGTGAACGCATTTACTCAACAGTTCGCAAGCAGTAGAAAGCCACAGAAGCACGCAGGAGACCTGTACAGAATCGTCCAAGGAGCAGGAGAGAGCATTGGAGAATACAATACCAGATTTAACAATGAGAAGGTCGCAGTACGAGAGTGTGATGTCTCAACAGCAGTATAAGCCTTCAGAAGAGGCCTCCACCACGACTCTGACCTATACAAGCGGTGACTATGCATCCCGCCATAGTTTCGAAGCGATGCAGGAAAAGCAACTGCCGCGATCGGACCGGGAGGAAGATATCCTAGCGAGCCGACTTACAGAGCACACCGAGTATTTCTAGTACTTCACCCGTGGAGAAATCGGAAGAAAGCAAACCACCAAAAAGAAGGACGAGAGATACAGACCATATGGGAGGGGAGTCAACGGAATCGAGGAAAACCGGCTACTCCCCACCCCTGGCGAGAATATGGATTCACTACGGGTATCGAGGAATCTTGAAGGCACTTAGAGAGATGGGAGATGGAGTCAGGTGGCCTAACCCACCAATAGGAGAGCAAGCTTGGAGAAAGGATAGCAAGAAGAAGTGCGAATTTCACCGTGATATTGGGCACAACACTGAGGATTGCTATACATTAAGAAGAGAGATCAAGCGCTTCTACGAACAAGGAAAGCTGAGCCACCTATTACCACGTGGGGGCAAGCAGCAGGATAAGGTAGGTTCCCCCAAGCCGGCAGACCCGCCCACATGAACTAAAATTATAAACGTGATAACAGGCGGCTCAGACTTAAGCGGCCTGACATACTCAGCAGCTAAGAGACATGCCACCGAGATCAAAGGAGACAGGCCAGCTAATTCTTGCGGAATTTCTCACAGTGACCTACCAGCAGTAAGCTTTGATGAAGGAGATACATACGATGAACGAGAACATCATGACGCACTTATTATCACCTTATCAATGGCCAATTGCACAGTTAGAAAGGTCTTGGTAGATACAGGAAGCTCGGTCAACTTAATCATGCTGAAAACCATAGAGAACATGGGATTCAGCGAGAAGGATTTACAGAAGAAGACTATTCCGCTAGTAGGCTTCAGCGGAGAAACAACCAGCTTGCTAGGTGAGATAATCATCCCCACCTATGTGGGAGGAGTCAACAAACAAGTCAGATACCTGGTTATAGATGGCCCTTCTACTTACAACGTCATCTTGGGAAGACCATGGTTGCACCAGATGAAAGCAGTCCCTTCAACATACCACCAGTGCATAAAGTTCCCCACCCCATGGGGAGTAGAAACGATAAGAGGAGATCAAGAGGAAGCTAGAGGCTGCTATAAGAAGGCACTTAAGTGCACTGCCAGCCCTCCCGCATAGCAATTACAGAAGCAGCCTATCCAGGACGAATACATCGAACCCCGCCAGAAGAGCCGGATCGATCAACTGGACAAGCTGCACCCAGAAAGAACCGTGCTCATTGGAGCAGGATGTACAGGAAGCTTACGACAGTAGCTAGTCAAGTTCTTGCAAGATAACATGGATTGCTTTGCAGGGTCACACGATGATATGATAGGCATAGATCCATCCATCATAACGCATAAACTTAGCGTGGACCCAAAGTGTAAACCCATTCAACAGAGAAGGAGAAAGTTTGCAGCAGAAAGAAATAAGGTGATCAACCAGGAAGTAGATAGCCTGCTGGCAGCAAAGAAAATAAGGGAAGTAAAATACCCAGAATGGTTGTCTAATGTAGTGGTGGTGCCTAAAAAGATTGGGAAGTGGAGAGTATGTGTGGACTTCACCGATCTCAACAAAGCATGTCCTAAAGATCCATTCCCGCTGCCTCATATTGATGCAATAGTGGATGCAACAGCTGGACACGAGATGTTAACATTTCTGGATGCATGGAGTGGATACAATCAGATCAAGATGGATCCTGCAGATCAAGAGAAGACGGCATTTATGTCCGAGAGAGGAATATATTGCTACAACGTCATGCCGTTCGGCCTAAAGAACGCATGCTCCATATATCAAAGGCTGGTTAACCGCATGTTCAAAGAGAAAATAGGAAGAACCATGGAGGTGTACATCGGTGACATGGTGGTGAAATCAGAAAAAGCCAAAGATCATATGCGGCATCTGGCAGAAACATTCAGCACCCTCAGGGAATACAAGATGAAATTAAACCCATCCAAATGCACCTTCGGGGTATCTTCTGGCAAGTTCTTAGGCTATATTGTAACTCAAAGAGGAATAGAAGCCAGCATCGAGCAGATCAAAGCTGTCTTATAGCTGGAATCACCCGAGAAACCTAAGGATGTTCAAAGACTATTTTGGAAAGGTAGCGACCACGAACGGAGTTCATTTCAAGATCTTGAGACAAATGCAGGCTATTTTACGACGTACTAAGGAAAAGCCGAGAAGTTTGAATGGACCGAACACGAGCAAGCCTTCGAGAGACTGAAGCACTATCTCGTGACCCGCCACGCTGTCAAAGCCAAAGCCAGGAGAACCATTATTCCTATACCTAGTCTGTCACGAAGTAGTAGTGAGTCTTTGTCCCGGTCGAGAGCAAGAAAAGGAGCAGAAGCCGTATACTACGTAAGCAAGTCTCTGCTGTGGCGCAGAGACCAGGTACACATCTCTTGAAAAGTTAGTATTAGCATTGGTAGTAGCATCTCGCAAACTGCGTCCCTATTTTGAGTCACACATCATACATGTTGTGACAAACTACCCGCTAAAAGCTATCATGAGGAAGCCTGAACTGTCAGGAAGAATGTCTAAATGGTCTGTACACCTCAGTGGATACGACATCCAATACGACCCTAGAACAACAATCAAGTCACAAGACGGCCGAATTCGTGTCGGACTTGATCCGGCCATCCAGAATCGGCGGATACGAGAGATCCTCACTTTAGAAGGAAGCAAGCAGACAGAAGTCTGGCAGATGCATATCGATGGAGCCTCCAACCAAAGGGGGGCAGGTGTAGGGTTAATTCTGCGATCACCACAGGGAGACCTGATAGCGCAAGCTATAAGATGTGAATTCAAGGCAACCAACAACGAAACAGAATATGAGGCCTTGATATTGGGAATGAAGCTAGCTCTAGAGTTAGGGGTCAGACACCTGCTCATATCCAGCGACTCTTTGTTAATAGTCAACCACGTAAATGATGAGTTTATAGCCAGAGATTCGAAGATGATTGCATACCTAAAAGTAGCAAAGGAATTAAAACAAAAATTCGAAACTTGGAAGCTCAAACAGGTCCCCAGAGATCAGAACGTGGAAGCAGACGCCCTAGCAACCCTGAGGGCAACATTCAAACCAACAGAGCTATCCAGCATTCCAATAGCACATATGCTGGAAGCTTCTATCCAGAAGGCAGACGAAATAGACAAGGGTGAACTGGAGGATCCTGTGGACAGCGGGCCGCCCACGGGGGCGCTTGGGTTGGAAAAGAGAAACAAGCGTTTGCATTTTTGTATGGAGTCGCCACCAATTTTTATGGGAAATTGGAACCGTTCGAATACCTCGTGCCATGTCAAGACACAAAGTAAAGACATGAACACTAAGCAATCGTTACCCTTAGCATTCTATGTCTAGAATGACTCTCGTGGATGCCAATGAATACGGATGTTCACAGAGATCTGGAGTAAGGGGTGAGGGTACGTATTAGGAAGCTCTTTTGATCGAACACCTAATCCCGCCCGCCTCGATAGCGGCCTCTATTAATGATTAGAGAAATTATTCATACTCGATATATTGTCGATTATATGCATGCAATGCAACATCCAAATTTTAATCCTAGCATGTGAGAATTAGACTAAGTCGGTGAACAATTAATTTAATCATACAATTAATGTCAAAGTCGGGATTTAATGCTCAATTACATGTGAGGACATACAAATGATTCAAGAAATACGATAAATATAATAAATATAAATTACAATAATGAAAATTACAATAATTACATCGGGATAGGCGATTTATGTCGAAAATACCTCTAAAACGGATAATTTGAGAAAACGAATAAAAGAATGAATAATTAACGAACAAAACAGAAGGTGATAATACGAATAATAGTTAATTATACGTAAACTAATTATACTAAGTCAAGGCAGAAACGGAGTTCAGGGACAGAACTCAGCCAGGAACAGGTGCAGCAGAGCTGCGTCCTTTGGAATAGGCGCAGCAGACACTGCGTCTGTTCCTTGGCTCAGTTCTGGCTGTGAAGCCGTAATTGTAAGCCGTTAATGTTAATTGGTGATTTTAATGATAGATTAAAATTATTTACTCGGATAGAAGTGATTAACATATTATTCAACATATGAATGAGTCGTGAAAACAGTAAAACATGAATAAGACGGAATTAAACGAATTAATATAAGATGGAATAATGACAGAAGTGAAAAGTATATTAATGAGTGAACAAATCAATTAATTAGGTTAAATACGGTGGATTAATGACAAATATGCGACGAACATGACAAATAACAGATGAAAACTATATCAGAGACGAATTCCAGAAACCCAATATGGACGAATTGAATCTCTATAACTCGGAATTGAATTTAATGACGAAAACCCGCAAATATTGGATTATTAGGGATTTAAGTCGGATTTAAATGATGATTAAAACATATTAATGATGATGATTATAAGATACATGTGAATTATACACTATTATGATGAAGAATTAACAAACAAACGAAACAAACAAAAGGATTTGACGAATAACAGAGGACGAACGAAGAAGAAAGGAAGCAGGAACTGCGGCAGCCTCACGAAGAGGCACAGCAGGGACTGCGCTCCTTCGAAGAGGCGCAGCAGTTGCTGCGTCCTTTCTCGACGGTTATCTGCTGGAAATCCGCAAAAAAGAGGTTTTAAAGCAAGGTTTTAGAAATCGGTTTTAATGGTATTTTCGACGTAAACCTTACATTGGATGATACAATAATTAAAATACAATAAATAAAAGAGAGATTTACACCCTCAGACTTACATGTTGACGAAACGAGAAGGACTAAGATATCGATTAGTGATGCTCGACGCGAATGCAAAGAGAGTGCCCTCGTAAGAGGAAAACGATTAAGTTAATTAAGTTGATTGATTGTGTAGTTGGTCAAATTGGTCGGTCATGCAAACGGGGAGGCTGGTACTCAGAAGGATCCGAGCTTACATGGTCGAAAGTTCAAGCACGTAGACGCCGAAAAGTAAGAACAAAGTCTAGAATGCAAAGGGAGAAGAGAAGGGCGGACACTCGCGTGAGAAATATGAGGAACGAAGGCTCCTATTTATACTAATCACGTGGATGAATTAGGGTTTCGGAGACTCTTTGGAAGTGAATCTCGGAAAGATATGAAAAAGATACGAGAAATACGCGAGAAAGGGCTCCGGGAAGAGGCGTAGCGACCATCGTGTCTCTTGGAAGAGGCGCAGCACCTGCTGCGTCTGTTCCCAAGGGGTTTCCTCCTGCAGAAGAAAGATCTCCGTGTTTGAGTTATGGTAGGACGGAAATAATTCGATTTTCCTTAATATCTTATGTGAATATTACGGGAAATTGTTTACTAAAAGATAAAATTTATGAAATACGGAATAGAAATATCCGGAACATTCCAGAACATTCTAACTCGGGATTTAACGGTTATCAGAAAATGGAGACGATTTTAGGCCCGGACTCCGAATATACTCTAATTACTGTCAAAACGATCGTATCGGGACGTAGATGACAACTAAGAGGTAGACACTAATATTTGAGCAATCACTTGACGATAATCTTACGAATTGTCACAAATCGTTCCGCGTATCAAACATGCAGCCCAATCATCACCGGGTGGTTTGCGGGAGGTGCAGAAATGAGGTATCTACAGAGCCCCCACTTTGACTGAGGCTTGGACAAGGCGAAAGTCAAAGTATAGCCATCAGGTCAATCGAAGATTACAACCTGACGACTATGGCGACGCTAGGCGGTTCAAGGGGTCTGAACCAAGGACCTGTCGTCGGGAACATTTTAGAGTCTGTCGACTATCGGGGAGGGTCGGTTAAAGTCCATTAGACTACGTAAGGAGGCTCGCCAGCCATAAGAAGAGACCATACCTGAGACTTCTTCTCGAAATGCTTCCGGAGGTGCGCTGGAGCTAAGGTTAAGCATGGGAGCTGAGGTTAAGACCTAAACGATATATAAGGATTGTGCTAGGGTGTGGGACCTTAAAGGAAAGCATTGACGGGAAGGAGGCCTAAAGTAAGTTCAACTTGAGGGATAACTGAAGGTTGGGTATAGGAACTCTATTGGTTTGGGAATTTGAAGGCTTATGAACCTACAAGGGATTGGGACCCTATAGTTAAAAACCCCTAATTTCGGGTTTACGAACCTAAGAAAGAAGGCTTTGGGTTTGGGAACTTCTGGAGAACGACACCTTTGTCGCACTCCGCGGGGAAACAAGAAATATTGTGAGTAGCAGGGCACAGGCGGGAACTGCTGAGGAGAAAACTGCTTGGGTAGTCTTCGGGAAATAATTGCGAGTAGAAGGACACAGGCGGGAACTGCTGAGGGGAAATCTGCTTAGGTAGATGTTAATCCTCACGTCTTGAGAGGGACAGTACGTCCGCTTACTCTCACTGGAGACATGATTGAGAGTTTTTCTTCTTGTCAGGAGAGGGAAAGTATATCCGCCTACTCTCGCTGGAGACATAATGAAGGTGTGTCGAATTCTGTGAAGGAACAAATGCTCGTTGCGACAAGCAAAAGGTCTTGGAAGGAATAAACAACGTGCGACAGTCTGCTGCTGGTTGGAAATGTGGGCCGGAACGAAAGAAAATCGTCGAACGGACCAAAAGAATAAAAATAGCATCGGGGAAGAGGCGCACCAAAGATGGGCCCACAAATAACGAACTCGTAACGAATTTTTGAAAATCCGTATGGAGGGAACAAAAGGAAGAGGCGCAGCAAGAGCTGCGTCTCTTTGAAGAGGCGCAGCCCCTGCTGCGTCTATTCCCCAAATTGGTTTTCCTGCGTAAAAACGCGAAAATCAGGAGGCTTTGTTCATTATTATTCGAAACATAAATCACTCATTTCTCTCTCAAATCTTCACCATTTCCGCCAAGGTTTGATCCAAAAGCTTGCATTAAACATGACTAATCGAGGTATGTGTCTCAATCTTGCATTAATCGTCTATATTTGTCCAATTTTGAGCCGAAAAACCTAGGGTTTATGACCCATTTGATCGGAAATTTGGGGCTTTTCCCCCAAACGCATTTGCCTTGTGAAATTGACATTAGAAATGGATAGTAGGTAATATTAGGAACATAACCATGTATTTGTCTCGAATTTTCATCAAGTTTTGAGCCTTCGAGTGAAATTTGAGACGCTTTTACAGCTAAACCGTAAATCGCTTCGAAAATAGCCTTAGGATTGCCCATTTACGGTGAAACTTGATATTTGGGATCCTTGAAGGATGGGTAAACTTTCTACCATCTCGGAATTTTTGTTTGTGACGGCTTTTTCAGGACACTTTTCTGGGGCATAATCACCATTATAACGAAATGCTGCCGAAATTTCGACTCAAACCCGGAACTAGGCTTCAAACTAGACTTGACTTGACCCAAATTACCACATGAGTGATCGGGTTGGTGAAAATAGGGCCAAGGATGGCGAAGAAAGAGCGGTTTCAGGGCTTTGAAGGCTCGAAAATCTCTTAACCAAGGCTTGTCGTCACGTGACGCGGCCTAAATTTGCTTTAATATTGCAGGTGATGAGGCTTCTACTTCTGGGAGAGCTCCCATGGAGACCGACGCTGCCACTGTCGAGGAGGCTTTAGAGCAGGCCTTCACCGCTGCGGTGATGGCTGTTGGAGACGAGTTTCACGAGGAGGAGGCCGTCGAGGAGGAGGAGGCCCCGAGACGGGCCAACGTCGGACGAGGAGGCCGCCAGCTGAGAGGGGCTCCTGCGCGGGCTGAGACTTGGGAGAGCAGGCACCTGGTGTGGGCTGCAGAGGGTCACCTGTCCTACAGGACGGTGAAGACTTTGGTAAATAGGAATTCACTACTCATTAATCATCCTCTTTCATTCATTTGTTCAAACTTCTTTCAAATTTCATTCAAAACTAAAGATAGCTTTGTTTCAAATCACAATAGGAGGCCGGGAACATCAGGTCGTTCTCGGGTTACACGACAGCGATGGAGCACTATGAGCGGCTGTCGGCGGAGGAGAGGGCCATGATCGAGCGTGGAGCGTTCAGTCCTTTGGTGTAGGTCTGGAGGGACATCGCGAAGAGGAAGTTGCGGGCTAACCTTAGCCTGGTCCGCGCTTTCTTGGACCAATTTTGGGATACGACTTCCACATTTCACATGCCTTTTGGTGAGGTGGGAGTCACTCTGGAGGACTACGACATGATTTCTGGTCTGCCGTGCGGGACCGAGGAGGTGGTGTGGCCGGAGACTGCCATGAGAGCGGACTCGGCCGAGGCGAGGAGACTGATCGGCTGGAACTTGTCGCCGAAGGCTGTTACAGTGCCGGGTTTGATACCCAGTTCTTATGTTCGAGATTACTTTGCGGGGAAGACCCCGACGCTGGTGGCGATTGACGGGAGGGAGACGGCTCCTCCTCCCTGTACAGCTGAGCAGAGGGCTCGTCTATGGCTCTGGTGGTTTTTGTCTTCGATTTACCTTGGAGACAAGGGCGAGAGGCTGTCGACGAAGCTTCTTCCCTTCCTTTCTGACCTGAGTTCCCTAGGGCGTTGGGACTGGGTCACTGCTGGTTTTGCGGTCCTCATCCGCTTCATGAGGGCCATGGTTCGTCCGGAGCTAATGGAGAAGGGGACTTCTCCTGGTGCTGTCGGACCTCGACTACTGCTGGAGGTATGAACCTTCCTTTAGACCAAAGTAAATTCTTTTCTTTGTCCAATCATGAAAGATCGTCATTGATTATTTTGCTTTACAGGCGTGGGTGTACTCCTACTTCCCGAGCCTCGCGCCCAAGAGGACAGAGCCGCTGGAGAGGGCCTATCCCGTGGTGAGGGATTAGGTGATGTGCCGGACGAAGAGCAAGCGTTCTTCTCACAACGTCTACCGGCGGGATGTGAACGCTCTTCAGCTGAGCAGCGTGAGTATCTCACTTATATTCACTTGCTTCTTTTATTTGCTTTTAATTGATCATAGGAATGATCCTTGTTTTATCTTGTCTCGGTGGGTGCCCAGACCCTGGGCGGAGTACACTGGAGCGCCTCCTTTTGTGGCTGAGGTCCTTCGACCTAGGAGCTCGAGCCGACTGCTGTTGAGGACGTCGATGGGTCCTGTGTGGTACTTGGGCGAGCGCTTGGCTCGTCAGTGCTCTCGGGACGTGTTGACGGTTCCCGTCGATCCTCCCAGGACAATGTTTAGGGAGCCTTCTGAGGCTGAGAGGGAGGCGGACTTGGCTGGCGCCAGTGGCGACGCCCTTCTTCTTCCTGGCGAGGACTACTCGGCGTTCCTTTACGGGAGGTTGGCGTACTGGCCGGTAGTGGTGAGTATCATTTATTTTTCCTCTTGATTTGATTTTGAGATTTTGTGATGAAAGATCATCGATTAATGATAACCATTTGTCTTTGCAGGAGGTCGAGGCGGCGGGCATCGAGCCCCCAAAGTACCCCGAGACCCTCGAGTACACTGACGCGACCGGGAGGACGATGATCTCCGAGCTGCGTGACTTTGACGTAGCTGTGACGGATGCTGGCCTGGATGACTGGCAGCATCTGATTCGGAGGGTGAGCCTTTAACTTGTATAACCTTTGTGTAAGAACACATTTGATTGAGTTTGTTCAATTGTTGAGAATTTTTTTTTTTTTTTGAAAATGCAGGTTGCGCCGTCTCGATTTGTGGCGTTGTGGAGGGTGGCCAACCGGCTGCGAGCTACTGCCGTCGAGGCACTTGTCGGCGGTCGAGGTCGTCAGGTATGAACCTTACGCCTATTTCATTTTTGATTTTTTTGATTTTCTGATTTTGCTTGAAACGATTTGACATGAGCCAATTTATTGTTTACAGGGTGACCGCGAGCTGGAGCGAGAGTTGACCCAGTCTCGAGAGGAGACAGCTCGCTTGTTGAGGGAGCTCGAGGTTCGGGACGCCGAGATCGCCGTTCTCGTGGCGAGAGTTGCAGAGTCGGAGGGCGCCCAACAGTAGTTTTGTGTAGCTTTTGTCGTATTTTGCACATTTGTACATTTGATTTTGAACATTTGTTACTTTGCTTGGGGCTCTAGCCCCCATTTTGTACATTTCCTTCGTTCGGTATATATATGACGGCCTGAGTTCCTTCGCTGCTGGGTTGTGTTGCTTGTATCTGCAGGTTAGTTTTGAACAGGTTTGGTAGATGACGGTTTACGCCGTCATGCTGCCGAAATTTACATAGAAAAAAAACATGCAAAGCATACAGCTGTATATACATATGGCCTTAATTAGCGCAAAACGAGAGTCTCGAGAGAATGCGAAAATGCAAAAATTTTGCCGAACATGACCGGACGGTAGGGAAGGTTACCCCCTAAAAAAAAGAAAAAAATAGAAATCTATAAGTTAGAAATGTAGAAATGAAATTAAGAAATTGAAATTAATATATACATGTTGAGATTCGGTAAAATAAATGAATTAAAATGAAAATTATGTCCTAAAATGATGAATTAAAATGAAAATGAAATTTATTTTTTAAAATGAAAATGTGCACGTGTGGTAAAATGGCGAAAATGTCGATGTCGCCTCGAAATGCGTGCCCGCGAAATTAGGAAACCTGAAACATGGTAAATTTCCGTATTTACCAAAATAATAACCCGTAGGAATAAGAAACTATTCGTCATGGAATTAGGAAAGATCCAACGCGGAAAATTACAGAAGTGAAGCTGAGGAAGAGGCGCAGCATGAGCTGCGTCCCTTTGAAGAGGCGCAGCAGGTGCTGCGCCTGTTCCCAAGGTGTGCTATTCTGACGGATTTTTGGAAACAGCAATTAGTATAAATAGAAACGTCGATGGAGCTTTTATTCACACAAATCTTCCGTCTCTTCTTCGTCTATATATATAAAACTCTCAAAATAAATTCTTCATCATGAATACTTTGGAGATCCGCTTGAAGGAATGGACCAATGAATTTTCAAATATGGAGAAGCACGATATGGGCTCTTATAATTTTGGATCGTTGTTGAGTTTGAAACTTATCAAGGTTGTTAAACCGTTCTTGGATGCTTGCCTTGACTACTGGGACCCGAACTACCATGTTTTTGCGTTCCCTGGGGGTGATATTTGCCCCTTTCCTGAAGAAATTGCTGCTATTGGTGGGTGGGACCCCGAACATTTGCCCGCTATTCCTTCTACTTCTCAAGGGTACAAAAGCAAATTTAGAGATTTGCTCGGATTGACTAGACTTGAGGTGGACCGTCTAGTTACCTCGAAAGGTGTGAGAATGTTGGACTTCATAGATCGATTCATCAACAGGGCCGACCCCACCGTTTCTCATGTTGCTAGGCGGAGGGCATTTGGCTTTTGCTTGTTGCATGTGTATGTCTTCCAAGGGCATGTTGATGAAGACTTGAGAGGTGATCCCCGTCTTCTGGGCCTTGTTGAGCAGATGGAGCTGCGCAGGAGCCCAGCTTGCTTATGCTTAAGAGAGATTATTTTGGGCTTGGATAATAGGAAATCCAACCGTGATCTGCCGTTTTTGGGGAGTCCCGTCATTTTGCAAGTAAAAGACATCTTTTTTTCCACTTTTTTTTTTTTCGTTTCGTTTTTTTTTCGGCGTTTTTTTTCTTTTCTTTTTTTTTCGTTTTTTTTTTCGTTTTTTTTTTCTTTTTTTCTTTTTTTTTTTTTCGTTTTTTTTTTTCTCTTTTTTTTTTTTATGTCTAATGCCCGTTTTTGGTAGGTTTGGCTTATGGAACGGCTTCGATTGATCGAGCCCCCAGTTCATGCGCTTTCCTATCATGCTCGTTCGATTGCGATGAGGACGAGGTTGTATATGGTGGACTTCACGCGGGTTTGGGATTATTGGAAGAACAAGCTGAAGAGTGATGATGGGCCGTTGATCAGGTGGGTCGTACCGTGGTGGCACCTCAAGTCCGTCACTGGAGTGTCTTCTTTGGATCCCACTAGGTCCGTGCGCATTCCTGGATTGGAGTTTATGGTGTGCATCTTCCCGGAAAGGCTGATGAGACAAGTTGGACTGAAACAGACGATCCCGAGGCTTGATACCGTCCCGCAGACTGCTGTGGCGCTTACTACAGAGAGCCGAAGAGAGTGGGCCATTAAATGGGCTCAAATAAACATGTGGTTCTTGAACTTCTCCGCCAATGCTTTATGGGTGTCGGATTCTTATCTGAGATGGAGAAAGGCTACTACTCCGGAAGAGCGCGAGAAATTGAGGAAGCGCGAGCTCGTTGATTACAAGATGCGCGAAGTAGAGAAAGAGAAAGAGAAGCATCTAACAGAGGGAGAAGAAGAAGCCGGGTTTCAAGTTGTTCATCCTTCGAAGAAACTAAAGACTACTCCTGTCGCGGAAATGGTGATTGGCAAGAATGGAAAAGCTAGGCCTCGAGAAAGACCGTTGGTGATTAGGTCTGAAGTGGCGCAAGAGCGTCCGGCTCGAGGTCGTGACAAGAAGTATGACAAGAATGACAAGGGCAAGGGGAAGATGGAGGAATAGCCCGAGTCTCTTTATTTATTATTTGATTATTATTATTACTATTGTTGTAATAAAAAGGTGGGGTTTTTAGAATCCTAGCCTATTCTATTTTTATTATGTAGCGTACTATTATTATTAGAAAATGAATGAAATAAAAAGGTTAAATGGTTATGAAACCGTTGTGATTTTCTCTTTATTATTCTTGTCGAATTTCAAATGCAATGCAAATGTCCTTCTATTTACATTTTAGATATGATGGGTTGAATCCCGTGAAGGATTGCCTACGTATTCACTTAAAAAAGCGAAATCAAACCCTTGCGCGTAGTTCGAGTAAATGTAAAAGAATAATTGTTCTAAGCAAGAGCTTGTAATGAACTTAGAAAAGAAGCATGAGCCTTTGCTTACTCTGAAGGTGCGAATTTAGTTTATTTGATGATACGAGGATGACAAATTTGTCAAAATGCAAGAGCACAGTGACATTAGCTTATTTCAGCTTGGCTAGGGGCCGTTTATTTAGTGCCACAAGAGCGACACGTGGGGTTACGCGAGGCGCGTTTTCGTTCCTATTCTAGGCATAGTATCGTTTCAGTTGGTCAAGGTTTGTTGGGTTTGAAAACTCATTCCCGTCTAGGTCTGTTATTCTAACCGCACCCCATGGGAGTATGGATTTGACTAGAAACGGTCCGGCCCAATTAGGTTTGAATTTTCCACGTGGGTCGACAGGTAAGAGAGCTCTAACCGATTTAAGCACTAAGTCTCCTTCTTTGATGTTTCTTGGCCTAACCCTTTTGTTGAAAGCTCGTTTGATACGTGCTTGATATGTTTGGACATTATGCAAGGCGCGTAGCCTACGTTCATCCAGGAGGATGAGTTCTTCATATCTATCCCTTTTCCAATCGGCTTCCGGGATTTGACTTTCGAGTAAAATACGCAAGGATGGTATTTCTAGCTCGACTGGTTGTACAGCTTCCATGCCGTAGGTCAAATAGAAAGGAGTAGCCCCAGTGGGCATCCTGACAGATGTACGATACCCCCATAAAGCAAAGGGTATCTTGCTTGGCCAATCTCTATAGTTGTCAATCATTTTCTTGAGGATTGTGACAACATTCTTGTTTGCCGCCTCTACCGTGCCGTTAGTCTGTGGTCTATAGGGCGAAGAGTGGTGATGCTTAATCTTGTATTTGGCTAGCAATTGCTCGGTCTCGGCTTGGAAATGTGATCCGTTATCACTAATGATCTCATGTGGGCAACCATATCGACAGATGATGTTGTTTTGTATGAACTTTGCCACATTTTTAGCTGTAAGACAAGTGTAGGAAGCCGCTTCTACCCATTTGGTGAAATAGTCGATTGCTACTAGAATGAAACAGTGTCCTCCTGTTCCGGCTGGGGTTATCTTCCCGATTATGTCAATTCCCCATGCAGAAAATGGCCAAGGGGATGTCATCGTATAGAGCAATGAAGGAGGGACATGTTGTACATTCCCGAAGATTTGGCAGTTGTGGCAATGTCTTACGTATTTGATGCAATCGGATTCCATTGTGGTCCAATAATATCCCAAACGTGTGATTTTATTTGCCATCATGGGCCCACTCATGTGAGGACCGCATTCTCCGTCGTGGACTTCTTCCATCACCTTTCGTGCCTGTGAATGATCAAGGCAACGTAGGACTACACCAAGAGGTGTTCTTTTGTATAATTCTCCTTGCATGAGAACGTATTGGGAAGCTAGTAGGCGTATAGCGCGTTGTCCCCTCTTGTCCATATCCGGTGGATAGGTACCGTTAAGCTTAAAATTCAGGATTGCTTGGAACCAGGGTTCCTGCGCGATCTCCTCTTCATCGGTGATTTGGTGGACATAAGCTGGCTCTGACCGTCGTTCGATGCACAAAGGCATTTCCATCATGTGAACTGGCATATTGATCAAAGATGCAAGTTTCGCAAGAGCGTCTGCAAATTGATTTTCTTCCCGAGGTAGGTGTAGGTAGGTTACGTGATCAAAGAATTGAGCGACTTGGTCTATTCTAGCCTGATAAGGTGCGAGGCTTTCGCTTCGGATTTTCCACGATCCTGTAACTTGGTTGATGATCAGTGATGAATCCCCATGTACTCGGAGGTTTTTGATGCCTAAACTCACTGCCGCTTGTAGTCCAATGAGACAAGCTTCGTATTCTGTGGCATTGTTTGTCACCTCGAAGTCGAGTTTGACAGCAATTGGTGTATGCTCACCTTCAGGAGAAATGAGCAACACTCCTATTCCAAATCCTCTTAAATTCGATGCTCCATCAAAGTATAGGTCCCAGGAATCCACATCAGTTTGGAGTATATCCTCGTCTGGAAATGACCAAGTATCTATTGTTTGTGCGTCGTTGATAGGATTTTCTGCGAAGAATTCGGCGACGGCGCGACCTTTTATAACTTTCAGTGGCACGTATTTGAGGTCGATTTCTGAGAGCATCAGGGTCCATCTTGCTAGACGTCCATTGAGGACGGGTTTCTCGAAGAGGTATTTGACTGGATCCATTTTGGAGTATATTTTGACGGAGTAGCTAAGCATGTAATGGCGTAGCTTCTTCGTTGCCCACACAAGAGCGAGGCATGTCTTTTCGAGTTGTGAGTATTTGCACTCGTACTCCAAGAATTTCTTACTATGATAGTAGATAGCTCTTTCTTCACTTCCTACGGTTTGAGCCAGCATGGCACCCTTGGCTGTTTCTGTTACTGTGAGATATAAACCAAGAGGTTGATCTCGTTGTGGTGGCATGAGCACTGGTGGTTTAGCCAATATCTCCTTGATCCGGTCGAACGCTTTTTGACAGTCATCATCCCACATGGTGTGGTCCGTTTTCTTGAGTTTCTTGAAGATAGGTTCGCAAATCATCGTAAGTTTCGATATGAATTGACTTATGTACTGCACTTTTCCCAGGAATCCTCTGTTTGAGGTTGTGGCATTTCGATCAGATCTTGGATTTTGGAAGGATCTATTTCTATACCTCGTTGGCTAACAACGTATCCCAGGAGTTTGCCAGATGTTACCCCGAATGTGCATTTCTGAGGATTGAGTCTCATGTTGTACTTTCGTAGTCTTGCGAAGAACTTGCGAAGGTTCGCAATATGTCCCTCTTTCCTTGGATTTGACAATCATGTCATCTACGTATACCTCAACTTCTTTGTGCATCATGTCATGTAGGAGTGTAGTTGCGGTGCGTTGATATGTAGCTCCGGCTTTGATTAATCCAAACGGCATGACCGTATAACAATAGGTTCCCCATTGGGTGACGAATGCGGTCTTATGCATATCTTCCATGGCCATCTTGATTTGGTTATAACCCGCATACCCATCCATGAAGGATAGTAACGCGTGGTCAGCAGTATTGTCCACCAATATGTCGATATGAGGTAGAGGGAAGTCATCTTTTGGACTTGCTTTGTTTAAGTCCCTAAAGTCAACACAAACACGGATTCTGCCATCCTTTTTTGGTACGGGAACTATGTTAGCTACCCAGTCAGAATACTCGGAAACTTTGATGAACCCGGCTTTGAATTGCTTGTCAACTTCTTCCTTAATCTTTAGAGCCCATTCTGTTCTCATTCGTCGAAGCTTCTGTTTTAGAGGTTTGAAACCTGGCTTGATCGGAATCCTATGTTCAGCGATATCCCTGTCGATCCGTGGCATATCTTTGTAGGACCAAGCGAAAACGTCTTTGAATTCATTTAGAAGGTCTATGAAATCGGCCCTTTCGGTAGAGCTCAAGGTAGTCCCTATCCTAAGTTCTTGGGGTTCTAGTTCGGTTCCTACATTGATGGGTTCGGTGTCCTCTATTACTGGTCCCCCTTCCCCTTCCTGTAATATTTCTTTGGCTACGTAGGGAGGTATTTCGATTGAGTCTGGGTCTTGGTCATCCTCAGTATCATCGCAAACAGAATTACACTCAAGATAACACAAAGAGTAAGCAGAACCTGATTTATTCATATTAAGATTTGAGTAAAGTTGGAACAAAGAAGCCAACTGATGCATGGTCAGTGGCGGCAAAGGGACAGTGGTTGGGGCATTTCCCGAACTACTGTGACTACTTGAGACTAAGCGAGGAGAAACGAAGGGAGTGGGGATGACGACAGGACTAGACTCTCTAATGACTTCTCTAGACTCCGACTCTGATTCCGACTCCGACTCGAACTCATCGTCTTCTGGTTCTCCTTTGAACATCTCTCCTTCTCCAGTGGTGAGCTTGAAGAGTCTTCCTTGATTGTTGGTCCATTTGATAGATTTTCTCCATCTTTTCTGCTGTCTTGCGTCGGTTTCTGTGATTAACGCGGTGGGGTTGAAGCGATCGTCTTGAAGTATCATGGTAATGATCTCATCCTGCGCGGCCCTAACGAATCGATCTTCTCCAAACAATAGGCTAACAGCTTGTTCGTCTAAGCAAGGTGCTTGACGGGTTTTGACGGTAGGAACCGTTTCTGGAGGGATAAAGTAGCAATCGTGAAAGATCTCGATTCCGGCTAGCTTCCTCTCGAGATAATGCCAAGGTTCGGGAAATCCGTGAAAGAGTTCTAGACTTCCTTCTTGAACAAAGTATCCATTTAAAGTAGGGAGATAGGGCCTCATTTGGACTCCTACGTGCTTGCGGTTTTGGACTTGGGCGAGCATTTCGAGAACCTCCTCTTTTGTGGGTTTGTACCCTAGTCCAAGTGGTATCCTTGTTGAGTTGCCTTCCTTGTATGGTGCGAAGGTATTCTTCCGAATAGGGTTCAAAGGCATTCCAGGGAAGTATCCCTGGGATTTGAGTATGTGGTTGACCACCAAGTTGGAGTAGGGATTATAGTACAAGGGTGCCAACTCACTTTCTATGACATTTACACTTTGGAAGCCCCCAAGTTCGTATACAGGATCTGCAAGGACTTGATTGTTCGATTGTTCTTCGATTATTGCCTTGATGGGTGACGAAGTGATCGTCACTACTTTGCCATTTAGTGGGATCTTGATCTTTTGATGAAGGGTGGATGTTACCGCTTTGGAAGCGTGAATCCAAGGCCTTCCCAGAAGTATGTTGAATGAAGCTTCAATGTCCACTATTTGGAAGTTAACCTTTCGTTCGATTGGCCCTGTGGCTATGGTTAAGTTAGCAAGTCCTACTACCTTTCGTCGTGTACCGTCATACGCCCGCACACCTTGATTGGTAGGGGTCCAATCCGATTCTTTCATGCCTAGCTTGTATGCCGTTTTGAGGGGTATGACGTTGACCGCGGAGCCATCATCTACCAAGGTCATTGGCACATTCTTCTTTAGACAAATGACAGTGATGTATAGAGCAAGGTTGTGACTAGCGCCAAAAGGTGGCAAATCTTCGTCTGAGAAAGTAATAGGATTACTTAGCTTCGGTGTTTCTTGGAAGACCAAGTTGACTACATCTTCAGAAGTGGAGTTATGTGCTACATTTAGCTTGGCCAAGGCTTGTAGTAAAGCTTGGCGATGTGGGAATGAGCTTGCTATTAATTGCCAGACTGAAAGATCAGCCTTTGTCTTCTGTAATTGCTTGAGCAAATGATCAGTGGAGTCATCTTCGTTGTCATTTGGTGTGATGACGTTGGTTGGACCATTTTGAGTAGTGTTTTGATATGGACGACCCGAACAAGTTAGGTGGTCCACATCTTGGTCTTAACCATTTTGGACTATTTCTTTGACTAGGGAGTTTTCAATGAGATACTCGTCCTCATCATTATCGGCCCAAACTCCATTGATTGTGGCTAGTTCCCTCATTCTCATGATGTCATCTTCTAGTCGTATGATTTGGTCGACTAGTTTATCAACCATGGTGACTATTTCTTGCATAGTAGCATTTTGAGAGAAGATTAGTGGCGCGTGTTCTTCGGGTGTTGCGTTGGGATCACGTAGAGTTGTCACCACATTTTCTAATTCCCAAACTTGCCTATCTACACTCCTTGCCCATGCGATGAAGTCGGAAATGGTAGGGGAGATAGTAGAGTAGAACCCTTTATTCTCGATTGCATAAATTTCATTTTCGATTGGAGAAATGAGGTGTGAGCAATCTAAGGTAGATTCATCACTTGTGATCACTAGAACTCCAAGAGGATTCTGAGTGTTGTTGGGTTTACCTCCCGGTGGTATTGGCAATCGACCATCTTCAATCATGTCTTGAAGCACGTTTTTCAACTTGTAGCATTTTTCTGTGTCATGCCCCTTGCCCCTATGGTATTCGCAGTATGAATTCTCGTCCCAGAACTTGGACTTCCTTTCGGGTTCGGGAGTAGGCCCAATGGGTTGGAGTTTACCTTGCTTCATTAGCCTCTTTAGAGCATTGGAGTAAGTGTCCCCAAGGTTTGTGAATTTCCTTGGTGGGGTACTTTTCTTGGATGGCTCGAGAAGGTTAACTTCATCGGTCTTTCTAGTAGAGCCGTATGAACGACTTGTGGACCCTTGATATCCTCGACCTACCGTTTTGGACAAGAGTCCTTTACGGATGTCGTCTTCAATCCTTGTCCCTAGCACGGTTAAGTCCTTGAAGGTTTTGATGTTTTGGTATCTCAAATGATTGGCATAGATGGGTTTGAGATTATCCACAAACTTCTCCACAAGAGTAGCCTCATCCGGGCGTTCAACTAGTTGAGTGCTAGTCTTCCTCCACCTACTTAGGAAGTCGGTGAATCCTTCTTTGTCATTTTGGGTAAGAACCTCTAGAGTGCGCATGTTGACTTGGATCTCGGCATTATCCGCATATTGTTTAGAGAACTCGATTGCGGCATCTTCCCAAATAGCGACCTTCTTGTGATCTAAAGAGTAGAACCATTGCCTTGGAATGGTATCAAGAGATGAAGGAAAGATCCTTAAGAACATCTCGGGTTTGATGCCTTTGATAGACATGTAATCCTTGAAGGCACGGATGTGATTCAAAGGGTTCTCATGCCCCTTGAACGTAGGGATATCCGTCATACTAAAGTTAGTTGGCAATTTGGAATTGACGGCCTCATACTTGCGATTGTTCTCCCTATAAATGTCATCCCCCTTAAGGTACATTAATTGCTCCTCTAGGTATTGGAGTCTTTTCTCAGCTACCGTCATCCCCATGAGAGGATTTTCATCCTTGGATTCGTTGTCAGAGTCACGTAGTACTTCACTTTCATGAGGAGGCAACCTTCCCTCTACGGCATAGATACGACCTTCGATGAGCTCAAGGCGGTCATAGGTTTGTTCTTGGGTAACTTGCATTTGGGCTAGCGCGGCTAGGATTCGATCATTACCATCTTGAAGTTGGTGGAGATTTGTTTCATCACTTGATCCGGGCATCTTGAAAACTGGATAAGAGATCGGCGACGAATCAAAACACGATCGACCATTCTAACACACTTGCTAAAAGAAGAAATGTTTTGACTCATGAAGTGGGTGTGTGCCACTTGTGTTGAGTGAGCTTTGAAGAAAGACATGTTTTTTTTTTTTGAAAATGTGTGTCCTAGTCAACTATAGTGTAGTTGTAGGAGTGGACTCGAAGTGAGGTTTTGAAATGGGTTTGTGGCCCGAATTTTGACACGACAAACGGACAGAGTTTTGACCGGATTTTGCGCTAATTAAGAGCCTATTTCGAAATTCTTGTTTGAAAAGAGGGTTTTGATTTTTTGAAAAATCGTCATGGTTTCGTTTAGAAATGGTGATCACGTAAGGTACACACATCTATACAAGCATTATAACGGGATGCTGAGTGCATTTAATATGGTTTTGGTTTAAAGGGTGGGTTGCCATACCGAACCATCAAACCCGAAGTCTGTGGAGAGGGTCGTACCAAACAAGAGTAAGGCCGATTCCTAGTCCATTTCCTCAAGTAGTGAAGGCCCTTGATACAAACAAGAGTAAGCATCATGGTATGGATGACGTCAATCGCTATCCATCCTTAGGCCCAAATAAGAATTAGGACCGTTTAGACGGGACGATTGGTCGAATGGGTTGGGTTGGGCCTAGGAAGGCCGAATAAAACGATCTAGGAAGACCGAGTTATGAAAACCGACAATTGTCTTGTACAAACTATTCCTTAACCTTGTTCAAGTTTCACCCTTGCTACACGTAAGTGTATTATCCCCAGCGGAGTCGCCAAACTGTGGACAGCGGGCCGCCCACGGGGCGCTTGGGTTGGAAAAGAGAAACAAGCGTTTGCATTTTTGTATGGAGTCGCCACCAATTTTTATGGGAAATTGGAACCGTTCGAATACCTCGTGCCATGTCAAGACACAAAGTAAAGACATGAACACTAAGCAATCGTTACCCTTAGCATTCTATGTCTTGAATGACTCTCGTGGATGCCAATGAACACGGATGTTCACAGAGATCTGGAGTAAGGGGTGAGGGTACGTATTAGGAAGCTCTTTTGATCGAACACCTAATCCCGCCCCCCTCGATAGCGGCCTCTACTAATGATTAGGGAAATTATTCATACTCGATATATTGTCGATTATATGCATGCAATGCAACATCCAAATTTTAATCCTAGCATGTGAGAATTAGACTAAGTCGGTGAACAATTAATTTAATCATACAATTAATGTCAAAGTCGGGATTTAATGCTCAACTACATGTGAGGACATACAAATGATACAAGAAATACGATAAATATAATAAATATAAATTACAATAATGAAAATTACAATAATTACATCGGGATAGGCGATTTATGTCGAAAATACCTCTAAAACGGATAATTTGAGAAAACGAATAAAAGAATGAATAATTAACGAACAAAACAGAAGGTGATAATATAAATAATAGTTAATTATACGTAAACTAATTATACTAAGTCAAGGCAGAAACGGAGTTCAGGGACAGAACTCAGCCAGGAACAGGCGCAGTAGAGCTGCGTCCTTTGGAATAGGCGCAGCAGACACTGCGTCTGTTCCTTGGCTCAGTTCTGGCTGTGAAGCCGTAATTGCAAGCCGTTAATGTTAATTGGTGATTTTAATGATAGATTAAAATTATTTACTCGGATAGAAGTGATTAACATATTATTCAACATATGAATGAGTCGTGAAAACAGTAAAACATGAATAAGACGGAATTAAACGAATTAAAATAAGATGGAATAATGACAGAAGTGAAAAATATATTAATGAGTGAACAAATCAATTAATTAGGTTAAATACGGTGGATTAATGACAAATATGCGACGAACATGACAAATAACAGATGAAAACTATATCAGAGACGAATTCCAGAAACTCAATATGGACGAATTGAATCTCTATAACTCGGAATTGAATTTAATGACGAAAACCCGCAAATATTGGATTATTAGGGATTTAAGTCGGATTTAAATGACGATTAAAACATATTAATGATGATGATTATAATATACATGTGAATTATACACTATTATGATGAAGAATTAACAAACAAACGAAACAAACAAAAGGATTTGACGAATAACAGAGGACGAACGAAGAAGAAAGGAAGCAGGAACTGCGGCAGCCTCACGAAGAGGCGCAGCAGGGACTGCGCTCCTTCGAAGAGGCGCAGCAGTTGCTGCGTCCTTTCTTGACGGTTATCTGCTGGAAATCCGCAAAAAAGAGGTTTTAAAGCAAGGTTTTAGAAATCGGTTTTAATGGTATTTTCGACGTAAACCTTACATTGGATGATACAATAATTAAAATACAATAAATAAAAGAGAGATTTACACCCTCAGACTTACATGTTGACGAAACGAGAAGGACTAAGATATCGATTAGTGATTCTCGACGCGAATGCAAAGAGAGTGCCCTCGTAAGAGGAAAACGATTAAGTTAATTAAGTTGATTGATTGTGTAGTTGGTCAAATTGGTCGGTCATGCAAACGGGGAGGCTGGTACTCAGAAGGATCCGAGCTTACGTGGTCGAAAGTTCAAGCACGTAGACGCCGAAAAGTAAGAACAAAGTCTAGAATGCAAAGGTAGAAGAGAAGGGCGGACACTCGCGTGAGAAATATGAGGAACGAAGGCTCCTATTTATACTAATCACGTGGAGGAATTAGGGTTTTGGAGACTCTTTGGAAGTGAATCTCGGAAAGATATGAAAAAGATACGAGAAATACGCAAAAAAGGGCCTGGGAAGAGGCGCATCAGCCAATGCGTCTCTTGGAAGAGCGCGCAAAGACTGTTGCGTCTGTTCCCAAGGGGTTTCTTCGCTGAGAAGAAAGATCTCCGTGTTTGAGTTATGGTAGGACGGAAATAATTTGATTTTCCTTAATATCTTATGTGAATATTACGGGAAATTGTTTACTAAAAGATAAAATTTATGAAATACGGAATAGAAATATCCGGAACATTCCAGAACATTCTGACTCGGGATTTAACGGTTATCAGAAAACGGAGACGGTTTTAGGCCCGGACTCCGAATATACTCTAATTACTGTCAAAATGACCGTATCGGGACGTAGATGACAACTAAGAGGTAGACATTAATATTTGAGCAATCACTTGACAAGAGTCTTACGAATTGTCACAAATCGTTCCGCGTATCAAACATGCGGCCCAATCATCACCGGGTGGTTTGCGGGAGGTGCAGAAATGAGGTATCTACAGATCCACAAAGCGAAAAGGAAATCCAAGCAGTTACAGAGGAAGGTGAGAGCTCTCGGCCAAACAGGCAGACGCCCGACCAGGTAGCCGATCCAGCAGACGACTGGCGCACACCTTACCTAGACTGGCTGCGCCATAACAAGCTACCAGATGATAAGAAGGAAATGAGAGCTTTTAGAATAAAGGCCTCCAGATTCATACTTATTGATGATATGTTATTCAGAAAATCGCTAGCAGGCCCCTACCTACGGTGCCTGGACAAGGAAGAAGCACAGACTGTGTTACATGCTCTCCACAGTGGCGAATGTGGAAACCATGCAGGGGGCAGGAGTCTGGCAAATAAAGCCCTCAGACAGGGATATTATTGGCCTTCAATGAAAGCAGATGCAGCAGAGTATGCACGAAAATGTGATGCCTGCCATCGCTCAGCGCCCATGATCCACCAGCCAGCAGAGCCTCTGCACCCTATCATCTCTCCCTGGCCATTCATGGCATGGGGCATGGACATAGTAGGCCCCCTACCACGGGCCACAGGAAAATGTAACCGGATGCTAGCAATGACAGATTACTTCTCCAAGTGGATAGAGGCAGAAGCATTCACGGAGGTAAAAGACAAACAAGTCATTTCGTTCATAAAACGAAACATCGTTTGCAGATTTGGTATCCCATCAGAAATCATATGTGACAATGGGTCACAATTCATCTCCAACGATACCGAGGGATACTGTGCCAGGTGGAATATCACCTTAAAAAAGTCAGCACCTAGGACTCCGAAGTCCAATGGACAAGCTGAATCCAGCAATAAAATCATTATGGACAATCTGAGAAGGAGGTTACAGGAGTTAGGAGGAAAGTGGGCAGATGAATTGCCACTAGTGTTATGGTCAGACAGAACGACGCCAAAGATAGCAACAGGTCAAACACCCTTCAGCCTGGTGTTTGGCGCGGAAGCGGTCATTCCATCCGAAGTTCTAGTTCCTACTCACAGGTATGAAAATATGACGAGGGAACTGAACAATGCAGAGATGACCAGAAGCCTGGACACAATTGACGAGCTGCGAGCAAGCGCAAAAATCCGTCTGGCTGCCTACAAACAGTCAGTGGCCAGGAGTTACAACAAGAAATGTGAAAGTCAGGCTCCTGGAGGTAGGAGACCTGGTTCTCCGAGAGGTGTTTCAAAACACCAAAAATCGAAAAGCAGGCAAATTCGCCTACAAATGGGAAGGACCATACCAGGTAGAAGGAGTTGTTGGCCATGGTGCATACAGACTGATGACTATGGACGGTCAAATCATACAACGCCCATGGAACATACTTCACCTGAAGAGATATTACTTTTAATAATAAGTAGACTCTAGCTTTCAGAATAATGTACTATGAGAAGCCAAATCATTTTTAAAGATAAAATAAAAATCCGGTAGTAGGCATACTGCCAGTTTCACTCTTATTTCTTGTATCTTTAGTTATTTTTAAAAAACTTTAAACTACTATTGGATGGTGTGGTGCAGCGGCGTCCGGGACCACAATTGCTCGGTACCCCATGAGATGGCGGCAGGTACTTCACATCATTTTAATAGATTTTCTTATTTTAGGCTTCTCTAAGTACATCACTTTGAATTCTGGGTATCTATGGTACTTTGAAAGGATGTCTAGCAGACTGTCAACTGCCAACGCGGGGTGACAAGGCACACGGCACTCCAACATGCCCAACCTATTTTCTCCACAAGGAGCACCCTCACCAAAGCGGATCGTGGAACATACGAAAGGGAGCTGGGCCGACAAATTGAATACGCTTATCTAGCTACCCCTGATACCACCCCCTGGACGTAGCTCGCACTAATCGCAATTAATCAGGGCCCTAGCATGCATGCAAAAACGAACATGGAACGTAGGGATATCTGCGCTACCAAAGTCCTGCAGCGTCTCCATTTGGTCTTAGAATGACGATAAACTTGCCTCAATGACGCCCATGTTGGCATTAAACGAGATGAACACACCTTGCGTCATGAACAAGGTTAAGTAGTCCAAAAAGCTGCGGCATACGCCTAAATCAGCCATCCGGCTGACACGACAGCTAGCTTGGTTTGGATCAGTCTTTTCAGGCTGACCAGGCTAGTCTAAATCAGCCTCCTAGGTTGACACGGCCACTCCTCCTAACATTGCGGCATACGCCTAAATCAGCCATCAGGCTGACACGGCAGCTAGCTGAGTCAGAACGTTAGCCTTTTCAGGGTGACAGGACTCGCCTAAATCAGTTAAGCAGACTGACACGGCACAAACTTCCTAAAAACAGGGAAGAGAAACAACGAACACACGATATGTAAGCTAAAACCTTGCCAAACTATGACAAGGGGCATTTCAAAATATGGCCAAAAATGCGGCCATAAGTTTAACCGCCACCCTGGCGGAGCAAACACAAGAAGAGTTTAAAACTTACAGAGTCTGCCACCTCAGGGCCAGACTGCCAAAAAAGTTCATCAAAACATAAAAACTTAATTATCGGTCACATTAATGACCTCCACCCTCGGCATCTCTTCGCCCCGCCGACCGCTCATTTCAGTCTTCGCACCGCTTCCATATCCTCGGCCGCCATAGCTCCCGAGCTCCGTCGCCAAAGACATCCCGGGACATTCCAAAGACCACCCCCAATAGCTCGCTCGGCCAACGCAGAGAATTCACCTCACCAACTTGGGCATCGCACGCTCAGATCAGGTTGGGTGGGGTATAGCATCTCCAGCTGCTTCTCCTCTTCCTCTATGACCTGCTGGGTGGGAGCCTCCTCAAGCGCAGCACGCATCCCGCTGATCTTTCACCGCCAGGTGGTATAGGCGACAACGTTGGTGGCCAGGGAGATCAGCTCACTAATCTTCTCCTCAAACTGCTTCAGAGAGTCAGAAAAAGTGCTGCACACCGCCTGGGTTCGAGCAAGTTGATCAGCACCCTCCTTCAACTTCTTCTTAGTAACAGCAAGCTCGGTGTTCAGCTCCACCACACGCTCCTTCAGATCAACCCGCTGCTGCGCCAGATCTGCAACAGTCTCCTTCAACTCCTGGTTCTTGGCGTTGGTAGCACGGCTGGTGGTCTGCACTATGTTGATCATCTTCCTGTTGTAGAGTGCAGACTGAAGACTCTGGGGCATAAATAATCAGAAGTCAGCAAGAGAGTTGAGAGGCAGAATCTAAGCAAGAAGCAGATGGACAGACAGGTAGAAGACGAAGAATATTTACCATGAAGGCGTTGTGCACGTCATTTTCGGCCATCTCCTCTGGGGTGAACTCCGAAAATGTTTCCTCAACAGGAGGAAAGAGCAACTGATCAATCTCCGGCCAGTACGGCACCTTGTCCACATTCCCAAAGCCTTCTGGGAAATGAGCAATGATGCCCCCACTAGACGAAGCACGAGGACTGGCAGGAGGAGTAGGCGGATGGCGAGATAACGGGTTAACTGCCAGGGGCTCACATGCAGCAGAACTGGAAACTGTGGGAGGAGTCTGAGAAGAGGCAGCCGGAGCACTCCTCTTGGAGGCAGAGGCCACATCAGGGCTGGCAGAAGGTCTCTTTCTTTTAGCACTTTGGAGGATGAGTTCCAATGGATTAACTTTTGAACCTGCAAGCATACATAAGTCTCAGACGACAGGATGATTAAAACGTCAGCAGAAACAGCATGCAAATAACAGTGGTTGCAGAAGTCCTACCGGAAGACATACTGTGAGCTGATTGGGGAGGATTGGAGGAGGAAGCAGGTGAAAAACCAGAAAGCAGGCCTGTGAACTTTCTCTCAGACTCAAAAATGCTGAACGGCTTGCTGCAGGCAGGGATCTTGGCACCGATACGGGTAAGGTCACGGGGGCCTGCACGAAGACGATGAAGTAAGCTAGTAACCAGCGAGATAAAATAAATCAGGCGACATGGAGGCTACTTACTCGAAGTCAGAACCCATTTCTCGAAAATATAATCAGCAGGAGGCTGGATGGAGTCCTTCCTCACGTAGAAGAAGTCCTCAAACCATTTCTCATCACGGGATTTTAACACGTGTCTGAAGGGAGCCTCTCCATGGCCCCGGAATGAGAACTGACCCCTGCCCAGGGATCTGATGCTGTACATGTGGGCCAGATCGCCCAGAGTGACGGATTTGCCGATTACTCGACCGGCGGCGAGAAGAATAGAGAAGAACTCTCCATATGGCAGCGAAAATTTGTGTCATGGCGAAATTGTTGGTAAAAATGAAATCTTGGACGAGTTTAGGGAAAGGAAAACGGAGGCCATATTTAAACGGGTACAGGTAGAAACAAACCCACCCCGGACGGAGGGCGTCAGCTTTCTGTCCCGGTTCAGGGATGGCGATATCCACCCCGTCACCAAGACCAAGCAGACTCTTGATCATAGGAATGTCGGCCGGAGTTAGGGCGGAGTCACAATCATGTGGATGTTTAAAAAGTCCCCGAGAAGGGAAAGTGGGGTCAAGATTACGGTCGGAGGGTGTAGGGGCTGACGAGGATTGTCGAGTTTTGCCCATGGTGGAGAGAGAAAATGAAGATTAAAAGAAGAAGAGAAGATGGATTACCTGGTGATGGAGACGGGGAAGGGAAACAGTGAAGCCGGCAAGGAATAAAGGGGAAGGAAGATTGAGGGTTTAAGAGAGAAGAGTTTTTGAAATGATTTGAAGTGATTAATGAGAGTGGAAGAGGGACGTTGGGGTTATAAAGATGAGAGAGGGAGTTGGGTGCGGAGAAAGAGGAATAGGGCGGCTGGAAATGATGGATTGCATGGGAAGGAGTAAAAAGACGGCGTAGGGTTTAGTATTTGGTTACGTGAAATTCCTTGCTCGATACTTGAAAGCGTACTTCACAAGAAATTTGGGGCAAACTTTTTGGGCTAAAAATAGCATAATAAAAAAGGCCCATTTGATAAAATAAAGATTACGAAAGAAGTGATAAGGAGGAAGGGAGCCCGCGGTCAGGAAAAGGGGAAACGGGCTTAAGAAGGATCAAGAGCCCGTCATAGAAGGTGCCCGTGTTAAGGAAAGGAGTGTCAGGGAGAAGTTAGGGAGAAGTTAGGGAGAAGATAGGGAGATCGGGGAGAATTGGCAAGGGAGTCCGGGTTTGGAAAGAAGTCCTTATAGAAATAATATTCCCTTTCCATATTCAAGGTAGAATATATCTAGGGTTCTTACCCTATAAATAGCCAAGGGGAGAAAATCAAGAAGGGCATTCATTCATCCATACATTCATTCAAGATTATACTCAAGACAACCGCACTTACGCAATCACATCAACACCACGGCATATCACTCACAAATATATACCCATCTGAGATCTTGCAGGCCAGACACCTAGCGTCAGCAAGATTAGTATAAACGTCACTATTGTAATCATCCTCCAATTCATATAGTGCAATACTTGGCAGGGTACCGTCCCTCCCGCGGTTGTTCCCACATTGGGTTTTCCGCGTCACCAAAATCTTACGTGTCAATTTACATTACGCACTTTATTTTCCTATTTACTCAACGACGTACGAACAAACATACATTCAACCAACGAATATAGACTACATTGACCCTAATTAATCGATTTGGGTAAAATACCTAAACAAAGGCTCGTTTGATACGCGTCTGATATGTTTGCACATTATGTAATGCACGTAACCTTTGTTCATCCAGGAGGATGAGTTCTTCATATCTATCCCTCTTCCACTCGGCTCGAGTATTTGACTTTCGAGTAAAATATGCAAGGATGGTATTTCTAACTCGACTGGTTGTACGGCTTCCATGCCGTAGGTCAAATAGAAAGGAGTAGCCCCAGTGGGCGTCCTAACGGATGTACGGTATCCCCGTAAAGCAAAGGGTATCTTGCTTGGCCAATCTCTATAGTTGTCAATCATTTTCTTGAGAATTGTGACAACGTTTTTGTTTGCTGCCTCTACCGCGCCATTGGCTTGTGGTCTATATGGCGAGGAGTGGTGATGCTTGATTCTGTACTTGGCTAGCAATTGTTCAGTCTCAGCTTGGAAATGTGATCCATTGTCACTGATGATCTCATGTGGGCAACCATATCGACAGATGAAATTGGTTTGTATGAATTTTGCCACGTTCTTGGCTGTAATACTGGTGTAGGAAGCCGCTTCTACCCACTGGTGAAATAATCTATTGCTACTAGAATGGAACAGTGACCTCCTGTGCCGGCTGGAGTGATTTTACCGATGATGTCAATTCCCCAAGCAGAAAATTGCCAGGGAGATGTCATGGTGTAAAGCAATGAAGGAGGAACATGTTGCACATTCCCGAAGATTTGACAATTATGGCAATGTCTCACATATTTGATGCAATCGGACTCCATCGTGGTCCAATAATATCCTAAACGTGTGATTTTCTTTGCCATCATGGGTCCACTTATGTGAGGGCCATATTCTCCGTCATGGACTTCTTCCATCACTTTCCGTGCCTGTGAATGATCAAGACAACGTAGGATTACACCGAGAGGTGTTCTTTTGTATAGCTCTCCTTGCATGAGGACGTATTGGGAAGCTAGCAAGCGGATAGCGCGTTGTCCCCTTTTGTCCATTTGTGGTGGATAGGTGCCGTGGAGTTTGAAGTTTAGGATTGCTTGGAACCAAGGTTCCTCCGTAATTTCCTCTTCATCGGTGATTTGGTGCACATAAGCTGGCTCTGATTGTCGTTCGATGCATAAAGGCATTTCTACCATACTATCCGGCATGTTAATCAAAGATGCGAGTTTTGCAAGAGCATCCGCAAATTGATTTTCTTCTTGAGGTAGATATAAGTAGGTTACTTGATCGAAGAATTGGGCTACTTGGTCTATTCTGGCTTGATAAGGTGCCAAGCTTTCGCTTCGGATTTTCCAAGATCCCGTGATTTGATTGATGATCAAAGAGGAATCCCCATGTACTCGAAGATTCTTGATGCCTAAACTTCTGCCGCTTGCAATCCAATGAGTCAGGCTTCATATTCTGCAGCGTTATTTGTCACCTCGAAGTCGAGTTTGACAGAGATTGGTGTATGCTCGCCTTCAGGAGAAATGAGCAACACTCCTATTCCAAATCCTCTTAAGTTCAATGCTCCATCAAAATAGAGGTCCCAGGAGTGTACATCTGTTTGGAGTATATCCTCATCCGGAAATGACCAGGTGTCTATCGTTTGTGTATCATTGATGGGATTTTCTACGAAGAATTCGGCAACGGCGCGCCCCTTTATGACTTTCAAAGGCACATACTTAAGATCGAACTCAGAGAGCATCAAAGTCCATCTCGCTAGACGTCCATTGAGAATGGGTTTCTCGAAGAGGTATTTGACAGGATCCATTTTGGAGAATATTTTGACGGAGTAGCTAAGCATGTAGTGGCGTAGCTTCTTGGTTGCCCGCACAAGAGCGAGGCATGTCTTCTCGAGTGGCGTGTATTTGCACTCGTACTCCAAGTACTTCTTACTAAGGTAGTAGATGGCTCTTTCTTCTTTTCCTACGGTTTGAGCTAGCATGGCGCCCATGGCCGTTTCAGTTACCGTGAGATATAAACCAAGAGGTTGATCTCATTGAGGTGGCATGAGCACTGGCGGTTTGGCTAGTATTTCCTTGATTCGGTCGAAAGCCTTTTGACAGTCATCATCCCACATGGTGTGATCTGTTTTCTTTAACTTCTTGAATATGGGTTCACAGATCATGGTGAGTTTCGATATGAATCGACTTATGTATTGTACCTTGCCTAGGAATCCCCTAACTTCTTTCTCTGTTTAAGGTTGCGGCATTTCGATTAAAGCTTGTTCTTTGAAGGGTCTATTTCTATACCTCGTTGGCTAACCACGTATCCCAGGAGTTTGCCAGATGTCACGCCGAATGCGCATTTTTGAGGATTGAGCCTCATGTTGTACTTCCGTAACCTCGAGAAGAATTTGCGAAGGTTCGCAATATGTCCCTCTCTTTCCTTGGACTTGACAATCATGTCATCTACGTATACCTCGACTTCTTTGTGCATCGTGTCATGTAAGAGCGTAGTTGCGGTGCGTTGGTATGTAGCTCCGGCGTTGATTAACCCAAACGGCATAACCGTGTAGCAATAGGTTCCCCATTGAGTGACAAAGGCGGTCTTATGCATGTCCTCTAAGGCCATCTTAATCTGGTTATATCCTGCGTATCCATCCATGAAGGATAGTAACGCGTGATCCGCCGTATTATCCACTAATATGTCGATATGTGGTAAAGGAAAGTCATCTTTAGGGCTTGCTTTGTTTAACTCTCTAAAGTCAACACAAACACGGATTCTCCCATCCTTTTTGGGTACGGGTACTATGTTAGCTACCCAGTCTGAGTACTCGGAAACTTTGATGAACCCAGCTTTGAATTGTTTATCGACTTCTTCTTTGATCTTGAGAGCCCATTCTGTCCTCATTCGACGAAGCTTATGTTTCACGGGTTTGAACCCTGGTTTGATTGAGATTCTATGCTCTGCAATGTCCCTGTCGATCCCTGGCATATCTTTGTAGGACCAAGCAAAAACGTCTTTGAACTCGTGTAGGAGGTCTATGAAATTAGCCCTTTCGGTGGGGCTAAAGGTTGTCCCTATCCTAAGTTCTTGGGGTTCTAGTTCAGTTCCTACGTTGATGGGTTCAGTATTTTCTATCAATGGTCCCCCTTCCCCCACTTGTAGTATTTCTTTGGCTATGTAGGGAGGTATTTCGATTGAGTCAGGGTCTAGGTCATTCTCATTATCATCGTAAACAGAATTGCATTCAAGATAACACGAAGAGTAAGCAGAACCTGATTTATTCATATTAAGATTTGAGAAAAGTTGAAACAAAGAAGCCATCTGATCTGTGGTCAGTGGCGGTAAAGGGACAGCGGTTGTGACATTTCCCGAACTACTGTTGCTATTCGACACTAAGCTAGGAGAAACGAGGGGAGTGGGAATGACGACAGGAGGAGACTCTCTAGGAACTTCTCTAGACTCCGACTCTGACTCCGAATCTGACTCTGACTCGAATTCATCGTCTTCTGGCTCTCCTTTGAATATCTCTCCTTCTCCAGTAGTGAGCTTGAAGAGTCTTCCTTGATTGTTTTTCCACTTGATCAATTTTCTCCATCCTTTCTGCTGATTGGTGTTGATTTCTGTAATTAACGCGGTAGGGTCGAAGTGATCATCTTGAAGTATCATGGTAATGATCTCATCCTGCGCAGCTCTAACAAATCGATCTTCTCCAAAGAGTAGACTCACGGCTTGTTCGTCTAGGCAAGGTGCTTGACGAGTCTTGACGGTAGGAACTCTTTCTGGAGGAATGAAGTAGAAATCGTGAAAGATCTCGATTCCGGCTTGCTTCCTTTCGAGATAGTGCCAAGGTTCGGAAAATCCATGAAAGAGCTCTTGATTTCCTTCCCTAACGAAGTATCCATTTAGGGTAGGGAGATAGGGTCGCATTTGGATTCCCACATTCTTACGGTTTTGAAATTGAGCGAGCATCTCGAGAACTTCCTCTTTAGTGGGTTTGTATCCTAATCCAAGGGGTATTCTTTGTGAATTACCCTATTTGTAGGGTGCAAAGGTGTTCCTTCGGATAGGATTCAAAGGCATTCCCGGGAAGTATCCCTGGGTTTTGAATATGTGGTTGACCACTAGGTTAGAGTAGGGATTGAAGTATAATGATTGCCTTGATGGGCGACGAAGTGATCGTCACCACCTTACCATTTAGTGGGATTTTGATTTTCTGGTGGAGTGTGGATGTTATTGCTTTGGAAGCGTGAATCCAGGGTCTTCACAGAAGTATGTTGAAGGATGCCTCAATGTCCACTATTTTGAAATTGACCTTTCGCTCAATCAGCCCTGTGGCTATGGTTAAGTCAACAAGTCCCACCACCTTTCGTCGTGTACCATCATATGCGCGAATGCCTTGGTTGGTAGGAGTCCAATCTGATTCTTTCATGTGCAATTTATATGCCGTTTTCAAGGGTATGACTAGCACCGAAGGGTGGCAAATCCTCATCCGAGAAAGTAATAGGATTACTTAGCTTTGGTGATTCTTGGAAGACCAAGTTGACCACGTCGTCGGGTGTGGAGTTATGTGCCACATTTAGTTTGGCTAAAGCTTGCAGTAAAGCTTGGCGATGTGGGAATGAGCTTGACACTAGTTGCCAGACTGAAAGATCAACCTTTGTCTTTTGTAGTTGCTTTAGTAGATGGTCGGTAGAGCCTTCTTCATTATCATTTGGTGTGACCACATTGGTTGGACCGTTTGCTATGGGAACATTTTGAGAGGTATTTTGGTATGGGCGCCCTGGACGAGTGAGGTGATCTACATCTTGATCTTCACAATTCTGGACTATTTCCTCACTGACTTTGACTAAGTAGTGTTCAGTGAGATACTCATCTTCATCATCATCGTCCCATATTCCATTGATAGTAGCAAGTTCCCTCATTCTCATGATTTCAGATTCTAACTGGATAATTTGGTCGACCAGTTCATCAACCATGGCTAGTACTTCTTGCATTGTAGTGTTTTGAGAGAAAACTAGTGGTACACGTTCTTTAGGTGTGGCGTTGGGGCCACGTAAGGTTGCCACTGCACTCTCTAGTTCCAAGACGTGCCTATCCACACTTTTTGCCCATGCGATGAAATTAATGATGGTTGGAGAAATGGTGGAGTAATTCCCTTCATTTTCTATTACATGAACTTGATTTTCGACTGGAGAAATGAGATGTGAACAATCTATGGTAGATTCTTCACTTGTAATCACTAGAACTACAAGAGGATTCTGAGTGTTGTTAGGCTTACCTCTAGGTGGTATTGGTAGGCGACCGTCTTCAATCATGTCTTGAAGTACATTTTTCAATTTGTAGCACTTTTCTGTATCGTGTCCCTTACCTCTATGCTATTCGCAGTACGAATTCTCATCCCAGAACTTGGACTTCTTTTCTGGTTCGGGTGTAGGGCCTATGGGTTGAAGTTTCCCGAGTTTCATCAATCTTTTCAGAGCGTTGGAATACGTGTCCCCTAGATTTGTGAATTTCCTTGGAGGAGTACTCTTCTTGGATGGCTCAAGGAGGTTAACTTCATCAGTTTTGCTAGTAGAGCCGTAAGAACGACTTGTTGAGCCTTGATATCCACGACCTATCGTTTTGGACAAGAGCCCTTTACGAATGTCATCTTCGATCCTTGTCCCTAGTACGATCAAATCTTTGAAAGTCTTGATGTTTTGATACCTCAAATGATTTGCATAGATGGGTTTTAGATTGTCCACGAATTTCTCCACAAGGGTGGCTTCATCCGGCCGTTCAACAAGTTGAGTACTAGTCTGTAACACCCCCATACTCCAAGTGCCTTACCAGGACCACTTAAGGCATTGAAGCGCTACCATCTCGGTTACCCGAGGTGATGATAATCATAAGACAATAAAGAAACGTACTTTAAAAGTAAATAGTTTAAGTGATTACATGATCAAAACTAAAACTGATAAACTGAAATACAACATTCTCAGACGGTCTACTGCTAAAACTATCAAAGCTATAAAACATCGTCTGACACAGCGGAAGACTTCTAACTGCCACGTGATGACTCATCCCAGCTATCCCATACGCATCATATCATACCTGCTCAATAACTGCTCACCACACCCGAATGGATCACCACAGTTTTTAAAACATTTAAACGGGGTCAGTACTGATTACATAAAAACAAATGCCACAAAGAAACAATGTCACAAACAGCTCAAGCAGTTCACACAAATCCCCAATATCCATCTCCAAACTCCACACAACTGACTACACACTAAAGTGTGTAGCCCTGCCAGAGTACCCATCGCAACAAGTACTCCACGCCGCCAGTGGGGGACCGCAGCCGTACCCACCAAATCCCCGCTCATCTCCATCGAGCGATAAACCCAAGTTCATTAATGTGCACATCCCCTCTGTGACGGGTTCCACAGAGGGCGAATAAAGGGCGTGAAGCCACTCCCGCAAGTGACTCCACTCAGCCAGGGACGCGCCTCGAAGAACACAGACAGTTACACAATCAATCAACAATATACAGCCAACAACCGTCAAAATCAACCAACAATATAATTAACCAATAATCACAACAACAATCACCACACATTATGTAGCCAATACTGAGTAGGGAAACCCTACCTGGAATACAACACAAACATCAGACGATCTAGCAGCTGTCTCAAAACCTTTCCTCTACGAACCCTCCTCCTATACACATAATCATACAATCAATACCACATCAACATAAACATAGAAAACCCTCAATCCCAAAATTAGGGTTTAAACAACCTTAACCAAATGCAATAAAAATGGTACGTAGGACTTACCCATGACGCAAGGATCACAATGATACAAAGAACGATGAAATCCGACCTCTCAAGCTCCGGGATTTGTCAATAACACGGATGAATGCGAAGAACGTAACTTGAATCTCTTTTCAATGTGATTAGGTTTGTAAAAGTGTATTATAAAGATGACGGAAAGATTTATATATTAATACGTGTTATTAACAAAACCCGACAAAACATCACCCGTAGACCAGGCTACTCGATCGAGTAACTGACGTACTCGATCGAGTGCCGCCTACTCGATCGAGTACCAGGGCTACTCGATCGAGTATCCTGCAGGTCAGAAACTATTTTAAAATGCAAAAACACCCTTACTCGACAGAGTAAGGCACACTCGATAGAGTACTCAGAGGCTCATAAAACCGTAGTATTACAGTCTTCCCTCCTTAAAAAGAACTTCGTCCCCGAAGTTCAACCCATACTCAAAAACAAACATACTAACTCGATCAAGACACAACAACGTAGCAAAGAACTCAAAACAAAACTCCAACCAAACATGAACTCGTAACACCAACTCCACTAACTGTTCCTACCTCCACAACATGGCTCACGATATCGTATCAACTCCATTATAAAATCTCCCAACACTAACTCCATACACTACCAAATCCAATATCAAGACACTCATAGACATCAAACGGAATGTTACATTCAATCACCCTTAAAAGGAACTTCGTCCTCGAAGTTTACTCACACTCATAACCTCACCATCCAACTGTCAACACTAGTGAAATATTCTCACACTCCTAAACATCACACTACTACAAGCACGACCATGGCCTTTTAACGACATCAACCACAAAACAAATTCAACCTTTATGCTACACTAACACTCTACTTCCAATTATATTATAACATGTACAACCATCAAACACTCTTTGCCGCATCTTACTCCTCTTAAGATAAATGTTACTCCCTCGTAACTCACTAATACTAAATCCTAGCTATATCTTCTCATTATCCTCATCACCACCGCATGTCAAAGATAACCGCCTATAACCTCATACCGATAACCATTCCTATTTCCAAGGCTCTCTTACTTAAACAGTTCTTATACCTCAATTCATTCTGCACACCATCTAACCACTACCACAAAATCCTTAACATAACCAACACTCGAACTCTTCCTCATACCGCAACACAACATACCTCACTATATAAAACACCTATCGCCAAAAGCCTAACTCACGATCCACACTTGTTACGTACACTCACACTAGATCCTCAAATTCTTTTCTTTCATTACTGCGAAACTCATACACAACTTAACATGACACTAATTTCTAACACCCTACACTCACTGTCTCAACGAAATATTATGAACCACCTGCAGCTTTCAGATCATTACAACACATGTTCCACGAATCACTTGCCATTACTATGTCTACCAATGCCTCATCTTAAAACAAGATCAAAATTACTGTAACAACTTCTCACAACTGTGTCCCATCAACAGAATATCACTATACCACGATAACAACGAAAACATATACAACTCTCTTTCATATCATACTCTACCCTCATTCCTAAACTGAAACTGGTAAGAAACATCAACAAATAAAACAACAGTCTACATGTTCAACCAAAACTCACAAGGAACAGCAGCAAACAAAACAACAGTCTATGTTTAACTGGTATGTACTTTCGAAAACTCATATCATAATCATCTCGCCTACTCCACCACAACCGGTGACGGCATCGCAACACCGCCACCAACAGCCACATCGCAGTGCGAAAATACCCGCATCACAACACTAAGTACTGTGCCCAGATCATCACCCGAGGCACCACAACCACACCAATAGACATCACAACATACACAATCCCATAAACACTGATTTAATATAACATCTCGGACAAGAAAAACTTACTCAAGACTGCTTTACTAAATCACAACACCATATATCATACGGAATAACAGACAAGAATCTCATGCATACCATCCATACCTTTTCACGGAATAAACATATATCATGAATACACATGCAAGTATAATCAGTCATGTCAGACCACCCAAACTATCACTTTTGGTCATCATTCCATTAAGTTACCGTATCCAACATATATTACAGAACATTCAGATAACAACATTATAACTATCACGCCATACCGCTTCTCGTGAGGTCACAACGTCACACAAACATTGATATACATCTTAGACCCATAATCACATCCAACTAGTCAATCCTGATCACGTAAGTTACCACTCAACAAAGGCTACCTGTCGCCCGAGCTTAACTCATATGCCCCTCATAACATATTCTCCCATTCGCATATCCATCACCCCCTGCCAATTGTAACCATACCATTAATACTCAACTACTAATAACCACCTCATATAACCACATCTTATACTCTCTCACAACCATACATATTAATCTGGTCTCTACAAAATCAACCTCTTTAGAATGGCTATCCTTCCTGCTCATCATCGCCCTTAACCACTAATGACAACATCGCAATACCCCCACTGCTCGTATAATAACCCTTTCACACTCATCTCTAAGCATCACGGTTTCTTTCCTACCTTTGCTTAACATCCCAAATAACGAACATCAAATCCATTAACAAAATTACCTCAACACTATTTCCAATACTATCCTTAATTGTATCATCATCTAACTCTCCACCAAAATCTCATATCATGCAGATATTCTACCAACTTCTTACTTTCCTTAATTCCTCAAAACTCAAGACTAATCATGTTGTCCCGAAACTCCTATATAACCATTAACTAACATCCTCATGATTGGTATCACACATCTCGACGACTCCTTACCTCTATATCACATAACTCCGGTCAACATTTTCCTAGTTTTACTCCCCTCATTCTTTTCTTTTACACTCGACAAAATCAATTAACCATAAAACTCTTTATCACTTCTTCCTAACTCTTTAGTGCTCCGATTACCTTCTCATTGCTCCAAAACTCAAATCCCATTATTTCTTATCGATATTATCTCACTCTTCCTTACCATGGATCTTCTCTTATCATGCTATCACACTCATTTATCACCAATCAATCTACACGGTTAGTCAACTCCATCTCGTTTTTTTTTGTTTTTCAATCCTAAAACTCATTTCATACTGCTAACTGCCCAAGGAAATCACACATCAGTTCCACCTCTTGATAACCAAATTCCCACACTAAATCTCAATCCACAAACCCACATCGCTGCATAACTCATTCTAAGCTGTTAATACACCATTACTTTCCATTTACCTATAACGACTTTTCCATTACATATATTCTTAACCAACCGAGTAATAACTACCTCCCTTTATAATACTTAAACATCCAAAGTTACCACCATATGCTTCTCTCATTTCATTCATTCATTCTCACGTTCCATAAACTTACATCGCCCTTTGCCCACATTCACTTACTTTTACATTACTCAACACACAATCATATCACTCATCTCGTCTAACAAAACATGCTTTATGCCTCAATTAAGCCTTGCCAATCTTTCTTTTCTTTTTCCTCTATCTATCACAACCACATACAGCTCATGTCCTCCTCACCGAACTCTCACTCACCACAGGTGCCACTCCCTACGCCATAAGATTGGGTAACTTACGCATCAAGACCAACATACATGTAAAACAATGCATAAAGAAACAAAATAACACCTTTGAATTAAGCATAATATGCAACGAAGTCAAAAGATAAGCATATGACCCAAAATAGGGGTCACTAGATCGAGTACAGGCCACTCGATCGAGTAAATGACTTACTCGATCGGGTAGGTGAAAGTCAGAGACACGTATATAAAAATTACCAGGGCTACTCGATCGAGTAAAGGGTACTCGATCGAGTACCAAGGTGCACTCGATCGAGTAAGGGCCACTCGATCGAATACCCTACGCATTTCTCAGCACTGTCCAGTTTTCGTAAAACGGTCATAACTCACTCATTTCTTGGTCGTTTAGGGCGTGTGACCTATCGTTAGAATCTTAAAAGAACAAGCTATCACCTCCAATTGGAATCACATTAAAATCATATATACATATCAAGTTATAACAGTTTAAAGACAACCTCTCTATAATCGAAAAACATAACTACTTGATTTTTTACTTCTAAACAACTTAAACAACAACAAGGTAGACAAAAACAATTCGATGCTCATAAAACCAGTATCCCTAACCACATGTTACTATCTTCAAAAGTCAAGCAACAAATAACTCGATGCCCATATATCATTCAACTTACCAATCACATATTACCCACATGTTTTTATTATATAACTTTACGTAAACAAAATCACAATTATATGACATCAAGTATCATATTCACATGTTACTAGCATAACAACCTTATAAAATAACTTCCATTATATAACATGCTTAATCATAAATCATATTCTCATGCAACAATTATTCATCTTTTTCCACCAATTAGTCATGCTCTTACTCAAACTTTCAGCTATATAAACTCGTACAACACTACCAATAACATATATGTATATATAACTCTATGTATAACTCAAACCAAACAAAATTCTTTCCATATTTCTATAATGCCATATCGTAAGACAACTATCATGCTTTCAATAAATAATGTATAAAATCACTTCATTATCATCTTTCTCTACACATTCCCCATTCTCCACATACATACATCCACCGATTCATACCACACTTTGCTACAAAGATACACAATTCACAAGATAAACACATAGCGATCCCGACTCATATCCCATGGTGACCGGTTCAAAATTGTAGGGCGAGTTCACGACTTTAGGACGTCTCCCAAGCCTTTGCATTAGCTCCTACAACTTCTACCCCGGGTTCATTTTAATTTGACTCCCTATGTTCATTAGGTTCATTGGTTACAGGTTTCAGGATCGTCGCTCTATTACCATTTTGTAACACCCCCATACTCCAAGTGCCTTACCAGGACCACTTAAGGCATAGAAATGCTACCATCTCGGTTACCCGAGGTAATGATAATCATATGATAATAAAGAAACGTACTTTAAAAGTAAAAAGTTTAAGTGATTACATGATCAAAACTAAAACTGATAAACTGAAATACAACATTCTCAGACGGTCTACTGCTAAAACTATCAAAGCTATAAAACATCGTCTGACACAGCGGAAGACTTCTAACTGCCACGTGATGACTCATCCCAGCTATCCCATACGCATCATATCATACCTGCTCAATAACTGCTCACCACCCCCGAATGGATCACCACAGTTTTTAAAACATTTAAACGGGGTCAGTACTGATTACATAAAAACAAATGCCACAAAGATACAACGTCACAAACAGCTCAAGCAGTTCATACAAATCCCCGGTCTCCATCTCCAAACTCCACACAACTGACAACACACTAAAGTGTGTAGCCCTGCCAGAGTACCCATCGCAACAAGTACTCCACGCCGCCAGTGGGGGACCGCAGCCGTACCCACCAAATCCCCGCTCATCTCCATCGAGCGATAAACCCAAGTTCATTAATGTGCACATCCCCTCTGTGATGGGTTCCACAGAGGGCGAATCAAGGGCGTGAAGCCACTCCCGCAAGTGACTCCACTCAGCCAGGGACGCGCCCCGAAGAACACAGATAGTTACACAATCAATCAACAATATACAGCCAACAACCGTCAAAATCAACCAACAATATAATTAACCAATAATCACAACAACAATCACCACACATTATGTAGCCAATACTGAGTAGGGAAACCCTACCTGGAATGCAACACAAACATCAGGCGATCTAGCAGCTGTCTCAAAACCTTTCCTCTACGAACCCTCCTCCTATACACATAATCATACAATCACTACCACATCAACATAAACATAGAAAACCCCCAATCCCAAAATTAGGGTTTAAACAACCTTAACCAAATGCTATAAAAATGGTACGTAGGACTTACCCTTGACGCAAGGATCACAATGATACAAAGAACGATGAAATCCGACCTCTCAAGCTCCGGGATTTGTCAATAACACGGATGAATGCGAAGAACGTAACTTGAATCTCTTTTCAATGTGATTAGGTTTGTAAAAGTGTATTATAAAGATGACGGAAAGATTTATATATTAATCCGTGTTATTAACAAAACCCGATAAAACATCACCCGTAAACTGGGCTACTCGATCGAGTAACTGACGTACTCGATCGAGTGCCGCTTACTCGATCGAGTACCAGGGCTACTCGATCGAGTATCCTACAGGTCAGAAACTATTTTAAAATGCAAAAACACCCTTACTCGACAGAGTAAGGCCCACTCGATAGAGTACCCAGAGGCTCATAAAACCTTAGTATTACATAGTCGTCCTCCACCGACTTAGGAAATCGGTGAAACCTTCTTTGTCATTTCGGAAAATTCACATGGTACCCTCGAACTTCGACAATTTGCACATGGTATCCAACTTTTTAAATTTGTGTACATTATACCCTCCATGTTTGATTTTCATGCACAACATATCCTTTTTTCGCTATAAAAAAACTCAATTGCGCATAGCTCCTAGATCGGAATTCAGAATCGGCAAATTATTTTTCCTTAAATGATTATATCGTCATAATCTACGATTTGAGAAAAAACAAATTACCGACTGACATTTTATTAGGTTTTTCTTAACGAAAATATCAAATTAATCATATCTTCGATCTTAAATTTCCGAATGACCGTTTTCGTTTTATCAATTTATAGATCTCGAAGAGTTAATCAATTTTGCAAAAAAAAATTAGTCAATTCTGATTTCTGGTCTATAATTTATGCTCAATTGAAAATTTTAAAAATGATAAAAAGGGCATGTTGTGCCTGAAATTCATATTTCAAGGATATCATGTGCACAAACTTAAAAAGTTGGGTACCATGTGAAAAATGCCAAAGTTCGAGGGTACCACGTGAATTTTCCGTTGTCATTTTGGGTAAGAACCTTTAAAGTGCGCATGTTGACTTGGATTTCAGCATTATCCGCATATTGTTTAGCAAACTCGATTGCGGCATCGTCCCAAGTAGCAATTTTCTTGTGTTCTAGCGAATAGAACCATTGTTTTGGGATGGTGTCAAGAGATGAAGGAAAGATCCTTAAGAACATCTCGGGTTTAATGCCTTTGATAGACATGTAATCCTTGAAAGCAGGGATATGGTTCAAAGGGTTTTCATGCCCCTTGAATTTCGGGATATCCCTCATGTTGAAGTTGGTTGGCAACTTGGAACTCACGACTTCATATTTGCGATTATTCTCCCTATAAATGTCATCCCCTTTGAGATACATCAATTACTCCTCTAAGTATTAGAGTCGTTTATCAGCTGCAGTCATACCCATGGGAGGGTTTTCGTCACCGAAGTCGTTTACGAAGTCATCAGAGATCTCGCTTTCTCGAGGAGGCATCCTCGTTTCCACGGAATATATTCGGCCCTCAATGGTGTCAAGGCGATCATACACTTGGTCTTGAGTAACTTGGAGACGAGCTAACGCGGCTAAGATTTCATCATTACCATTCTGGAGTTGGTTGAAGTTCACGTCGCTTGTTTCAAGCATCTTGGAAACTGAATAAGAGACCGACGACGAATCAAAACACGATCGACCACTCTAGCACACTTACTCGAAAATAAATGTTTTGACTCGTGAAGTGGGAGTGTGCCACTTGTGTCAAGTGAGTTTTGAGGAAATGACAAAGTTTGAAAAATGTTGGTCCTAGTCAAATTTAGTGTAGTTGTAGGAGTGGACTCGAAGTGAGGCTTTGAAATGGGTTTTGAGGCCCGAATTTTGACTCGACAATTGAACAGAGTTTCGGCTTGTTTTGCGCTAATATTAGGCCTAAGTTTCGAAACTTTTACATTTTAAAGGAGGATTTTGAATTTACAAAAATCGTCATGGTTTTGTTTAGAAAATGGTGATCACGTATGGTACAAACAATATACAAGCATTATAACGGGATGCTGAGTGCATTTAAATGGGTTTTGGTTTAAAGGGTGGGTTGCCATACCGAACAATAAAACCCGAAGTCTGTGGAGAGACTCGTACCAAACAAGACTAAGGCCGATTCCTAGTCCATTTCCTCAAGTAGTGAAGGTCCTTGATACAAACAAGAGTAAGCATCATGGTATGGATGACGTCAATCGCTATCCATCCTTAGGCCCAAATAAGAATTAGGACCGTTTAGACGGGACGATTGGTCGAATGGGTTGGGTTGGGTCTAGGAAGGCCGAATAAAGCGATCTAGGAAGACCGAGTTATGAAAACCGACAATTGTCTTGTACAAACTATTCCCTAACCTTGTTCAAGTTACACCCTTGGCTACACGCAAGTGTATTTTCACCAGCGGAGTCGCCAAACTGTGGACGCGGGCCCACGGGGGCGCTTGGGAAGGAAGAGAACAAGCGTTTGTATTTGTGGAGTCGCCACCAATTTTTATAGGAAATTGGAACCGTTCGAATACCTCGTGTCATGTCAAGACACAAAGTAGAGACATGAACACCAAGAACTCGTTACCCTTAGCATTCTATGTCTAGAATGACTCTCGTGGATGCCAATGAACACGGATGTTCACAGAGATCTGGAGTAAGGGGTGAGGGTACGTATTAGGAAGCTCTTTTGATCGAACACCTAATCCCGCCCGCCTCGATAGCGGCCTTTACTAATGATTAGGGAAGTTATTCATACTCGATATATCGTCGGATATGCATGCAATGCAACATCCAAGTTTTGATCCTAGCATGTGAAGATTAGACTAAGTCGGTGAACAATTAATTTAACATGCAATTAGGTCGAAGTAGGAATTAAGGTTCAATTACATGTGAAACATACAAATGATAAAAAGGTACAATGATAAATACAATAAAGGAAAATTACAATAATGAAAAATTACAATAATTACATCGGGTTTAGATGATTTATGTCGAAAATACTTCTAAAACGGATAATTTGAGAAAAAGAATAAAGGAATGAATTAACGAACAGAAATTAGGCGATAATACGGTTAATAGTTAATTATACGTAAACTAATTAATTAGGTCAAGGCAGAATGGAAGTTCAGAGGCAGAAATCATCCTGGAACAGGCGCAACAGGACTACGCCCTGTGGAAGAGGCGCAGCAGTTGCTGCGTCTGTTCCAAGGGTGAGTTCTGGCTGTGAAGTCGGAACTGCAAATCGTTAATTTTAATTGGTGAATTTAATGATTGATTACGATAATTGACTCGGATGAAAGTGATTTAACAGATTATTTACATGTGAATGAGTCATAAAAGCAATAAAACACATGGATGAAACGAATGCAAACGAATTAATTACATGAAAGATTGATTAATAACATGGGTGAACTAAATAGGTTGAACATAACTAATTAATAGAGAAACTAATGATGAATATGACAATAGACAGGTGGAAATATATCAAAGATCGAATTCCAGAAATTCAATATGAATGAATCGAATTTCTACAACCCGGATTGAGTTTAAAGACGAAAACCCGCAAATATTGGATTATAAGGGATTTAAGTCGGAATTAATGACGAATTAATCGCGTTAATGAATGATAAATAATGTACATATGAGATTATTATGCTATTGTATCAAAGAATTGACGAAAACAAACGAAAACAAATAAAAGCAAACGAATTTACAGAGGACGAAGGAAGAAGAAAGGAAGCGAGGCTCGGGCCCCTCACGAAGAGGCGCAGGAGGTACTGCGCTCCTTCGAAGAGGCGCAGCAGTTGCTGCGTCCTTTCTCGACGGTTATCTTCTGGTAATCCGTAAAAGGGGTTTTAAACGTGGTTTTATAAATCGGTTTTAATAAGTATTTTCGACATAAATCTTACATTAATGATACAAAAAGTAAAGAACAATAAATAAAGAAGGATTTACACCCTCAGACTTACATGTCTGACAAAACGAGATGAACTAAGTTTACGATTAGTGATGTTCGACTCGAATGTAACGAAAGTGCCCTCGTAAGAGGAAAACGATTAAGATTAATTAAGTTGATTGATTGTGGAGTTTGTCAAATTGGTCGGTCATGCAAACGAGGCTGGTACTCAGAAGGATCCGAGCTTATGTGGTCGAATGTTCAAGCACGTAGACGCCAAAAAGTAAGAACGTGGTCTAGAATGCAAAGGGAGAAGAGAAGGGCAGACACTCGCGTGAGAAATATGAGGAGCGAAGGCTCCTATTTATACTAATCACGTGAGAAATAGGAGAAGAGAAGGGCGGACACCCTTTTGGCTACACGTAAGTGTATTATCCCCAGCGGAGTCGCCAAACTGTGGACGCGGGCCCACGGGGGCGCTTGGGGGGAGAGAACAAGCGTTTGCATTTGTGGAGTCGCCACCAATTTATTGTGGAAAATTGGAAACCGTTCGAATACCTCGTGCCATGTCAAGACACAAAGTAGTGACATGAACACCAAGAACTCCTTACCCTTAGCATTCTATGTCTAGAATGACTCTCGTGGATGCCAATGAACACGGATGTTCACAGAGATCTGGAGTAAGGGGTGAGGGTACGTATTAGGAAGCTCTTTTGATCGAACACCTAATCCCGCCCGCCTCGATAGCGGCCTCTACTAATGATTAGGGAAGTTATCTATACTCGATATATTGTCGATTATATGCTTGCAATGCAACATCCATTAAATTAATCCTAACATGTGAAGAATTAGACTAAGTCGGTAAACACGTAATTTAATCATACAATTGGGTCAAAGTTGGGATTTAAGTTTAATTACATGTGAAGGCATACAATACAATATGATACATGGAATACAATAAATACAATAATGTAAATTACAATAATTACATCGGATTTAATTGATTTATGTCGAAAATACATCTAAAACGGATAATTTGGAAAGAAGATAAATAAATAAATTAACGAATAGGAATTAAGGTGATAATACGAGTAATAGTTAATTAATACGTAATTAATAAACTAGGTCAAGGCAAAACGGTAGTTCAGGGACAGGAATCAGCCAGGAACAGGCGCAGCAGTGCTGCGTCCCTTGGAAGAGGCGTAGCAGTCGCTGCGTCTGTTCCTTGGCTCAGTTCTAGGAATTGCAAGTCGTTAATACTCGTTGGTAATTTTAATGATCGATTAATAATATTTGACTCGGATGAAAGTGATTTACAGATTATTTACATGTGATTAATGGTCATGAAAGCAATAAACATGGATGAAACGGAATTGGAACTAATTATTACAAGATTAATAAGGTTAATTAACAAATTAAAAACTAAACAAATTAATTAGGTTAAATATGATGGATTAATGATGGACTAATGATGAATATGATGATAAACAGGTGAGAGTATATCAACGAAGAATTCCAGAGACCCAATATTGATGAATCGAATTTCTACAACCCGGTTTGACTTTAATGACGAAAACCCGCAAACATTGGTTATTTGAGATTTAAGTCGGGAATTTAATGATAAATTTTTTTTTTTTTTGATAAAATGTAAGCTTTCATTAAATCAAAAAGAGATCGTAACCATACACCGTGTTGGTACGACCCAACAATGGGTCAATCTAAACACGCAAACACAATCGAAAGAAATAGACAAGGCCCAAGCCACAAAATCCGACACTCACACCAACAGACACACAATCTACCCTATTTCCTTCCAACAACAAAAATCAGGAGTGAGAGGGCAACGGCGGCATCTCAAGCTCCGCATAACGCAAAGATCCAATGATCCTGCACTTTCTTCCTCCTTGCCACCACTTTAGCTATCCAGATCTACATTTCTTTGATGATTTCAGAAGCCACTTTTTCTGGATTGATGATTTCCAAAAGATATTTGATCATGACTTTCTTAGACAAATTTAATGATAAATTATATGTTAATGATGATGAATAATATGCTACATGTCAAATTATTATGTTCAGATTGTTATATTAAAGAAATAAAGAACAAATGAAAACAAAAGAAAAACAAACGAATTAACGAAAGACGAAGGAAGAAGAAAGGAAGCAGGAACTGCGGCAGCCTCATGAAGAGGCGCAGCAGGTACTGCATCCCTTCGAAGAGGTGCAGCAGTTGCTGCGTCCTTTCTCGACGGTTGTCCTCTGATAATCCGTAAAAAGGGTTTTAAACAAGGTTTTAGAAATCGGTTTTAACTGTATTTTCGACATAAATCTTACAATATGATTACAATAAATAAATAAGAATGAATAAAAGAGAGATTTACACCCTCGGACTTACATGTTTGACGAAACGAGATGAACTAAGTTAACGATTAGTGATGCTCGACTCGAATGTAGACGAAAGTGCCCTCGTAAGAGGAATTAAAACAGATTGATTATAGTTGATTATGGTGGAGTTGGTCAAATTGGTTGGTCATGCAAAACGAGGCTGGTACTAAGAAAGATCCGAGCTTACGTGGTCGAATGTTCAAGCACGTAGACGCCAAAAAGTAAGAACGTGGTCTAGAATGCAAAGGGAGAAGAGAAGGGCGGACACTCGCGGGAGAAATATGTGAGACAAAAGGTCTCTATTTATACTAATCACGCGGAGGAAGTAGGGTTATCGGAGAGACTTTGGAAGTGAATCTCGAAAAGATATGAAAAGATACGAAAAATACGCAGAAAAGGACTTGGGAAGAGGTGCATCAAGCACTGCGTCTCTTGGAAGAGGCGCAGCACCTGCTGCGTCCTTTCCCAAGTGGTTTCCTCTTGCGGAAGAAAGATTTCCGTGTTTAGTTTATGGAATAACGGAATGATTTTGTTTTCCTTAATATTTTGTATGAATATTACGGGAAATTGTTTACCAAAGACTAAAATATTTATAAAATAGGGAATAGAAATATCCGGAACATTCCAGAACATTCCGACTCGGCATTTTAATGGTTATCAGAAAATGAAGACGGTTTTAGGCCGGACTCCAAATGTACTCTAATTACTGCCAAAACGACCGTATCGACACGTAGATGACAATTAAGAGGTAGACATAAATGTTTGAGTGATCACTTGACGATAAACTTATGAACTGTCACAAATCGTTCCGCGTACCAAACATGCAGCCCAATCATCACCGGGTGGTTTGCGGGAAGTGCAGAAATGAGGTATCTACAGAATTACAGGCGTGGAAGAAGTATATCATTCAAAATTGGGTATATGGTCGAGCGCAAATGTAAACAATTGGACCGGTTGTCAGCTGGGAATAGAACCGAGGAGGAAATTCGAAAACGGAAGAAACTTGTTTCTGAAATTACTACCCTTCGACGTCAAGAAGAGCAATATTGGAGGCAACGTTCCAAGGCTTTGTGGTTGCAGGATGGAGACTGTAACACCAAATTTTTCCATACTAGAGCTGGAGAGCGGAAAAGGAAGAATTATATAGGAATGCTTATTGACGATAATGGGGTCGAGCAGACGGGACAAGAGGCAATTGCGGGGGTTGCTTCGACCTATTTTCAGGACCTTTTTACCTCGTCACAGCCAAGGGATTTCGATGATATGTTGCTGGGCTTGGAAGGAAGAGTTTTGAACCGTATGAATGATAGGCTGCGGCTTGATTACCGAGAGGAGGAAGTCGTGGAAGCTTTGAACCAGATGCATCCGCTTAAAGCACCTGGACCGGATGGTATGAATTCTCTCTTCTTCCAATCTTTTTGGCACATTGTTGGGTCGGATGTCATTTCTACGGTCTTGGGCATTTTACGAGGTGAGCTGGACCCGGATGACTTCAATAAAACTAATATTGTGTTGATACCGAAGAAGAAAGCGCCGGATAAAATTAGAGACTTCAGACCGATTAGCCTGTGTAATGTGGTGTATAAACTGGTTTCTAAAGTCCTTGCAAATAGGCTTAAAGGGTTCCTTGGCGAGATTGTGTCTGAAAATCAAAGGGCATTTACCCCTGGCCGTTTGATAACCGATAATGTGCTTATTCCGTTCGAAATGTTTCATCATATGAAAAGCTCGAGACAAGCTGAGGGTAGTATGGCGATAAAGTTGGATATGGCCAAAGCCTATGATAGGGTGGAGCGGGTGTTTCTCAGACGGGTTTTGGAGGTGATGAATTTTGATAGGGGATGGGTCTCGCGGGTCATGGCTTGTGTGTCGTATGTGTCGTTCTCTATTCTTATTAATGGTGTTCCGACGGACGGCTTTTGTCTACAGCGAGGTCTACGCCAGGGTGATCCTATGTTGCCATATTTATTTATTCTATGTGCGGAGGCGCTTTCTAACCTTGTCCGCAGAGCAGTGGAACGTGGGTCTCTACATGGGCTAAGAATTTCGAGTAGTGCTCCGGCCATCTCTCATTTATTTTTGTGGATGATAGCATTTTTTTCGTGAGAGCGAACGAGGAGGAAGGGGGTGTGGTGAACAATATTTTGCGACGATATGAAGTAGCTCCGGGACAATTAGTCAGCTTGGACAAGACCGCTGTTTCTTTTAGTAAAGGGGTTCAGAGGGGTGTGAGAGGGCATGTGGCGGGGAGACTTAGGGTGAGGGAGGTGGAGGTTTAGAAGCGATATTTGGGCTTGCCTACAGTTGTGGGGCATTCTAAAAACGTTCTCACGAACTTGCTTCGGGACAAGCTGAGTAAGCGATTACAAGGTTGGCGCGGGAAATTATTGTCGAGGGCTGGTAGGGAGGTTCTCATAAAGGCTGTGGCCAATTCACTTCCTACCTATGTGATGAGTGTTTTTAAAATCCCGGCGAATTTTTATAACGTACTCAAATCAATGGTGGCTCGGTTCTGGTGGGGACATGGGGAAGGACAAAGGGGTATCACATGGGTTTCGTGGAAGAAGTTATGTCGGCCTAAGTGTGACGGTGGGATCGGTTTTCGAGATTTTAAGCTGTTTAATAACGCACTCCTAGGTAAACAGGCTTGGCGACTTGTGGTTGAACCTGATTATTTGTGGGCTCGTGTGATGAAGGCTCGTTATTTTCGAACGGGGGAGTTTATGACTGCGGAGGTGGGATATAGACCGAGTTACACATGGAGGAGTATTATTATTGGTGCCCGAGCTGTGTTGGAGCGAGGTTTGAGACGGAGGATAGGGGATGGGCGAGACACGAGGGTGTGGGGGCACGCGTGGATCGAAGGTAGTGAGAGTGGCAAGGTGATATCCCCGTGTGGACCAGGAAACGAGGTGATGACCGTGGCTGATGTATTAAAGCCGTAGGGGAGGGGGTGGAATGAGGAGGATGTGGAACGCATGTTTCTGCCTTTTGAAGCGACCCGAATTCTTAACATCCGAATTAGCCCTAATATGCCGAGAGACGAGTGGTTCTGGAGCCTTGAAAGAGACGGCGAGTATTCTGTTAAGACGGCGTATGCATGCTTGGTAGGGGATACTAATGATACGGGAGGCCCGTCGAACTGGGAGAAAGAAAGATGATTGTGGAATCGGCTATGGAAAGTTCGGGTTTGGCCTCACATCAAGCTTTTCTTCTAGCAGCTGTGTAGCGGAGCTCTGGCAACTTTGGACAACATAGCAGCTCGGGTCAGAGGTGAGTCTTCTTCTTGTTATTTTTGTACCTCTAGTTCCGAATCATCTTTACATTTGTTCCGAGATTGCAGTGTGGCAAAGTGGGTGTGGAGTTCTCTCAACTTGGATGGGGTCGAGGAGGGGGGTACAACGGAAGTGGTGGGCAAGGTTCGTGAATAGGTGGAGGGAATATGGCGGGATGTAGAAGCGAGAGAGGTGGGGAAATATACGGTTGGATGTTGGGCGATCTGGGAGCATAGGAATATGGTGGCGTTTGACGGGGTAGCTGTAGAACCGAAAAGAATTGTGAATTGTGTTAGGGACATTCTATCTGAGTTAGATACCTATTGTGAGAATGGACAAGGCAGGCCGGGTAGGAGGGAAGTAAGGGCAGAAGAGAGGTTGAATGACGGGTGGAGGCCGACTATGAATGGCTATGTCAAGATTAATGTGGATGCGGGGGTCAAGGAAGAGGAAGGGGTAAGCACGGGAGCGGTTTGTCGGGATGCAAAAGGGGAGGTGATATGGGGTATGACGGTGGTGCGCAACTCGGAGTGGGACCCTCGGTTTGCAGAAGCAGCTGTGGTATATGATGGTCTGTAGGAGGCACAAGTTCGTGGACACCGAGATGTCGTGGTGGAAAGTGACTGCCTTCAGGTGGTTGAAGCGCTGCAAGCACAACGTAACGGGAGGATTCCTTTTTGTTATTTATCGAAGATATTTTATCGCTTTGTAATAGTTTTCATTCTGTAGTTTGGTCATATACGAGTCGTATTAACAACTCGGTAGCTCATGCTTTAGCTCATATTTTTCCTAGGGTAGTTGGTAAAACTGTGTGGTTGAACATTTTACCTCTTGTTGCGAACTCTGCGGTGGCGTATGATTTATCGTTAATATATTAATACCCTTCGGAATGTTTTCCTCAAAAAAAAATGGGGTGAAGTAATAACTAACGATTTCGGAATAAAGAGAAACAGTTTAATAGTTGTTCAATTAAGGGAGGGAAGATTAATGACCCCTAGTTTCGAAAAGGGTAGAGTTACCCCAGGTGTGTGAGGGCTTTCATACATCACCAATAAAAACACGCCACATTTCAAACTCAAAGAATCTGATTTAATCTATTAATTCTCTTGATTTCTTCATTAATTACCCCCCTAATTATTGTTCTTGGTATTCACATATACTTTATTAATTTAAAAAACTTTTTTCCTAATTTTTTATTTAACTCTTATTTATTATTAATACTTTTGTTAATTTCATTATTTACGTATGCATTTTTATACTATATATTTATACTGAGGCGAATACATTAATGAATACGGTATATTTGTACCTCAGCTTATATGATATTAATTGTATACATTTCCGTATATTTATACTTTTCGTATTTCTTATATTTGTATCTCAGTTTATACGATATTAATTACACATTTAGTCTCTTTATCTTTGTAATTTTTTTTGTATCACTATTTTCACAGATTATTTTTTATATGTATTTTACTTTTTAATTTATTATTGAATATATTTGCGTTATGTATTTCTTTGACATAATTATTTATGGTAATAATTTTTTTCTTATTGAAGGTTTTTATTTTATTTTTGATAAATTGTTTTCCATTTTTATAAGACACTTTATTTACATTATACATATTTTTTTGTGTAATAAAATAATATGAAGCATAAAGTTAGTGAGCTAAATCAAAAAAAAAATGTTAGTTGTACAACTATGTTTTCTAAAATACTTAATTTGTTTTTACAAAAAAGTATTTTACAGCACGAAGATATAAGATACTTTAATTCAACATTAGATAATGAACATTAGTGGGTCAATGGTTAAAACATTACCATGTTATATTGGAGGTCTAGGGTTCAACTCTTGTTGTAAATAAGTTTTTGACTAACGTACAAAAACTACACACAAAAAGCTTATAATTAAAAATTACAACAACAAGGTTCGAACATTACACGCGTGGTAAGATATCTATGTCTCCTACCAACTATGCTACACCAACTATATGCTTATAATCATGGGCGGATTTAGGGGGCCCGAGTGGGCATATGCCCACCATGAATGTACAGATATAATTTTGAAAGTATCCTATTTTGGCAATACATTTGCGTGGCTGGGTTGGTAAGCGTCTTAGTAGTATGTCTCAAGGTACCAGGTTCGATTCCTGGTGCCCCTAATTTTTGCTAAATAATTTTTGGTTGAAGTCACATCTCGTTTAAATCGTGTAAAAATTGTTTCTTTCGAGATTTGAACCCCTGACCTCAAGATAACACATTAATTTTTGTACCATTCAACTACTTGTGTTTAGTATTCTTTGAAGTAGTAGAATATAATACGGAGTATATCTTATCATAAGGGATATTATTATCATTACCTACAAAGTACATTTATTTTAATTTAAACATTTTGGAAGAAAGTTTTAAATAAAATATTAATTTTTAAATTCAAAATTATTAAAATCAATTAATTTTCTTATTTTTCGGAGAGAAAAAATTCAAAAAATTAAAAATGCGGTTTTAAGTGAAAGATAATGTATCGGAAAATTTGTTTATGCCCCCCTTTCAATAAATTTCTGCGTCCGCCCCTGCTTATAATCTATACTCTAAATAAATATTTCTGGAATTGTTATTATTATATTGTAGTTAAGAAGATGAAAGGTCGTTAGGGTTTTCCCTACCTAACTTGCATTTGGCGGGAAACCATGCATTGATTGTTTATTTTTGAAGGAAAATTTTGTATTATAAATATAGTCATTCCCTCCATATTTTAATTCATCCAAAGTACATCTTCCCTACTAAATCCCTACTAAATCAATCTAACTATCCCAAAGTGAAATAGCAAAAATGTCGGAAGAGAGTAAAGCCCATGTAAGAGACATTGTTTGCACGAGGTTGTTTATGAGAGAAATAATCAAGGAAGTTGGTCCTACCAACGTCCAAAATGCTTTAATGCGAGCTAGTCCCGGTTACCATGGAAATATTTTCATTGTCGATATATTTAAGGAGGAATTTAACATGCTTAACTAGGTAGTATCCCGCGCTTCGCGCGGCTTGTTTTAAAATTTTATTATTATAATTGAAGAAAAATAATATAATTCGTATTATAAATAAAAATAAATTAATTTTTTTCTCAAATTTTATTTTTTTAGGTTTAAGTTCAGTGTTTTAAAAAAAAATACATATAATTTTAATTAAAACTAATACTAAGTTATAGTTAATTACACATGATCAACGTTTTACAAAAACAAAATTGTAACTGATCAAATTATCACATTAATTAAAATAAAATTTATTCGAATAATGCAACAATCAACATTAAGGTATCAAATTAGATCATTTCACGATACGTTATGTTCCAAATCAGTTAAAAGATTTATTCAAAATGATGTGAATATAATTTTATGCAATTTTTGATTTTGTATGTATAACGTTTGATATTTATGTATCAAACATATATGGCCCAAAGTAAACTTATTCAAATGTTTTGGTTGTGTCTTACATGTGCTATGTGTCAAACATATCTATCAGAAATTTGCACCTTTTATTTTTTTTAACAACTATATATTACGATGTTTAAGAGTTTACCGTAAATAAAATAGGTTGAATTTTCTCAAATATCATTTTTATAAGATAACGTATAAAATATTTAAATAAAAGTAATATCTAGTTAGTCATAACTAATGTTTTGTTCTTGACGTATACATATTTAACTAAAGATATTAAAGAAAAATCTAATGTGTATTTTACTTTTTTCATGTTGTTTATATAATAGGGTTTTTCTACATGATACCCTTGTACTTATTCGAATTCTATGTGATACCCCTCGCTTTTCAAAAATACTTGTGGTACCCTTAAACATGAAAAAACATCTTAAAATACCTAAAATATTCTAATCCGCCTCTTTAGAATGTTTAATTTATACATTTTTATTGTTTTTTTGGCAATAATTTGTCATGTCATTAACATAAACATCGTCTACTCAATTGTAAACATATTTTTTACAAAATATAACATATTAAAACGTGATTTTTAGTAGATTGGGTATTTTTAGAACATTTTACTAAATTTAGGGATACCACTTATATTTTCAAAAATATAGGGGTATCATGTAGAATGCGAAGGAACACGGGGTATCACGTAGAAAAACCCTATATAATATTATATTACTTAATAATCATTACTTTTCTTTTAATTATTCAAACTCATTCGTGATCACTGTGTATATACATACTCGTTATCACATTATTTAAACCTCTCAAAATCTCATATGTATTCATTTTCTCGCAATATAATTTTTTCATTCCCACACTATAAAAACGTATATCTTAGTAGGTTTTTTTTTTACGTTTTGTTTTTATTATATACAATGACTCTTTAAAATATATTTTTCTTAATAAAATTAATGGTCTAAGTTTTATAACTTTCTCAAAATGTTTTTTTACGTAAATGTGAAACATTGTAAGATGCTCACTTTAATCATCTCCACATATCAAATTATGTTAATAAATATAATGAAAAGTATACTCGATTGAAAGCATTTTTTTCCAATGAACGTTTTATTTACAACTTAGAATTTTTATCAAAATATTTTTTTTAATAAATTTAGAATCAAATCAACGTAATTTTTAATATAATTTTATAATAAAATTTATTAAATTATAATTAATATTTACTGAGATTTATGCTGCATTTATTATGTTTATATTTAATGTTCAGTTGTAATTAATACTCGTATTTAATGCTGGGTTGACAAGTGTCGCATCCACAGTGTTTCAACTCGTTTTTATATATATATATATATATATATATATATATATATATATATATATATATATATATATATATAAGATTGGGGTAAATTTGAACTCGACAAAATGTATTGGAATAAAATTGACGACGAGATAGAGATGTTAGCTACCCCTAAAGTTGATTCCACCATTTTTAGGGTGGAGGAGGAAAAAGAGAAAGAAGTGGAGGTGATTGAGGTTGTAGCAATCCCTCCTAAGCCCAAAAACTCCGGAAAAGTTATGGGGAAATCGCCATGCACAAGCATCTCCCCCCCCCCAAAGATGTCCAAGAAGAGGCTGGGAGAACTCATCCAAGAAGGCTCAATTCTAAGAAACTCAGATTTGGTTCTTGTGTTGGTTGTCGTCATAAGGTTTAGTTTTAAAATTTAGTTTGTTGCTTTTTTATTTTCTTTGTATCATCTCTTTTAATATTAATGAAACATAATTTTCTTCTCATGTTACCTTTCTTTTAATTGTCATTATAAATTAAAATAAAAAATAAAAAACAAAAAGGGTGACTCTTACCATACTCGATAAAATGGAATTTTAAAAAAAGGGTAACTCTTACTATTCTCCATAAAATTAAATTATGAACGTTTGACTTCCCTATGCAACTTAATTTATTTTACACTATTCAAAAAGGTAAGTTGATAAAAACTATTAATGACCAATATAATTATTAAAAAGAATAGTAAAGAAAAAATATCCTTAATTTATTTACATGTTTTTAAATAATTAAAAGTAAATAATTTATTTAACTTCGTAGAATAAAGTAACATATTACTGCCGAAACATATTTTTATCCAAACACAAACTATATTAGTTAAATTAGATGGTAAAATGTTAGTTATATTAAGTTAAAATAGTAAAATATAAATTATATTATTGAAAACATAATATAAATATACAGTTAAATTAATATAGTAACATATTAATGTAGTAAATATAGTAGTAAATATGATAAATTACAGTTAAATTGATAGTAAAATATAAGTTATAATTTGTTAGGAAATAAAAAATAACAGTTAAGAAATGAATAGTTACAGTTAATTAATTTATTTTGTTTATTAAGTGAAAATATTAAAGTATAAATTATAATTTTGAAAACATAATACAAATGTACTACATAACTCATTGCGATGATCGTATGTTCATCCAAGTTTTAGCCCATCATGGATTGGTTAAAATCTAATTTTAGGGTGTTATGGGTTTTAGGGTTACTAGGGTTTATTTGGTGTTTTATGGGTTTTAGGGTTTCTAGGGATTTTTAGGAGTACTGGGGTTTATAGGGTTTATTTGGGGTTTCAGGGTTTCTAGGTTTTTTTAGCAATGTACGATCGTATGTTTAATACCTAAGGTTAAGACGTAAATTTAATACCAAAGGTTAAGATGTTTCTACTTGTGGTGTAAGATGTTATCAATCGTATGTTGTAATAATTAGTTAAGTGTCCCGATCAATAGTGTAGGACTAATTTTAGCAACGTTTGATCAATATGAGTTATATAAGATCGGAACTTAAGACTTAAGATTAAGATGTCATACGACTTATGGTTTAAGATGCTATCGATCATATGTTGTTGTAGATACCTCATTTCTGCACCTCCCGCAAACCACCCGGTGATGATTGGGCCGCATGTTTGGTACGCGGAACGATTTATGACAGTTCGTAAGTTTATCGTCAAGTGATTGCTTAAACCCTGATGTCTACCTCTTAGTTGTCATCTACGCGCCGATACGGTCGTTTTGACAGTAATTAGAGTACATTTGGAGTCCGGGCCTGAAACCGTCTTCAGTTTCTGATAACCGTTAAAACCCGAGTCAGAATGTTCTTGAATGATCCGGATATTTCTATTCCATATTTTATAAATAATTCACAATCTTTTAATCTTTGGTAAACAATTTCCCGTAATATTCATACAAAATATTAAGGAAAATAAGATTATCCCGTTATTCCATAAATTAAACACGGAAATCTTTCTTCCGCAGGAGGAAACCACCTGGGAACAGACGCAGCAGAGTCTTTGCGCCTCTTCCAAGAGACGCAGTGACTGCTGCGCCTCTTCCCAGGTCCTTTTCTGCGTATTTTTCGTATCTTTTTCATATCTTTTCGAGATTCACTTCCAAAGTTTCTCCGAAAACTCTATTCTTTCACGTGATTAGTATAAATAGGAGTCTTCGCTCCTCATATTTCTCACGCGAGTGTCCGCCCTTCTCTTCTCCCTTTGCATTCTAGACCACGTTCTTACTTTTTGGCGTCTACGTGCTTGAACATTCGACCACGTAAGCTCGGATCCTTCTGAGTACCAGGCTCGTTTCCATGACCGACCAATTTGACCAACTCCACAACTAATCAACTTAATTAATCTTAATCGTTTTCCTCCTACGAGGGCACTTTCGTTACATTCGAGTCGAGCATCACTAATCATAAACTTAGTTCATCTCGTTTCGTCAAACATGTAAGTCTGAGGGTGTAAATCCTTCTTTATTTATTGTTCTTTACTTTTTGTATCGCTAATGTAAGATTTATGTCGAAAATACTTATTAAAACCGATTTCTAAAACCACGTTTAAAACCCTTTTTACGGATTACCAGAAGATAACCGTCGAGAAAGGACGCAGCAACTGTTGCGCCTCTTCGAAGGAGCGCAGTGCCTGCTGCGCCTCTTCGTGAGGCTGCCGCAGTTCCTGCTTCCTTTCTTCTTCATTTGTCCTCTGTAAATTCGTTTTCTTTGTTTTGTTTTTATTTGTTTTCGTCAATTCTTTGATATAATAGCATAATAATCTCACATGTACTTTATTCATCATTCATTAACGCATATGATTAATCATTAAAATCCGACTTAAATCCCTTATAATCCAATATTTGCGGGTTTTCGTCATTAAAGTCAATCCGGGTTGTAGAAATTCGATTCTTTCATATCGGGTTTCTGGAATTCGATCTTTGATATATTCCCATCTGTTTATTGTCATATTCATCAGTTGTTCGTCATTAATTCTTCATTAATTCGTCGTCTTTAACCTATTTAGTTCACCCATGTCATTAATCAATCGTTCATTCATGTAAATAATTCATTTGCATTCGTTTCGTCCATGTTTTATCGCTTTTATGACTTATTCATATGTAATTAACGAATTAAAACACTTCCATCCGAGTTAATTATCATAATCAATCCTTAAAATCACCAATTAATATTAACGATTTGTAGTTCCGGCATCACAGCCAGAACTCACCCTTGGAACAGACGCAGCAACTGCTGTGCCTCTTCCAAAGGGCGCAGTCCTGCTGCGCCTGTTCCAGGTTGAGTTCTGTCTCTGAACTTCCGTTCTGCCTTGACCTGATTAATTAGCTTACGTATAATTAACTATTAACCATATTATCGCCTAATAATTTATTCGTTATTTCATTCCTTTATTCTTTTTCTTAAATTATCCGTTTTAAAGGTATTTTCGACATAAATCGCTAAACCTGATGTAATTATTGTAATTTTTTATTATTGTAATTTTCCTTTATTGTATTTATCATTGTTCTTTGTATCACTTGTATGTTTTCACATGTAATTGAATCTTAAATCCAACTTTGACGTTAATTGCATGTTAAATTACGTGTTCACCGACTTAGTCTAATTCTCACATGTTAGGATTAATTCTATGGATGTTGCATTGCAAGCATATAATCGACGATATATCGAGTATGAATAACTTCCCTAATCATTAGTAGAGGCCGCTATCGAGGCGGGCGAGATTAGGTGTTCGATCAAAAGAGCTTCCTAATACGTACTCTCAACCCTTACTCCAGATCTCTGTGAACATCCGTGTTCATTGGCATCCACGAGAGTCATTCTAGACATAGAATGCTAAGGGTAATGAGTTCTTGGTGTTCATGTCTCTACTTTGTGTCTTGACATGACACGAGGTATTCGAACGGTTCCAATTTCCCATAAAAATTGGTGGCGACTCCACAAATTCAAACGCTTGTTCTCTTCCCTTCCCAAGCACCCCCGTGGGCCCGTGTCCACCGTTTGGCGACTCCGATGGGGATATACACTTACGTGTAGCCAAGGGTAAAACTTGAACAAGGTTAGGGAATAGTTTGTACAAGACAATTGTCGGTTTTCATAACTCGGTCTTCCTAGACCGTTTTACTCGGCCTTCCTAGGCCCAACCCAACCCATTCGACCAATCATCCCGTCTAGACGGTCCTAATTCTTATTTAGGCCTAAAGATGGATAGCGATTGACGTCATCCATACCATGATGCTTACTCTTGTTTGTATCAAGGACCTTCACTACTTGAGGAAATGGACTAGGAATCGGCCATACTCTTGTTTGGTACGAGCCTCTCCACAGACTTTGGGTTTGATTGTTCGGTATGGCAACCCACCCTTTAAACCAAAACCCTTTTTAAATGCACTCAGCATCCCGTTATAATGCTTGTATAAATGTTTGTACCTTACGTGATCACCATTTCTAAACGAAACCATGACGATTTTCACAAAATCAAAATCCCTTTTAAAGTGTAAATTTCGAAAAAGGCCCATGATTAGCGCAAAACCGAGTCGAAATTCTGTCAAATTTCTGGCCCAAACCCATTTCAAAACCTCACTTCGAGTCCACTCCTACAACTACACTATAGTTGACTAGGACATACATTTTCAAACCTTGTCATTTCTTCAAAGCTCACTGACACAAGTGGCACACTCCCACTTCACGAGTCAAACATTTCTTTTCAAGTAAGTGTGTTAGAATGGTCGATCGTGTTTTGATTCGTCGTCGATCTCTTATCTAGTTTCCAAGATGCCTGAAACAAGCGACATGAACTTCAATCAACTTCAAGATGGTAATGATCGAATCCTAACCGCACTAGCTCAAATCCAAGTTACCCAAGACCAAGTGTATGATCGCCTTGACACCATCGAAGGTCGGATCTATGCCGTAGAGGCAAGGTTGCCTCCTCGAGAAAGTGAAGTAGTTGATGACTTCGTGAATGACTTCAGGGACGAAAACCCTCCCATGGGCATGACTGCAGTTGAGAAAAGATTCCAATACTTAGAGGAGCAATTGATGTATCTTAAAGGGGATTACATTTATAAGGAGAATAATCGCAAGTATGAGGCCGTAAATTCCAAATTGCCAACCAACTTCAACATGACGGATATCCCTAAATTCAAGGGGCATGAAAACCCTTTGAACCACATCCGTGCCTTCAAGGATTATATGTCTATCAAAGGCATCAAACCCGAGATGTTATTAAGGATATTTCCCTCATCTCTTGACACCATCCCAAAGCAATGGTTCTACTCTCTAGAACACAAGAAGATCGCTACTTGGGAAGATGCGGCGATCGAGTTTGCTAAGCAATATGCGGATAATGCTGAGATCCAAGTTAAAATGCGCACTCTAGAGGTTCTTACCCAAAATGACAAGGAAGGTTTCACCGACTTCCTAAGTAGGTGGAGGAAGACTAGTACCCAACTAGTCGAACGTCCGGATGAGGCTACCCTTGTGGAAAAGTTCGTGGACAACTTAAAGCCCATCTATGCTAATCATTTGAGATACCAAAACATCAAAACTTTCAAGGACTTAACCGTACTAGGAACGAGGATTGAAGATAACATCCGTAAAGGGCTCTTGTCCAAAACGGTAGGTCGAGGATATCAAGGCTCAACAAGTCATTCATACGGCTCCACTAGCAAGACCGATGAAGTTAACCTTCTCGAGCCATCCAAGAAGAGTACCCCACCAAGGAAATTTACAAATCTTGGGGACACTTACTCCAATGCTCTAAAAAGGTTAATGAAGCAAGGCAAACTGCAACTCATATGACCTACTCCCGAACCAGAAAAGAAATCCAAGTTCTGGGATGAGAACTCATACTGTGAATATCATAGGGGTAAGGGGCATGACACAGAAAAATGCTATAAACTGAAGAATGTGCTTCAAGATATGATTGAGGATGGTCGACTACCAATACCGCCGGGAGATAAACCCAACAACACTCAGAATCCTCTTGGAATTCTAGTGATCACAAGTGAAGAATCTACCTTAGATTGTTCACACCTCATTTCTCCAATCAAAGATGCAATCCACGCGATCGAGAATGAAGGGTTCTACTCTACCATCTCCCCTACCATTTCTGACTTCATCACATGGGCAAGGAGTGTGGATAGGCAAGTTTGGGAATTGGAAAATGTGGTGACAACTTTACATAACCCCGATGCAACACCTAAAGAACATACGCCACTAATCTTTCCTCGAAATGCTACTATGCAAGAAATAGTCGCCGTGGTTGATAAACTAGTCGACCAAATTACACAATTAGAAGACGAAATCATGAGAATGAGGGAACTAGCTACAATCAATGGAGTATGGGCCGATGATGATGAAGACGAGTATCTCATTGAACACTCCCTAGTCAAGGAAATAGTCCAAAATGGTGAAGACCAAGATGTGGACCACCTAACTCGTTCGGGGCGTCCATATCAAAATACTACTCAAAACGGTCCAACCAACGTTGTCACACCAAATGATAACGAAGATGACTCCACTGATCATTTGCTCAAGCAATTACAGAAGACAAAGGCTGATCTTTCAGTCTGGCAACTAGTAGCAAGCTCGTTCCCACATCGCCAAGCCTTACTGCAAGCTTTGGCCAAACTAAATGTAGCACATAACTCCACATCCGACGATTTAGTCAACTTGGTCTTCCAAGAATCACCGAAACTAAGTAATCCTATTACTTTCTCAGACGAAGATTTGCCACTGATACGTGCATTTTATATAGTCCTTTTAGGCCTTTTTATGCACGTATTTCTATGCTATTATCGTAGTTTTATGCTACAAAATGCCCCGAATATGCTACTTTGGGTCGTTTTGTCTTATTTGCAGGAATGAACCAGAAAATGGTGAAATTGAGCCTTTTACCGTCCGTTTAGCATGCATTTGGAGGAAGAGTGAATTTGGAGCGGGAATGTAGCTATCTTGAGATGCGCAAAGAAGTAAAATAGCTAGGCGAGCAAAGGAAGAACCTCAAATTGTTAGTACCTACTTTGAAGAGCCATATCTCGCGTTCTGCAATGGATATTCACGTGATTCCAACTGGATATGAGGTTTTGTCCTCTCAGCTTTCCAACACCACCGGAATCGCCCTGTTTGCCCAAGTAACGAAGAAATGGCAGCCGTTTGAAGTTCAGTGCGCAAAGCAGGAAATGTGCGCTGGAAAGTACTCGATCGAGTAGATTTATGTTCGATCGAGTACTTTTTCTACTCGATCGAGTAGATTCAATTTAGGGGTTACTCGATTGAGTAGATTTTCTACTCGATCGAGTGGTTTGAGCTTAATTGTACTCAATCGAGTGATATAAAGTTACTCGATCGAGTGGTTTTGATGTTACGCGGGATTAATTAACCCGTGTTGGACTTAATTTCGGGATAGACTTTTGTTTTCCTATTTAAGCTTTCATAATTAGGTCATAAACATAGTTTTTGACTGACGCCACTTACTCTCTTAATCTCTCCCTTAAACTTTCCACTGTAACTTTTACTCTTGGATCTCTTGGCTTGGATTTTGGTTGTTCTTTACGCCGGAATCGCTTGTGATTGTAATCTCTTTTCTCCTCTTAATCTTTATCTCATTACTTTCTTGCTTTAATCTTTGCTTTATTGTCTTAATTATTCTGCCCTAATCTCAGTTTATGCTTAATTTCCGTTATTTCATTATGTCTCTAGTTAGCATATTCATAGTTAATAATATTGACAACATTAGTAATATGAGTAGCTAAGCTCTTTTATGTTGGGATTAGGGAATCCATGGTAGGATTGTGACGATGTAGCGAATAGGCTAGACAATTTATATGTGATAATCTGTCCCCATAGCAATTTAACTGTATCACCAATTTAGTTGAATGCATGCTTCTAAATTATTTTAATTTGGTTAATTTCAGCCCTGGGTCGGAAGATTGGAATGAACAGACCTGCTATGAACAGTAAACTACCATAATGAGGACGAAAGTTAAGTTAGTGGAAATCTAGGATAGAAAGTGGACCGAAAGGACCTTTCATGTATCCTTCTCACAGTAGATTGTCTATGCTATTTGCGACTGAGTCGATAAACTACCATGGTGAACCGAAATCCTGACATGTTCTCTCTTATTTGATCACCTTTATTATATTTTCTGTCTTTTATTGCTCTCCCTTTACTGCTCTTCCCTTTAAACATTCATTAGTTTAGAAAACCAAACAAAAACCCCCCAATTGTGACATAGATAGACGGACTACAGATAGATACCTTGCCTCCCTGTGGAGATCGACCCTACTTGCTGCTAGCTTCTGTTAGTTGTATTTAGGTATTATTTTTGGTACAGAAACGACCGTATCAAATTTTGGCGCCGTTGCCGGGGAGGCAATTGGCCTATTTATCTGTTTATTTTCGTTTGTCTTGCGCCTCAAGGGATTTATTCCTTGAGGCAGTTCTTATCTTTTTCTGTAGTGCTGTTTTGATAGGTCTACAGGTCTATTAGACAGATTTCAGAGAAAGATTATCGAAGGGAAGGCTTGAGTACCTTCGATTCTTTAGCAAAGATGACGTCCGTCTCCCAACTTATAGCCCGTTTTGAAGCTCCAACCGTCAGAACTGACAATTAGAAGAGGAAAGAGTCTTGGGGTTGTGGAAGTCACCAAAGTTTTGCTCCTCTTATACCGGTGCCACCACAACCGCTGCAACAACAAGGTCTTCAACAGCCCTGTTATGCTAACCCACCGCAATACACCCCTCCTGCTGAAAAGAATGATGGGTTCGAGGAATTGTTCCAAACTGTAAATATCTTGGTTTCGAGTGTGGAAAAATCCTAAGCTCAAGATATCCGTCTTGAGAGGTTGCAGGCCCAAGTAAATGGGTTGATCGAAAAAGTTGAGCTTGCTGAACTGAAGTCAATGATAGAGGCATTTGCACTAACGGTGCAGAAGTCTTATGCGGAAACTGACATCCGTATAAAGAAGCTACAGACTCAGCTGAATCAAATGGTTCAAGTAATGGCCGAGCAAACTTCTAAGCAACCTGAAACGGTTTATGCTATTCGCACCTGGACGGATACGCCCTATGAAGGACCTATTCTGCCTATTGATGCTGAAAATGATGGCATAGATGCTGACGATACCGTTCAAGAGGATATTGTCTCGCCTACCCATGCTCAATCACTCGATCGAGAGCCCTATTTTGCTCGATCGAGTGAAATTACCGAGGAAGTACTCGATCGAGAGGGTGAAAGCTCTCGATCGAGCAATGAGGAAAATCAAGTCCTCGATCGAGTGACACAAGTTGCTCGATCGAATATAAATGCTGAAAAAAATACTTTGATCGGGCTACATAAGTGCTCGATCGAATAATTTTTTTGCTGATATCAATGAATGGTCGTCTAAATTTATTTCAGACGATATTTTTGCAATTAAAGCTAATTCCTTTGTTACTTCTTTGCAGTGCGATGGGTTGACGGACCCAGGAGGTGGGCATCATACGTTGACTTTGGAGACTGGAACGGTGTGGATTGATGACCCAGGCGGAGGAATAGACGAGGCTAGGCCGTACAAGAAGAAAGCGCGCAAAAGGGAAAAAAGTGGAGGCCAATACACTGCGATAAGTTGCCTTTTGCTCAGATGGTATGGAGGCCTAAAGTCAAGCTGATGGATGCTGAGGGAACCTCATTCAGTCAACAACCTAGTTGTGGGCCATTAATTTATGTCGGTGGATTATAAGAAGAAGGTCGAGCTGGGACCTATCTGAAACTAGCGCTACCGGGAGGCAGCCCGGAATTTTAGAACTTTTTATTTATTTTTGAACACTTTATTTAGTTTTGTTGTGTGCCTTAACAATTAGCCTACTCGGCTATAGACTGTGACCAATTTAGCCCTCTTTGCTTTATCAGTCCTTTTGTGCGGTTGCTATTTGCGAATTTGCAGGTACTCTTGCATTCTGTTCGCAACTTAGCTGCTCTGAAGCCGCTAGCTGTGACCTCCCATGTTGCTGGCTGGTTTGGGGAGGTCCCTACTTCGCGTATTCTTGTAAGTTTTTCCGCGTTTCACTCTCTTCTTTTCTAGTTTGCATTTCCTTTCCTTATTTTTGGGTACAATGAGGGCATTGTACAGTTTGGTTTGGGGAGGTTATGCATCCATATCTGTGTCTGCATTCAGCTTTTATTGCATTCCTGTTATCACGTTTAATTTTCATATTTCATATGCATTGTTCTTTTTTTGGTGTAATGTGAGTATATTATATATATCATATCAAAAAATTAATTACATGAGGTTCAAGGATCGAATCCTACTAGAAGCATATCAAACCAACATCATATTTTGCAGCCAAAGTAGCTCAGATTGATCTACTAAAGCCTTACATTTCATTTTAATCCTTCTCTTAATGTCATCCTCTATTCGAGCAGCAGTAACTTCAGGTCTCACTAACCAGGCATTGATCCTGGCATTGTTTCTTTGGAACCAAATAGCATAGCAGTAAGCATTGAACATGGCCACCTTAAATTTCCATTGCATAGTATTCCTGCTAGCAGCACTCAGTCTGTCTATTGTTGGGAAACTGCCTCCAAACCAATGCAACAAGCAAGTCTGAAATTTGACAGCATACACACAGTCCGTAAACAGATGCTCCACTGTTTCTGGTTGTCTGTGGCACAGTATACACCAATCATCTGTGCAACAGCCAAACCTAAACAATTTACTCTTCACATTCATGCCTTCATTCATTCTCAGCCAGGTAGTCAGAGAGTGTTTAGGGATATTCCAACTATTCCATACTATATTAGGCCAGTTCAGAGTGGGATGAGTAGGAGTAAGCCAAGCATACCCCTCTTTAATAGAGTAACCTTTAGAGCTCATTATCCATTTGTTGTCATGATATCCATCCTTGAGCTTCTCTTTTACTTTACACACATTTTTCCAAACCCAGGTTGCATCAGCAGGGGGGAGTAGTTATGCCAGTCTTGATCTTTAATATACACATCACTGATCCATTTAATCCATAGCCTGTCAGCTTTGCAATAGATCCAATTAACCAGTTTTCCCACAGTTGCAATATTCCATACATCAGCTTTCTTTATCCCTAAACCTCCCTCCTTTTTAGGCAAGGTAACTTTGTCCCAAGCTATAAGGGGGACTCTGTGGTAGTCAGGTGAGCCATCCTACAGGAAGTTCCTGCAAATGGCCATAATATGATTAATGATGCATTTAGGGATAATGAACATTTGGGCCCAATAGTTTTGTAGAGTATTGAGAACAGCATTGATGAGAGTCACCCTGCCAGCATAGGAGAGTTTTTTAGCTCCAAGGCCTCTGATCCGTGCCAATATGCATTGTTCTTTTAAAAAAAACGAAAATTAATAAAAATTCACATTTATTTTTGCATATAGGTTGAGTCGGAATGGTAGATTTCCGTGATGAAATTGCACTTTAACTTGTTATTTTTACTTAAGCCTTGCATCTAATTGATAGTTATTAGCTGAGTCTTGCGCATATCACCGAGTTTTTGTTCAAATTTAGCTGACTGTTTAGACTTGACCTGATAAATTGGTAACCTACTCCACAATTTCTGAGTTTTAGAGCCCATAACTGGTGACATCCATGACCAGTTTACATAGGAAATGAGAGTAGTACTCCTTGCATAACATGTTCATCATTATTGCAAATTCATGAAATTCGATTACTTGTCAAATGCATACAATCGGGTTTGTGGTCGGTGTCACATGCAGGGAGGTGCTTTTAAATTTCCCCTTTTCTCATATTTTCACCCAGTTAGCTCCACTTAAGCCAAATTTAGCCTTTTTGACCCATTAGCTACATCCAAAACTGAGCCTGCCTAGTCAAGCTAGTTAGTATGTCTTTTGTGGTATGTGTATTCCGTCTGCGGTTTGGCCTGTTTTCATTATTGGAGTTGGTGGAGGATGAAGAAAGGAAGAAATGGAAAAAAAGAAATTGAAAAAAAAAGGGGCTGAGAAAAAAACGTGAAGTAGAGAAAAAAAAAATAGAAATTGAAAAAAAAAGAAAAAGGAAAAAAAAAAAGAAAAAACTTGAAAAAACTTGTACAGTTGTAGTCACGTGAGTAAAGAAAGAAAATTTAGAAAGTTTGTTGGTTTTTGAGACCGTCTGCTTTTATTTCTATCATGTGACGGTCTACTCCTTATTCTTATTTATACATTTTTTGAGGAGATAGTGTTTTTGGATGGTGAGTTGTGTGCCAATGAAGGGCACTTACTTTATTTTCTAGTCAGTTGAGATTCGGATGGTCTTATATGGCCTTGTTTAGGAACTAGCTTGACGCTTTACCTTCACATTTCCATAATTTATTTTGCCTTTTCTCACCTGAACCTCACTTTCCCATATCTTTTGTAAGCCCTCAGCTGTGACGGACATTTTTGGTTGGAATGTATATGTAGTACTTGAATCGTCTATCATTTTTGTTGCATGCATGTTATGTAGGTCGCAGTCTAGGTGAGTGACTGTTTTCTCTTTCTCTCTTATACATATACTTTCACCCTTTGCTTCATGAGAGAAGAGTGACCACGTGAGAGTCCAATTTTGTTGGTCTTGCAGGGTTGATAGGTCAGCTTTATTTATGGACATCTTATAATTCGTTAGCATAATGACCATTGTAGCTGTAACTGTTGATTTTAGTTTGCATTAAACTGGTTTAAGTAGACAAGTTATAGCTAGCTCTGAGTTATCTTTTCCGTTCCATTAGTTTGCATTTAGTTTACTCGAGGACGAGTAATGGTTTGGTTTGGGGAGATTTGATACGTGCATTTTATATAGTCCTTTTAGGCCTTTTTATGCACGTATTTCTATGCTATTATCGTAGTTTTATGCTACGAAATGCCCCGAATATGCTACTTTGGGTCGTTTTGTCTTATTTGCAGGAATGAACCAGAAAATGGTGAAATCGAGCCTTTTACCGTCCGTTTAGCATGCATTTGGAGGAAGAGTGAATTTGGAGCGGGAATGTAGCTATCTTGAGATGCACAAAGAAGTAAAATAGCTAGGCGAGCAAAGGAAGAACTTCAAATTGTTAGTACCTAATTTGAAGAGTCATATCTCGAGTTCTACAACGGATATTCAAGTGATTCCAATTGGAGATGAAATTTTGTCCTCTTAGATTTCCAACGCCACCGGAATCGTCCTGTTTGCCCAAGTAACGAAGAAATGGCAACCGTTTGAAGTTCAGTGCGCAAAGCAGGAAATGTGCGCTGGAAAGTACTCGATCGAGTAGATTTATGTTCGATCGAGTCCTTTTTCTACTCGATCGAGTAGATTCAATTTAGGGGTTACTCGATCGAGTAGATTTTCTACTCGATCGAGTGGTTTGAGCTTAATTTTACTCGATCGAGTGATATAAAGTTACTCGATCGAGTGGTTTTGATGTTACGCGGGATTAATTAACCCGTGTTGGGCTTAATTTCAGGATAGACTTTTGTTTTCCTATTTAATCTTTCATAATTAGGTCATAAACATACTTTTTGACTGACGCCACTTACTCTCTTAATCTCTCCCTTAAACTTTCCACTGTAACTTTTACTCTTGGATCTCTTGGCTTAGATTTTGGTTGTTCTTTACGCCGGAATCGCTTGTGATTGTAATCTCTTTTTTCCTCTTAATCTTAATCTCATTACTTTCTTGCTTTAATCTTTGCTTTATTTTCTTAATTATTCTGCCCTAATCTCAGTTTATGCTTAATTTCCGTTATTTCATTATGTCTCTAGTTAGCATATTCATAGTTATTAATATTGACAACATTAGTAATATGAGTAGCTAAGCTCTTTTATGTTGGGATTAGGGAATCCATGGTAGGATTGTGACGATGTAGCGAATAGGCTAGACAATTTATATGTGATAATCTGTCCCCATAGCAATTTAACTGTATCACCAATTTAGTTGAATGCATGCTTCTAAATTATTTTAATTTGGTTAATTTCGTCACTGGATCGGAAGATTGGAATGAACAGACATGCTATGAACAGTAGACTACCATAATGAGGACGACAGTTAAGTTAGTGGAAATCTAGGATAGAAAGTGGACCGAAACGACCTTTCATGTATCCTTCTCACAGTAGATTGTCGAGGCTATATGCGATTGAGTCGATAAACTACCATGGTTAACCGAAATCTTGACATGTTCTCTCTTATTTGATCACCTTTATTATATTTTCTGTCTTTTATTGCTCTCCCTTTACTGCTCTTCCCTTTAAACATTCATTAGTTTAGAAAACCAAACTAAAACCCCCCAATTGTGACATAGATAGACGGACTACAGATAGATACCTTGCCTCCCTGTGGAGATCGACCCTATTTGCTGCTAGCTTCTGTTAGTTGTATTATTTTTGGTACAGAAACGACCGTATCAGCCACCCTTTGGCGCCAGTCATAACTTAGCTCTTTACATCACTGTCGTTTGCTTAAAGAAGAATGTGCCAATGACCTTGGTAGATGATGGCTCCGCGGTCAACGTCATACCCCTGAAAACGGCACACAAATTAGGCATGAAAGAGTCGGATTGGACCCCTACCAATCAAGGTGTTCGCGCATATGATGGTACACGACGAAAGGTAGTAGGGCTTGTTAAACCTAACCATAGCCACAGGACCAATTGAGCGAAAGGTTAATTTCCAAATAGTGGACATCGAAGCTTCTTTCAACATACTCCTGGGAAGACCTTGGATTCACGCTTCCAAAGCGGTAACATCCACCCTCCACCAAAAGATCAAGATCCCAATAAATGGCAAAGTGGTGACGATCACTTCATCACCCATCAAGGCAATAATCGAAAAGAAGTTAAATAATCAAGTCCTTGCGGATCCAATATACGAACTTGGGGGCTTCCAAAGCATAAGTGTCATAGAAAGTGAATTGGCACCCCTATACTACGATCCCTACTCCAACTTGGTGGTCAACCACATACTCAAATCCCAGGGATACTTCCCTGGAATGCCTTTGAACCCTACCCGAAGAAACACCTTTGCACCCTACAAGGAAGGCAACTCAAAAAGAATACCACTTGGACTAGGATACAAACCCACTAAAGAGGAAGTTCTCGAGATGCTCGCTCAAGTTCAAGGTCGTAAGCACATAAGAGTTCAAATGCGACCATATTTCCCTACCCTAAATGGATACTTTATTAGGGAAGGAAGTCAAGAACTCTTTCACGGATTTCGCGAACCTTGGCACTACCTCGGAAGGTAGCTAGCCGGAATCGAGATCTTTCACGATTGCTGCTTCATTCTTCCAAAAACGGTTCCTACCGTCAAAGCCCGTTAAGCACCTTGCTTAGACGAACAAGCTGTTAGTCTACTATTGGAGAAGATCAATTTGTTAGAGCCGCGCAGGATGAGATCATTACCATGATATTTCAAGACGATCACTTCAACTTTACCGCGTTAATCACAGAAACAAACGCGAACCAGCAGAAAGGATGGAGAAAATAAATCAAGTGGACCAACAATCAAGGAAGACTCTTCAATCTCACCACTGGAGAAGGAGAGATGTTCAAAGGAGAACCAGAAGATGATGAATTCGAGTCAGAGTCAGAGTCGGAGTCGGAGTCAGAGTCGGAGTCTAGAGAAGTCGCTAAGGAGTCTCCTCCTGTCGTCACCCCCATTCCCTTTGTTTCTCCTAGCTTAGCCTCAAATAGTAACAGTAGTTCGGGAAATGTCCCAACAATCGTCCTTTACCGCCACCGACCACAGATCAGATGGCTTCTTTGTTTCAACTTTTCTCAAACTTTAATATGAATAAATCAGGTTCTGCTTACTCTTTGTGTTATCTTGAGTGCAATTCTGTTTATGATGATACTGAGGATGACCCAGACCCAGACTCAATTGAGATACCTCCCTACGTAGCCAAAGAAATACTACAAGAAGGGGAAGGGGGACCAGTAATAGAGAACACCGAACCCATCAATGTAGGAACCGAACTAGAACCCCAAGAACTTAGGATAGGGACTACCCTGAACCCCACCGAAAGGGCCAGCTTCATAGACCTCCTACACGAGTTCAAAGACGTTTTTGCTTGGTCCTACAAAGACATGCCAGGGATCGACAGGGATATCGCCGAACATAGAATCCCAATTAAGCCAAGTTTCAAGCCCGTGAAACAGAAGCTTCGTCGAATGAGAACAGAATGGGCTCTCAAGATTAAAGAAGAAGTCGATAAGCAGTTCAAAGCCGGGTTCATCAAAGTTTCTGAGTACTCTGACTGGGTAGCCAACATAGTACCTGTACCCAAAAAGGATGGGAGAATCCGTGTTTGTGTTGATTTTAGGGACTTAAACAAAGCAAGCTCTAAAGATGACTTTCCTCTACCACATATCGACATACTAGTGGACAACACCGCAGATCACGCGTTACTATCCTTCATGGATGGGTACGCGGGTTATAACCAAATCAAGATGGCCATATAAGACATGCATAAGACCGCCTTTGTCACCCAATGGGGAACCTATTGCTATACGGTCATGCCGATTGGGTTAATCAACGCCGGAGCTATATATCAACGCACCACAACCACACTCCTACATGACATGATGCACAAAGAAGTTGAGGTATACGTAGACGACATGATTGTCAAATCCAAGGATAGAGAGGGGCATATTGCGAACCTTCGCAAATTCTTCTTAAGGCTACGAAAGTACAACATGAGGCTCAATCCTCAGAAATGCACATTCGGAGTAACATCTGGCAAACTCCTGGGATACGTCGTTAGCCAACGAGGTATAGAAATAGACCCTTCCAAAATCAAGGCTCTGATCGAAATGCCACAACCCCAAACAGAGAAAGAAGTCAGAGGATTCATGGGAAAAGTGCAATATATAAGTCGATTCATATCGAAACTCACCATGATTTCTGAACCTATCTTCAAGAAGCTAAAGAAAACAGACCACGCCATGTGGGATGATGACTGTCAGAAGGCATTTGACCGAATCAAGGAAATATTAGCTAAACCACCAGTGCTCATGCCACCTCAACGAGATCAACCTCTTGGTTTGTATCTCACAGTAACCGAAACGGCCATGGGCGCCATGCTAGCTCAAACCGTAGGAACGGAAGAAAGGGCTATCTACTACCTTAGTAAGAAGTTCTTGGAGTACGAGTGCAAATAATCACAGCTCGAAAAGACAAGCCTCGCTCTTGTGTGGGCAACGAAGAAGCTACGCCACTACATGCTTAGCTACTCCGTCAAAATATACTCCAAAATGGACCCAGTCAAATACCTCTTCGAGAAATCCGTCCTCAACGGACGCTTAGCAAGATGGACTTTGATGCTCTCGGAGTTCGATCTCAAATACGTGCCCCTGAACGTTATAAAAGGGTGCACCGTCGCCGAATTCTTTGCAGAAAATCCAATCAATGATGCACAGACAATAGATACTTGGTCATTTCCAGACGAGGATATACTCCAAACCGATGTAGACTCCTGGGACCTTTACTTTGATGGAGCATCAAACTTAAGAGGATTTGGAATAGGAGTGTTGCTCATTTCTCCTGAAGGTGAGCATACACCAATCTATGTCAAACTCGACTTCGAGGTGACAAATAATGTTGCAGAATACGAAGCTTGCCTCATTGGACTACAAGCGGCAGTGAGCTTAGGCACTAAAAACCTCCGACTACATGGGGATTCATCCCTGATCATCAATCAAGTTACGTGATCTTGGAAATTCCGAAGCGAAAGCCTAGCACCTTATCAAGCTAGAATAGACCAAGTTGCCCAATTCTTTGATCACGTGACCTATCTACACCTACCTCGGGAAGAAAATCAATTTGCAGATGCTCTTGCAAAACTAGCATCTTTGATTAATATGCCAGATGACATGGTGGAAATGCCTTTATGCATCGAACGACGGTCAGAGCCAGCTTATGTCCACCAAATCACCGATGAAGAGGAAATCGCGGAAGAACCATGGTTCCAAGCAATCCTAAATTTCAAGCTCAACGGTGCCTATCCACCGGATATGGACAAAAGGGGAAAACGTGCGATACGCCTACTAGCTTCCCAATACGTTCTCATGCAAGGAGAGTTATACAAAAGAACACCTCTTGGTGTAATCCTACGTTGCCTTGATCATTCACAGACACGGAAAGTGATGGAAGAAGTTCATAATGAAGAATGCGGTCCTCACATGAGTGGGCCCATGATGGCAAAGAAAATCACACGTTTGGGGTTTTATTGGACCACAATGGAATCCGATTGCATCAAATATGTAAGACATTGCCACAACTGCCAAATCTTCGGGAATGTACAACATGTCCCTCCTTCATTACTTTATACGATGACATCTCCTTGGCCGTTTTCTGCCTGGGGAATTGATATAATCGGGAAAATAACCCCAGCCGGAACAGGAGGTCACTGTTTCATCCTAGTGGCAATCGACTATTTCACCAAATGGGTAGAAGCGGCTTCCTACACTAGTCTCACGGCTAAAAACGTAGCAAAGTTCATACAAAACAACATCATCTGTCGATACGGTTGCCCACATGAGATCATTAGTGATAATGGATCACATTTCCATGCTGAGACTGAGTAATTGCTAGCCAAGTACAAAATTAGGCATCATCACTCTTTGCCATATAGACCACAGACTAATGGCGCGGTAGAGGCGGCAAACAAGAACGTTGTCACAATTCTCAAGAAAATGATTGACAACTATCGAGATTGGCCAATAAAGATACCCTTTGCTTTGTGGGGATATCTCACATCTGTTAGGACGCCCACTGGGGCCACCCCTTTCTATTTGACCTACGGCATGAAGGCTGTACAGCCAGTCGAGTTAGAAATACCATCATTGCGTATCTTACTCGAAAGTCTAATCCCGGAAGCTGATTGGAAGAGGGATAGATATGAAGAACTCATCCTCCTGGATGAACGTAGGCTACGCGCCTTGCATAATGTCCAAACCTATCAAGCACGTATCAAACGAGCTTTCAACAAAAGGGTCAAGCCAAGAAACATCAAGGAAGGAGACTTAGTACTCAAGTCGGTCAGATCTCTTTTACCTGTCGATACAACAACAACAACAACAACAACATCAGAGCCTTAATCCCAAAATGATTTGGGGTCGGCTGACATGAATCATCTTTTCGAACCGTCTATTGGTGAACGCACGCCTCAAAATGCGAATAAAAAGGGAAGATGAAAAACAAAAAGGAAGAACGAAAATGTAATGGAATGTCAAGGTGAACTTAGGGGTTTTAAAATCTAATTCCGTCTTTCTTTTATAAAAAAAAAACTTAAAATTTAAATCGAGAGAAAAGATTAAAACGATTTTTAAAAACCGAAATAGAGTTAAGGATCCGGAATGAACCAGGTAAAATCTATAAGAAAGTGGTTGTTGAAAAAGTGTGAAGTAAAGGAGAGAAAAATAAATAAATTAATTTCTTTAAATTTAATAAATAAAAAAACACTAAATCTGTCAAAAAAACATCAAATACTAAAAATCCACATGTATCCTTTCCCTCCATTGTGCCCTCTCCGTCACCATACTCTCCTCAAGCCCTAGAACTCTCATATCGTGCTCTTTTACCTGTCGATCCACGGGGAAAATTCAAACCTAATTGGGCTGGGCCATTTCTAGTCAAGTCCATACTTCCAGGGGGTGCGGTTAGAATCACAGACCTAGATGGGAACAAATTTTCCAACCCGACAAACCTTGACCAACTAAAGCGGTATTATGCCTAGAATAGGAACAAAAATGCGCCTCGCGTAACCTCACGTGTCGCTCTTGTGGCACTAAATAAACGGCCCCTGGCCAAGCTGAAATAAGCTAATGTCACTCTGCTCTTGCATTTTGACAATTTGTCATCCTCATATCATCAAATAAAGTAAATTGCACCTTAAGAGTAAGTAAAAGCTCATGCTTATTTTCTAAGTTCATTACAAGCTCTTGCTTAGAACAATTATTCTTTTACATTTACTCGAACTACGCGCAAGGGTTTAATTTCATTTTTAAATGAATACGTAGGCAATCCCTCACGGGATACAACCCATTAATTTCAAAATGTAAATAGAAGGACATTTGCAATTGCATTTGGAATTCGACAAGAATAATAAATAGAAAATCACAACGGTTTCATAACCAATTAACCTTTCATTCATTTTCTAATAATAACACGTTACATAATAAAAATAAAAAAAATAGGCTAGGATTCTAAAAACCCCACCTTCTTATTACAATAATAATAATAATAAATAATAACAAAGACTTGGGCTATTCCTCCATTTTCCCTTTGCCCTTGTCATTTTTGTCATACTTCTTGTCACGACCTAGAGCCGGACGCTCTTGCGCCACTTCGGACCTAATCATCAACGGTCTTTCTCGAGGCCTAGCCTTCCCATTCTTGTCAATCACTTTGTCCACGGCAGGAGAGGTCTTCAGTTTCTTCGAAGGATAAACAACTCGAAACCCGGCTTCTTCCTCTCCCTCAGTCATATGCTTCTCTTTCTCCTTTTCCACCTCGCGCACCTTGTAGTCAACAGGCTCGCGCTTCCTCAATCTCTCGCGCTCCTCCGGAGTAGTAGCTTTCCTCCATCGCAGATAGGAGTCCGACACCCATAAGGCACTAACAGAAGAGTTCAAGAACCACACATTTCTTTGAGCCCATCTAATGGCCCACTCCCTTCGACTCTCAGTAGTAAGCACCACGGTAGTCTACGGGACAGTGTCAAGCTTCGGGATTGTCTGCTTTAGTCCAACCTGCCTCATCAACCTTTCCGGGAAGTAACATACCATGAACTCCAAGCCAGGAATGCGCACAGATCGGGTAGAATCCAAGGAGGACACTCCCGTGACAGATTTGAGATGCCACCATGGTACAATCCATCTAATCAAGGGGCCATCATCACTCTTTAATTTATTCTCCCAATAATTGCAGACTCGAGTGAAGTCCACCATGTAAAGCCTGGTCCTCATCGCAATCGAACGAGCATGATAAGAAGGAACATGAACTGGGGGCTCGATCAATCGAAGACGCTCCATAAGCCAGACCTACCAAAAGCGGGTATTAAAACAAAAAAAAAAAACAAAAAAAAAGAGACGAAAAAGAAAAAAAGAAAAAAAAACGAAAAAAGAAAAAAGAAGAAGAGAAGTGTTCTTTTACCTGCAAAATGACGGGACTTCCCAAGTACGGTAGGTCGCGATTGGCTTTCCTATTATCCAAGCCCAATAGGATCTCTCCTAAGCATAAACAGGCTGGGCTCCTGCGCAGCTCCATTTGCTCAACTAGGCCCAGGAGACGGGGATCACCTCTCAAGTCTTCATCAACATGCCCTTGAGGACATATACATGCAACAAGCAAAATCCGAATGCCCTTCGCCTAGCGACATAAGAAATGGTGGGGTCGGCCCTGTTAATGAATCGGTCAATGAAGTCCAACATTCGCACTCCTTTTGAGGTCACTAAACGGTCCACCTCAATTCTTGTCAACCCAAGCAAGTCTCTAAATTTGTTCTTATACCCTTGTGAAGTAGAAGGAATAGCAGGCAGGTGTTCTGGGTCCCACCCACCGATCGCAGCGATTTCTTCAGGAAATGGGCAAATGTCGCCTCCGGGGAACGCAAAGACATGATAATTCGGGTCCCAATAATCAAGACAAGCATCTAAGAATGGTTTGACAACCTTGATAAGCTTCAAACTCAACAACGATCCAAGATTATAAGCGCCTATGTCGTGTTTCTCCATGTTGAAAAACTCGTTGGTCCACTCTTTTAGACGAATCTCCAAATTATTCATGATGAGTGATTATATTGAGAACTTTATGTAATAAGACGAAGAAGAGACGGAAGAATTGTGCGAATAAAAGCTCTATCGACGTCTCTATTTATACTAAAATCTGTTTCCTAAAATCCGCCAGAACGGATACACTGGGAACAGCGCAAAGACTCTATTGCGCCTCTTCAAAGGGACGCAGCTCCTGCTGCGCCTCTTCTTCAGCAACGTTTCTGTGATTTTCCGCGTTGGATCTTTCCTAAATTCCTTGGCGAATAATTTCCTATTCCTACGGGTTATTGTTTTGGTAAATACGTCAAAATTGCCATATTTCGTGTTTCCTAATTCTGCAGGGCACGCATTTCGAGGCAATATCATCATTTTCGTCATTTTAGCACACTTGTATATTTTCATTTTAGGAAATAATTTTCATTTTAATTTATTTCGAAACTTATATATATTTCTTTTATTTTTATTTATTTCTTTTTGTAATCATTTCATTTCTAACTTATAGGTTTATATTTTTTTCATTTTTTTAGGGGTAACCCTCCCTAACGTCCGGTCATTTCCGGCAAATTTTTTGCATTTTTGGCACTTTCTTTGGCATTTTTTGGCACTTTTGAGTCATTCGTTTTGCGCTAATTTAGGCCATATGTATATACAAATGTATGTTCTATGTAATTTCTATGTAAATTTCGGCAGCATGACGGCATAAACCGTCATCTACCAAACCTGTTCAAAGCTAACCTTCAGGTACAAGCAACGCAACCCAGCAGCAAAGGCACTCAGGCCATCATATACAACCGAAAAAAAGGGGGAAATGTACAACAAACTGGGGGCTCGAGCCCCAAGCAAAATCCAAAATGTCCAAAATGTAGGTCCTAAAATGTACGGATGTGCAAGATACAGCCAACAACAAAAACAAAACTACTGTCGGTCGCCCTCTAACTCCGCAACTCTCGCCTCGAGAGCAGCAACCTCAGCGTCGCAAACCTCGAGCTCCCTCAACAAGCGAGCTGTCTCCTCCCGAGACTGGGCCAGCTCTCGCTCCAGCTCACGATCCCCCTGCAAACAACAAAATTGGCTCATGTCAATCATTTCAGACAATTATAAGAAAAGTTGGAAAATCAAGTTCAAAAATGAAATAGACGAAAGGTTCATACCTGACGACCTCGACCGCCGACAAGTGCCTCGACGGCAGTAGCTCACAGCCGGTTGGCCACCCTCCATAACGCCACAAACCGAGATGGCGCAACCTGCATTTTCAAAAAGAGGTTCTCAATAATTGAATAAGTTCAATCAAATGTGTTCTTACACAATAATCATGCAAATTAGAGGCTCACCCTCTGAATCAGATGCTGCCAATCGTCCAGGCCAGCATCCGTCACAACCACGTCAAAGTCACGCAGCTCAGAGATCATCGTCCTCCCGGTCGCGTCAGTGTACTCAAGGGTCTCGGGGTACTCTGAGGGCTCGATGCCCGCCGCCTCAACCTCCTGCAAAGTCAAATGTTTCTCATTAATCGAAGATCTTTCATCGTATTCTTAAAAATCAAAAATAAAGGAGAGTAAGATGCTCACCACAACCGGCCACTATGCCAACCTCCCGTAGAGGAACGCCGAGTAGTCCTCACCAGGAAGAAGGAGGGCGTCACCACCAACGCCAGCCAAGTCAGCCTCCCTCTCAGCCTCAGAAGGCTCCCTGAACATCGTCCTAGGAGGATCGATGGGAACCGTCAAGACATCCCGGGAGCAATGATGAGTCAAGCGCTCGCCCAAGTACCACACAGGACCCATCGACGTCCTCAACAGCAGCCGGCTCGAGCTCCTAGGTCGAAGGACCTCAGCCATAAAAGGAGGCGCTCCAGCGTACTCCGCCCAAGGCCTGGGCACCCACTGGGGAAAGACAAACAAGGAATCATTCTTATGATCGGTTAAAAAGCAATGAAGAAGCAAAACGAATATAAGTGAGATGCTCATGTTGTCCAGCTGAAGAGCGTTCAGGTCCCGCCGGTAAACACCGTGAGAGGAACGCTTGCTCCTCGTCCGACAAATCACCCAATCCCTCACGTCGAGATAGGCCTTCTCCAGCGGCTCCATCCTCTTGGGCGAGAGGCTCGGAAAATAGAAGTACACCCATGCCTGTGAAGCAAGATAGTCAATAACGATTTTTCGTAATTCGACAAGTAAAGGAATTGATTTTAGTCTAAATGAAGGTTTATACCTCCAACAGTAGTCCAGGGCCGACAGCACCAGGAGAAGTCCCTTTCTCCATCAACTCCGGATGGACCATGGCCCTCATGAAGCGGATGAGGACCGTAAAACCAGCAGTGACCCAGTCCCAACGCCCTAGGGAGCTCAGGTCAGAAAGAAAGGGAAGAAGCTTCGTCGACAGCCTCTCTCCCTTGTCTTCGAGGTAGATCGAAGACAGAAACCACCAAAGCCACAAACGGGCCCTCTGCTCAGCTGTACAGGGAGGAGGAGCCGTCTCTATCCCATCAATCACCACCCATGACGGGGTCTTCCCCACAAAGTAGTCTCGGACATAAGAACTAGGCACCAAACCAGGCATTGTAACAGCCTTCGGCGCCAAGTTCCAGCCGATCAACCTCCTAGCCTCGGCCGAGTCCACCCTCATGGCAGTCTCCGGCCACTCCACCACCTCAGTCCCACACGGCAGACCAGAAATCATACCGTAGTCCTCCACCGTGACTCCCACCTCACCAAAAGGCATGTGAAAAGTGGAAGTCGTGTCCAAGAATCGGTCCAAGAAAGCGCGGACCAGGCTAAGGTTAGCCCGCAGCTTCCTCTTCGCGATATCCCTCCAAGCCTGCACCAAGGCACCAAACGCTCTCCGCTCGATCATGGCGCGCTCCTCCGCCGACAGCCTCTCGTAGCACTCTATCGCCGTCGTGTAGCCCGAGAACGACCTGATGTTCCCGACCTCCTATTGTGATTTGAAACAAAAGCTATCTTTAGTTTGAATGAAAATTGGAAAAGATATGAGCAAGTGAAGTGAAAGAAGGTGAGTGATGGGTAATGAATTCAAGATTACCAAGCTCTTCATCGTCCTATAGGACAGGTGACCCTCCGCGGCCCAAAGCAAGTGCCTGCTGTCCCGGGTCTCAGGCCACGCGGGTGCTCCCCTCAGCTGACGACCGCCTCGCCCAACGTTGGCCCGCCTCGGGGCCTCCTCCTCCTCAGCAGCCTCCTCCTTCTGGACCTCGTCCTCAGCAGCCATCACCGCAGTAGTGAAAGCCTCCTCCAAAGCCTCCTCGATAGCACGAGAAGGGTCAACAGCAGTGTCTATCTCCATGGGAACTCTCCCAGAAGTAGAAGCCTCATCACCTGCAACGTTAAAGTAATTTTAGGCCGCGTCAAGTGACGACAAGCCTTGGTTTAGGGATTTTCGAGCTTTCGGAAGCCTTGAAATCGCTCTTTTCTCGCCATCTTTGGCCGTATTCCCACAAACCCGATCACTCATGTGGTAGTTAGGGTCAAGGAAGGTATAAGTTGAAGCCTAGTCCTGGGTTCGAGTCGAAATTTCGGCAGCATTTCGCTATAACGGCGATTATGCCCTAGAAAAGTGTCCTGAAAAAGCCGTCACAAACCAAAATTCCGAGATGGTAAGAAGTTTACCCATCATCCAAGGATTCCAAATATCAAGTTTCATCGCAAATGGGCAATCCTAAGGCCATTTTCGAAGCAATTTACGGTTTAGCTGTGAAACCGTCTCAATTTCACTCAAATGCTCAAAACTCAACGAAAATTCGAAATAAATACACGGTTATGATCCTTATACTACCAATTATCCATTTACAAGGTCAATTTTGCAAGGCAAGATCATTTGGGGGAAAAGCACCAAATTTTCGACATTTTAGGGTTGAAAACCCTAAATTTTGTCGATCAAATTTATCCATTATAGAAGATTAATGCAAGAATGATATACATACCTCGATTATTCATGGCGAATGCAAGCTTTTGGATCAAATTTTGGCAGAAATGGTTAAGATTTAAGAGAGAAATTGTTAATTTATGTTTCGAAATAATGAATTGAAATCCTCTATTTATCGCGTTTTTACGCAGAAAAGACACACTCAGGAACAGATGCAGCAGGTGATGCGCCTCTTCCAAGAGACGTAGCTTTTGCTGCGCCTCTTCTTGAGGTTCCCTTCATACGAGTTTTCAAAAATTCGTTATGAGTTCGTTATTTGTGGGCCCATCTTTGGTGCGCCTCTTCCTCGATGCCATTTTATTTTTTTTTGTCCGTTTGACGATTATTCTTCATTCAGACCCGCATTTCCAAGCCAACTGCAGACTATTATACGCTATTTATCGCTTCCAAGACTTTGCTTGTCACAACGAGCAAGTATTCTCTTCACAGGTGTTTCGACACGCCTTCATTATATTCCCCCAGCGAGAGTAAGCGGATCGACAATCCCTCTCGAGACATGGAGATAAGTTCCTGATAAGGTTTCCCAACACGAGAGTTCACGACATACAATCGTCCATCTCATGTCCTTCCGAAGTTTGTTTGAAGACGACCCAAGCAGGTTTCTCCCAGCAGTTCCCGCCTGTGTCCTGCTACTCACAACATTTCTTGTTTCCCCGCGGAGTGCGATAAAGGTGTCGTTCTCCCCAAGTTCCCAAACCAGTAGAGTTCCTACACTCGAGCCTTAGTTACCCTTTAGGTTGAAATTATATTCGGGCCTCCTTCCCATTGATGTTTTCCTTTAGGGCCCCACTCCCTAGCACCAATCCTTATATATCTTTTAGGTCTTACCCTTAGCTCCTACGCTTAACCTTAGCTCCTATGCACCTCCGGAAGCATCTCGAGAAGAAGTCTCAGGTATGGTCTCTTCTAATGGCTGGCGAGCCTCCTTACGTAGTCTAATGGACTTTAAACGACCCTCCCCGATAGTCGACAGACTCTAAAATGTTCGCGACGATAGGTCCTTGGTTCAGACCCCTTGAGCCGCCTCACGTCGCCATAGTCGTCAGGTTGTAATCTTCGATTGACCTGATGGCTATACTTTGACTTTCGCCATGTCCAAGCCTCAGTCAAAGTGGGGGCTCTGTAGATACCTCATTTCTGCACCTCCCGCAAACCACCCGGTGATGATTGGGCCGCATGTTTGGTACGCGGAACGATTTATGACAGTTCGTAAGTTTATCGTCAAGTGATTGCTCAAACACTGATGTCTACCTCTTAGTTGTCATCTACGCGCCGATACGGTCGTTTTGACAGTAATTAGAGTACATTTGGAGTCCGGGCCTAAAACCGTCTTCATTTTCTGATAACCGTTAAAAACCGAGTCAGAATGTTCTGGAATGATCCGGATACTTCTATTCCATATTTTATAAATATTTCAGAATCTTTTAATCTTTGGTAAAAAATTTCCCGTAATATTCATACAAAATATTAAGGAAAATAAGATTATCCCGTTATTCCATAAATTAAACACGGAAATCTTTCTTCCACAGGAGGAAACCACCTGAGAACAGACGCAGCAGGTGCTGCGCCTCTTCTAAGAGACGCAATGACTGTTGCGCCTCTTCCCAGGACCTTTTCTGCGTATTTTTCGTATCTTTTTCATATCTTTTCGAGATTCACTTCCAAAGTTTCTCCGAAAACCCTATTCCTTCACGTGATTAGTATAAATAGGAGTCTTCCCTCCTCATATTTCTCACGCGAGTGTCCGTCCTTCTCTTCTCCCTTTGCATTCTAGACCACGTTCTTACTTTTTGGCGTCTACGTGCTTGAACATTCGACCACGTAAGCTCGGATCCTTCTGAGTACCAGCCTCGTTTGCATGACCGACCAATTTGACCAACTCCACAACTAATCAACTTAATTAATCTTAATCGTTTTCCTCCTACGAGGGTACTTTCGTTACATTCGAGTCGAGCATCACTAATCATAAACTTAGTTCATCTCGTTTCGTCAAACATGTAAGTCTGAGGCTGTAAATCCTTCTTTATTTATTGTTCTTTACTTTTTGTATCGCTAATGTAAGATTTATGTCGAAAATACTTATTAAAACCGATTTCTAAAACCACGTTTAAAACCCTTTTTACGGATTACCAGAAGATAACCGTCGAGAAAGGACGCAAAGAATCGCTGCGCCTCTTGAAGGAGCGCGATGCTCGTTGCGCCTCTTCGTGAGGCTGCCGCAGTTCCTGCTTCCTTTCTTCTTCCTTCGTCCTCTGTAAATTCGTTTTCTTTGTTTTGTTTTCATTTGTTTTCGTCAATTCTTTGATATAATAGCATAATAATCTCGCATGTACATTATTCATCATTCATTAACGCATATGATTAATCATTAAAATCCGACTTAAATCCCTTATAATCCAATATTTGCGGGTTTTCGTCATTAAAGTCAATCCGGGTTGTAGAAATTCGATTCTTTCATATCGGGTTTCTAGAATTCGATCTTTGATATATTCCCATCTGTTTATTGTCATATTCATCAGTTGTTCGTCATTAATTCTTCATTAATTCGTCGTCTTTAACCTATTTAGTTCACCCATGTCATTAATCAATCGTTCATTCATATAAATAATTCATTTGCATTCGTTTCGTCCATGTTTTATCGCTTTTATGACTTATTCATATGTAATTAACGAATTAAAACACTTCCATCCGAGTTAATTATCATAATCAATCCTTAAAATCACCAATTAATATTAACGATTTGCAGTTCCGGCTTCACAGCCAGAACTCACTCTTGGAACAGACGCAGCAACTGCTGCGCCTCTTCCAAAGGGCGCAGTCCTGCTGCGCCTCTTCCAGGTTGACTTCTGTCTCTGAACTTCCGTTCTGCCTTGATCTGATTAATTAGCTTACGTATAATTAACTATTAACCGTATTATTGCCTAATAATTTGTTCGTTATTTCATTCCTTTATTCTTTTTCTTAAATTATCCATTTTAAAGGTATTTTCGACATAAATCGCTAAACCTGATGTAATTACTGTAATTTTTTATTATTGTAATTTTCCTTTATTGTATTTATCATTGTTCTTTGTATCACTTGTATGTTTTCACATGTAATTGAATCTTAAATCCAACTTTGACGTTAATTGCATGTTAAATTACGTGTTCACCGACTTAGTCTAATTCCCTCATGTTAGGATTAATTCTATGGATGTTGCATTGCATGCATATAATCGACGATATATCGAGTATGAATAACTTCCCTAATCATTAGTAGAGGCCGCTATCGAGGCGGGCGGGATTAGGTGTTCGATCAAAAGAGCTTCCTAATACGTACCCTCACCCCTTACTCCAGATCTCTATGAACATCCGTGTTCATTGGCATCCACGAGAGTCATTCTAGACATAGAATGCTAAGGGTAACGAGTTCTTGGTGTTCATGTCTCTACTTTGTGTCTTGACATGACACGAGGTATTCGAACGGTTCCAATTTCCCATAAAAATTGGTGGCGACTCCACAAATGCAAACGCTTTTTCTCTTCCCTTCCCAAGCGCCCCCGTGGGCCCGCGTCCACAGTTGTTATTGACTAATCATAGCAATGTATGATCAATACGGGTTCATATAAAATCGGAACGTAGGACTCAAATTTAAGACTTAAAGTTAATATGTTATTCCACTTTATTTTAAGATGTTATTGATTGCACATTGTTATAAATAGTTAATTGTCCGGATCAACAATGTTCGAGTAATCATAACAATGTGATCAATACGGGTTTAGATATTATTGGGACGTAAGATGTAAATTTAAGACCTAAGTGATACCGTCGTTAGGTACCAAAAATAAATACCTATTACTACTAACAGAAGTCAGCGGTAAGTAGGGTCGATCTCCACAAGGAGATGGGAAAATGCCAGCGTAACTAAGTCCGTCAGGGTAACGAATTCTTAGGGGTTTTTGAATGATTGCTCTAAACTAAGGAGGTCAAAGGAGAGAAATAAAGTAAGAGAGAAATTAAAAAGAGAATTGATAACAGATAAGCAGGGAGAAAGTAGCTAAGACAATCGGTTCACCATGATTCTCAGGAAATGTAGTTTATGATCTCAGGTCAATGCAAATTCGATCTACAGGGCAATGAATATCTCCTTCCGGTCTCAATTCACCCTAAAATACTATTAGCTTAGCTTCCGCCCTCACTAGAGTGCCCTAATGTTCGCTACATGTCTTAACTTTTCCAATCTTCCGAGCTAGGTCAAGGTGTACCGTGATTAATTACCTAATTGCGTCAACTCAATTAGACAAGAACAGTTATATGCAGCGATTAACAACATAGACCTAATTCGCATCAAACCTAGCTAATTACTTATTCACATTTCCTTTAAATCATGGCTCCCCTATGTCTTAGCAAGGGCGATTAGCTATGTATAATTCTTGAGCAAACAACAATAACACATGAACTACTAGGATTCAATATGATAAAAAGGATAAAGAGAAATTAATAACAACAATGGAGATTAAGGAGAAGAAAACAATAGAATGCAATAATAGATTAAGAATCAAGAATAGAGTAAGAATACGGATTACAAGAGGTAAAATTCAAAGTTAGGGTTCTAAGAAGGGAGTAGTGAGAGTCGAAGGAAAGGAGGGAGAAGAGAGGAAGAAGGTATTATGACTGTCGTCATAACCTTATATTCTAAATTACAAAAGTAAATCTCGCGAATAACCAAAAATCCGCCTAACACACATAGGCTCTCGATCGAGTGACTTGAAACAACTTGATCGAGAGAAAACCCTGGAGATCCATTCGATCGAATAGAGAAGAAACTCGATCGAACACTTTAAATGATGGCCAACTCGATCGAGTGAAAGCAGATCTCGATCGAGTGATTCTTGAGTGGTAGAGCATTCGATCGATCACAATTGGTAGCAAAACTGGTCGATCGAGCTATATAAGCACTGGTGAACTCCTTGGCACCTTCCGAGACCATTTCACGCATCTCTAAGTGACAGATTCCAAGCTCCGATTCCTTGTTCTCCAAAATGCATGCGATTAGGACAAGTTCAGGCTTGATTTTGGTTCTTTCTGGTCCGTACCTGCAAATTTATACAAGACAAACCCAAAGTAGACTAATCGGAGGCATTTGTAGCTAGATGCCACGTAAATAACACAGAAATGCGTGTAAAAATGAGGTAAAAACCTTATATAAAATACACGCATCAAATCTCCCCAAACCAAACTTTTGCTTGTCCCCAAGCAAACTATGAATGCAACTAAATACAACTAATGGAACGGTACCAACTCATCAGCTACAAATCATCCACCCAAACCAATTTATTGAAGCAACTAACAAAATGGTAATAAGCAAGTGCAAACGAGTTAAATTAATGTCTCAAACTACTGAACCGTCGACCTTGCAAGACTCATAGATATCGGACTCTCACGGATCGCTCATCACACAAATTAGGCACATGGTGAGTATATAAGTAAGAGATAGAAAGAAGTAAAGACACTCACCTAACTCGACCTATAAGAACATGCATGCAGTCCAACATGAATAAAGTCTCTACAACCGTACATATGCATTCCAACCAACTAATGACCAAGCCATTTTCGTAGGAAACCTGCAAAATGCAACAAAAGAAACTACACAACTTGCCAAAGTACGTATAAGTTCAGAAAATGTTCGTAAAGCTAAAGTCTAGGCACACAACGTAAACGAAAACAACAAGTTTAAACAAAAGTACAAAAAAATAGTCCGGGTTGCCTCCCGGATAGCGCAGGTTTAAGAGGTCCCGCATGACCTTTCTGGCTACAATTAGCTGGCGCATCAGGGTTGTCGAAGTACAGGACTTCAACTCGGTTATCCGCCTCATTCACTTCACGGTAATGCTTCATATATTGTCTATTTACCTTGAACCTGTTTCCCTCAGAGCTTTCTAATTCAACGGACCCGAATTTTGTGACACCAGTCACTGTATAAGGGCCACTCCACATGGACTTCAGCTTGCCAGGAAATAAACACAGTCGGGCATTAAACAACACCACCTTCTGCCCGACATGAAATTCTGGAGGTATGATCCGTTTGTCGTGTCATCTCTTCGTCTTCTCTTTGTAGATGCGTAAGCTATCATAGGCATTTAGCCTAAACTCCTCCAGTTCATCTAGCTGTAATAAATGGTTCTGACCACACAACTTAGGATCAAAGTTTAGTTCACGTATAGCCCACCACGCCTTACACTCTAACTCAACAGGTAAATGACAAGACTTCCCATAAACCAACCGATATGGTGATGCACCAATCGGTGTGTAACACCCCCATGTACCAATGAGCCTTAACAAGACCTTCCCTAGCATATAAAGGCATTACCATCTCGGTTGCCCGAGGAAAGCAATCATCAAAAGATATAACTCAACATCCTTATGTGAACTATCTTTGACGTAACTTGTGAAAGGCCTGTCCCTGCCAAAACTCCAGCTAACTTCCAAGACGTCACCTGTAAGACCGACTACTCACCATAAAGGATCACGGCAGACACAACAGAAACAACAAGAAGGCAAACCACACAAGATCAGTAACTGAGGAAAGACACAACCTCAACGGCCAACATACTACAAACACAACCAAACACACACGCAACTACAACCACTCCAACCAATCACCGTCACTGACTGTCCATGTAGATAGCTCGTTTCTGCACCTCCCGCCAAACACCCAGTGATGATTGGGCCGCATGTTTAGCATATGTCGCGATTTTATGACATTTCTTGAATTGGTTAATAAAAGGTAACTCAAACACTTGTGTCTACCTCATAGTCGTCATCTAGGTGTCATTACGTTCGTTTTGGCAGTAATTAGAGTACATTTGGAGTTCGGGTAAAAAACCGTCTTCATTTCCTAAAACCGTCAAATCCCGAGTCAAAGTAATGTGGTTGTCTACCTAAGGTTAGGGTGTCATAAAATGTTGTGGGTATATCTCATTTTGAGTCTCATGTCACTTCTTTGGGCTAAACTTAAAGTTTACATTACAAAATGTGTATTTCATTTAGCTAAAGTGATAACCCGACCTTTAGGCCCGTTTTACGAGGTGTTAACGACTTTTTTGGGTCAGGCCTGTTTCACGAAAAGTTCTAGATCTTTCTTTTAGCTTTCCAACGCTACCAAAATCACCTTATTCTGAGTCTTGTAGAAAAAGTTATGCCTAAAATACGACTGGCTGTCAAACGCGCTTTCTTGCGCAGGAGGAGACCACTGGGCAAAGGACGTGGGAAGTGTTGCGCCTCTTCCAAGGGACGCAGCGTCTGCTGCACCTTTTCTCAGGACTTTCTTTTTGTCCAAGTTTCCGTGTTTAACCTAAGTCGGTTGTTTCCGGATCTTTCTCTCCTTTCCTAAACCCTAATTCCGTGATTAGTATAAATAGAGACCTTCGGCCTCTCATATTTCTCACGCGAGTGTCCGCCCTTCTCTTCTCCCTTTGCATTCTAAGACCACGCTCTTGCTTATTGGCGCCTACGTGCTTGAAATTTCGACCACGTACGCTCGGATCCTTCCGTGTACCAGCCTCGTTTTGCATGACCGACCAATTTGACCAACTCCACTACACCATAATCAATTAATCAATTCAATTTGCTTTTAAATCCTTTTTCAAGGGCAGTTTCATATTTGCATTATAGATCGAGTCAAGTTACCACTAAAAAACGATTTAGTTAAATCTCGCGACGCTAACATGTAAATCTGAGGGTGTAAAATCCCAATTTTATTTAATGTATTTTATTTAATGTATTTATTTTCTGTATTATAATTAATGTAAGAATTTATGTCATAAGCATGCTCGAAACCGTCTTTTAAAATCACCTTTTTAAAACCCTTTTAACGGAAATAACACAGATCTGACGTGGGGAAGAATCGCATCAACTGATGCGCCTTCTGGAAAGGTTGCAGCATCTGCTGCGCCTCTTCCAGGGGATGTTTTCAGTTGATGCACTTCTTCTTCTTCCTCGGGTTTTTGTTACTTTCGTCTTTTATTTTTCTTTCTTCGTTCTTTCCCTTATTTCACCTAATAATTTTCAAATTAGTTTTTTTGAATCCTTTTCAATAATTTTCGACTTAAATCCCTTATAATTAATATTTGCGGGTTTTCGTCGCAAATTCAAACTCGGATTTTAGAGACTCGATTCGTTCATATCAAGTCCCTTGATTTCGTCTTTGATACATGTTTTAAATCTGTTTTCTACATCAATTCGCAATCTTTTGTTTCCACCATTAACTTCAATTTTGTAAATAAATCAATTCCAACATCGTAAATAATATCTAACTTATAATAATTCGTTTTAAATTGTTTTCTTTCACTTCATGACGATCCCAGATGCATGTAAATCAATTAATCACTTCTACTCGAGTTACCAATCAATAAATCAATGTAAATTAACCAACGAACATTAACAAACCGCGAGTCTGACTTTCACAGTCAGAACCCAACTCAAGAACAGACGCAGGAAGTGTTGTGCCTCTTCCAGAGGACGCAGCAGATGTTGCGCCTGTTCTGAGGTGGTTTCTGCCTCTGAACTCTTCTCGTTTTGACGTAGGGTTTCTAATTAGGATTTTAATTAACCATTATTCTTATTATCACCATATTTTCCTTATTTTCCAAATTTCCATATTTTCCATAAATTTCCTATTTTCCAAATTTCCATATATTTCAAATTTCCTATTTTCCAAATTTCCTTATTTTCCAAATTTCCTTATTTTCTTATTTTCAAAATTTCCATATTTTCCATATTTTCATATTTTCCAAATTTTCATATTTTCCATAATTTCCTTATTTTCCAAAATTCCATATTTTTCTTATTTTCCAAATTTTCCTTTTATTCAAATTTCCTTATTTTCCAATTTTCCTAATTTAAATCAATTTCCAATTTCCTTATTTTTTTCAATTTTCTAATTTTCATTTATTCTTTTATTTTATTTCTAAAACTCTTTTGGGCATGTTTATGACGTAAATTCAAGTTTATCAATTGTAATTTATTTCTTTGTTTCGTATTCGTATTTATTATGTATGATTTATTTACTTGCCATTCACATGTAATTAATTTAACATTCACTTCGACCCCAATTTGCATGTTAAATTACGTGTTTACCGACCTAGTTAATTCTTCACATGCTAGGATCAATCTAATGGATGTTGCATTGCATGCATATAACCTTCAACATATCGAGTATAGATGACTTTCCTAATCATTAGTAGAGGCCTCTATCGAGGCGGGCGGGATTAGGTGTTCGATCAAAAGAGCTTCCTAATACGTACCCTCACCCCTTACTCCAGATCTCGGTGAACATCTGTGTTCATTGGCATCCACGAGAGTCATTCTAGACATAGAATGCTAAGGGTAACGAGTTATTGGTGTTCATGTCACTACTTTGTGTCTTGACATGGCACGAGGTATTCGAACGGTTTCCAATTTTCCACAATAAATTGGTGGCGACTCCACAAATGCAAAAGCTTGCTCGCTTTTTCTCCCGAGCGACTCCCGTGGGCCCGCGTCCATAGTTTGGCGACTTTGCTGGGGATTAATACACTTACGTGTAGCCAAGGGTGAAACTTGAACAAGGTTAGGGAATAGTTTGTACAAGACAGTTGTTGGTTTTCATAACTCGGCCTTCCTAGACCGTTTACAACTCAACCCATTCGACCAATCGTCCCGTCTAGACGGTCCAAATTCTTATTTGGGCCTAAAGATCGATAGCAATTGACGTCAACCATACCATGGTACTTACTCTTGTTTGTATCAAGGGCTTTCACTACTCGAGGAAGTGGACTAGGAATCAACCTTACTCGTGTTTGGCACGGACCTCTCCACAGACTCGGGTTTGATTGCTCGGTATGGCAACCCACCCTTTAAACCAAACCCTTTTAAATGCACTCAGCATACCGTTATAATGCCTGTACAAATGCTTGCATCATATGTGATCACCATTTTGTAAATAAAACCATTTTGTAAAATAAAATCCTTTTCAAAATGTAAACATTTTCAAAACAACGCAAAACAAAGCCGAAACTCTGTCCAAATATAGAGTCAAACTTCGGGTCTAAAAAACCAAATACAAAATAAATAAAAAACGTAAAAAAAAAAAGAGTTCGAAAAAAAAGAAAGAAAAAAACGTTTTAATCAAATATTTTCAAGTCATGTAAATGTGAATATGTAAATTCAACTGGACAAAGTCAGAGTCAGAATTCAAACCGACTATGTCCTAGTCAGAACTTTGTCGAGTCATAAACCTGTCTTCCTTTACATTTTGGGTACATTTCAAAATTCAAGTCAAGTCCTAAGGCGTCACGCCGGCATTTTGGACCCCCTACCCCATTTCAGTTAGGATCTAAACATTTTCCACACCTCGACTCACGCACTCGAGGCTAACACATCGAGTCATTCCAAAATCTGTCTCTTAAATTCTCCTAATGACACGTTCGGGACACACATACCCGAACCTCGAGTCAAGTCTGTCTTAAACACACAAATTAGAATTAACACGTGTCATCAATTCCGTCAATAAATTCAATCATATGAAGGTCACTCTGTCAAAGTCAACACTCGAATCTAAAATTAAAGTCAAGCACCGTGAATTCAAACACGAGAAGTCGCTCACGACATTTTACGAATTCACAAGTTAAGTCTATATTTATCATATTATCCCTTCCTTTGTTTGTTGCCTTAATATGCCTGATCCCATGTCGAATCGAGTTGTAATGCGCGTCATTTCTATCGAGTAGGAATCCAGCAAGTTCTGTCAGTCAGCAAAGTCACGAAGCAGATCAAGCCACAATCACCGTGTCTCTCCAAGACGTTTATGCCATGGTCCTAGGAGTTCAAGCTACAGTGGAAAATTTGAGCATTCGCGTCCTCACCCTCGAGAATGGAATGGTTGAAAAGAACACACCACCTAGAGAAACCACTAATCTAGGTCGTCCAAAGCTTACCTCTTGCGATAGCTATCATCCTAGAAAGCTGAAAACAGCTGAAAGGAAACCTGGGAGGCATCAAAGGGTGCTTACCGATTTAGGCATGTCTTATGCCGATGCTTTGAAGAGACTCTCTGCCCAAGGCAAGCTACATCCAATAGGGCCGACTCCGGATCCACCTTTAGAGAAACAGGTGAACCTCTGGAAGGGCAACAAATACTGCTTATATCACCAAGGTAGAGGCCATGATATTGAACAGTGTTTTTTCTTGAAACACACCATCTAAGACATGATCGAAGAGGGCAAGCTTCCTAAGCCACCTTCTGTCGGGCAATCCAAGAAAATCGACCCTCTTGGGTCTAATATCATTAAACATGACGAAGAATCAACTCTAGATTGTTCTCATCTCCTCTATCCTTATAACGACGGAGAGATCAATGCCCTCGAAGACAAAGATATCCAAAATGGAATGCTCATGCTTTCCATGGCCTTTAACAATAAATTTTCCGAAATAGAGGGGGCTATTGATAATCTAAACTCTCGACTTTCCAAGATGGAGAACCAGTTTGCTGAAATGGGTAAGAAGATTGATGACCAGCCTCTCAAAATGAAAAGTGTCCAGACAAACCCTCAACTTGACAGTCCTAAGGAGAAAGCAACAAGTGGACCATTCATTTCTAGTTCTTCTCATCCAAGAATCAAAATCAACAAAGGCAACCTCATGGAGCCTTCGTCAAAGAAACCTAACAACTCTCCAAGGTCATTCACAAAGGCTTTCAATAAGAAGGATACACCCCCTAAGAAATTTACCAACATTGGTATTACATATACCGATGCCCTTCATAGAACCATAGAACGACGAATTTTGAAACCTATCGGCCCTACACCTGATCCAGAAAAGAAGGCTAAATTCTGGGATAAGAACGTTTACTGCAAGTACCATAGAGGCAAAGGACACGATATTGAGATGTGCTATAAGCTCAAGCATGTGATTTAGGATATGATTGAAAGTGGGAGGTTGTCCCTCTCAAACTTTAACCCACAAGGTAGCTTAGGCAATCCTCATGGATATACCACTTATCAAGATACTCTTCTTGACTGTTATCCTTCCAATGTTCCCAATGATGAGGATAAGGTTCTAAAATAGGTGAATGCTCAAAGTCAGATGCCGAAGCCAGTTGTTAGAAAAGAAAATGTTCAAGCGTGGGCCGATGATTACGAGTCTGGATCTAAGATCGCATCAAAGTCCGAGTCCGAGTCCGAATCTTAGTCTTTCTATCCCATAATTTTTCTAGTGTCTTTCTTTGTGTCCATTTCTATTTCTAGTGACAACCTGGGGGCTGTCCCATGAGTCACGTGTCTTTTCGAGTCTACGTTAAATACATTCATTATTCGTTTCAATAAAAGTAGACTTTTCAATCCACATATTCTATCATATCTCTTCCTTTACCTTTTTCCTGTGACAACAAGAATTGATTTGAGATATTTAAAAATGAACAACAAAAACAACGTACGACAGTCAATGTGAGTACACTTAGATGATGTTCCATTCCAAGTTGTAGAGGATCCGAAACTCCGTGTTCTTTTCTTACCTATTCCATGTCTGGCAATAGAAACCTTGCTAAACCCCAGTTTAGGACGAGCCTATCTTTAGAGATTCTAGGACAAATCCAGACCATATCCCTTGGTAGCAATCCATGACGGAAGGCAAGCCCATTCCCTACAATAAACAACCCTGTTACTAAAGACCAACCCGTTTCACACCAAAAGTGCTAGTCTGACCCAAATCCATGGTAACAAGAAAGTCCAATACGATACGAGCCATGATCAAAGACAAAGGCTCAATCAAGAGAAATGACCAAGATCAATATCCAAGGCAAAAGAGTCAAAATAAGAAGAAGGCTCAATCAGGCAAGTCAATGACAATATCCAAGGTCAAAGTTATCTTCAAAAAACCTGAATCAAGAATCCGAGCAAACGTTGAGATATATTCTAGACCAAGAATCTGAGTCTGAATCAAGAACAAGGCTGAAATCAAGCGCCGAAAGAGAATTCAAATATCAAATGCCAAGTCAACAACCGAACTTGAAAATGAAGATGGTTAGCTAGCAACCCACTTAGCCTTTTATACATTACACACCCTAAGTCCTTCTCAAGACCGTTACGAGGAGATAGTTAGGAATTTTGAGAATCCTCTCAAGCTCGTCAAGTATACCCACCCTTTAGGGCCAAGACATGGAAACTTGAACCCGCATCTATTAACCTACCTTTATGTGCTCAGGCTACATCAAGCCAAGAGACTCCATTTCCAAACCACATTACAAGCCATAATCCCATAAAGCCTTAACTCCACAAAATCAAGCTCTAGAGATTTGTTCATCAAAGCCTCTTATTACCGAGCTCCACATTCGAAATATCCAATCCATTTTCACCATGACCGAGACACGGAGACTTCAAATAATTTGCTACCTAGGACGAGACGAACCCATATCCATCCTTAGGGTCCACTAAGTGGGCTCACATGACAAAGAATTTTTACAAAATTAGTTATACCTCTTTGGTCTATGATCAGAGGGGAGTTATCTTAAATCGATTCTTCGAGTAACCAAAAGAATACACCTTTATGGCCCATGCACTTTAAGGTCCTAAGCTTAGGCACACACCTAAACTAAGAGCATGGTTTGATTTCACCTCTTCAGATGGATACGTAGGCAGTCCTTTCTTACACAAGAAGGATACAACCACAACACCCAAATAAAATTAACCGAACCTCAGAACTACGATCTGGTTTGATTTCACTTCACGTGAATACGTAGGCAGTCCTCAAGGACACAACCATCCCCACTTTCAACTTTCAACCTCAATTAACAACTTTCAACCACCTCAATTATCAACTATCCCAGTTTTCAACCTTCCAACCTCAATTAACATCCTACCAAAATCTCCATTTATACCTCTTTACAGGGGGCTCCTTCTTGTCGCCCAATCTATTTTACCAAAGTCTAGAATCATCTTCTCATCCTGGGGGCTTCTCTTCCGAGATGCCACCCTTCCTTTATTCCTCTCTCTTATTCATGACATCTCATTTAAGTCAAGATAGTGCTCGGTCCGGACAATGACAAAGGTCTTAGATCTATTCTACAAGTTATCATACCTCAAGAGGGGTCTTTTTTACAGCAAGCGGCAGCAAAAGACGTTCAAATAGACAGATGATCCATGGCTAATGCCCTGCCTTTATGTTCCCATTATTCTTGTAATTCTTCTACCTTGGGAATGATACGCGTGGTCACCCATACTTGGCTGGGGTTGTGCATGCTTAAGCAAAGTCTGCCTAGGTCATCCCTGTGTCGCGTCAAATCTAAGTTGGTGTCGCGTCAGTCAAACCTAAGTCTACGTTTTGCGTCCTAGTAGGTCTATGTCATGCCAAGTCCTATGTCTAAAGCCCATTTGAATATGCATAACGCATTACAAATGACGATTTTCTTTGAGCAAGTTTTAAATAACTTCTATAAAAGAAACAACTTTTGCAAAACCTATGTGTTTCCTCATTTGAGGTCCATGTGCTAATTACATTTCCTCATGTGATGTGCGTTGTTTTCCTATTATATTGCATTCTTGTGTGGCTACTAACCATGCAGGTAAGTATCAGAAGCAGTACTTTATCAAGACTTCGCTTGCAACAACGAGCGAATACTCTCTGACAGGTCTTTCGACACACCTCAATTATGTTCCCCCAGTGAGACTTCCGGACAGCCAATTGTTCCTCTCAAGACGTGGCAATCAACCTCGATTATGTTCCTCCAGCGAGAGTTCCGGACAACCAATTGTTCCTCTCAAGACGTGGAGATCAACCTCGATTATGTTCCCCCAGCGAGAGTTCCGGACAGCCAATCGTCCCTCTCAACACGTGGAGTTCATCATCAATCTCAAGTTTTGCCGAAGTTTGTTTGAAGACCGACCCAAGTAGATTTCTCCACTCAGCAGTTCCTGCCTACGTCCTGCTACCCTCGATATTATTGTTTCCTCACAGAGTTCGGCAAAGGTGTCGTTCTCCAGAAGTTCCCAAACTAGTGCCTCATTCCTTAGGTTCGTAAACCCAAAGTTAGGATTCTTACCCCCTAGATTCTTAGATCCCAAAATGGCTTCCTTTAGGTTCGTAAACCTTTAAGCTCCCACACCAACGTCCTTAGGTTCATAAACCCATAAATCCTTTTGGAGTTCCCATACCTCAGAAAGCTTAAACGCACGGGTTTAAAACAAGAATTAGTAACCCAGTAGTTCCTAAACTTAACCCTAGGATCCCAAATCCTCTTAGGTTCACAAGCCTTTAAGTTCTCATACCAGCCGTCCTTTTAGTTTCATATACCTAGGTTCATACACCTAACTTCTTTTAGGTTCCCAAACTCCCTAGAGTTCATACACTTTTCCCCTTAGGATCATATTCCTTTAGGATCACCTTTTCCCTTTAGAATCATAATCCTTTAGGATCACCTTTTCTTAGAGTTCCTACACCCAAACCATGGTTACCCCTTTAAGTTGAACTTATATTTGGCCTCCTTTCCGTCGATGTTTTCCTTTAGGGTCCCACACCCTAGCACAATCCTTATATATCTTTTAGGTCTTAACCTTAGCTCCTACGCTTAACCTTAGCTCCTATGCACCTCCGGAAACATCTCGAGAAAGAATTCTCAGGTATGGATTCTTCTTATGGCTGGCGAGCTTCCTTACGTAGTTTAATGGACTTTAAACGACTCTCCCCGGAAGTCGACAGACTCTAAAATGTTCCCGACGACAGGTCCTTGGTTCAGACCCCTTGAGCCGCCTCGCGTCGCTATAGTCTTCAGGTTGTAATATTCGATTGACCTAAGGGCTATACTTTGACTTTCGCCTTGTCCACGCCTCGGTCAAAGTGGGGGCTCTATAGATACCTCGTTTCTGCACCTCCCGCCAAACACCCAGTGATGATTGGGCCGCATGTTTAGCATATGTCGCGATTTTATGACATTTTGTAAATCGGTTAATAAAAGGTAACTCAAACACTTGTGTAGGTCATCATCTAGGTGTCATTACGTTCGTTTTGGCAGTAATTAGAGTACATTTGCAGTTCGGGTCAAAAACCGTCTTCATTTCCTAAAACCGTCAAATCCCGAATCAAAGTAATGTGGTTGTCTACCTAAGGTTAGGGTGTCATAAAATGTTGTGGGTATATCTCATTTTGAGTCCCATGTCACTTCTTTGGGCTAAACTTAAAGTTTACATTATAAAATGTGTATTTCATTTAGCTAAAGTGATAACCCGACCTTTAGGCCCATTTTACGAGGTGTTAACGATCTTTTTTGGGTCCGGCCTATTTCACAGAAAGTTCTAGATCTTTGTCTTAGATTTCCAACGCTACCGAAATCACCTTATTCCGAGTCTTGTAGAGAAAGTTATGCCTAAAATACGAGTGGTTGTCAAACGCGCTTTCTTGCGCAGGAGGAGACCGTTGGGAAAAGGACGCGGCAAGTGTTGCGCCTCTTCCAAGGGACGCAGCACCTGCTGCGCCTTTTCTCAGGGCTTTGTTTTTGTCCAAGTTTCCGTGTTCAACCTAAGTCGGTTGTTTCCGGATCTTTCTCTCCTTTCGTAAACCCTAATTCCGTGATTAGTATAACTAGAGACCTTCGGCCTCTCATATTTCTCACGCGAGTGTCCGCCCTTCTCTTCTCCCTTTTCATTCTAAGACCACGCTCTTCCTTATTGGCGCCTACGTGCGTGAACTTTCGACCACGTAAGCTCGGATCCTTCCGTGTACTAGCCTTGTTTTGCATGATCGACCAATTTGACCAACTCCACTACACCATAATCAATTAATCAATTCAATTTGCTTTTAAATCCTTTTTCAATGGCACTTTCATATTTGCATTATAGATCGGGTCGAGTTACCACTAAAAAACGATTTAGTTAAATCTCGCGACGCTAACATGTAAGTCTGAGGGTGTAAAATCCCAATTTTATTTAATGTATTTATTTTCTGTATTATAATTAATGTAAGAATTTATGTCATAAGCATGCTCGAAACCGTCTTTTAAAATCACCTTTTTAAAACCCTTTTAACGGAAATAACACAGATCTGACGTGGGGAAGAATCGCAACAACTGATGCGCCTTCTGGAAAGGGCGCAGCATCTGCTGCGCCTCTTCCAGGGGATGCTTTCAGTTGATGCACTTCTTCTTCTTCCTCGGGTTTTTGTTACTTTCGTCTTTTATTTTTCTTTCTTCGTTCTTTCCCTTATTTCACCTAATAATTTTCAAATTAGTTTTTTTGAATCCTTTTCAATAATTTTCGACTTAAAACCCCTATAATTAATATTTGCGGGTTTTCGTTACAAATTCAAACTCGGATTTTAGAGACTCGATTCGTTCATATCAATCCCTTGATTTCGTCTTTGATACATGTTTTAAATCTGTTTTCTTCATCAATTCGTAATCTTTTGTTTCAACCATTAACTTTAAGTTTGTAAATAAATCAATTCCAACATCGTAAATAATATCTAACTTATAATAATTCGTTTTAAATTGTTTTTTTTCACTTCATGACGATCCCAGATGCATGTAAATCAATTAATCACATCTACTCGAGTTACCAATCAATAAATCAATGTAAATTAACCAACGAACATTAACAAACCGCGAGTCTGACTTTCACAGTCAGAACCCAACTCAAAAACAGACGCAGGAAGTGCTGCGCCTCTTCCAGAGGACGCAGCAGATGCTGCGCCTGTTCGAGGTGGTTTCTGCCTCTGAACTCTTTTCGTTTTGACGTAGGGTTTCTAATTAGGATTTTAATTAACCATTATTCTTATTATCACCATATTTTCCTTATTTTCCATATTTTCCATATTTTCCATAAATTTCCTATTTTCCAAATTTTCATATTTTTCAAATTTCCTATTTTCCAAATTTCCTTATTTTCCAAATTTCCTTATTTTCCAAATTTCCATATTTTCCATAATTTCCTTATTTTCCAAATTTTCATATTTTCCATATTTTCCTTATTTTCCAAATTTCCATATTTTCCATAATTTCCTTATTTTCCAAATTTTCATATTTTCCATATTTTCCTTATTTTCCAAGTTTTCCTTTTCTTCAAATTTCCTTATTTTCCAATTTTCCTAATTTAAATCAATTTCCAATTTCCTTATTTTTTTCAATTTTCTAATTTTCATTTATTCTTTTATTTTATTTCTAACACTCTTTTGGGCATGTTTATGACGTAAATTCAAGTTTATCAATTGTAATTTATTTCTTTATTTCGTATTCGTATTTATTATGTATGATTTATTTAATTGCCATTCACATGTAATTAATGTAACATTCACTTCGGCCCCAATTTGCATGTTAAATTACGTGTTTACCGACCTAGTTAATTCTTCACATGCTAGGATCAATCTAATGGATGTTGCATTGCATGCATATAACCTTCAACATATCGAGTATAGATGACTTTCCTAATCATTAGGAGAGGCCGCTATCGAGGCGGGCGGGATTAGGTGTTCGATCAAAAGAGCTTCCTAATACGTACCCTCGCCCCTTACTCCAGATCTCTGTGAACATCCGTGTTCATTGGCATCCACGAGAGTCATTCTAGACATAGAATGCTAAGGGTAACGAGTTCTTGGTGTTCATGTCACTACTTTGTGTCTTGACATGGCACGAGGTATTCGAACGGTTTCGAATTTTCCACAATAAATTGGTGGCGATTCCACAAATGCAAAAGCTTGCTCGCTTTTTCTCCCGAGCGACCCCCGTGGGCCCGCGTCCACAGTCCACTGGACCAGCCCTGCCAGTGGGGGACCACAGCCGTACCCATCAAATCCCCGCTCATCATACCGAGCGATAACTCTGTCCTATTAATGTGCACATCCCCTCTCGTTGCGGGTTCCACAGAGGGCGAAACTAGGGCGTGAATCCACTCCCGCAAGTGACTCCACTTAGCCAGGGACGTGCCCCGAAGATCACAGACAGCTATACAATAACCACAATCACATCAACTAAAACCACAATCAAACCAATCATACTGGCGCCACAACCAACACAATAAACGACACACTAGACAACCGACAGAAACTGAGTAGGCGAACCTACCTTTAGCCAACCGCAGCGATTCCTCGTTCAATCACATGACATCAACCAAGCAAGCAATACCCCTATACAAACAGTACAAACGCCTATTACTATCACCACAAACCTACAAGAAATAACAACGACAAAGATGACGATGATGACATACCTACGCATAGCATATCGGCGTCAAGACCGCTACCCGACTCAAGCAACCTATCCCCAGGGCACAAGCATCCTCAAAGGCTCCAATGGAAGGAACTATGGAGAAGGAAATGAGGAAAGGCGACATCTAGGTCTGGAGGAAGGAGGCGGAAATGATTTACGATACTACCAAAACACGATTATAAACCCTCGCTATAAAGACGTTACTCGATCGAGTAACCAACTTACTCGATCGAGTGACCCCTACTCGATCGAGTACTCAATCTACTCGATCGAGTAGCCTCGATTAGATCGTGTACCATTCATCCAAAGCCTATCATGACACAAGGCAACTCTTGTACGAATTCCCAAAGACTACAACATGCCTCTAAGGTCGGTCAACGTCAGTCTACGGGTCCCTAAAAGGACGGGTATTACAGTCTTCCCCCCTTAAAAAGAACTTCGTCCCCGAAGTTCGACTCATCCTCCCCCGAACCACACGATGAGAAACCAAGGTCGACACCACCGTTTACCCGACACAGGTCAACAAAACCGTTTAGAAATATTATCCCACTACGTATGTCCATCAAACATCATCATCGTCAATTTCCTAACACACATCACACACTCAAGCCTGAACGAACCACTACTTGAGTTACTGAACACATAACATGCACAATATGACCAACTCGACTATCACTTATACCACCACAACTAATTATTCAGACATGCATTAACACAACTACGAGACTATACTTTCATTCAACACTGGCCAACAATTACCAATACAATCCTGCAGAACCACGTTGCTGCCATAAATCCACAATAGTGCACGGTTCATACCACTCTATCACCCTAACCACATAACAATTTACTCAAGACAACTCTCCAATTGCCAATAACATTTTATTCTCAAGCCAATATAACAAATAATTACTGAAAATTGAGTGTACAACATGCTATTTCATTCGACAGATGTTATAAATCCTTACTCAAATGCATTACAACCACCATGAAACTACCAAAACATACATATGAAACTATTCAAGCAATTGTTCCCATACTTTAAAATACCACAATATACCGTAACATTGTTATAATTACATCATTTTTCTTTTGCGACATTACTCTTCCCCTCTAAAAAGGAACTTCATTCCCGAAGTTCACCATCAAACCACTTCTCTGTCCCTCAGACCGATACGTACGACATTACTTTGACATTACTCATAAACCACCATAACAACATTAATTTACATGAACACTACGTACTAACGGACATTATGTGACTACAACTCATACAAATGTAAACCACTGAAATGACGTACTACATCACGGATAAATACATTGTGACAAACTAGCAGCAACCCAATAATTATATATTATACAACCATACTGAACAAGTGAGGATATTATAAACATAGTATTCGATTCGTCGAATTTGACCTCATACCTTTACTAAGCGACACAAATAACCCTTAAAGCTATGGAGAAAGATCAAAACCCATACTCACTCATGACAGCAACAACACTCTCTTGACATTACTTACCCACGACTCGCAAGACATAGACACACACACACACACACACACACACACACACACACACACACACACACACACACACACACACACACACACACACACACACACACACACACATATATATATATATATACAAATGTGAACTTAAACAACATCACTTGCATGCCAAGTTCCCGCAACAATATGTCTTATTGTCCCGACGCACCTATATCGCATAAAATTCTACTCATGCTCAACCACAAGTTAAAATAAGACCAATGGTGAAGCCAAAACATGTTACTAAACACCCTCCTGCTACGACAGTCGCGATAGATGATCAGCTACTACATTCTCTGCACCTTTCTTATCTTTGATCTGTAAATCAAACTCCTGAAGGAGGAGTATCCAACTCAGGAATCATGGTTTAGCTTCCTTCTTAGCAAGAAGGTGTCTCAGCGCTGCATGGTCAGTAAAAACAGTAACTTCCGACCCTATCAAGTAAGAACAAAATTTTTCTAGCGCATAAACCGCAGCTAACAGCTCCTTCTCAGTAGTGCTGTACTTCACTTGAGCCTCATCCAGAGTTCGGCTCGCATGGTATATTGCATTCTGAGCTTTGTCTTTCTGCTGGCCTAGCACCGCTCCTAGTGCATAATCACTAGCATCGCACATAATTTCAAACGGCAAGTCCCATTTGGGAGGCTGTATAATCGGTGCCGAAATCAAGGTCTGCTTCAACCTGTTAAAAGCAGAAAGACATTCATCAGTAAATGGAAAGGGGGCATCCTTAAGCAACAATTGTGTAAGCGGTTTAGCAATTTTTGAGAATTCCTTCATAAACCGGCGATAAAAGCCGGCGTGACCAAGGAAACTCCTCACTCCCTTGACATTAACAGGAGGAGGTAATTGCTGAATCACTTGCACCTTTGTTTTGTCAAACTCAATGCCCCTGTCAGAAACTAAGTGCCCTAAGACAACTCCCTCATTAACCATGAAGTGGAACTTCTTGTAACACCCCTTCATATCAAGGTACCTTACCAAGGACTACCCTAGCATGAAAGGCTATTACCATCTCGGTTTCCCGAGGTTAGTATATCAAAGTTACAAATTCCAAACAACATTTATTAAATTATAAAGAGTTAGCGATTACATTATCTCAGACCAATTCAAAATAAAAGTATAAGGATCTCAATACAACTGAAACCACAGACAGCTAAACTTGTAACAGCGGAAGCTAGACTCGAAGTGGTGACTCCCCATGACTGTCCCATAGCTAAACATCTGCATCACCTGTCACAATCTTCTCACCATCTCCGAATGGATCACCACAGGTTTTATGAAACAACAACGGGGTCAGTTATTGAATAATCAAAGTAAGACAAGTACAATAAGCAACAAGCTGATCATCCTCCTCCTCCGGTCTCCCGATCTCACACAGTAACCGACTACACACCGAAGTGTGTAGCCTTGCCAGATTACCCATCGCAACAGGTAATCCTCGCCGCCAGTGGGAGACCGCAGTCAATCCCCACCTAAGTCCCGCTCATCAACGATCGATATCCCTGTCTCTTAATGTGCACATCCCCTCCCGTGACGGGTTTCGCGGAGGGCGAACTAGGGTGTGAATCCACTCCCGCAAGCGACTCCACCACAATCATCACAACACCCACACCATCACTCCAACGATGATCGGCAGATAAACAAACGTACACAATATAACATAATCTCAAATCAATTAAACAGGAACTGAGTAGGGAAGCCCTACCTTTTCGCAATCCGCTATGCTGCAATCAATCATACAATATGCATAACAAATACCAAATCGTCACCTACAATAACGATAATCAACAATCAACAACACATACGATGACCAAAACCCTAAACCCCCAAATTAACCCAAAACAATAACTAGGCAAAACCCTAACAGACAACCTATTAACTGATTACAAGGCGTAAGAGGCTTACCAATGAAATTGACTCAAGGGAGAAAAGCACAGGGACTCACGAACCATTATCGCTCTTGGGAGAGATTAGAGAGGATTAGAGTTACGTAGAATGTTTTATATTTTGTCAAACGGAACAAGTGAAGCAGTGAATCTTAATTTATAACTCTAATTGTCTCTAATCAAACCGCGGAAATAATCTCCGTCAGACCGGATACTCGGTCGAGTATAGAGTATACTCGGTCGAGTACCCTACTCAGTCGAGTACTCTACTCGGTCGAGTATTCCACATACTCGGCCGAATGTTCCTGGGCAGTAGCCAAACAGGAAACACGACATACTTTACTCGACCGAGTAGGCCATACTCGGCCGAGTACCAGGATTAGGAAAACCGTAGTGTTACAGTCTTCCCTCCTTAAAAAGAACTTCGTCCCCGAAGTTCCAACCCAACCTATAAAACATGGACACCTAACACTAACTCCACCAACCACGCTCCCTTCTAAAACATGGCTCGCGATTCGTCTCAACTACATCATTGTCTCCCAATACTAACTCCATAATACTATCGGATACCCACAACATAAGTGTTGCCAACTCTATCATACTTCCATAACGTTCACAAGCAAACTCAATACCAGGACAATCCACCAGCCAAGATCAACCACCTAAACGGAATGTTACATTCTACCACCCTTAAAATGAACTTCGTCCTCGAAGTTTACTCACACAAATAAACATTATCACACAATCCGTTAACACTATCGAAGTTTACTCACACTCCTAAACACCATACTACTACAAGCACTGCCATTACCTGTAATAAAATCGACCATTACACAATCCATCCTTATTCTACACCAACACTCAAAGTTCCAATTGTAACTGTATGCCCATCAACTCTCTTGTCCCATCCTACTCCTCTTAAGATAAATGTTACATCCTCGTAACTCACTAATACTAGATCCTTAACTATATATTCTCATGATCCTCATCACTCCCGTATGTCAACGATACCCGCCTATAGCCTCGACACCTACTACATCTATTCTTATATCCAAGGCTCTCTTACTCTAGTTGTTCTCATACCTCAATTCATTCGGCACACCACATAACCTATACCACAAACGACATACTTCTTTATACATGCATTTATCTCCACAGTCATAACTCACGATCCACGATTATTACACACACTCATATTAGCTTCTCATGTTCACCTTTTTTTATTACCACAAAACTCACTCTTGACTTGACATGATACTAAGTCCCAAAACTCTGTACTCACTGTCCCAAGAAAAGGTACTAAACCACATGTAGTTCCAGGTTCAATACCACACATGCTCCACAATTCTCTTGCCACAACTATGTCCACCAATGCCTCATCTAAAACAAGATCAAAAGTACTCCAACAACCTCTTAAAACTGTGTCCCATTAACAGAATATTACTATACCATGACAACAACAGAACCATACCCAACTCTCTTTCATATCATACTCTATTCTCACTCCCATGCCGACATTGGTAAGAAACATCGGGAAACAAAACAACGGTCTATATACCCCGACCGGCACTGACAGGAAATAACAGTAAACAAACAACAATCTATGACAACATGAAAATACTCGTATCACAACACGAATTACCGTGCCCAGATCACCACCCGAGCTAGGCACAACAACCATATCGATAGCCATCACAACTTTTACAATGTTATAACACTGACTGAGTACCACTTCCTTAACCAGAAGACTTTCTTAAAACCGCTCTACTAGATTATGACGCAATATAATAAACGGAATCACAGATACCAACCTTCCGAATATTATCCAGACCATGACTCATGAGGTCAGAACCTCACACAAACATTTACACATATCATGGACCCATAATCGAATGTAACTAGTCAATCCTGATTACGTAAGTTACCACTTGATAATAAATATCTCTCATCCGGACTTAACTCAGGTGCCCTTCATAACATATCCTCTCATACACACAGTTATAACCACCCGGCGAACGCAACATGTCATCAGTACCCAACTACGAGCGAACACCTCATATATCCACATCTTATACTCCCTCACACCCATACATACCAATCAGGCCTCTATAAAAACCAACCTCTTTAGAATGACTATCTTTCCTATTTATCATCACTCTTAACCACTAGTGACAATACTACAACACCACCATTGCTCATGTGACTACTCCCTTACTATCACTTCGTAATGTAACAATCATTTTCTCTCTTTGGTTGTCATCCCAATAAAGAATATCAAATCCACCAACAAAATTTACCTCAAGATTATTCCCAAATCTATCCTTTATCGTATCGTCACCTAACTCTCCACCAAAATCTCAGATCGTGCAAACCCTCTACAAGCTTCTTATTTCCTTAATACCTCAAAACTCGCGGCTAACATGTTGTCCTGTTCTCCTATAAAACCATTAACTCACACCCTCTAATGAGGCTATCGTACATTTCCATGATTTCCTACTTTCATGCTCCTTAACTCCGGTCAACGTTTTCTAAGCTTACTTCCATCCCTCTTTCCCCCTTTTCACTCAATAATACCAATTAATAATTCATCTCCTTTCTTCTTCTACCTAACTCTTTAGTATTCCGATTACCTTCTTGTTGCTCTACAACTCAATTTCCATTAATTCATATAAATATCTTCCTATTCTTCTTTATCACTGATCCCCTCTCATCATACTACTCACTCACACTTGTCACCCTCAAGTCCCTAAAACTAACGGTTACTCTTTAATTAGTTGTATCTCTCTTTCGTATCCCTAGAAAACCAACCATTCACCCCAAACCGTTAATTGTCAGAAGAATCATATACTAGGCTCACCTCCTGATAATCCAAACTACTTAACTCAGTCACTATCTACAAATCGATGTCGCGACATAACTCCATCTAAGTTCACTACATATCCCTCTTCTCTATCCCTCTACAACAACCTTTCATTACATATATCCTTAAGCAACTCAATCCTAACCGTCTCCCTCCATAAATCCTTACACATCCCAATATGCGACTATTCGTATTCCCTATCTCAATCTTTCATTCTCATGTTTCTTTACACTTACATCACGCTTACCCATATACACTTACTTTTATATTACTCAACACATGACTATACCACTCATCATATCTCACAAAACATGCTCCTTACCTCGATTAACTCATCAATCTTTTTTTTCCACTATCCCTCACAACCACATTAACACACGTCTTCCTTATCCAACACATGTCCCTCATAAGCCGGCATTCTCCATATCATAACATCCGGTAACTTACGTATCAAGACCGTCACATATATAAAAGAATGCGTTAAGACTCAAAACATACGTGTGCACATACCCCACGACTCAAAACAAATGTAATAACATAGCCACCGACTCAATAGGACCATCCACTAAGGTACTCGGTCGAGTACATGGTTTACTAGGTCGAGTACAGGATACTCGGTCGAGTAATGGGACTACTCGGCCGAGTTCACGTCTCCAGAAGCTGAACAGACTTATCACAGAAAGATTACTCGGCCGAATATGGAATACTCGGTCGAGTATAAAAGATACTCGGTCGAGTAGAGCCTACTCGGTCGAGTATCGGCACAGTTCTCAGCACCTTCAGTTTTCGTAAAACAGTCATATTTCACTCGTTACTTGGTCATTTTTGGCGTGTGACCTATCCTTAGAATCGTAAGAAGGCAAGCTATCACCTCCAAATGGAATCACAGCAATATCATTATTAGAACTCGACTTATGACAGTTTTAAGACAACCCTTCCATAATCGGTCTTTATAGAAATCAGTTTTTTCTTAACAAAACAACTTAAACATGCATAAAACAAACAATAACTACCCAATACTTCAAGAAACCAGTACGTAGTTGAACTTTTATCATATCCACATGAAAATTAAACACGACATTTATATATATAGACGTATGACCTTAATCACATGCTACTACCAACAACCAAACATTAACATCATCATGATCATATACGCATGTACCACTACCCTTTTGAAAGCCACATAATAAACACTTAACATGCCAACATATTCCATACTAAAATCCAAATCAGTAAATCTCGCCACGCTTTTCACATGTTTCCACATACCACTTTTCATACCGCATTATCCAACCATTCAAGTTCCAAGTACCACACACATACATTAACTTGACACACAATAATTTCCCCATGGTGACCGGCTTGAGATTGTGAGGGCCATAGTGCAACTTCGGGATGTCTCCCAAGTCCTTGCAGTAGCTCCAAATAACTCTCCCCGGGTTCATTTTATTTAGACTCCCTAAGTTCATTGGGTTCATTAGTTTTAGGTGCCGGAATCGTCGGCTCTGATACAACTTTGTAACACCCCCTCATACCAAGGTACCTTACCAAGGACTACCCTAGCATGAATGACTGTTACCATCTCGGTTTCCCGAGGTTAGTATATCAAAGTTACAAATTTATAACAACATTTATTAAAGTATAAAGAGTTTGCGATTACATTATCTCAGACCAACTCAAAATAAAAGTATAAGGATCTCAATACAACTGAAACCACATACAGCTAAACGCGTAACAGCGGAAGCTAGACTCGAAGTGGTGACTCCCCATGACTGTCCCATAGCTAAACATCTGCATTACCTGTCACAATCTGCTCACCATCCCCGAATGGATCACCACAGGTTTTATAAAACAACAACGAGGTCGGTTATTGAATAATCAAAGTAAGACAAGTACAATAAGCAACCAGCTGATCATCCTCCTCCTCCGGTCTCCCGATCTCACACAGTAACCGACTACACACCAAAGTGTGTAGTCCTGCCAGATTACCCATCGCAACAGGTAATCCTCGCCGCCAGTGGGGGACCGCAGCCAATCCCCACCTAAGTCCCGCTCATCAACGAGCGATATCCCTGTCCCTTAATGTGCACATCCCCTCCCGTGACGGGTTCCACGGAGGGCGAACTAGGGTGTGAAGCCACTCCCGCAAGTGACTCCATCACAATCATCACATCACCAACACCATCACCACACAAACACCACACCATCACTCTAACGATGATTGGCAGATAAACAAACGTACACAATACAACATAATCTTAAATCAATTAAACAGGAACTGAGTAGGGAAACCCTACCTTTTCGCAATCCGCTATGTTGCAATCAATCATACAATATGCATAACAAATACCACATTGTCACCTACAATAATGATAATCAACAATCAACAACACATACGATGACCAAACCCCTAAACTCCCAAATTAACCCAAAACAATAACTAGGCAAAACCCTAACAGACAACCTATTAACTGATTACAAGGCATAAGAGGCTTACCAATGAAATCGACGCAAGGGAGAAAAGCACAGGGACTCACGAACCATTAACGCTCTTGGGAGAGATTAGAGAGGATTAGAGTTATGTAGAATGTTTTAGGTTTTGTCAAACATAACATGTGAAGTAGTGAATCTTAATTTATAACTCTAACCGTCTTTAATCAAACCGCGGAAATAATCTTCGTCAGACCGGATACTCGGTCTAGTATAGAGTATACTCGGTCGAGTACCCTCTACTCGGTCGAGTATTCCACATACTCGGCCGAGTGTTCCTGGGCAGAAGCCAAGCAGGATACACGACACACTTTACTCGATCGAGTAGGCCGAGTACCAGGCTTAGGAAAACCGTAGTATTACACTTCTCCTAATTAAGCACAAGATTAACCTCAATGCAGCGCTGCAACACTTTATCAAGGTTAGACAGGAAATTAACAAAATCACTTCCATAGACACTAAAGTCGTCCATAAAGACTTCCATAATAAATTCTATATACTCAGAAAATATCCCCATCATGCACCTTTGAAAGGTGGAAGGGGCATTAGATAAACCAAAAGGCATCCTGCGATAAGCAAAAACACCCTGAGGACAAGTAAAAGTAGTCTTTCCCTGATTGTCTGGATGAATAGGGATCTGAAAGAACCCTGAGTATCCATCTAGATAACAGAAAAACTTATGAGAAGCTAACCTTTCTACCATTTGATCAATGAAAGGAAGGGGAAAGTGATCTTTCTTTGTGGCGGCATTCAGCTGTCTGTAGTCTATTCACATCCGCCAAACAGTTACTATTCTAGTAGGTATCAACTCGTTTTTGTCATTCTTGACCACCGTCGTCTCTCCTTTCTTAGGAACTACCTGAACTGGACTCACCCACTTAGAATGACCAAAATAATAGATAATACCTGCATCAAGCAGCTTCATTACCTCAGCTATCACAACATCCTGCATCTTCTGGTTCAGTCGGCGCTGACCCTGTCTGCAAGGCTTGTGATCTTCCTCAAGCTCAATTCTGTGCATGCAAATGTCGGGACTAATGCCCTTAATGTCATCCAATGAATAACCCATGGCTTTCCTGTTTTTCTTAAGAACAACTAACAAAGCGGTCAGCTGATCATCATCCAATTTGGCACTAACAATGACAGGATATTGCTCTGTATCATCTAAGAAAGCATATTTAAGATGAGAAGGAAGAGGCTTACGCTCAGGTACCTTTACCTCTATGGTGCAAAGAGTATTGATCATTTGTTCCACTCTCTCTCCTTCAGCGTCGGTGAGTTCACGCTCATCTAAAGCAGCTTCAAACAAATCTAACACAGCATCACTGTTCTCTGGGTTATCTGCACACTCATCTAAAAGCATCAAAGCTTCTAGTGGATCCTTTATAAAAGAATCCGACCAGAAGTCATAAACAGACTCGTCAACAAAATCAACTGAATAGCAAGTATCCTCTATCATTGGCCGAGCAAGTGTACCAGGCAGGCTAAAAGTGATCGCATCATCCCCTATTGCAAGAATTAAACGCCCTTGTTTGACATCTATAATGGCCCCAGTTGTACATAATAATGGTCTTCCTAGTATAATTGGGGTCCGGGTATCCTCAGCTATGTCTAAAACAATAAATTCCACTCGTATAAAGAACTTACCTATTTTGACAGGCACGTCCTCTAAGATACCCAAGGGTCATCTAACAGATCTATCGGCCATCTGTAAGGTGATATTAGTCATTTTAAGGTGACCCATATTAAGTTTCTTGTAGACAAAAAGAGGCATGACGCTGACACTGGCTCCTAAATCACAGAGAGCCTTATCTATCACTTCATTCCCTATGGTACATGTAATAGAGAAACTACCCGGATTTTTCATTTTTGGTGGAGCTTTATTAGGGAGAAAATTACTAGATTCTTCCATAAATGCAACAATCTCGAATTCACTAAGCTCTCTCTTACGCGTCAAAATGTATTTCATGAATTTTGCGTAAGTAGGTACCTGGGTAATAAGTTCAGTAAAAGGGACGGTTACCTGAAGATTCTTGACCACGTCCACAAACTTACCGTACTGTCGCTCGACCTTAGCATCCTTCAGACGTCCCGGATAAGGAACCTTGGTAGCAATAAGCGGGCCTGCGACCTTCTCTTTACCTTCAGCATTACGTGTACCATTATGTGACGTCTCCGCAGCAGGGGAAGAAGACACGGTAGCGGAATTAGGCGTTGAAATTGAAATTTCGCTGGCACAAGTGTTCGATCGAACGCTATTCCCATCCGATCGAACTGTTTCTTCAGGGAAAGTACTCGATCGAGGAGTGTCTACCTCTCGATCGAGATCTTCAATTTCTTCATACTTCGATCGAGGTCCTGAATCACTCGATCGAACAATCTTTTTAGCCAAGTTACTCGATCGAAAGGAATGATCTTCTCGATCGAGTTCTTCAATTTGGGCATCTCTCGATCGAACAGAGGTAGTGTTCGATCGAGTACTTGTGGAGGATAAATCACTCGATCGAGTTAAAAGATCACTCAATTGAGCTGCAGGATGATGTTTAGCAGGGACATCATTACTCAACTCCTCAAAATCAATATCCGGAATCTCATGAGCAGTTATAAAATCGTCTTCCGACATTTTCAGTCCATCATACGTAAGACAGCTTTGGAGATTTATGGCATTGATCGGGTCACATGAAGGTGAGTGATTCACTTGACTTTGCGCGAATGAAAGACACGTAACTTGATCTTGCGATTCCTCTATAGCATTATCATCTTTGTCGGACTTCTTTCCGAACTAAAGTGTTAAGTTCAGCACCAAAGACTCCAACTCTGCAAGCTCTCCAATTTTAGAGGGTGAATCGATTGGTTGTGGCATTGGTTTAGAAGGACTAGAGGTACTTGTCTTTGTCAAATCTTCATATAGCTTAGAAAATGGCACTCCTTGCTTGAATTTTTGATAAGCACGGACGCGCTCCACATCTGCCATGCAAGTAATAGGATCATGCCCCTCTGTACCGCACCTACCACCAAATCACTTCCTACTCAGTTATGGCATAAGCTTGTTCATACACACCCGTAGTTTGTAAAATCTCCGGACTATCTAGCCTTCCACTAGAACTTTCCACCTCAGCTACCACAAATTCATTTACGCGCCTACCTTCTCTGGGATTTTCATATTCAGCAATGTGGATGGCCATTTTTTCAATAAGGTGTCATCCTTGATCATCTTCAACATTTTTCTGGAACCTCCTCTTGTCCGCGTTGTCAAGAATAGCTCTCTGGTCAGGATACAACCCATTGTAGAATTGGGTACATAGAAACCAACGCTTGAAGCCGTGATGAGGTACAGATCGAACAAGTCTCTTGAACCTAGTCCAAGCCCCATTCAAATCTTCAGTAGGCAGTTGTTCAAATGCAGTAATTTGGCCTCTCAACGCATTAGTGTGTTGTGGTGGGAAATATTGTCTGTAAAAATCTAGAGCAAGGGAACTCCAGTCAGTAACACTGGCAGCTTCCCTGTCCAAATCTCTCAACCATTCCCAGGCATCATCAGTCAAAGAAAAGGGGAAAAGGACTCCCTTAACCCTATCCTACGTCACCCCAACAGCTAAAGAAATGGTGGAACAGTATTCTATAAACAGCTTTATGTGCTTACATGGATCTTCGCCCGGTATCCTCCTGAAAAGGTTTCTCTCAACCAGCTGTATATAGGATGGGTGGTGCCAAAAGGTCTCCGAATCTGCAGTGGGTAGCAAGAAACCTTTAGGTAAAGAGTCCACCGTAGGTTCTGAGTGACTGGCGATATTCGGCATCTCAGCAAGTAGAGTCTACAGAAAGGCAGGTATGACAATGTTCTCTTCTAGAACAGATTTCCTGCAAAACTAATTAAAGCACTAGAAAAATATGAGATCAGTCTCAAGGAATAAATCCCTTGAGATGAAAGGCAGACTTAAAATAAGCAACAAAATTATGCCACCTCCCCGGCATCGACGTCAAAATTTGATACCGTCGTTAGGTACCAAAAATAAATACCTATTACTACTAACAGAAGTCAGCGGTAAGTAGGGTCGATCTCCACATGAAGATGGGAAAATGTCAGCTTAACTAAGTTGATGTGAGAAATATTAGAGCATATTTAGTCCCCGAATTAGCCTCGTTCCTATGCTTTTTAGTGCATAATTGGGTCATTTACTATCTTTAGTCTTTCGTTTTGCATATTCTTTGAGGTTTTGTTTCCTTGGTAGGAGAGGAGTGCAAACCTTGAATTTTCATGACAAAGTGGAGCTAAATTGATCGAATCAAATGACCAAGCATCAAAGGGAAGACAATGCTAGAAGGCCTATGTAAATAATGAAGTAGACGGGCAATGATGGGAAGATCCTTGCATCTCCAACAAGATCCTTGAGGATTGTTGGAGAAAGAAAAGAAGAGAAGCTGACTGGCTGTTGATCCGGGCGTCGCAGTACACGGGACGAGCGTCCTGGCCTGCCATAATCCGAGCGTCCTGTGGTCAAGACGCTCGTCCCGGTCCCTCTCAATCCAAGCGTCGCCCTCACCAATCCGCTCGGATTCCTCTTCAGTGCAGACCGTCTCTCCCTCAAGCCACTCGGGATGAGCATATTCTAAGAAGACTAGCGAAGCAGAGATGAGCATCTCCTTCAAGAGGAGCACTTCCTCAACTTTTCTTAAGGGTCTTAATCGTCATTTAAGCCCTTAGTAACCCTAATTTATGTACCTAATCCTTAGTATAAATACCCCATTGTACTAATTAGATTAGGATGTCCTCCTTATGCTCTTTTATGTTATTCTAATCCAATTTTAATCTCATCTTAATCTTGTAATTAACTCTTAATTAAGCATTAATACAAATCTCATTTCCTTAATTTCTCTATTGTTCATCATTTATTTTGGGTAATTGAAGATTATTTGGGGTTTATTTTGGAGGATTGACAATCTTCCATCAATCATCAAGTACTTCTATTATTCTTTGCTTATTATTTTGGAATCATCATTAGGTATAATTCTCTTAATCCCTTTTTAATTATTGTTAATCATCTTCATTTATTCATTATCTTTTGTCTTGCTAGTATGATTGAAAACCTTGTTAGCATATCAAACTTGATAATGAGTGAGTAGTCTTTTAACTAGGGTTAATGGGGAATTAGGGGAAACCAACATGGGGATTTATTCATGCTAAATCTAATATGCTTTCATAATTAATTTGTTTGCTTGTTGTGATTTCAACTTATCTTTTAGATTTTTTACCCATCACTTATCTTTTCAATGAGACTTGTAAGACATAAACCAACTCGAGTCTCATTAGACCATGCATATAGTTGGATAGGGAGGATTAAGTCGACTTGTAGGTGTTGTACAATCTAATCGATTCGGCTCTGGGACCCAAGCCTTCCTAGGGATTGTAAGATATACACTAACTCGATCTCATCACAACAATAATTGCTTGCATCTAGTTGAAAACATGTTTTTATGATCAAATCCCATGAATCCCCTATGAACCCATGACACCCTAGTGCTTTTAATCAATTGTTTACATCTCATTTTTATCATCTTGCTTGTTTATTTACATTGTTATTTAGTTTAGTTGATCTTCTATCTCAACCCAAATTGTGACACCCTTAGGCACGACCATTTGCAATCGAAAATCCTACATCAATACCCGTCCCTCGGGATCCGACCTTTACTTACCTCTTTACTAATAGTATAGTAGTTTATGAAGTTATAAATATTGTTTTAGTCTAGGTACTCCTAACGACAAGTAACCGAAAACAATAGTCTGACCAAAAATGGCGCCGTTGCCTATCAAGATTTACCGCTTGAATGTTCATAGGCCAAATTACCTTCTCCCACTCTCCGAGAAAGCCGAATACATTATTCAACACCAAGGGGAAGAAGTTGCTGAGCCCTCCTCCTCCATTATCACCCCACCTTACCCATTAATCTACCAAGAGTTTAAACCCGAAAATGCTAAGGCGGGAAACGACTACTTGACTCTATTGATGAAGGAAATGCATAAACAAGCTTATGAAGATAGATTTGATGCTTACAAAGCACAATATCCGCCCCTCCTACATCTTGCTAGGCAAGGACTTCTCTATCCATCTTGTCCTTTGCCTAGTTTGGCGGATAAGGAGGTCTTCTTTCCTAGCACTTATAGAGGTGGTAGACCGGGTGAAGAGGAGATGGTTGTTGATGAGAGTGGTGAGCAAGAAGGTGAAGATGAAGAAGAGAATGAAGAAGAGGAATAAGAGGGAAGTGAAAGTGAGAATGGTGATAACTCCACATCCATGGAGGTTGATGATGCCTCAAGTGAGGAGGTTGATGATGATGATGACGCCATGGGAGGAGATTGAGGACTAGCAAACTCTTGGGAGGATTCTACATTCTTACACCTCCTTTATGGTTTGTCTACTTCTCTTGTTTTTCTTATAATTTTTTTATCTTGATCATGATTTGTGGAGTCCTAGCATCATCTAGAGGACTAACACCTCGATTCCATTGAGGTGTTCATTTTATTGTTCCCATTTTCAAAATCCAAAATGACAAATTTTAGTTTCATGCATAACATTTTTGTGCATGAACTCCCCCAAAATTTTTGACATTAGAAATAGTGTCTATTTTGGTTTGGGGAAGTTTATGCATATGCATTGGGAGCTAATCTAAATTATGCTCTCCACCATAACAAAAACTCATGCATCATGTAGTATAGTTTAGTTTGCATTTAGCTTAGAAATCATGCATTTTCATATAAATTGCATAATTTCCTATCGTATTGGCCATTGAGAACAATGCCCATACTAGTGTGGGGATGGGAAATTCTAACTTAACTTTTTAAACAAAAATTGAAAAAAATTGAAAAATTTCGAAAAATACATAAAAAATTAAAAAATTGAAAAATCCAAAAACATGTTCATTTCCTTTGTAGTGTAGTCTTGTATATATTGTTTGTATATATTGTGTTTGTTCATCCTTTTTCACATTGATCGACTACGCCACATCCGAGACATGAGGATATAGAAGACCGCATGGTATGATCTTTCCAATCTCCTTTTTCCTCTTTATGTTAATGACTATGTGGCTCTATTCTGATTGATGCGGTATAAACAATGTGATTATAGGATTGCATTTAGATTATTTGGCATAATAGTTGGTAGAAGCATATGCATTAGGTTGTATAAATGTTAGTGTGGACAGCGGGGGTGCCCACGGGGGCGCTTGGGAGGGAAGAGAAACAAGCGTTTGCATTTTTGTTGGAGTCGCCACCAATTTTTATGGGAAATTGGAACCGTTCGAATACCTCATGCCATGTCCAGACACGAAGTAAAGACATGAACACTAAGCAATCGTTACCCTTAGCATTCTATGTCTAGAATGACTCTCGTGGATGCCAATGAACACGGGTGTTCACGGAGATCTGGAGTAAGGGGTGAGGGTACGTATTAGGAAGCTCTTTTGATCGAACACCTAATCCCGCCCGCCTCGATAGCGGCCTCTACTAATGATTAGGGAAGTTATTCGTACTTGATATATCGTCGATTATATGCATGCAATGCAACATCCAAATTTTAATCCTAGCATGTGAGAATTAGACTAAGTCGGTGAACACGTAATTAGCATACAATTAATGTCAAAGTTGGATTTAATGTTCAATTACATGCGAAAACATACAAATGATACAAAGAGATATGAATACAATAAAGGAAAATTACAATGATGAAAATTACAATAATTACAATGGATTTAGCGATTTATGTCGAAAATACCTTTAAGACGGATAATTTGAGAAAACGAATAAAAGAACGAATAATTAACGAACAAAACAGAAGGTGATAATACGAATAATAACTAATTATACGTAAGCTAAATAAACTAGGTCAAGGCAAAAACGGAGTTCAGGGACAGAATTCAACCCGGAACAGGCGCAGCAGAGCTGCGTCTCTTGGAATAGGCGCAGCAGTTGCTGCGTCTGTTCCTGACCTGAATTCTGGCTGTGAAGCCGGAATTGCGAATTGTTAATATCAATTGGTAAATTTAATAATTGATTAATTTATTTACTCGGATGAAAGTGATTAATAGGTTATTTACATGTGATTAATGGGTCATAAAGCAATAAAACATGAATGAGACGGAATTAAAGATGGATTAATTACATGAATGAACGATTAATTAGTGACATGGGTGAATGAAATAAACTAAACAAGATGTATTGATGACAAATTAATGACGAATATGACAATGAACAGATGAAAATATATCAAAGAAGTGAATTACAGAAACTCAATATGAACAAATCGAATTTCTACAACCCGGATTGATTTTAATGACGAAAACCCGCAAATATGAGATTATAAGGGATTTAAGTCGGGTTTTAGTGACGAGTTAAACATGTGAATGAATGATAAATGATATACATGTGAAATTAGTATGTGATTATATCAAAGAATTAACAAGAACAAACAAAAACAAATAAACACGACGAATTACAGAGGACGAAGGAAGACGAAAGGAAGCAGGAACTACGGCAGCCTCACGAAGAGGCGCAGCAGGAACTGCGCTCCTTCGAAGAGGCGCAGCAGTTACTGCGTCCTTTCTCAACGGTTTGTCTTCTGGAATCCGTAAAAAGGGGTTTTAAACGAGGTTTTAGAAATCGGTTTTAATTGGTATTTTTGACATAAATCTTACATTGATAATTACAAAAAGTAAATACAATAAATAAATAAGGATTATACACCCTCAGACTTACATGTTTGACGAAACGAGAAGGACTAAGATATCGATTAGTGATGCTCAACGCGAATGTAAAGAAAGTGCCCTCGTAAGAGGAAAACGAATAGATTAATTAAGTTGATTGATGTGGAGTTGGTCAAATTGGTCGGTCATGCAAACGAGGCTGGTACTCAGAAGGATCCGAGCTTACGTGGTCGAATGTTCAAGCACGTAGACGCCAAAAAGTAAGAACAAAGGTCTAGAATGCAAAGGGAGAAGAGAAGGGCGGACACTCGCGTGAGAAATATGAGGAGCGAAGGCTCCTATTTATACTAATCACGTGAAGGAATTAGGGTTTCGGAGACTCTTTGGAAGTGAATCTCGGAAAGATATGAAAAAGATACGAGAAATATGCAGAAAAGGACCTGGGAAGAGGCGCAGACCATGCTGCGTCTCTTGGAAGAGGCGCAAAGACACTTTGCGTCTGCTCCCAAGTGGTTTCCTCCTGCGGAAGAAAGATTTCCGTGTTTAAGTTATGGTAGGACGGAATAATTTGGTTTTCCTTAATATCTTATGTGAATATTACGGGAAATTGTTTACCAAAGGATGAAAATTATGAAATATGGAATAGAAATATCCGGAACATTCGAACATTCGACTCGGGATTTAACGGTTATCAGAAAATGAAGACGGTTTTAGGCCCGGACTCCAAATGTACTCTAATTACTGTCAAAACGACCGTATCGGCACGTAGATGACAACTAAGAGGTAGACATTAATATTTGAGCAATCACTTGACGATAAACTTACTAATTGTCACAAATTGTTCCGCGTAGCAAACATGCGGCCCAATCATCACCGGGTGGTTTGCGAGAGGTGCAGAAATGAGGTGTCTACAGAGCCCCCACTTTGACTGAGGGTTGGACAAGGCGAAAGTCAAAGTATAGCCATCAGGTCAATCGAAGATTACAACCTAACGACTATGGCGACGCGAGGCGGCTCAAGGGGTCTGAGCCAAGGACCTGTCGTCGGGAACATTTTAAAGTCTGTCGACTATCGGGGAGGGTCGTTTAAAGTCCGTTAGACTACGTAAGGAGGCTCGCCAGCCATAAGAAGAGATCATACCTGAGACTTCTTTCTCGAGATACTTCCGGAGGTACATGGGAGCTATTGAGCGAAGATCAGGCGTAAGGACTAAATAAGGTGAGTAGCAGGGCACAGGCGGGAACTGCTGAAAGAAGACTGCTTGGGTAGTCTTCGAGAAATAATCGCGAATAGCAGGACACAGGCGGGAACTGCTGAGGAGAAGACTGCTTGGGTAGTCTTCGAGAAGCATTATAAATAGCAGGACACAGTCGGGAACTGCTGAGGAGAAATCTGCTTAGGTAGATGTTAACCTTCATGTCTTGAGAGGGACAGTACGTCCGCTTACTCTCGCTGGGGACATGATTGGGAATTAATCTCCATGTCGTGAGAGGGAAAGTGTATCCGCTTACTCTCGTTATAATGAAGGCGTGTCGAATTCTGTGAAGGAATAAATTCTCGTTGCGACAAGCAAAGGTCTTGAAAGGAATAAATAATATGCAACAGTCTGCTGTTGGCTTGAGAAAATGCGGGTCGGAATGAAAGAAAATCGTCAAACGGACCAAAATGATAAAATAGCATCGGGGAAGAGGCGCACCAAAGATGGGCCCACAAATAACGAACTCATAACGAATTTTTGAAAATCCGTATGGAGGGAACACAAGGAAGAGGCGCAGCAAGAGCTGCGTCTCTTGGAAGAGGCGCAGCGCCTGCTGCGTCTATTCCCCAAAGTGTTTTTTTCTGCGTAAAAACGCGATAATCAGGAGGCTTATGTTCATTTGTTCGAAACATAATTTACACATTTCTCTCTCAAATCTTCACCATTTTCGCCAAGGTTTGATTCAAAAGCTTGCATTATTCATGACTAATCAAGGTATGTGTCTCATTCTTGCATTAATCTTCCGTATTTGCTCAATTTTGAGTCGAAAAAATTAGGGTTTATGACCCAATTAATCAAAAATTTGGGGCTTTACCCCCAAATGCATTTGCTTTGTGAAATTGACATTAGAAATGGATAATTGGTAATATAAGAAACGTAACCATGTATTTGTCTCGAATTTTCGTTGAGTTTTGAGCCTTTGAATGAAATTTGAGACGGTTTCACAGCTAAACCGTAAATCGCTTCGAAAATAGCCTTAGGATCGCCCATTTGCGACGAAACTTGATATTTGGGATCCTTGAATGATGGGTAAACTTTCTACCATCTCAGAATTTTGGTTTGTGACGGCTTTTTCAGGACACCTTTCTAGGGCATAATCGCTGTTATAACGAAATGCTGCTGAAATTTCGACTCGAACCCGGAACTAAGCTTCAAATTAGGCTTGACTTGACCCAAGTTACCACATGAGTGATCGGGTTGGTGAGAATATGGCCAAAGATGGCGAGAAAAGAGCGATTTCAGGGCTTCCGAAGGCTCGAAAATCCCCTAACCAAGGCTTGTCGTCACGTGACGCGGCCTAAATTTCCTTTAATGTTGCAGGTGACGTGGCTTCTACTTCTGGGAGGACTCCCATGGAGATAGACGTTGCTACTATCGAAGAGGCTTTAGAGCAGGCCTTCACCGCCGTGGTGATGGCTGCTGGGGACGAGGTCCATGAGGAGGAGGCTGTTGAGGAGGAGGAGGCCCCGAGACGGGCCAACGTTGGACGAGGAGGTCGTCAGCTGAGAGGAGCTCCTGCGTGGGCCGAGACTTGGGAGAGTAGGCACTGCTTGTGTGGGGCTGGCAGAGGGTCACCTGTCCTACAGGACGGTGAAGAGCTTGGTAAATAGGAATTCACTACTTATTACTCATGCTCTTTCATTCATTTATATCTCTTTCTATTTTCATTCAAAACTAAAGATAGCTTATTGTTTCAAATCACAATAGGAGGCCGGGAACATCAGGTCGTTCTCGGGCTACACGACAGCGATGGAGCACTACGAGCGGCTGTCGGCAGAGGAGCGCGCCATGATCGAGCGTGGAGCGTTTGGTCCTTTGGTGCAGGCCTGGAGGGATATCGCGAAGAGGAAGCAGCGGGCTAACTTTAGCCTGGTCCGCGCTTTCTTGGACCGATTCTGGGATACGACTTCCACGTTTCACATGCCTTTTGGTGAGGTGGGAGTCACTTTGGAGGATTACGGCATGATTTCTGGTCTGCCGTGTGGGACCGAGGAGGTGGAGTGGCCGGAGACTGCCATGAGGGTGGACTCGGCCGAGGCGAGGAGATTGATCGGCTGGAACTTGTCACCGAAGGCCGTCACAGTGCCGGGCTTGGTGCCCAGCTCCTACGTTCGAGACTACTTTGCGGGAAAGATCCCGGCGCTGGTGACGATTGACGGGACGGAGACGGCTCCTCCTCCCTGTACAGCTGAGCAGAGGGCTCGTTTGTGGCTCTGGTGGTTTCTGCCTTCGATTTACCTCGGAGACAAGGGCGAGAGGCTGTCGACGAAGCTTCTTCCCTTCCTTTCCGATCTGAGTTCCCTAGGGCGTTGGGATTGGGTCACTGCTGGCTTTGCGGTCCTCATCCGCTTCATGAGGGCCATGGTTCGTCCGGAGTTGATGGAGAAGGGGACTTCTCCTGGCGCTGTCGGACCTGGACTACTGCTGGAGGTATGAACCTTCCTTTAGACCGAAATCAATTCATTTCCTTATCAAATTACGAAAGATCGTCATTAACTATCCTGTTTTGCAGGCGTGGGTGTACTCCTACTTCCCGAGCCTCGCGCCCAAGAGGACGGAGCCGCTGGAGAAGGCCTATCCCGTGGTGAGGGATTGGGTAATGTGTAGGACGAAGAGCAAGCGTTCTTCTCACGGTGTCTACCGGCGGGATGTGAACGCTCTTCAGCTAGACAGCGTAAGTATCTTACTTATATTCATTTGCTTCTATATTGCTTTGATCATAAGAATGATTCCTTGTTTATCTTGTCCCAGTGGGTGCCCAGGCCTTGGGCGGAGTACGCTGACACGCCTCCTTTTGTGGCTGAGGTCCTTCGACCTAGGAGCTCGAGCCGGCTGCTGTTGAGGACGTCGATGGGTCCGGTGTGGTACTTGGGCGAGCGCTTGGCTCGTCAGTGCTCTCGGGACGTGTTGACGGTTCCCATCGATCCTCCTAAGACGATGTTCAGGGAGCCTTCTGAGGCAGAGAGGGAGGCGGACTTGGCTGGCGCTAGTGGTGACGCCCTCCTTCTTCCTGGCGAGGACTACTCGGCGTTCCTACGGGAGGTTGGCGATCGGCGGTAGTGGTGAGCATCTTTTACTCTTCCTCTTTACTTGATTTTTTGAGAACTATGATGAAAGATCACCGATTAACGAGAAATATTTGGTTTTGCAGGAGGTTGAAACGGCGGGCATCGAGCCCCTAGAGTACCCTGAGACCCTCGAGTACACTGACGCGACCGGGAGGACGACGTTCTCCGAGCTGCGTGACTTTGACGTGGCTGTGACGGATGCTGGCCTGGACAACTGGCAGCATCTAATTCGGAGGGTAAATTCTCTAAATTTGCATAACTTTTGTGTAAGAACCCATTTGATTGAGTTTGTTCAATTGTTGAGAACTTCTTTTTGAAAATGCAGGTTGCGTCGTCTCGGTTCGTGGCGTTGTGGAGGGTGGTCAACCGGCTGCGAGCTACTGCCGTCGAGGTACTTGTCGGCAGTCGAGGCCGTCAGGTATGAACCTTGTGCCTGTTTCATTTTTGATTTTTAATTTTCCAACTTTTCTTGAAACGATTGACATGAGCCATTTTGTTGTTTACAGGGAGACCGCGAGCTGGAGCGAGAGTTGACCCAGTCTCGGGAGGAGACAGCTCGCTTGTTGAGGGAGCTCGAGGTTCGGGACGCCGAAATTGCCACTCTTGCGGTAAGAGTTGCAGAGCTGGAGAGCGACCAGCCGTAGTTTTGTGTAGCTTTTTTTTGTTTGCTTGTTGGCTGTATTTTGCATAGTTGTACATTTGGACCTTCATTTGGAACATTCTGGACTTTGTTTGGGGCTCGAGCCCCCAGTTTGTTGTACATTTCCTTTTTTGGTTGTATATACGACGGCCTGAGTGCCTTTGCTGCTGGGTTGCGTTGCTTGTACCTGCAGGTTAGCTTTGAACAGGTTTGGTAGATGACGGTTTACGCCGTCATGCCGCTGAAATTTACATAGAAAATCACGCAAAACATACATTTATATATACATATGACCTTAATTAGCGCAAAGCGAGTGACTCAAAAGAATGCAAAAAAATGCAAAAAATCTGCCGGAAAGATGACCGGACGGTAGGGAGGGTTACCCCCTAAAAAAAAGAAAAAAATAGAAATCCATAAGTTAGAGGTGAGATGATAAAAGAATGAAATAAATGAAATTAAATCGAAATGAGATTTATTTCCTAAAATGAATTAATAAAAATGAAAATTCCTAAAATGAAAATGGAAATTATTAAAAATGAAAATTATTTCCTAAAATGAAAATGGAAATTATTAAAAATGAAAATTATTTCCTAAAATGAAAAAAAAATGTGCAAGTGTGGTAAAATTGCGAAAATGTATATGTCGCCTCGAGATGCGTGCCTGCGGAATTAGGAAACCTGAAACATGGTAACTTTCACGTATTTACCAAAATAATAACCCGTAGGAATAGGAAACTATTCGTCATGGAATTAGGAAAGATCCAACGCGGAAAATCACAGAAGTTAAGCTAAGGAAGAGGCGCAGCATGAGCTGCGTCCCTTTGAAGAGGCGCAGCAGGTGCTGCGCCTGTTCCCAAGTTGTTCTATTCTGACAGATTTTTGGAAACAGAAATTAGTATAAATAGAAACGTCGATGGAGCTTTTATTCACACAATTCTTCCGTCTCTGCTTCGTCTAATTACATAAAATTCTCAAAATAATCTTTTCATCATGAATACTTTGGAGATTCGCTTGAAGGAATGGGCCAACGAATTTTCGAACATGGAGAGACATGATATGGGTGCTTATAATTTTGGGTCTTTGTTGAGTTTAAAACTCATCAAGGTTGTTAAACCGTTCTTGGATGCTTGTCTTGACTATTGGGACCCGAATTACCATGTTTTTGCGTTCCCTGGAGGTGATATTTGCCCATTTCCTGAAGAAATTGTTGCTATTGGTGGGTGGGATCCCGAACACTTACCTGCCATTCCTTCTACTTCGCAAGGGTACAAGAGCAAATTTAGAGACTTGCTTGGGTTGACTAGACTTGAGGTGGACCGTCTAGTGACTTCGAAGGGAGTGCGAATGTTGGACTTCATAGATCGATTCATCAACAGGGCCGACCCCACCGTTTCTCATGTTACTAGGCGAAGGGCATTTGGGTTTTGCTTGTTACATGTGTATGTCTTCCAAGGGCATGTTGATGAAGACTTGAGAGGTGATCCCCGTCTTCTCGGCCTTGTTGAGCAAATGGATCTGCGCAGGAGCCCAGCTTGTTTATGCTTAGGAGAGATTCTTTTGGGCTTGGATAATAGGAAAGCTAATCGTGACCTATCGTATTTGGGAAGTCCCGTCATTCTGCAGGTAAAAGACATTTTTTCTTTTTTTTCTTTTTCTTTTTTTTGTTTTCGTTTTTTTTTTTCGTTTTTTCGTTTTTTTTTTTTTTTCGTTTCTTCTTTTTTTGTTTCTTTTTTTTTGTCTAATACCCGCTTTTGGTAGGTTTGGCTTATGGAACGGCTCCGATTGAACGAGCCCCCAGTTTGTGTTCCTTCCTATCGTGCTCGTTTAATTGCAATGAGGACTAGGCTTTACATGGTGGATTTCACCCGAGTCTGCAATTATTGGGAGAACAAACTGAAGAGCGATGATGGCCCGTTGATTAGGTGGATTGTACCGTGGTGGCACCTCAAATCTGTCACTGGAGTGTCTTCTTTGGATCCTACTCGGTCCGTGCGCATTCCTGGATTGGAGTTTATGGTGTGCATCTTCCCGGAAAGGCTGATGAGACAAGTTGGGCTGAAACAGATGATCCCGAAGCTTGATACCGTCCCGCAGACTGCTATGGCGCTCACTACAGAGAGCGGAAGGGAGTGGGCCATTAAATGGGCTCAAAGAAATGTATGGTTCTTGAACTCTTCTGCAAATGCCTTGTGGGTGTCGGATTCTTATCTGCGATGGAGAAAGGCTACTACTCCGGAAGAGCGCGAGAGATTCAGGAAGCGCGAGCCCGTTGACTACAAGGTGCGCGAGGTAGAGAAAGAGAAAGAGAAGCATCTGACAGAAGGAGAAGAAGAAGCCGGGCTTCGAGTTATTCATCCCTCGAAGAAACCGAAGATCTCCCCTGTCGTGGAAATGGTGATTGGTAAAAATGGAAAGTCTAGGCCTCGAGAAAGATCTTTGGTGATTAGGTCTGAAGTGGCGCAAGAGCGTCCGGCTCGAGGTCGTGACAAGAAATATGACAAGAGTGACAAGGGCAAGGGGAAGATGGAGGAATAGCCCGAGTCTTTATTTATTATTTGATTATTATTATTATTTATTGTTGTAATAAAAAGGTGGGGTTTTTAGAATCCTAGCCTATTCTATTTTTATTGTGTAGCGTACTATTATTATTATTAAAATGAATGGAATAAAAAGGTTAAATGGTTATGAAACCGTTGTGATTTTCTATTTATTATTCTTGTCGAATTCCAAATGCAATGCAAATGTCCTTCTATTTACATTTTAGATATAACGGGTTGTATCCTATGAAGGATTGCCTACGTATTCACTTAAAAAAATGAAATCAAACCCTTACGCGTAGTTCGAGTAAATGTAAAAGAATAATCGTTCTAAGCAAGAGCTTGTAATGAAATTAGAAAATAAGCATGAGCTTTTTGGCTTACTCTGAAGGTGCAAATTTAGTTTATTTGATGATATGAGGATGACAAATTTGTCAAAATACAAGAGCATAGTGACATTAGCATATTTCAGCTTGGCTAGGGGCCGATTATTTAATGCCACAAGAGCGACATGTGGGGTTACGCGAGGCGCGTTTTGTTCCTATTCTAGGCATAGTACCGTTTTATTTGGTCAAGGTTTGTTGGGTTTGAAAACTCATTCCCGTCTAGGTCAGTGATTCTAACCGCACCCCCTAGGAGTATGGATTTGACTAGAAATGGTCCGGACCAATTAGGTTTGAATTTTCCTCGTGGATCGACAGGTAGAAGAGCTCTAACCGATTTAAGTATTAAGTCTCCTTCCTTGATGTTCCTTGGCCTAACCCTTTTGTTGAAAGCTCGTTTGATACGTGCTTGATATGTTTGGACATTATGTAAGGCGCGTAGCCTACGTTCATCCAGGAGGATGAGCTCTTCATATCTATCCCTCTTCCAATTGGCTTCCGGGATTTGACTTTCGAGTAAAATACGCAAGGATGGTATTTCTAGCTCGACTGGTTGTACAGCTTCCATGCCGTAGGTCAAATAGAAAGGAGTAGCCCCAGTGGGCGTCCTAACAGATGTACGATATCCCCACAAGGCGAAGGGTATCTTGCTTGGCCAATCTCTATAGTTGTCAATCATTTTCTTGAGAATCGTGACAACATTCTTGTTTGCCGCCTCTACCGCGCCGTTAGTCTGTGGTCTATAGGGCGAAGAGTGGTGATGCCTAATCTTGTATTTGGCTAGCAATTGCTCGGTCTCAGCTTGGAAATGTGATCCATTATCACTAATGATCTCATGTGGGCAACCGTATCGACAGATGATGTTGTTTTGTATGAACTTTGCCACATTTTTAGCCGTGAGACTGGTGTAGGAAGCTGCTTCTACCCATTTGGTGAAATAGTCGATCGCCATTAGGATGAAACAGTGGCCTCCTGTTTCGGCTGGGGTTATCTTCCCGATTATGTCAATTCCCCAAGCAGAAAACGGCCAAGGAGATGTCATTGTGTAGAGCAATGAGGGAGGGACATGTTGCACATTCCCGAAGATTTGGCAATTGTGGCAATGTCTTACGTATTTGATGCAATCGGATTCCATTGTGGTCCAATAATACCCCAATCGTGTGATTTTCTTTGCCATCATGGGCCCACTCATGTGAGGACCGCATTCTCCATCGTGGACTTCTTCCATCACTTTTCGTGCCTGTGAATGATCAAGGCAGCGTAGGATTACACCAAGAGGTGTCCTTTTGTATAATTCTCCTTGCATGAGAACGTATTGGGAAGCTAGTAGGCGTATAGCACGTTGTCCCCTCTTATCCATATCGGGTGGATAGGTACCATTGAGCTTAAAATTCAGGATTGCTTGAAACTAGGGTTCCTGCGCGATCTCCTCTTCATCGTTGATTTGGTGGACATAAGCCGGCTCTGACCGTCGTTCGATGCATAAAGGCATTTCCACCATGTGATCTGGCATATTAATCAGAGATGCAAGTTTCGCAAGAGCGTCTGCAAATTGATTTTCTTCCCGAGGTAGGTGTAGGTGTGTCACGTGATCAAAGAATTGGGCAACTTGGTCTATTCTGGCTTGATAAGGTGCGAGGCTTTCGCTTCGAATTTTCCAAGATCCTGTAACTTGGTTGATGATCAAGGATGAATCTCCATGTACTCGGAGGTTTTTAATGCCTAAGCTTACTGCCGCTTGTAATCCGATGAGACAAGCTTCGTATTCTGCAGCATTGTTTGTCACCTCGAAGTCGAGTTTGACAGCAATTGGTGTATGCTCGCCTTCAGGAGAAATGAGCAACACTCCTATTCCAAATCCTCTTAAGTTTGATGCTCCATCAAAATAAAGGTCCCAGGAATCTACATCAGTTTGGAGTATATCCTCGTCTGGAAATGACCAAGTGTCTATCGTTTGTGCGTCATTGATGGGATTTTCTGCGAAGAATTCGGCGACGGCGCGACCTTTTTTAACTTTCAGCGGTACGTATTTGAGGTCGAATTCTGAGAGCATCAAGGTCCATCTTGCTAGGCGTCCGTTGAGGACGGGTTTCTCGAAGAGATATTTTTTGCCTAATATGACTAAGCGGTTAGTCGGAGTTATTGACTAATAATTAGTCAAACGCGATGTTGAGATAATTATTTAATACGGATTAAATAATACTGGCTAAGGCGAATTAAGCAGTTAATTCGTAAATAGAATATAAACGATTATATTTAATTAATGTATATTGAATTAATTAATTATACAATATTGTCTTTGTCGGACATGTATTAATATGTCGACTAATTCATGTTACTAGTCGATGTTTTATTATCCGATAACGAGTGACGATTTATAATTAAAACCCGTCATATACATTTAGCAAAAATGAGTCGGACCACGAGTTAAATAAGGAGAAAGTGGAAAGCCCACTCCCTCCCTATGTACACGGTTTGGCCGAGAATAACAAAAGGAGAGTCCCTCTCTCCTTTTGACCTAATCATTTTCATTTGAAGAAAAATTAGGGTTTTGGAGTATTTTTCTCTGAAATTCTAGATCTCACATCAAAACCTAATAAAAGCTCTCTCAATATTGCAAGGCAATCAGAGAGCAATTTCTAGCACAAGGGGCATAGTCTCAGATGATCTTGGGTGCAACAATTAGGAGGAAATCTACGTTGATTTCTGTTCATTAGGCCGAATTGCACAGGACCCGAGGTTGATTCTTTATCTTTTATCGTTTCTCTTGTTTTTCGTTTATGACAAATAATCACATGTTAAAATTGCGTTATAGTCCTTAATTTTAAGGGGTTTTATACGGATATTTCCCCACAAGTGGTATCAGAGCGAGGCCACGTAATTTTTCCATCGTGATTTTCATAAAACGATTTGAATCGATAATTTTTGCCTTTAAAAAACGCACGGCCGAACTGTTTTTTACTGTTCACGTCTGTTTTTTTGCCTTGAAAACCGTGACATGTTAAGGTTTTATCATTTGTCAAATCTATTTCGCGAGGGTTTTATTGTTTCAGAATTGTTTAGCTCTCGGTCGAGTGTAATACTACTCGATCGAGAGCTATTCTGTGTTGTTTTTACTCGATCGAGTACTCGCAGTACTTGATCGAACTTTTTAAAAACCCTAACTGTTCGATCGAGAAGTTCTCGTACTCGAACGAACAGCTTTGCTAATAAAAGTCCTCGATCGACCACGAGTTCAGTCGATCGAGCACTTTCTGTTTGGCAAACCTCTCGATCGAATGGCAGCATCACTCGATCGAGCCTTTTTGTTCTTCGCTCGAGGACTTTAGTGTCTCGATCGAGGAAATTTGTTTTGGCAGCGCTGAAAAATTATATTTTCTTGTTTTAATTTTTCTTTTGGCCATAAAATGTACATTATACGGATTTTGTACACTCGCTTGTTTGTGGAACGGTTCACACACGTACCATTTAGTTATTTTAAAGCGGTTTAAAGTAACGGATAGTAATGGATTAAAAATTAAGTTGATAAAAGCGGTTTTGTCACATAATTTTAATCGTTAAAAGGTGGTTTGGATAAATTTAACATAATTACGGAATTATGTCACGAATAAATTTTGTTTTAGTTGATGCATTTTTATTTATCGTTACTTTTGAATGCCATGAATGTTTTTATTACGTATTTGATTTTACAAACGGTTGTAACTTAGTGTGGCCTTAGTAGAACGTGTTACCGTAATGATGGAACACGGTCTTGGTTTTATTTTGAGATCTCGCATCTCCGTTTTGGATTTTTCTTTGTAATTACAGTTTTAATTTAGAATGTAAATAGGTTTATATTTTGTAAATTTTAAATTGTAATTTTGAGAAGACCAAAGATGGAGAATCGGATGCTCACTCCCGCTACATGGATCAAGATGGAACATCAAGACAAGCTTCTCGGGTCCAACGGTGGATTCCAAAGTTGTATTATGTTCATTTTGCTAGGATAGGCCACACTAGGGCTTTTATTTACGTTTTGCATTTTTTTATGTTTTCATCGTAACGATAGTTTGCATCATATTCCGCCTAAAACCAAACCACCTAATATTTGCATGAAAACTGACTCATATAGAGGTCACGCGTTAGTTTTCTATGACATACAGATGTCACACGTTTTTGTAAGCCATCACCTAAGTTAATTCATACACGTAATGCTAGATTTTCGTTCACTTAAAATGAATTAAAACTAAGTTGATGGGATCTTCCTTGTACAACCAAAAATTGAGAATAGTCTTTATAGGTCAAACTCCAATGAATCCCTTCTTCGTCGGTAGGCATAATATGACCCCTTCTACGTCGGGTAAGTTGGAACTGATTGACCTATTTTATCTCAACACTATGGTCACTCGTACGATCCTGTGATTATGGTGGACTAAAGATAGGATTTACGGAAATCTTTCGACCAAGAGTTCTAACGGTAGAACTAGCTAAACAGTTGGCTTATCAATTTACGGAAATTGAGTCTTGGGATCACTTGTATAATTCTTGAGGTAGATCAATTATACAAGTGCAATGAGTCTACACGTTAAAATGTATTTTAAATAGACTTAAATCACCTCGATGAGTTGCTTATTTCGTTTTGTTTTCCCTTTCTTTTTCAGTGTAGAACACGATCATTTAAACTGCTAATAACAAAATGGCTGGCCGTACGGACGACCCAATGCCAAGTGTCACATTGGACCGTGAGTCCTGGCTTCGGATCTTCATGAATCAGATGAATCAGTCTACTCGACTGAAGAATGATGGATCAAACTTGGCGGACTGGGAGGCGGCATTACGGAATGCCGCCATTGCCGTGGGAAGCTCAAATATACGATAGAGCCCATCCCGCCAAACCCAGGCCCCACGGCTGGAATTAACGAGATCGACAAGTATAGCGATTTCGCCATGGAAGCGGGTGCGATAAAGAACGTACTCATTTTTGCAATGGAACCCAATTTGCAGAAACGCTTCACAGCCCAAGGTGCAAACAAGATTTTCACCACGCTCACTAAGGAATTCTCGAAAGCACCGAGAATCGTGACCTATGAGCACACCTGTCGCTTCTTTGAGGCGAAACTCCAGAAGGGCCAACCGGTTAGCCCACACATTCTCAGCATGATTGAGAATGTCGAGAAACTGGAGGCACTTGATTGTAAGATCAGTGAGAACATCGTGATTGACCGCATGCTTCATTCACTCCACGATGGTTTTGCGCTCTTTAGAGCCAATTACTATATGAATGATTTGAAGAAAAGTCCTCATGCACTACACTCCCTTCTCGTACAGACCGAGAAAGACATGAAGTTTAGTGGGAGCCTAAAACAGGATGTTCTCGTTGTGTCAAACAAGGGCAAGGGTAAGGGTAAAGCTCAGCCAGATCTAGCAGTAGGTAAACCGAAGTTTAAGAAGTCGGGATCAGGTAAGAGTGGGCCTGGTGAGTCGAGCACCTCACCAGGCGCGACAAAGAGCAAGGACGGTAACATGGAATGCCATCATTGCCACAAGACTGGGCATTGGAGGCGTACATGTCCTGTATACCGTGAGGACATAAAAGCAGGTCGCGTTACTCCTGTTGGTATGTCTTCTTCTTCTTCTTCTTTTATTCATATGATTGAGATTAACCACGCAAGTTACGGAACTTGGGTACTAGATATTGGTTGTGGTTCTCATCTGTGTAATCATGTGCAGGGGCTCCGAAACATCGAACCCCTCGTAAAGGGTGAGGTGGACCTGCGTGTCGGGAATGGAGCACGAGTGGCTGCCGTCTCGAGGGGAACATATGTGATCCAGCTTCCTAGCGGATTTGAGTTATTTTTATATAACTGCTATTATGTACCCAGTCTATCCAAAAACATTATTTCAGTTTCTGCACTTGACAAACTTGGTTTTTCATTTGTAATAGAGAATAATACCTGCATTTTCTCATTACACGATATGATTTATGGCAAGGCAGTCTCCATGAATGGAATTTATATTTTAGATCAGACCACCAAAATATTGCACGTAATGAATAAGAAGTTAAAGGTTGGTGACAAAGATCAAACGTATCTATGGCACTGTCGTATGGGACACATTAATGAGAAACGCGTTAAACAGCTCATACAGAATGGAGCTATCTCGGCCTTTGATTTTCAATCATTTGGCACGTGTGAATCATGTCTCATTGGTAAGATGACTCGAATTTCCTTCAAAGGTGTTGGAATGCACACTGCTGACCTATTAGGACTCATACATAAGGATGTGTGTGGACCTATGTCAATCACCGCACGAGAAGGCTATAGGTATTTCATCACTTTCACGGACGATTTAAGTAGATATGGCTATGTCTACTTAATGAAGCATAAAAGTGAGTCCTTTGAGAAATTCAAAGAATACCAGAATCGGGTACAGAACCAACTGGGTAGAAAGATTAAAACACTACGATCAGACCGTGGTGGCGAGTATCTTTCACACGAGTTTGATCAACACCTTAAGGACTGTGGGATTGTCTTACGATTAACTCCACCGGAACACCTCGTTGAATGGTGTGTCCGAACGGAGAAATCGAACACTACTTGATATGGTTCGATCCATGATGAGTCACACCGTATTGCCTGATTCATTATGGGGTTATGCTCTTCTGTCAGCTGCTCTAATACTTAACCGTAGTCCGTCTAAAGCTGTTGACAAGACTCCATATGAACTATGGAAGGGAACGGTCCCTAACTTGTCCTTTATACGGGTTTGGGGCTGCGAGGCTTATGTCAAGTGGAGACACGAGGATAAGCTCGGCCCGCGATCGGTCAAGACATACTTTATAGGTTATCCTAAAGGAACATTTGGTCATTACTTCTATTCGCCAACCGAACAACGTGTATTTGTTGTGGCTAGTGCGACATTCTTAGAGAAGGAATTTCTCGAGAAAGCGAAGAGTAATAGAACCTTCGAACTGTCGGAGATTCCAGAACCAAATGCCGAGCAACCATTGGAGGAACCAGTTCCTTCAATCCCGGCTGCGGTTAATATTCCTGAGGAACCTAAGAGGTTGGGTAGAGTCTCTATTCCTCCGGACAGATACATTGGTATGGTCGAGGAACATGACATAGATGACATTCTGCTCTTAACGAGTAGTGAACCCGCAACCTATAAAGGTGCCATGACTAGTTCCGACTCAAAGCTATGGCTTGAGGCCATGCAATCCGAGATGGACTCCATGTATGAGAACAACGTATGAGATCTTGTTGACTTACCTGCTAAGGTTCGTCCCCTTCAATGCAAATGGCTTTACAAGATAAAGCATTCTGTGGAAGGTCAACAAGATATCTATAAAGCACGACTAGTTGCTAAAGGTTTCACCCAAGTGCCAGGTTTGCACTACGATGAAATTTTTGCACCCGTAGTCATCTTTGCGTTCCATTCGGATTATCTTAGCGATTGCCGCTTTTCATGACTATGAAATTTGGCAGATGGATGTGAAAACCGCCTTCTTAAACGGTTATTTGGAGGAAGAGTTGTACATGGTACAGCCCGAAGGTTTCATCGATCCTGAACATCCTAAGAAAGTGTGCAAGCTTAAGCGTTCCATTTATGGACTTAAGCAAGCTTCTCGGAGTTGGAATCATCGTTTCGACCAAGTGATAAAGGAAAATGGATTTACTCGATCGGTCGAGGAACCATGTCTATATATCAAGTCGAGTGGGAGCAAGATTGTCTTCCTAATATTGTATGTTGATGACATACTCCTGATTGGGAATGACATACCTCTCTTAACTTCGGTAAAAGTATGGTTGAAGAACCATTTCCAGATGAAAGATCTGGGTGAGGCACAAAGAATTTTGGGCATCCGTATCTATCGAGATAGACCACGTCGGATGTTATCTCTCAGTCAGGAGTCTTATATAGACAAGATCCTAGAGAGATTAAGCATGACTAACTCCAAAAAGGGGTTTCTTCCTATGGCTCCAGGGGTGCATTTGAGCAAGTCTCAGGCACCAGAGACACCGGAAGAGAAAGAGCGCATGACCCGGATTCCTTATGCTTCGGCTATAGGATCAATCATGTATGCCATGATATGCACACGTCCGGACGTGGCATATGCATTGAGTATGACAAGTCGATTCCAACAACATCCAGGTGAATCACATTGGATGGCTGTCAAGAACATTCTTAAGTACCTACGGAGGACTAAAGATTGGGCATTGACTTATAGAGGCGATCAAAAGCTATGCGCAACCGGTTACGCAGATGCTAGCTTCCAAACGGATCGAGATGACTCGAAATCTCAGTCTGGATTCGTTTTTACTCTTAATGGCGCTGCAGATCAGTGGAAGAGTTCCAAACAAAGTGTTAAACAGATTCTACGATCGAGTCCGAGTACTATGCCGCTTCTGAAGCTGCAAAGGAAGCGATATGGATGCGTCAATTCTTACAAGGACTATCTGTAGTGCCTAGTTCGAATGACCCGATCATCATCTATTGCGACAATAGAGGTGCCATCTTCCAGGCTAAGGAGCCTAAGTCTAGCAACAAGTCTAGACATGTACAACGGAAAGCTCATCTAATCCGAGATTACGTGGAGCAAAAGGAGGTAGTGATAGAAAAGATTACTAGAGATGATAATATAGCAGATCCTCTCACTAAACCATTACGACAAGATAAGCATGAAGGACATGTTAATTCCATGGGAATTAAACGTGTTCCTGAGTTGTAGTACTCTTTTATGGATTAGATTCATTTTCTCGTGTATTCTATACGACATCATCGTTTTGATATTTATATATTTTGTTTTTCATGTGGAATTGTACGACAATTTTGAACACCACAAAGTGAACTGAACAAACATTATATTTTAGTCCTTAATTGCCCACGTGAGTGATAACTCGGCAATTATTTTGTGACGTTGGTTGATGGTGGGTTCAACGAGCCATAAGTCAAACGGTTGGTCGACCAATCACAGAGGCGAGTTATACGGATATCTCGTAGGACACAATTGTGACAACGACGTGGAGTCCTAAATGTTTTATAACATTCAGTGCCAGGTCGTGAATAGGACCTCCATGGTGATCCTAAGAGTCGATTCTTTTGACTATCGACTGTCTCTTGAGATTAAGGCAGATTTTGGGTGACTTTGGTTTCTTTCTCACGGTCATCCGTAACAGGGGGCCAAGTAGATTTTTTTTCGGGTCATTTCATGCTTTGTGCTTAGATCTAGGGTCGAGTTGAAGGAAATATTCAGCCTTTATCGGTACTCGATATTTCTCGGGGCCACTCGAGGAGTCAGAATCGAAATGCATGGCCATGCTCGAATACGGATTCGTTTTATCAGTTAAGTTACTCTCTAGTCGGGGAAACCACTCTTGATACAGATCGATTGTAAAATACGACCTTTGCGGATCCGGATCTGCAAATTGTTTTACATTGAGTGGGAGAAATTTTAAATGGATATGAGAATCGGTTATCGCACATACACTTGTACGGACAAGTGGGAGTTTGTTGGAGCCGGTGTCCTCCAGTTAGTGCGGATAACGTTATTGCACGTACACTTGTACGGACAAGTGGGAGTTTGTTGGGGCTGGTGTCCTCTACAGTTAGTGCAATGACATATAAATCTCTAAAAGGATCAAAGGGTATACTTTTGTATTATTATCAGTTGGTCCACGTTTATCAATAACGGTTGGCTTGCTAGATAAGTTTGACGTTATTGTCATACAGATGGCGGTGATCAACTGGTCCCTAAAAGTCACACCTATAGGATACGTTTGAGAGATGTGACGGTATGAAAATACAGTCATGTTGATGCCTAATATGACTAAGCGGTTAGTCGGAGTTATTGACTAATAATTAGTCAAACGCGATGTTGAGATAATTATTTAATACGGATTACATAATACTGGCTAAGGCGAATTAAGCAGTTAATTCGTAAATTGAATATAAACGATTATACTTAATTAATGTATATTGAATTAATTAATTATACAATATTGTCTTTGTCGGACATGTATTAATATGTCGACTAATTCATGTTACTAGTCGATGTTTTATTATCCGATAACGAGTGACGATTTATAATTAAAACCCGTCATATACATTTAGCAAAAATGAGTCGGACCACGAGTTAAATAAGGAGAAAGTGGAAAGCCCACTCCCTCCCTATGTACACGGTTTGGCCGAGAATAACAAAAGGAGAGTCCCTCTCTCCTTTTGACCTAATCATTTTCATTTGAAGAAAAATTAGGGTTTTGGAGTATTTTTCTCTGAAATTCTAGATCTCACATCAAAACCTAATAAAAGCTCTCTCAATATTGCAAGGCAATCAGAGAGCAATTTCTAGCACAAGGGGCATAGTCTCAGATGATCTTGGGTGCAACAATTAGGAGGAAATCTACGTTGATTTCTGTTCATTAGGCCGAATTGCACAGGACCCGAGGTTGATTCTTTATCTTTTATCGTTTCTCTTGTTTTTCGTTTATGACAAATAATCACATGTTAAAATTGCGTTATAGTCCTTAATTTTAAGGGGTTTTATACGGATATTTCCCCACAGCATGAGCACTGGTGGTTTAGCCAATATCTCTTTGATTCGGTCGAACGCCTTCTGACAGTCATCATCCCACATGGTGTGGTCTGTTTTCTTGAGTTTCTTGAAGATAGGCTCACAAATCATTGTAAGTTTCGATATGAATCGACTTATATATTGCACTTTTCCCAGGAATCCTCTGACTTCTTTTTCTGTTTGAGGTTGTGGCATTTCGATCAAAGCTTTGATCTTGGAAGGGTCTATTTCTATACCTCGTTGGCTAACGACGTATCCCAGGAGTTTGCCAGATGTTACTCCAAATGTGCATTTCTGAGGATTGAGTCTCATGTTGTACTTTCGTAGCCTTGTGAAAAATTTGCGAAGGTTTGCAATATGCCCTTCTCTTTCCTTGGATTTGACAATCATGTCATCTACGTAAACCTCAACTTCTTTGTGCATCATTTCATGTAAGAGTGTAGTTGCGGTGCGTTGATATGTAGCTCCGGCGTTGATCAATCCAAACGGCATGACCGTATAGCAATAGGTTCCCCATTGAGTGACGAAGGCGGTCTTATGCATGTCTTCTATGGCCATCTTGATTTGGTTATAACCCGCATATCCATCCATGAAGGATAGTAACGCGTGGTCTGCAGTATTGTCCACCAATATGTCGATGTGAGGTAGAGGGAAGTCATCCTTAGGGCTTGCTTTGTTTAAGTCCCTAAAATCAACACAAACACGGATTCTCCCATCCTTTTTGGGTACGGGTACTATGTTGGCTACCCAGTCAGAATACTCGGAGACTTTGATGAACCCGGCTTTGAATTACTTGTCAACTTCTTCCTTAATCTGTAGAGCCCATTCTGTCCTCATTCGTCGAAGCTTCTGTTTTACAGGTTTGAAACCTGGCTTAATCGGAATCCTATGTTCAGCGATATCCCTGTCGATCCCTGGCATGTCTTTGTAGGACCAAGCGAAAACGTCTTTGAATTCATTTAGGAGGTCTATGAAATCGGCCCTTTCGGTAGAGCTCAAGGTAGTCCCTATCCTAAGTCCTTGGGGTTCTAATTCGGTTCCTACGTTGATGGGTTCGGTGTCCTCTATTACTGGTCCCCCTTCCCCTTCTTGCAGTATTTCTTTGGCTATGTAGGGAGGTATTTCGATCGAGTCTGGGTCTCGGTCATGCTCAGTATCATCGTAAACAGAATTGCACTCAAGATAACACAAAGAGTAAGCAGAACCTGATTTATTCATATTAAAATTTGAGTAAAGTTGAAACAAAGAAGCCAACTAATCCATGGTAAGTGGCGGCAAAGGGACAGTGGTTGGGACATTTCCTGAACTACTGTGACTACTCGAGGCTAAGCTAGGAGAAACAAAGGGAATGGGGATGACGACAGGAGGAGACTCTCTAATGACTTCTCTAGACTCCGACTCTGACTCCGACTCCGACTCGAACTCATCGTCTTCTGGTTCTCCTTTGAACATCTCTCCTTCTCTAGTGGTGAGCTTGAAGAGTCTTCGTTGATTGTTTGTCCACTTGATTGATTTTCTCCATCCTTTCTGTTGACTTGCGTTTGTTTCTGTGATTAACTCGGTGGGGTTGAAGCGATCGTCTTAAAGTATCATGGTAATGATCTCATCCTGCGCGGCCCTAACAAATCGATCTTCTCCGAACAATAGGCTAACAGCTTGTTCGTCTAAGCAAGGTGCTTGACGGGTTTTGACGGTAGGAACCGTTTCTGGAGGGATAAAGTAGCAATCGTGAAAGATCTCGATTCTGGCTAGCTTCCTCTCGAGATAATGCCAAGGCTCGGGAAATCCGGGAAAGAGTTCTAGACTTCCTTCTTGAACAAAGTGCCCATTTAGAGTAGGGAGATAGGGTCGCATTTGGACTCCTACATGTTTACGGTTTTGGACTTGAGCAAGCATTTCGAGAACCTCTTTTTTAGTGGGTTTATACCCTAGTCCAAGTGGTATCCTCTTTGAGTTGCCTTCCTTATATGGTGCGAAGGTGTTTCTTCGGGTAGGGTTCAAAGGCATTCCAGGGAAGTATCCCTGGGTTTTAAGCATGTGGTTGACCACCAAGTTGGAGTAGGGATCATAGTATAAGGGTGCCAACTCACTTTCTATGACACTTATGCTTTGGAAGCCCCCAAGTTCGTATACGGGATCTGCAAGGACTTGATTGTTCGACTGTTTTTCGATTATTGCCTTGATGGGTGACGAAGTGATCGTCACTACTTTGCCATTTAGTGGGATTTTGATCTTTTGATGAAGAGTGGATGTTACTGCTTTGGAAGCATGAATCCAAGGCCTTCCCAGAAGTATGTTGAAGGAAGCTTCGATGTCCACTATTTGGAAGTTAACCTTTCGCTCAATTGGCCCTGTGGCTATGGTTAGGTTAACAAGTCCTACCACCTTTCGTCGTGTACCATCATATGCACGCACACCTTGATTGGTAGGGGTCCAATCCGACTCTTTCATGCCTAATTTGTATGCCGTTTTGAGGGGTATGACGTTGACCGCGGAGCCATAATCTACCAGGGTGTCATTGGCACGTTCTTCTTTAGACAAATTACAGTGATGTAGAGAGCTAAATAGTGACTAGCGCCAAAAGGTGGTAAATCTTCGTCTGAGAAAGTAATAGGATTACTTAGCTTTGGTGGTTCTTGGAAGACCAAGTTGACTACATCTTCAGGTGTCGAGTTATGTGCTACATTTAGTTTAGCTAGAGCTTGCAGTAAAGCTTGGCGATGTGGGACTGAGCTTGCTATTAATTGCCAGACTGAAAGATCAGCCTTCGTTTTCTGTAATTGCCTGAGAAAATGGTCAGTGGAGTCCTCTTCGTTATCATCTGGTGTGACAACGTTGGTTGGACCGTTTTGAGTAGTGCTTTGATATGGACGACCCGAGCGAGTTAGGTGGTCCACATCTTGGTCTTCATCATTTTGGACTATTTCCTTGACTAGGGAGTTCTCAATGAGGTACTCGTCCTCGTCATCGTCGGCCTAAACTCCATTGATTGTAGCTAGTTTCCTCATTCTCATGATTTCATCCTCTAGTCGTATGATTTGGTCGACTAGTTTATCAACCACGGTGACTACTTCTTGCATAGTAGCATTTTGAGAGAAGATTAGCGGCACATGTTCTTTGGGTGTTGCGTTGGGATCGCGTAAAGTTGTCACCATATTTTCTAATTCCCAAACTTGCCTATCTACACTCCTTGCCCATGTGATGAAGTCGGAAATGGTAGGGGAGATAGTAGAGTAGAACCCTTCATTCTCGATGGCATGGATATAGTTTTCGACTGGAGAAATGAGGTGTGAGCAATCTAAGGTAGATTCGTCACTTGTAATCACTAGAACTCCAAGAGGATTCTGAATGTTGTTGGGTTTTCCTCATGGCGGTATTGGCAATCGACGATCTTCAATCATGTCATGAAGCACATTTTTCAACTTATAGCATTTTTCTGTGTCGTGCCCCTTGCCCCTATGGTATTCACAGTATGAGTTCTCGTCCCAGAATTTGGATTTCCTTTCGGGTTCGGGAGTAGGCCCAATGGGTTGGAGTTTACCTTGCTTCATTAACCTTTTTAGAGCGTTGGAGTAAGTGTCCCCAAGATTTGTGAATTTCCTTGGTGGGGTAGTTTTCTTGGATGGCTCGAGAAGGTTAACTTCATATGTCTTGCTAGTAGAGCCGTATGAACGACTTGTTGAGCCTTGATATCCTCGACCTGCCGTTTTGGACAAGAGTCCTTTACGGATGTCATCTTCGATCCTTGTCCCTAGTACGGTTAAGTCTTTGAAAGTTTTGATGTTTTGGTATCTCAAATGACTGGCATAGATGGGTTTGAGATTGTCCACAAACTTCTCCACAAGGGTGCCCTTATCCGGACGTTCAACTAGTTGGGTACTAGTCTTCCTCCACCTACTTAGGAAGTCGGTGAATCCTTCTTTGTCATTTTGGGTAAGAACCTCTAGAGTGCACATGTTAACTTGGATCTCGGCATTATCCGCATAATGCTTAGAAAACTCGATCACGACATCTTCCCAAGTAGCGACCTTCTTGTGTTCTAAGGAGTAGAACCATTGCTTCGGGATGGTATCAAGAGATGAAGGAAAGATCCTTAAGAACATCTCGGGTTTGATGCCTTTGATAGACATGTAATCCTTGAAGGCACGGATGTGGTTCAAAGGGTTCTCGTGCCCCCTGAATTTAGGGATATCTGTCATATTGAAGTTGGTTGGCAATTTGGAATTGACGGCCTCATACTTGCGATTGTTCTCCCTATAAATGTCATCCCCCTTAAGGTACATCAATTGCTCCTCTAAGTATTGGAGTCTTTTCTCAGCTACAGTCATCCCCATGAGAGGATTTTCATCCCTGGATTCATTCTCGGAGTCACCTATTACTTCACTTTCATGAGGGGGCAACCTCCCCTCTACGGCATAGATCCGGCCCTCGATGGTCTCAAGGCGGTCATAGACTTGGTCTTGGGTAACTTGCATTTGGGCTAGCGCGGCTAGGATTCGATCATTACCATCTTGAAGTTGGTGGAGGTTTGTTTCACTGGATCCAGGCATCTTGAAAACTGGATAAGAGATCGACGCAAATCAAAAAACGATCGACCATTCTAACACACTTGCTAAAAGGAGAAACGTTTTGACTCGTGAAGTGGGTGTGTGCCACTTGTGTTGAGTGAGCTTTGAAGAAAGGACATGAATTTTGAAAATGTGTGTCCTAGTCAACTATAATGTAGTTGTAGGAGTGGACTCAAAGTGAGGTTTTGAAATGGGCTTGTGGCCCGAATTTTGACACGACAAACGGGCAGAGTTTTGACTTGGTTTTGCGCTAATTGAACGCCTATTTTTCGAAATTTTGATTTAAAAGAAGGGTTTTGATTTTTGCAAAATCGTCATGGTTTTGTTTGGAAATGGTGATCACGTAAGGTACAAACATTTATACAAGCATTATAACGGGATGTTGAGTGCATTTAAAAGGGTTTTGGTTTAAAGGGTGGGTTGTCATACCGAACCATCAAACCCGAAGTCTGTGGAGAGGCTCGTACCAAACAAGAGTAAGGCCGATTCCTAGTTCATTTCCTCAAGTAGTGAAGGCCCTTGATACAAACAAGAGTAAGCATCATGGTATGGATGACGGCAATCGCTATCCATCCTTAGGCCCAAATAAGAATTAGGACCGTTTAGACGGGACGATTGGTCGAATGGGTTGGGTTGGGCCTAGGAAGGCCGAATAAACGATCTAGGAAGACCGAGTTATGAAAACCGACAATTGTCTTGTACAAACTATTCCCTAACCTTGTTCAAGTTTCACCCTTGCTACACGTAAGTGTATTATCCCCAGCGGAGTCGCCAAACTGTGGACAGCGGGGGTGCCCACGGGGGCGCTTGGGATGAAAGAGAAACAAGCGTTTGCATTTTTGTTGGAGTCGCCACCAATTTTTATGGGAAATTGGAACCGTTTGAATACCTCATGCCATGTCCAGACACGAAGTAAAGACATGAACACTAAGCAATCGTTACCCTTAGCATTCTATGTCTAGAATGACTCTCGTGGATGTCAATGAACACGGGTGTTCACGGAGATCTGGAGTAAGGGGTGAGAGTACGTATTAGGAAGCTCTTTTGATCGAACACCTAATCCCGCCCGCCTCGATAGCGGCCTCTACTAATGATAAGGGAAGTTATTCGTACTTTATATATCGTCGATTATATGCATACAATGCAACATCCAAGTTTTAATCCTAGCATGTGAGAATTAGACTAAGTCGGTGAACACGTAATTAGCATACAATTAATGTCAAAGTTGGATTTAATGTTCAATTACATGCGAAAACATACAAATGATACAAAGAGATATGAATACAATAAAGGAAAATTACAATGATGAAAATTACAATAATTACAATGGATTTAGCGATTTATGTCGAAAATACCTTTAAGACGGATAATTTGAGAAAACGAATAAAAGAACGAATAATTAACGAACAAAACAGAAGGTGATAATACGAATAATAATTAATTATACGTAAGCTAAATAAACTAGGTCAAGGCAAAAACGGAGTTCAGGGACAGAATTCAACCCGGAACAGGCGCAGCAGAGCTGCGTCTCTTGGAATAGGCGCAGCAGTTGCTGCGTCTGTTCCTGACCTGAATTCTGGCTGTGAAGCCGGAATTGCAAATTGTTAATATCAATTGGTAAATTTAATAATTGATTAATTTATTTACTCGGATGAAAGTGATTAATAGGTTATTTACATGTGATTAATGGGTCATAAAGCAATAAAACATGAATGAGACGGAATTAAAGATGGATTAATTACATGAATGAACGATTAATTAGTGACATGGGTGAATGAAATAAACTAAACAAGATGAATTGATGACAAATTAATGACGAATATGACAATGAACAGATGAAAATATATCAAAGAAGTGAATTACATAAACTCAATATGAACAAATCGAATTTCTACAACCCGGATTGATTTTAATGACGAAAACCCGCAAATATGGAATTATAAGGGATTTAAGTCGGGTTTTAGTGACGAGTTAAACATGTGAATGAATGATAAATGATATACATGTGAAATTAGTATGTGATTATATCAAAGAATTAACAAGAACAAACGAAAACAAATAAACACGACGAATTACAGAGGACGAAGGAAGAAGAAAGGAAGCAGGAACTGCGGCAGCCGCACGAAGAGGCGTAGCAGGAACTGCGCTCCTTCGAAGAGGCGCAACAGTTGCTGCGTCCTTTCTCGACGGTTTGTCTTCTGGAATCCGTAAAAAAGGGTTTTAAACGAGGTTTTAGAAATCGGTTTTAATTGGTATTTTCGACATAAATCTTACATTGATGATTACAAAAATTAAATACAATAAATAAATAAGAATTATACACCCTCAGACTTACATGTTTGACGAAACGAGAAGGACTAAGATATCGATTAGTGATGCTCGACGCGAATGTAAAGAAAGTGCCCTCGTAAGAGGAAAACGAATAGATTAATTAAGTTGATTGATGTGGAGTTGGTCAAATTGGTCGGTCATGCAAACGAGGCTGGTACTCAGAAGGATCCGAGCTTACGTGGTCGAATGTTCAAGCACATAGACGCCAAAAAGTAAGAACAAAGGTCTAGAATGCAAAGGGAGAAGAGAAGGGCGGACACTCGCGTGAGAAATATGAGGAGCGAAGGCTCCTATTTATACTAATCACGTGAAGGAATTAGGGTTTCGGAGACTCTTTGGAAGTGAATCTCGGAAAGATATGAAAAAGATACAAGAAATACGCAGAAAAGGACCTGGGAAGAGGCGCAGCAGCCACTGCGTCTCTTGGAAGAGGCGCAGCACCTGTTGCGTCTGTTCCCAAGTGGTTTGCTACTGCGGAAGAAAGATTTCCGTGTTTAAGTTATGGTAGGACGGAATAATTTGGTTTTCCTTAATATCTTATGTGAATATTACGGGAAATTGTTTACCAAAGGATGAAAATTATGAAATATAGAATAGAAATATCCGGAACATTCTAGAACATTCTGACTCGGGATTTAACGGTTATCAGAAAATGAAGACGGTTTTAGGCCCGGACTCCAAATGTACTCTAACTACTTTCAAAACGACCGTATCGGCACGTAGATGACAACTAAGAGGTAGACATTAATATTTGAGCAATCACTTGACGGTAAACTTACGAATTGTCACAAATCGTTCCGCGTAGCAAACATGCGGCCCAATCATCACCGGGTGGTTTGCGAGAGGTGCAGAAATGAGGTGTCTACATTTAGTTGCATCATGGCATATAGTTGCATTTAGGAAAAAATATTTGCGAAACCGTCTATTTGGGAAGCTTGACAAGTGTATATAGAACCTTGTAGATACTTTTTATTCATAAGACTTTGCTTGTTAGAATACTTGTAAAACACCCCAGGATGTGTCATTCTAGTATCCTTTGACCCATGGATTAAGGCCTAGTCAAGAGTACCTTGTGGTGTGATAATTCCTTGGCTACCGTTTATTCCAAGGTGACCCTTGAAACCATGCAACTATTATCCATATTCTACCAAATTTTGTCATCAAAGGGAATGGGTGTTAGAAATCTATATCTCATAATACTCGACATATTCTTATATGTTCCATTTAATTTAGTCATAAAATTAATTAGATCTTATGCATGCAAACATAAGTAAATATAGTGAAGAAATCATCATTCTTACATTGGAAATTTCGGATTATTGGGCACAAGTGAGTTCTCCTACTCACTTGTTCTTGAGCTCTCCTAATATGGATGAACAAAGGATTCAAGTATAGAATCCCTCCCAAGGAATAATACCCAAGATAACCTCTTAATAAAATTAATATTATTGATACTAGAACAATATTAATTTTGAATAAAATTGACCTAAAAATATTGTTTTTGGTCTCTTAATTTTCGGTTAAGAGAAGGGAGAATAAGAAGTAATTTTATCTCTCTAAAAATCTATATTTTTGATGTTGAATGAATGAATAATACACTAGAATGCATATAGTGTATATTAGACAAATTATAGAGAAAAACCCTTGGCTTTTCTCTATGACAAAACCGGGTAGGGTGGGGTGGTGTTGGCCAATGCATGATCAAGTTGCTCTTCACAAAAACAACTAGGTTTGCATGGCTAGCAATTAGGTAAATGATTATGTTTTCCACTTAAATTAACCAACACAATATTTAGCCTAATGTTACGTTTTATTTTAAAGTACCGCAAGCGTACGGGTATTGTAGCATACGGGTCGATCTCAGGGAGGTGATTAATTAATTACTAGTTAATTTCCGACTATAAGTCATCTACGTCGAACAAGAATTGTCTAATTGAATAACTAATCTAACAAATTTAATACTGAATGCTATAAAATCTTAAATGTGATAAACAATAAAAGAAAGGTTCTAGAGCGATGGTATCACCATTAACATGAATCAATCAACGCCTAACCATGAACGAACTGCATACCTTGTCAAATTATCATTTCCGATGAGACTAATATCCTATTGAATCTATTACTAATTATTCCGTTTTCACAATATAAAAATTCTACCCAACTTGCTGTAAATCCTATTCTCATGGCTTATACAACATAATCAGATGCATTAAGAATTGATATTAACATGTCCCGATTATCACTTAACCCTATTTTCATGGGAAAGATCCAAACTTATCAAAGTTCTCTAAGAATAAACTCAACTATCGTTGTAGTTTAAACTGAGTAAAAATCAATCAAGCAAGATACAAACTTTAGAATCAATTCATAAGGGAAAACCCAATTCTCATAGCAATTTAACCCTAGAATCAATTTTATGCATTCAATCTAACAAAATCAACAATTAAGCATAACATTGACAAATCGAATTTGATAATTCAACAAGGCATAACTAGAAATTGCGCTGATTAATTCATATTAAAGTTCAACCGAACTCTAGAAAAATAATTACTCACTACTCATGATTATAACAATGATAAACATAATTGAAATAATAAAAAGAAGAGAGATTAAATAGAACTTAGTCTGATTGCAATGAAAGGAAGAACGAAAGTTGAAGTTCCAATCTTCGTCACAATACAGAGATGAAATTCTAACAAAAATCTAATAGAGAGTAACTGTTATTTTTTCTCTTTTTCTTACTGGTAATATCGTTGTCCTTAAAAGAATTTTGGAAACTGAATTTAAATAAGGAAGTAGAAAACCAGTTCATTGAAACGTCGCGTCTGTCGCTAGTAGCGAGTCTTCAAAAGTTGGACTTTCTTCAATTTTCTGCGTGGGCTTCGACTAACTTGAGATTTGGGCCTGTGATTATTAATCCATGACTTGAAAATATACACTAGCTCATAAACTTCAATCGGTCCATCATTCTAAGGCATCACTCCGTCTTCTTGTTCTAAAATACATCCAAAATGCTCCAATTTTGTACAATTTCACTTAAGACCATAATGCATGTAAATGTACCGTTTTTGCCTTAAAATCACCTTATATATTACTTTCTCATCCATGAATTAGACTCCAAATAAGTGCTAAAAATAGCACTTAACAAATTCCCCCATGCTAGACCTTTACTCGTCCTCGAGTAAAATAAACATATGACAATGAACAAAACAAGGTCTAGTGGACTCCCTTGCTAACTCACACATCGATGAACTCACAGCTCCCATCTTATATCTTCCTCACTATCTACTCCTATATCTTCTAGCATAGCATGGTCAAACACCAAGAAAAACAAATATACCAAGGAGTTAAGTCAGTGTATAACTCCCCCATGCTAGCTCAAAACACAAATCAGTCACAAGCCAACAATATCAACATCAACCTGCAAGTAAAGCAACATATCCAAAAATATATCGGATCACAGCAACCAACGATCCTACTCTAGCCTATTACAACGCCATATAATGGTCCTAGTCCTAACTCCTACTCCGTACCTTCATACACCGTCTTCTTATGTCGCCAACCACCGTGATGTTTACTATTTGCCCATAGTACGGGATATTATGGCCCTTTTATTTCTTTTTGCGGCTCTTTCTTCTTTTTTTTCTCTCATATTATTTTTTTCTTTATGGCTTTTTCATCTCACTTTTCTCACATTTAGCCTCTTTTTGCCTAGAATGCCCACCCTTGTGGGTTTTCATTCTAGCTAGGCCCCCCAATTTTTAGCTAGGTCGCCCTTTTCGGATTTTCAACCTAGCGAGGATTTCCTTTCTTTTGCCTTTTTCTTTTTCTTTTTTTTTTTTTCTTACTGTAATGAACGGAATACAATACATGTACAAAAGATGTAATCTACTCTCCCCCATGCTTAAACGAAACATTGTCCTCAATGTTACTAGGACACAAATACATAAAGGGGAAAACAGACACATACCAAATCATGGTTCAGAGGACTCGCCGTCCCTGGTCGGACAGTGAGTTGCCCGCTGAACATCTCGGGCACTCCTCTTCCTACTCAGTTTAGCAAGAGCTTGCGGTGGTTTATAAGTACCTGGTTGCATACCACCAGCAATGAATGTATGCAGACTTCGACAAAGTAACAAGACCTCTTGGACATCATCTCCTAACTCCTCTAATTTATCTTTGATACGTGCCTAATGTATAGTCTTTTTAGCCTATTCCAGCACGTATTTCTATGCTTTTCTATACTATTTTTATGGTATTTTGCCCCGAATTGGCTATTTTGGTGTATTTTGTCCTTTTTGTAGGAATGATCGCAAAAGTAGTGGAACCATATTCTTTTCTGTCCTTTTTGCATGCATTTAGAGGAGACGGAGTTGTCCCAGAGTAGAGTACCGCACTTGGAAGCACCATGGCACGCATTACGAGGCACTTGGGTGAAGACGTGAGCTGAATTGAAGATACAAGTACTCGATCGAGTTGGTTTCTGGTCGATCGAGTGGTTCCTAGCCCCCCAGATGCTCGATCGAGCTATTCCTTACTCGATCGAATAGGCTGCACCTGACCAAGTCCTCGATCGAAGAAGAAGCTGGTCGATCGAGGAATTTCTGCTGAGAAGTTGGTCGATCGAGTGGTTTAATCCACTCGATCGAGAGGTTTTCGGCATTATGGGCTTTAATCAGTCCGTGTTTTGTTTATTTCCGCATAAACACTTTGTGGTTTGGCTATTTAACCTATGTTTTACTAGGTTATTAGGCATTCTTTTTACTATCTCCTTTTCTAATCTTTTACACTAGAACTCACTGTTCCTTCCTACGTTGCTTTTACCTTCTACTGTTACTTTCATTTTCGGATTATTGGCTGCTCGGATTCGAGTTCTTTACGCCGGAATTTGCTTGGATTGTAATTTCCTCTCTTCTCTTAATAATAATTAACCTTCTTGTTGCATTAATTCCTTGTTTGCTTTATTTATTCCTTTGCCCTAGTTTATTTATTATTGCGTTTTATTATTATTTCATTATGTCATCTGCTGGAAAATTGTCTGCTGTTAGTCTAATTAAGAATATGAGTAGCTAAACCCCTTTCATGTTGGGATTAGGGAATCTGCGGTAGAATAATGACGACGTAGTGAATGAATTGGACGAATTGATTAAGAGACTCTGTCACTATAGCAATTTAACTGTAATTCCCGACCTAGTTGAGTGCACGCTTCTATGTCACCCATTAAACTGGCTACAATTAATCCTGGATCGAAAGATTGGACTAAATAGGCCTGCTATAAACAGTAGACTACCCTAATGAGGACGAAAGTTAAGTTAGTGGTATTTTAGGGTAGGAAGTGGACCGAAAGGACCTTCTAACATCCGTCTCACATTAGTTCGTCCGAGTCATTTACTGCCGAGTTGTTAGACTATCGTAGTGAACCGAATTCCCGACATGACCCTCTCTTCTTGATAGTTAAATCGTATTTTACCGTTTTTATTACTCTTAGTTTAGAATCAATTTTAATCAAACCCCCCATTTGTTACCATAGGATTAGAATAGACAGCTATAATTGCATTTCCTCCCTGTGGATTCGATACTCGACTGCCTCTGCTACATTTTAGTTGAGACCGTTAGGTTTTATCTTTGATAGGGTTGCGATAGCCGTGTCAAATTTTGGCGCCGTTGCCGGGGACGCAATTGTTCAATTTATTAGTTGTTTCATTTTTAATCCTTTTCGGTCTAAGGGACAACCGTTCCTTGGACTATTCTTATTCTCTGCTGTAGTTTCTTCTTATGCGCAGGTCGCAGGGTGGTCCACTACTGCCATTTGAACCAGAGATTGAGAGATCTCTGCACGTAAAGAGGAGACTATTTCAAGAGCAACAGTTGGAAGAAGAGTCCAGTTCTCGTTCCAACTTCTACGAGAACGAACTGTTCGAAGACAATCCACCGTCTTCTCCAGTTTCCAATTCGTCGGTTGAATCCGTTATTTTTCCAGACACTCCAGAAATGGCCGAAGAAGCGACCATTGCCAGTTACTCTGAACCCTCAGCTGAGGATCTTTACAAAGGATTCGAGCTACCAGGGGAAGCTCGAAAATTCGAGCCGAAACCTTCTTACCTTAACATGGTTGAGAAGAATCAGTTCGGTGGGGCTGCAAACGAAGATGCGGCAAAGCACATGGAGACTTTCATTGATTACTGCTGCTCCATACCCCCACCGCCGGCGTGATACGGTGATCGATAAAGGAAACCTTGTTCATTTTCTCACTCCGCGACGCTGCGAGAGAGTGGTATAGGGATTTAGACCGAACTGCTGCTGGCATAACTGATTAGAACTCATTGGCTTTAGCGTTCTATAAAAAGTACTTCTCTGCATCGAGGACTATTGCCATTAGAGCTCAGATAACGAGCTTCAAACAAGGGCCTGACGAGAATTTTCACGATGCATGGACTCGATTTAAGAAGCTAGTGCGTACCATACCGCACCATGGCTTCGAAAAGTGGAGTTTATGCAATCATTTCTATAATGGATTGTATGATGATCAGAGGGACATTTTGGATGCTGCAGCTAATGGCCGGTTCGCTGAAAACTTGGGAGCTACCAAAGGGTGGAAGATCATAGAAGATTTGGCCATCCATAAGGCTGAATATGGGAACTCGAGAGGAAACCAAAGAAGAGCTGCTGAGTCCTCTTCGTCGCCGCACTTGAAGCCCTCACCGCAAGGTTCGACAAGTATGAGCTAGGGGAGTCTCCAAGGGGGCATGTACCAGGTTAATCTTTGTGATGACGGTCCTTTCGTCATGTAGGAGATGCGGATCGAGGGACATGTCTCGATCATTGTCCCGATCCTTATGAGCGATATCGCCTTTCAACATTACAGGCAGAACAACAGTTACTACGAGCCAAACGTCCACCCCAATTTGAGGTGGACTAGCCAGAATGTACAAAATCCCACGGCTCCTCCAACGCAGCAACCATACATTCCTCCACACCAGAAGCAACAAGGCTATCAGAAGCCTCCATCCTTCAACCCTCCTAATCAAGGCGCATCATCCTCTAGTGGGGTGACTGAAATGGGTGAGATCAAGTCCATGATGCAAGCCATTACAAAGCAGCTTCATGCGAGTGATCAACAAAGAAGTTCAAGTGATCAACAGAGAGATGCGTCCATAAAGGCACTTAAAACTCAAGTTGCCCAATTGGCCGCGAATCAGTCCACAAGAAAGCAGGGTCATTTACCGACTCAAAACGAGAAGAATCCACATGAGACGGTAAATTTGGTAGAATTAAGAAGCGGTCTTTCTTATGAAGGACCGGAAGTGTCGAAATCAGACCCGAAGATAGCTGTAACTGATGATGAACAGTGTTCTATTAAGAGGAAAGGGCTCACGACAATTGAGTTACTCGATCGACTGAAGGCTGGTGTTCGATCGAGTGGAAATGGAGAGGAAAGCCCTCGATCGAGTAGTCCTTCTGCTCGATCGAGTGAACAGGAAGCTGAAGATGGTCGATCGAGTGGGAGTGTTGCTCGATCGATGAAGTCGCTTGAAGAAAGCGCTCGATCGAGTGAGCATGATACTCGATCGAGTGATATTGATGACGGGAAGCTTATTCGAGAGCCTGCTAGTGCTCGTTTAAGCGAGAAATCACCGGAAAGACCTCGTTCGAGAGGTAAGAAGCGTTCAAAGGATACTGAACTTGCTCCGGAAGACACTTTGGAGGCAAGAAACAAGGGACTCGAAATTCCTATCACGGTTCCCTTCCCGAGGCGGCTGCAGAATACCAAAGTTAATCAACAGTTTAGCAAATTTGTTGAACTTTTGAAGAGCTTGGAAGTTTTCCGTTCCGTTTGAATTGCCGACTAAGGTACCCTCTTATTTAAAGTTCATGAAAGACATTTTAGCACGTAAAAGGACTATAAATGACAGTGAGACCGTAGCTTTAACTGAGATGGGGTCAGCCCTATTTCAAAATAAGTTACCCCCTAAGCAATCAGACCCGGGTAGTTTTTCGATTCCGTGTCACATCGGTATGCAGTTGATTGATAATGCGCTATGCGATCTAGGCGCTAGCGTAAGTGTCTTACCTTTGTCTCTGGCTAAGAGACTTGGTTTGACAAAACTGAGTTGCACTAACATGACTGTCCAGATGGCCGACCGTAGTCTATCACGGCCATTAGGTATAGTAGAAGACGTACTTGTCCAGATCGGGAAGTTCTTTATTCCCGTCGATTTTGTCGTCTTAGATATCCCTGAAGATGCACACACCCCTATTATTTTAGGGAGACCATTTCATCCCCTTTGCCCGTGCGGTGATAGACGTCAGTGGGAAGACTTTGACATTTCAGGTAGGGGATGAGGAGCTGATTTTTCATCAGTCCAAATTCCGGAGAGCTCCCATGCAAGTTCAACCTTGCAATGCTCTCTCTTCTATTATCCCTATTGTTGACACTCCGGATGAAAATTTGGAGAATATTGCTGTTATTGTTAACCCTCCGCCTCTGATTAAGAGCAAGAAGGAGGCAAGTTCGTCTGTTGTCCTTACTGCAGGTACAGATGAAAACAAGAATGGGACTGTCAAAGGACGTGGTGTAGCCGTTATCAATCAAAGTGGCAGCAAGGATGCCAAAGAAGATGACAAAGGAGCGAGAACGAAGAGGGTTCGAACCTACATAGATGGGAACTACATTCCTCCTACTGTCGCAAATGGTGACTCAAGCTCATGGAAGATGAAGATGTCGGTCAAGATCGGCCGAGGTGACATCCTCGGTCGAGAAGCCCACGAAGGGGCTACTGAAAGCTGATGAGAATTAAACGGGGAAATGCCCCGTGTAACAAATTGTAATAGACAATTCGTTTGAATTTCTTTTTAAACTTTGCTTTATCGCGTTTTAATTAGAACAATTAGTTTAGACAATGTTTTTTAGCATAGACTAAGACTATAGACCGTTTTGCTACGTATTTGGTATTTTGGGATGTGTTTGGATGTATTCTATGCAGGTTTGGGGAAATGTCACGCATTTCGAGGAACTAAAGACGGAAATCAAGGTGCCTACAAGAGGAAGTCCTCGATCGAGTACTTATTGTACTCGATCGAGTGGAAGTTGGTTCGATCGAGCTGTCTGGTTACTCGATCGAGAAAGGCCAAAGAGGAACAGGTCGATCGAGGGGATGTCTACTCGATCGAGCAGAGGGACATCAAAAGTCTTCGATCGAGTGATTTAAAAACCACTCGATCGAGTGGTATGAATAGGACACGGGAGTTTTTCTATCTTAAAACTCTTAATTTTCCTAATTCTATTTTCTTTCTACCCTAATTTCGTCTAAACCTCTCCTTAAGTGCGATTCCCATTCCCCCCAAATCCCCATTTTTTTGCCCAAAATTATCAAATCCGTCACCTACATTCTATTGCTAGCACTTTAATCTTCAATAGCCCCTTATTTTCCCCCTCTTTTGTGCTCGTTTTCGCGGTTTTTAAAGGGGATTAGGGTTCGCGGGTTTTTCAATTGAAAATCCGCCTTTGTTTCTTGTTACTTGAAGTTTAATTGCTTTTATAGGATCATCATCATCAAGATGGACGCGAGTTCTCTGCCTTCTACCAGTACGTCCTCCAGCCCGTCCGGGAGCAAGTCAGTGGTCCCTGCTGTCACCACTACTTCTGCCCTGGTAACCACTATAGTTCCTGCTTCTACTTCTGCCCCTACCAGACCTTTGACCATGCTGGAACGAGGATTCATCCCTCGTTTTCCGTCTCCTGGTATGGCGCCACCCAGGCCACATCAGCAGGCTAGCCAGTTAGCCATCACCTCCAGCCCATCAGGGGCTACAGCTACAGCTACAGCTACAGGAGAGGGCGACCTCACACCTTTACAGCGGATGCCCACGGTACGTTTTACTTCCGCGGCTCACCGGACTCGGTTAGCCGCTTTACTTCGTTGCCCACTCTCCTCCACCCGTTTCCTTGCACGGACCGACCTAGAGATCTTAGGCATTTACGAGGAGGTCTGTAGTTTGTTGAACGGGACGGGTATGTCGGGTCTGATCACCATGCAGGAAGCTACTATTCGTACCCCTACGTACGAGTTCTTTAGCTCCTATTCCTTTGACACCGACTCTTATGATGCTGACCACTCCAGCTCTTGCATTCACTTTCGACTCCGCAACGAGTCACACCACTGGACTTTGGCCAGGTTTGGGCAGGTTTTAGGCCTAGTTAGTGACGGTCCCACCGACCCACCTCGAGACCTCCTTCAGCCACTTTGGGCTGCACTTTCTCACACCCCCTTCCCCTCACGGAAGGGAGCTCATGTTCACTTACCTGCCCCCCGTTACTACTTGCGTCTGATAGGAGAGACCATCTTTGGGCGACCTGAGCCCAACAACATGACCAACACTGAGCTAGCGATTCTCGCGGAGTACCTCAACATTGACTCCGGTACCCCGTTTGTTCTAAACATAGCCTATCTGGTAGCTCAGCATTGGAACGGAATTGGGACTCGGGTCAAGACCGCTGTTGTCTGTGGCGGGCTAGTGACTAGGATTGCCCGCCACCTTTACCCCACTGACCCTTCACTTATTGCACCCGATAGGGAGGCTTACCTTGACACGGGAGCCATGGACCGACTTCGCCCGGTTCCCAAAGGCGAAGGGGAGCGCGAGGACGTGGAAGATCTGTGGTTCCACGTCTGTTACCTTGCCGTGCTCTACCCTTCCTCCACTTTTACCGCTCCCTCTGGCCGCCGAGGGAGCGAGGCCACCTCCACCTACCTACCACCTTACCTTCACCACTACTTCTTCTTCTAGGAAGAGGAAGCGCGAGGCCGGAGCATCTTCTAGCTCTCAGACTCCGACCCAGACCCGGACCAGCACCGGCACCCGCACTCGGGATCGGATCCACACAGACTCCCACACCTCCACCTTCACTCACTCCACCTCCTCTCGATCCGCCTTTCCGGCCAACTTTGTCTGCCCTCCTGTTTTAGGGGCGTCCGAGGTCATGGACCAAGGGCGTCGTGATGCCGTGCTTTCGGATATGTGCAGGTACATTACTGAGATGAGACGGGATATGGCTTTGGCTGTATTCCCGCTCTACGAGTTCCATATCCGAGCCCGGCGACCGATTCCAGAGGGGTGGCCGCATCCCTCCTTCTACCGATACCCAGCGGACGGGTACCCTCCACTACCTTCTGACTCAGAGGAGGAGGCGGAGGAGACACCGGTAGCACGAGAGGTGCGATTCATGGGCGGAGCGGGCGGCACAAACGAGCGCCGAGAGAGGAGGAGAGTGACCCTCCGTTCGTACCCGGTCCGGAGGATCAGCCTGGAGATGACGACTGAGTCTCCCCCTTGTTTGTTGCTGGTTTGGGGAGACCGTTTTGTTGAGTTGGAGTACCTGGGAGACGGCGGTGCCGACGCCGAGTAGCTACTGGTCTACTCACTTCCCCAGTTTTCTGGCTGGTTTGGGGAAGTTCGCTTTTGTATGTACCTTACTCTTTCTATTTCGTCTCCTTTATTTTTTTATTTTGCTGGTTGTATACCCCCATCCCCCATATTTCTGCTGGTGTATGCTGGAGGACAACGAGGGCGTTGTCCGTTTTGGTTTGGGGAGGGTATTGCATCCTTTTGAGTCTGCATTTGCATTTGTTTTGCATTCACGTTTAATTTTCAAGCTTGCATTGTTGTTTATTCTCAAAAAAAAAAAAATCAAAAATAAAAAAAAATTAGAAAATTTCAAAAATTCAAAAACATTTCACGTTTATTTTTGCATATAGGTTGAGTCGGAACGGTAGATTCCCGTGATGAAATTGCACTATAGCTTGTCATATTACTTGAGCCTTGCACTTTAATTGATAGTTTTTAGCCTTGTCATACGCATAATCTACGAATTTCTGTTCAAATAATAGCTGACTGTTTAGACCTGACCTATAAACTGGCAAACTACTTAAAAATTCTGAGTTGTAGAGCCATAACTGGTGACATTCATGACCAGTTCATTAGGGATTTTGAGAGTAGTACTCCTTGCATAGCATGTTTGTCTCATTTGCACATTTATGACATTCAATTTCTCGTCAAATGCACATATTCGGGTTTGTGGTTGGTGTCACATGCAGGGAGGGTCTTGCAATTTCCCCTTTCTTTATATCTTCACCCATTTAGCTCCACTTTAGCCAAAACTTGCCTTTTTGACCCATTAGCTACATTACAAACTAAGCCTGCCTAGTCAAGCTAGTTAGTGTGTCTTTTGTGGTATGTCTTCCATTGCAGTTTGGTCCGTAATTCTTGCTGGAGTTGGTGTTTGTATTAAGGAAGGAGAAAAGAAAAAAAAAAAAAAAGAAGAAGTATTGAAAAAAAAAAAAGAAGTATTGAAAAAAAAAAGGAGAACGTGAAAGAAAAAAGAAAAAGAAAAGAAAAAAAAATTGAAAAATGAAAAAAAAAAACAGAAAAAAGCTGTGATGAAAAAAAAGAAGAAATAGAGATGGTGAAAAAAAGTTGTCCCCTCTTGTCAGAGTTGAGAAGATGTTCGAAGATGTACAATCGACAAGAGGGTTGGTTGTGTCAATTAGTTGTTTCAGACGATGTGTTTTAAAAAAAAAAAAAAAAAAAAAGAAAGTTGTGACCGTCTAACTCCTCCGTTCTATCCCACATTTTTTGAGGAGATTGTGCTTTGAGTCTAGTGAGTTTTGTGCCAAGTGAAGGGCACTAGTACTTAGTTTTTCAGTCAGTTGAGATCCGGATGGTTTCATTATGGTCCTGTTAGGAACTAGCTTGACGCTTTTACCTCCACTTTTCCATAACTTGTTTAGCCTTTTCTCACCTGAACCTCACTATTCCCATATTATTTGCAACCCTCGGCTGTGACGGACATTGTAGGTTGGAATTTGTGCATTAGTACTTGAATTGTCTTTCATTTTTGTTGCATGTATGCTATGTAGGTCACAGTTAGGTGAGTGACTGTCTTTTCTTCTCTCTTTTACATTTTACATTTGCCCTTTGCTTCATGAGAGAAGAGTGACCACGTGAGAGTCCAGTTTTGTTGGTCTTGCAAGGTCGATAGGTCAACTATATTTACGAACAGCTTATAATTCGTTTGCGTATTGACTGTTTGGCTTTAACTGTTGATTCTCGTTGCATTAAACTGGTTCAAGTAGACAAGTTAAGCTAGCTCTGAGTTATCATTTCCGTTCCATTAGTTTAGTTTTGAGTTTACTCGAGGGCGAGTAAAGGTTTGGTTTTGGGAGATTTGATACGTGCCTAATGTATAGTCTTTTTAGCCTATTCCAGCACGTATTTCTATGCTTTTCTATACTATTTTTATGGTATTTTGCCCCGAATTGGCTACTTTGGTGTATTTTGTCCTTTTTGTAGGAATGATCGCGAAAGTAGTGGAACCATATTCTTTTCTGTCCTTTTTGCATGCATTTAGAGGAGACGGAGTTGTCCCAGAGTAGAGTACCGCACTTGGAAGCACCATGGCACGCATTACGAGGCACTTGGGTGAAGACGTGAGCTGAATTGAAGATACAAGTACTCGATCGAGTTGGTTTCTGGTCGATCGAGTGGTTCCTAGCCCCCTAGATGCTCGATCGAGCTATTCCTTACTCGATCTAATAGGCTGCACCTGACCAAGTCCTCGATCGAAGAAGAAGCTGGTCGATCGAGGAATTTCTGCTGAGAAGTTGGTCGATCGAGTGGTTTAATCCACTCGATCGAGAGGTTTTCGGCATTATGGGCTTTAATCAGTCCGTGTTTTGTTTATTTCCGCATAAACACTTTGTGGTTTGGCTATTTAACCTATGTTTTACTAGGTTATTAGGCATTCTTTTTACTATCTCCTTTTCTAATCTTTTACACTAGAACTCACTGTTCCTTCCTACGTTGCTTTTACCTTCTACTGTTACTTTCATTTTCGGATTATTGGCTGCTCGGATTCGAGTTCTTTACGCCGGAATTTGCTTGGATTGTAATTTCCTCTCTTCTCTTAATAATAATTAACCTTCTTGTTGCATTAATTCCTTGTTTGCTTTATTTATTCCTTTGCCCTAGTTTATTTATTATTGCGTTTTATTATTATTTCATTATGTCATCTGCTGGAAAATTGTCTGCTGTTAGTCTAATTAAGAATATGAGTAGCTAAACCCCTTTCATGTTGGGATTAGGGAATCTGCGGTAGAATAATGACGACGTAGTGAATGAATTGGACGAATTGATTAAGAGACTCTGTCACTATAGAAATTTAACTGTAATTCCCAACCTAGTTGAGTGCACGCTTCTATGTCACCCATTAAACTGGCTACAATTAATCCTGGATCGAAAGATTGGACTAAATAGGCCTGCTATAAACAGTAGACTACCCTAATGAGGACGAAAGTTAAGCTAGTGGTATTTTAGGGTAGGAAGTGGACCGAAAGGACCTTCTAACATCCGTCTCACATTAGTTCGTCCGAGTCATTTACTGCCGAGTTGTTAGACTATCGTAGTGAACCGAATTCCCGACATGACCCACTCTTCTTGATAGTTAAATCGTATTTTACCGTTTTTATTACTCTTAGTTTAGAATCAATTTTAATCAAACCCCTCATTTGTTACCATAGGATTAGAATAGACAGCTATAATTGCATTTCCTCCCTGTGGATTCGATACTCGACTGCCTCTGCTACATTTTAGTTGAGACCGTTAGGTTTTATCTTTGATAGGGTTGCGATAGCCGTGTCAATCTTCATTCTTAGCCAAACGAGATTCAACTCGTTGTTGCCAAGTGATTGGTGCTGCTACTCTCTCTTCCCTTATCTGAAAATCATTACCAGTAGCATCTCCGTCATCCTCATGCTCCTCACCATCATCGTCTACATTCCCTTGTTGTTTAGGAATTAAGTAGCTAGCTACATCAGGGTCGGCTGTGATGTGAAATGTAGCAGTAGTAGGGCCGACAGGAAGTGAATGGCCTTCGGGGCGGGGCAAGATCAAGTATCCAATGTTGGTGGCCCAACGATTCCAGCAATATTTATTGTCAACAATTGTACACTGGATCATTTGTAGCCGCTTAAGAGTACGCAAATCAAGTAGAGGACTTCCCTTTAGCGGTTCCACAGTTGCAGGAATCTTAACACCAAAGTGTCTCATCAATAAAGTGACCATACCACCCAGACCAAAACTTCCGGTCTTGTTCTTTATACAACGTTCACATGCCCCGACAAATATTTGTATCCAATCTGGGAACACAGTGGCTTCAGGCATGAAAGCCCACATACAACTCATTTCAAATTGATTTATCTTTGTAGGTCCCCTTGCCCAAAAAAAAGTCATGGCCAAGACGCGGTGAATTAATCTCAAAGCTGGATGAGCAAAGGCAGGTGAAAAATCACCCTTCAAAGCAAAGGGCTGACCAGTAATAGCTTGCCAAAAAATAGCACAGTCGTTACCATGTAACGGGTTCCAATCTTTCACACCCTCACCAACAAAACCAAAGATTTCCCTAAGTTGACTGTATGTAAGTTGACGTTGGGTTTGGTTCAGACGAAAGGAAATGAACTTCTCACCTTTGGGACCAGTTGTACCAGTTTGAAACGTAGCAAGAAATTCAAGAGTGAACCTTTCGTAAGTCGGGGCATTGCGAGTTAAAAAATTTTCTAATCCCACTTTCCTCAATAGAACCTTCATTGTGTCAAGTAAACCAAGGGTTTCAAGGGCTGGTACGTCAAAGAATTTAGTCACAAGCACCTTTCGAGACGGAATATTAAGACGGGCTAATGTTTCTGCCTCAGTACCCTTCAAGTAAGCAAGGCCTGTTGGTACGGGAGCGGTTAACGCAGATGCGGTGGTAGTGGTTTTTCTCTTTTTAGCCATTCGGGAGTGTAAGGTCGGGTTCACAAACTCACAAACTCGTAAACTCACAAATTAGCAAACTCACTGCCTCACAAACTCCTATACACCCTTGGTACTCGGTACTGCAATGAATAACCAACAAGAATTCCCACAATACTTTAAGTGGCCTAAGATAAGCAACCAATTGGAAAAGGCAAGCTAATCAAAGGTGAAGGTGATACGTAATAAAGCTAAAGATCAAAGTCAAACCTTCAATTAACCCTTAAATGTTGAATGATTACTCCAATTTTTGCGTTCCCGAACACCCAAAGACTACCTTGCGTCCAAATCAGCCGGGATTGAAAAACGCCCAATTATTAGGGTTTCTTTGACAGTGGCGATTTTTTTTGTGTCTTTTGTGTAGTGGTTGGGTTGGTGGTCGCGATGGTGCTTGTGCGGCGCTCAGGTGAGTGGTGGTGGATATTGTTTCTGGTGGTGGGTGAGAGGAGAAGTAAATTTAGGTATGGAGTGGTGAGATGGAATGAGGAAACAATGAAGGGAAAGGGTCGGGAAATGTTATTTTCTCAAAAGACTTATTTTATTGTATTTTAAAATCTCTTTTTTTATTCCATTCTTTCAAGAAAAAGTCATACCTGTATACTTCGATAACCGCTACTAGCGAAAACATATGTTGCTAGCGAGGTTAGATTTCATTCTTGCCACTTGTTCCTGGTTCGCCCGCTAATAGCGAGAGTTGAAAGAGTATTGGGTCCGCTACTAGCGAACCATGTATACACGCCTTCTTGTTCAGCAATTACAGAGCCCCTGATATCATTACTTTTTTTTTTTTTTTTTACAAACACATGAAAATTAGTATAAAAATAAATGACCAAATAAAATACAACATCAGTAAATAAAATGACAATAAAATAAACACGGGTTGCCTCCCGAGAAGCGCTTGTTTAACGTCGCGAGCCTGACTCTGTAGAGATCAAGAAGATGGTGGAGTGACAGATAGTTTATAGACAACTTTCACATCAAATGGTTCGCCGGCAATATAATGTTTCAGCCGCTGGCCATTCACTTTAAATGATCCTTTCTCTTCAGTAAAAACTTCAACTGCTCCATATGGGAAAACTTTGGTGACTCGGAATGGTCCAGACCACCTAGATCGTAACTTGCCCGGAAATAATTTGAGCCTTGAATTATACAAAAGAACAAGTTCTCCTTCATGGAATTCCCTCCTTTGGATGCGCTTATCATGCCACTGTTTTGTCTTTTCTTTGTAGAGACGAGAATTATCATAGGAATCAAGACGAATCTCATCTAACTCATTTAGTTGCATAAGACGGCGCTCACCCGCACTCTTGTAGTCATAATTGAGGGCTTTAACAGCCCACCATGCACGATGTTCTAGTTCAAATGGAAGGTGACAGGCCTTCCCATAGACTAACCTGAATGGCGACATGCCAATTGGAGTCTTAAAAGCAGTACGGTAAGCCCAAAGCGCATCATCCAATTTAAGTGACCAATCCTTCCTTGACTTAGCAACTGTTTTCTCAAGAATTGCTTTAAGCTCACGATTAGATATCTCTACTTGACCGCTAGTCTGAGGATGATATGGCAAGGCGTAACGATGTTGAACCCCATATTTCTTTAAAAGTGCCTCAAACTTCTTTTCAGTGAAATGAGTTCCATTGTCGCTTATTAACACTCTAGGGATACCGAAGCGAGGAAATATATTCTTTTGAAAGAACTTGGTGACCACCTTAGCATCATTAGTAGGGGTAGCAATGGCTTCTACCCACTTTGAAACATAGTCAACAGCGACAAGGATATACATATTGCCATAAGAAGAAGGATATGGTCCTTGAAAGTCAATTCCCCATACGTCAAACAATTCAACCTCTAAAATAAAATTCAAAGGCATCTCATTCCTCCTAGAAATATTGCCAGTCCGTTGACATCTATCACAAGATTTCACAAATTGATTCACGTCTTTAAAAATGGAGGGCCAATAAAAACCACTTTGCAGAATTTTCGCAGCAGTTTTGGAGGTGCTAGTATGCCCTCCGCAAGGCATATCATGACAATGAGAGATAATAGAAGTGAATTCTTCATGGGGCACACATCGTCGAATAATCCCGTCAGCACAAGACTTGTAAAGGAATGGCTCATCCCAATAATAATGTTTTGCATCCTTGAAAAATTTCTTGCTACCGATAAGAAGAGAGACCCTTGGGTATAATCCCACAAGCAAGGTAATTCACTATATCAGCGAACCATGGCACTTCAGATGATGAAACAAAGAATAGAAAATAATTGATCATCCGGAAAGGAATCATCAATAGGCAATCGTGACTCATTCTCCAATAAAAGGCGGGAAAGATGATCACCACTACATTCTCGGCACCTTTCTTATCCTTAATCTCTATATCAAACTCTTGAAGTAGTAGGATCCAGCGAATCAAACGAGGCTTAGCATCTTTCTTATTCAACAAGTATTTAAGTGCAGCGTGATCTGTATGCACTATCACTTTCGAACCTACTAGGTAGGACCGAAATTTCTCAATGGAAAACACAATTGCTAACAACTCCTTCTCAGTTGTGGTGTAATTAGCTTGGGCTGGATCGAGAGTTTTACTAGCATAATAAATGGCATGAAGTTTGCCATCTTTCCTTTGGCCTAATACAGCCCCAACAGCATGGTCACTCGCGTCGCACATCAACTCAAATGGAATGGTCCAATCGGTGTTTGGATAATAGGTGATGTATGATGTAAGTGCCTGTTTTAACCTGTGAAAAGCCTCAAGACACGCATTAGAAAACACAAAAGGGGTATCCTTAGCTAATAGTTCCGTAAGTGGGCGGGCTATTTTTGAGAAATCTTTTATAAATCGACGATAAAAGCCTGCATGACCGAGGAAGCTACGCACCCCTTTTACATTAGTTGGGGGTGGTAGTCCGTCGATAACATCCACTTTCGCTCTATCAACCTCAATACCCCGATTAGAAATAATATGTCCTAAAACTACCCCTTCTTGTACCATGAAATGGCACTTCTCCCAATTCAAAACAAGGTGGGTCTCTTGACATCTGTGAAGCACTTTTGTCAGGTTTTGCAAACAACTGTCAAAATCAGAGCCATAGACTGAAAAGTCATCCATAAAAACTTCCATAATGTGTTCAACAAAATCTGAAAATATAGCCATCATACACCTTTGAAAGGTGGCAGGAGCATTACATAGGCCAAACGGCATTCTACGATAAGCAAATGTGCCGTATGGACAAGTGAATGTTGTTTTCTCTTGATCACTTGGATGAATGGGAATTTGGAAAAAACCAGAAAAACCATCCAAGTAACAAAAGAAAGAATGCTTTGACAACCTTTCAAGCATTTGATCTATAAATGGGAGGGGGAAATGGTCTTTTCGGGTGGCTTTATTCAATTTTCTATAATCAATGCACATGCGCCAACCCGTGACCGTCCTAGTAGAAATCAACTCATCCTTATTGTTCTTGATAACAGTCATGCCACCTTTTTTCGGAACCACTTGAACCGGGCTCACCCATGCACTATCGGAGATAGGGTATATGATGCCAGCATCAAGCAGTTTCAAAACCTCTTTCTTGACAACCTCTTTCATGTTAGGATTGAGGCGTCGTTGTGATTCAACAGAGGTGGCATGATTATCCTCAAGCAATATACGGTGTGTACAAAAAGATGGATTAATTCCCTTGATATCATCAATGGTATACCCGATGACACTTCTATATTTATGAAGAACAGTAAGCAATTTCTCAAGTTGAGTGTCATCAAGTGTGGCATTAACAATAACTGGATATGTAGAATTTGCACCCAAAAAGGCATATTTCAAATTTGAGGGAAGGGGTTTTAATTCTACTTTAGGAGGTGAGGGACATACCTTGGGTGTAGTCTGAACTGATAAAACCTCAAATGGAGGAGCACGATCATAGTAAGGGGAAGAATCAAGCATCCTAGAATAAGAGATCACTTCCTTGTCATCTGTTTTGGTCCCAATTAGACAGCTTTGTAGCGGGTCAGTAGATACATCAACCAAAGTGCTTTCTTCAAATAAGCTTTCCATAACCTCAACCCGATAACATACTTCCTTCAAAGATGGTTGTCCCATTAAATGTTGAAGCTTGAACTCCACCTTTTCATTACCCACGCTCATTGAAAGTTTACCACCCTTTACATCAATAAGTGTACCCGCAGTGGCTAAAAATGGTCGTCCAAGTATAATAGGGATCTGTTTGTCCTCTTCCATATCCATAATAACAAAATCACATGGAAGCATTAATTTCCCTACTTGAATGGGAACATCCTCCAAAATGCCGAGAGGGTATCTCACTGATCTATCAGCGAGCTGAAGAGAGATCAAAGTAGGTTTCAACTCACCCATTTGGAGCTTTTCACAAATATATAGTGGCATTAAGCTAACACTTGCACCAAGATCACATAATGCTTTTTGAATAGTGACATTACCTACCGAGCATGGAATGGAGAAGCTACCTGGATCTTTCATCTTCATTGGGGGCTTATTTTGTAAAATGGCACTACACTCCTCCGAAAGAGCAACAACATTGTGTTCCGTTAGCTTCCTCTTATTCGATAAGAGGTCCTTGAGAAACTTAGCATATGACGGAATTTCAGAAATAGCCTCCAAGAATGGTATGTTGATATGAAGTTTCTTCAATATGTCAATAAACTTGCCATATCTTTGCTCTAGCTTTTCCCTTGCCAACCGTTGAGGAAATGGGATAGGAGGATAATAAACCCTTGTACTTTTTGAGACATCCCCTTCTTTCTCACCTTCTTCCACATTTTCTTCCCCAATATCATCTTGAACCTTTTCAGCAGTAGGTTCAATTGTTTCTTCTGCAGCACTTGGTGGTATGGTTGGAACTTTCACCATCTCTGGCAATTGCTTGCCATTCCGCAATGTCAATGCATTTATATGCCCCTTAGGATTCATCTCTGGCTGTCCCGGGAGTTGATTAGGAGTTTTAGCCAGGTTGTTGACTGTTTGGGCAAGCTGAGATAATTGGGTATCCATGTGCTTTTGGTGAGAAGACATTTGTTGTAAAGAATTCGTGACAACTTCATTTTGCTTAGCTTGAGAAGCTAGAAATTCCATGACTATATCCATGTTGGACTTGGGAGGTGGTTGTGCTTGTTGTGTGAAATTTGGTTTTGGTTCTTGGTAAGGTGGTCTGGGCTGATTGTGTGGATACATTCTTGGTTGGAATCCGGGTGGCTGGTTGAAGGACCTATTTTGTGATTGGGAATTGGTTTGAGCTTGCTGGTTACCATATGATAATCTAGGATGGTGCGCCCAACCTGGATTGTAGGTATTGGAATATGGGTCGAAAGGTTGCCGACCATTCATAGCATTCACTTGCTCCGACATTGGAACATTTTCACAATCGCTGGAACCATGTCCTTCTACACCACAGAATTGGCACACTTGCATAGAGGAACTAGACTGGCCTGTTTTTAATAAAGCAACTTGTTCAGAGAGCTCGTCAATCTTTGCATTCATAGAATGAACTGTATCATTATTCACTTTGCTTCCTCGATTATGACGATCAGCACCCCATGTATAAGTAGTGGCTGCCATATTTTCAATAAGATCCTTAGCTTTTGCCCAAGAAACACCGTCGATACGACCACCAGCTGAAGCATTCAAACCAATCTGAAATTCTGGTTTGATTGCATTGTAAAAAGTCATTATAAGTTGATATGAAGGGATTCCGTGATGTGGACATTGACGTTGGAGGTCCTTGAATCGTTCCCAGGCTTCATAGAGGGATTCATGTTCCATTTGAACAAAGCCTGTGATATCATTACGGAGCTTCACTGTTTTGCCTGGTGGGAAGAATTTTTGGAGAAAAGCAGTTGATAGTGTTTCCCAAGAATCAAAAGAATCAGGCTCACAACTCCTCAACCATTCCTTGGCCCGACCTCGTAGTGAATGAGGGAAGAGTCTCAGGCGAATGGCTTCGTCTGTCACCCCATTAATTTTCACATTATCACAATTTTCAAGGAATATGTTCAGATGTTCATTTGGGTTCTCGGTCGGAGACCCACTAAACTGGTCTTGCTGTATGAATTGGATGAAAGAGGTCTTCAGTTCAAAATTATTGGCGGCGATTGCTGGCCTCTTAATGCTCGAGTTGAGCACAACTTTTGGAGCACTATCTTCAAGAATCGTTGATGCCATTGGAATATCGTGAATTACAGCGTCAAATTCGGGTGTAAGTTCCCGTTGGACAGTAGTACTATTACTGGTTTCGGATTTTTGCTTTTGATTATTCTTCTTTTTTGCAGCGTTACGTTTCCTTGCAGTAGCTTCGATCTCAGGATCAATGGGATAAGTTGGCGGAAAATCTCGTCTGCGCATACAACTATCAGAATTGTCAATACTTGCAACAGAAATCCAAAACAATGATTAAATTGAAAATAACTAATGACGTAGTCTAACAAATCGTAAACTAAACTAATATTAATCCATTACCTCCCCGGCAACGGCGCCAAAAACTTGTTACGTTTTATTTTAAAGTACCGCAAGCGTACGGGTATTGTAGCATACGGGTCGATCTCAGGGAGGTGATTAATTAATTACTAGTTAATTTCCGACTATAAGTCATCTACGTCGAACAAGAATTGTCTAATTGAATAACTAATCTAACAAATTTAATACTGAATGCTATAAAATCTTAAATGTGATAAACAATAAAAGAAAGGTTCTAGAGCGATGGTATCACCATTAACATGAATCAATCAACGCCTAACCATGAACGAACTGCATACCTTGTCAAATTATCATTTCCGATGAGACTAATATCCTATTGAATCTATTACTAATTATTCCGTTTTCACGATATAAAAAGTCTACCCAACTTGTTGTAAATCCTATTCTCATGGCTTATACAACATAATCAGATGCATTAAGAATCGATATTAACATGTCCCGATTATCACTTAACCCTATTTTCATGGGAAAGATCCAAACTTATCAAAGTTCGCTAAGAATAAACTCAACTATCGTTGTAGTTTAAACTGAGTAAAAATCAATCAAGCAAGATACAAACTTTAGAATCAATTCATAAGGGAAACCCCAATTCTCATAGCAATTTAACCCTAGAATCAATTCTATGCATTCAATCTAACAAAATCAACAATTAAGCATAACATTGACAAATCGAATTTGATAATTCAACAAGGCATAACTAGAAATTTGCGATTAATTCATATTAAAGTTCAACCGAACTCTAGAAAAATAATTACTCACTACTCATGATTATAACAATGATAAACATAATTGAAATAATAAAAAGAAGAGAGATTAAATAGAACTTAGTCTGATTGCAATGAAAGGAAGAACGAAAGTTGAAGTTCCAATCTTCGTCACAATACAGAGATGAAATTCTAACAATAATCTAATAGAGAGTAACTGTTATTTTTTCTCTCTTTTTCTTACTGGTAATATCGTTGTCCTTAAAAGAATTTTGGAAACTGAATTTAAATAAGGAAGTAGAAAACCGGTTCATTGAAACGTCGCGTCTGTCGCTAGTAGCGATTTATCGCTCGCTAGTAGCGAGTCTTCAAAAGTTGGACTTTCTTCAATTTTCTGCGTGGGCTTCGACTAACTTGAGATTTGGGCCTGTGATTATTAATCCATGACTTGAAAATATACACTAGCTCATAAACTTCAATCGGTCCATCATTCTAAGGCATCACTCCGTCTTCTTGTTCTAAAATACATCCAAAATGCTCCAATTTTGTACAATTTCACTTAAGACCATAATGCATGTAAATGTACCGTTTTTGCCTTAAAATCACCTTATATATTACTTTCTCATCCATGAATTAGACTCCAAATAAGTGCTAAAAATAGCACTTAACACCTAATACACCCCTTATTTCGGTCCATTTAAGATAAAATGGGTTCCATTTTATCTTTGTTAATTTGTCAATTTGTCACATGTCACAAGTCATATAAAATTGTTATGTATTTCTAACATATTAAAAATCAACGCATTAATAAAAATACGTCATGTACAAAATCGACTTTAGTAATTCATAATTACTTGTACCAAAATTACTTACCAATTTTAAATCACAACATCTTGTATTTATAATAAATTATTCATTCAAATGCAATTGTTTCCTTAAACAATAATTTCATCTAAGTAATAAAACAATTCGATCACTTAGACCGTATTTCATTTAATCAAATTATAATGAGATACGTAAATATTACTTCCAAAATTGTCCGTCAATTTTAAGTAATTTAATTAACCCGTATCGTCATACGATCAATTAAATAATCAATTAAGATTGTTACCCTTTAGGTATGACCTAAGGGGATCAACTGATCACCACCGTCGCACGACAGTAATGTCAAACTCTAGTCAGCCAATCATTACCGATATGTGTGGACCAGTTGACAGTAAAATATTACTTCCCAATTGTATTCTTAAAATGAGACTTAAACATGTGATCATCATGATCGACATTTGTGATCGCATTATTATCGGAGGACACATATTCCAACAATCTCCCACTTGTCCTCGACAAGTGTGCGTCACCAATTCTCTTGTCCTATTACTATCTCCCACTCAATGCAAGGTGTCTTTCAGGTCGTACTTGCAAGTGATCATATCGAGAGTGGTTTCCTCGATCTGGAGAATAACTGATTGACCGGATTTATCTACCATAGATATCATCCGAGCGTGGCCACGCATTTCAAGTTCATTACTCCTCGAGTGGCCCTGAGATATTGTTATAACCCTGACAAGGGGTGGACAATTCCTATCGCGCTTATTCCCTTCGACTAGCCACAGCCATCATAACCCAAAATATGCCCATTTGACTCCATTTACGAAGGTCGTAGTAACACAAATCAAAGTTAATCTGTAACTGTGCCATCTTAGGAGAACAGTCTTTAGTCAAAACAATCGACTCATTAGAATACTATAGTAGCTCTCGCCACGACTAGGCTATATAAATTTGCCAGAACTCTATAAGCGGTCATAAGGCCCGACAAGGTGTTCCCAACAGTCTGCCTATGTGATCGACTAGTCATCTCAGATGAATTCATGGCACTTGAACTTTCCATCAATCGCATCACACTCTAGTCACTTCGAGACGTCACCTCATGCAAGTAATTATGGGCGAATACAATGTTAATCCGTGTTCACTTTAACGGGGTTCAATTGTCTCTACAACCCGTTTGGATGTAACAAAGTAAAAGGTGAGTTAATAATAACTCAAACGACGAATGTCGACATCACATCTGGGTAGTCAATACCATATTACAACCTGTTATGTATATCGTAAGTGTGTAAACACTAGTCGATTGCAATAGAAGTTTAACATACCATGTGTCCATGTGTTTAAACTTCTTTTATTGTAATTTCCTTTATATTCATGTTATCTTTCATAGCATGAACCTTACCAAGTACATATATATATATATATATATATATATATATATATATATATATATATATATAGGTTCCCAACCTAGGTTTGGGTTCTTTATCTTGAAGGAACTTTCTTGTTGTTTATCACATAACCAATGAATTTGTGGTGGATGATATAACTTGCACTAGTCAAGTGTTCTACCAACTCACAATGCACTAGGTATACATTTTGTAGGGTCTTGCAACAATTGTCAAGATGATTAGCCTAGCACTTCTCATAAGTCCTAGCATATTAGAAAATATTAGTTTTGAGTAACTTCTTACTTTAACTAAATATCTTTCAAAGCTTCTTATTTCTCCTTTTAGCTTGTATAGCTTAGGATTTTCATAAATCCTTACGTGTGATCGAACTTCAATATATGCTCACATAACAGAGTGTTCTGTCCATCACTGGAATCGCTCATTAGTTCTCCTCGAGAATTCATGACGATTCTTCTATGGCTTGCCAATGAATCATCACGCTCTTATGCATATAATTCATTATTGGACATATGTATGATTATTCTAATGGCGGAAACATTAGTAATAAATAATCATGTGATCAACCATTCTTAGGTTCAATGAGCGACCATGACTGCTAATGGCAATTCCATTTTCATTAACATGAATAACCTACGTTTCTGGTTGATTCGATGTGTATATCTCAATACCTATCCAACATCTCATGATGTGATTGGATTCATCATAGTCCATTTTTATCCAGAATTGAAAACTCAAACATATCTTTGTGAAAGATAGTATTAGCTCGTCATTCTCAATGAGTAATGAGTTATAAATTTTTACAAGATGATTGCTCCCACTAACCACATGATAATTTCCAACTCCCACTTAATTCCACATGTTTCGCAATTCACCACTCAATCGAGACATTTCAAGAATTGAAATATATTTTGCTTCGCCAAGTTATTAAGATAGAACTATATATGTTCCCAGCATATCCTTTCAAAATACCTATTTTGAAATGGTTTCAGTCTTAAACTTATGGAAAGAGATTTTAATCTCTAACTCATTCATTTTATAATGATGCGTAGCAATGTCATTATTTAAACGTGAATTACATCTAATACATGTCCTTCTCAAAATACCCTTTTCGGAAGGAGGTTTAATCATTTCATTTTCATTAATGAAGTTAAGTAATGACACTAGCGTGGTTAACACTTAACTTAGCTCTTGTGGATATCGGCATATCATTCTTTGCAATTTTTAGTCATAAATCTCATTTATTTTCGAGGATGCAACTTTGATTCATTTAGGCTCTTAAGTAAATTTCAATATTGAAACTATTGGTCAAAAGTCGCTCATAAACTAGCCAAATCTCTTGTTAAGACTTTACATTAGTCATTCTTCTTCCAAAACTTTCTTTTGGTCTCCTCGTGTAGTTATCTTGAGAACATATTCTTTTGATTACTTCACTTGGTCTCTTTTGTCATGTAGATTTCATCTATTCGAGACCATAGATCTCATCTATTCGTGTATACTATCTGTATAGGTATACAAATCATTCTTTCTTGCGTAGATCTCATTTACACAAGTATCCAAATTTACTTTGTGTTCTTTGTGTCTTCATTTTCTCCCACTCTATCTTTAGAATAAATACACTAGAGATTCAAAGATAGCTTATGAGACACAAATGATGATTTTGAAGTATAAGGAGGACTATCTCATAGGTTGACTAATAGTTTTAGATTTGATAAGTGTACTTAGTGATTGACATTCCTTTAAGAGAGTTCATCAACTCAATCTCTAGTGTACTTGGTGATTGACATTCCTTTATAATTGATCATACACAAACCTTAAGCTTGTGGACATATAATGAATCCCATCATTATAGTTGTCTGTTAGATCACTTTAAGTGGATGATCATATGTTTCTATGAGCAAGCATATATAGACGAATTTTTAGAACAAGAAAAATACGATAAAACGGGTGACTTGGGTTGCAAACCAAGCCACCATAATCCAAAATACAACAATTGTTTAGAAAGGATCAAACATTTCCATGTCGAACACAGAAATCAAAATAGTTCTAAAAATCCGAAACATAAATTAAAATAAGACAATAAAAAGCCAAGCTTCATGGAAGCTACTCCTAGCTTCTTGATGGTTTCTCAAGCTTGCTTTTCCTTTCCCTTGTCCTTGCTTGGTGGAGGCCCTATTTACAATAAAAGGGGGATACATTATCACAACTTTGTATCACAATACCATAGTTGAATTAGAAACATAAAAGAAAGGATAGTCATTTACCTACTGGAGTGATCTTTCCAACTTTGATGTCACCAAGATACTTGGAACAATTCCTCTTCCAATGTCCAACACCATTACAATAATGGCATTTGTCAAGAGGACCCTTCTTGGTCTTGGAAGTGCTAGCTTCAAAAGTCTTAGCCTTGGTGAAAGTGGGAGCTTGCTTCTTACCTTTCTTCCCATTCTTTTTGAACTTCCCTTTGCTCTTGGTGCTTATGTTAAGCACATCCTTAGGTGGGTTAACATTTAACCCCATGTCACTTTCGGCTTGCACAAGTAACTTGTGCAACTCTTCAAGAGACACGTCCTTGTCTTGCATGTTAAAATTCACCCGGAATTGAACATATGCTTTGACTTTGGATAAGGAGTGTAGAATCCTATCTACAATGAGTTCTTTGGGGATTTCAACCTTTTGAATCTTCAAAGTCTCGACTAGCTCCATCAATTTGAGCACATGAGGGCTAACCTTTTGGCCCTCCTTAAAGTCGAGATCAAAGAATGTCGTGGCCGCCTCATATTGGACGATCCTCGGAGTTTGTGAAAACATTGTCACAAGCTTGGAATAGATTTCATTAGCAGTGCCCATTTTAAAGGCTCTCCTTTGGAGATCCGCCTCCATCGCAAAGATCAACACATTTTTCATTGCGGCGGACTCCTTGTGGTAAGCCTCATATGCTTCCCTAGTAGCAGCACTCGACCTAGCATTAGGTTCTGGTGGAGAGGCCTCGGTGAGGTAACGAAGCTTGTCGTCACCTTGGGCGACTAATTTGAGTTGGGCATCCCAATCGGAGAAATTTGACCCATTCTTTTCAAGTTTACAACGATCCATGAAGGATCGGAGCCATGAAGCATTAGTGAGAGGTGTGGCGTTGGTGTTTGAAGCGGCCATTTGTTATGAGAAATAAAAGCGGTCTACAAAATGAAAAATGGAAGGAATGAAACATATGTCCTTTTCGTAATAATAATAATACTCGTAAAAATTTAATTTAAACAAGTTTTATTGCATTTATCTAGTGACCTCTACCCAACTTGATCAATGATTCCAAGACCCAAATTCATATTAACTTGGGCACGGTGTGGCCGATGAATCCCTTATTAATATAACTCGGTGGATTAACGATTTAATCGATTCTACTTTTAGAACTCTTGGTCGATAAAATTACTTTAATATTTATCTATAGCTCGGAACACAAGCGACTACGGTCACGAATACTTCCGTTGAGCTCAATCCAAATTTCGAATAAATGTGTCCATGATCCAAACCCACATTAACTTGGGCACGGTGTGGCCGTTGAAACCCTCATCAACATGAATTCGGTGGATAGACATTTATCGCCCACTTCCCCTATGTAACAAGGTTTGTACCCCGGTGTGGCCGAGTGCACTCCCTCACGAAATAGGTTTTCATGGTTTCTACTTTTTGGTAAGGCTATGTCTCAGTTAATTATTTTAGCGAGAGGTCATGTCAATTTATTATCTATCACGTTTTAAGTGAACTAAAGCGGTGAACTACGATAATTATAATTGACACGGTCGATAAACTCGATTAAAAGATGATGCATGTTTTAGTTATGGCGATTTAGCGATGCATGCGACATATAAATAAAATGCAATGCATAAAAATAAATCCTAGTATGGCCTTCCTAAAATAGTAAATCTAATAAACTATTACAAATTCGGAAACCAACTCCATTGGTCCCTTGAACTTCGGTTTTGGCACGCATCTCGAGGCAACACCGTCTTTAATGGATCGCCTTCTTAAGTGGCACCGTCTTCAAGGAACTCCGGAATAAATAAATTACATAACAAATTACATAATTTCCTATTATACATTTGTAATTAAAATAAAATAAATCTATTAAATTACAAAACAGTGATACGAGATCACAATAAATTATAACCGAATCGATATTCCCATACATTTCGGGTAATATCAATTAAAAACTAAGGTCATACTAAGTAAAATTACATAATTCAAAAAATTACATAAAATAAAATTATGACAATCATAAATAAAATGCAGCATTATAATATGTATGAACATGCCCAATTTTATGTTAAATCGCCTTTAAGAAGCCAATATCGTATATTAAATGGTTTTTACGGATTTGCGTGATTCAACTTTTTAAAATCACAATAAATTACATAAAATCATATTTATGCACAAGTTAATTACCCTAACCAACTTAGGACTCAAAATTAGTCTCCACTAACATATTGACTATAATTAACTTATATTTCTTAAAATTGTTTATTAATGGACTCAAAATTACAATAAAATGCCATAAACTTCAAATAAATCACAAAATTTCAAATAAATTCAAAATTTGAAATTTAAACTCATGAACATTCTGGAAAAATACCATGACACTCATAATGTTCAAAAAACTTAGGTTAAAAAAATTTCGAAATTTATCGGGAAAAACAATGTTGCGGTTTATCGGATTTATCAATTATAATCATAAAAACATGAGAAAAATTATATTTATCAACTTTTCAATTTTAGATCTGAAATATATGATAAAATGCAATATGTGACGTTTTTCCTTAGTCATGAAGTATATTTTAGCAATTTATACTAATTAAAGTCACTATTTATGTTATTTTTCATCAAAAATTCATAAATCATGCATAAAGACTTCATTATAGCCAATAATTTTACACACACATCTTGTAAAATTGCATGTGACAACATACTAAATTTCTATGACCAGATTCGAAATATTTCTCATATTAACCTATTTTATCATTTAAATTCGATTTTATCATGAAAAATCCATATTTCGAGCATAAAAACTCATAAAATTATGAAACTTTACAGGTCATCTAAATATAATATATGTGAAAACATATCCAAAAACCACTGGAAAATTCGAAGTTTAGCTAATTTTAGTCCGAAAATGACATTTTTATCATAAAATCACATTTTAATGCCATTATTAAATAAAATGAACAATAAAAATCCATAAATTAACCAAAATATCCTAAATACATTTTAGGATCAGAAAATTTAACATGCATAATTGATTTCGTGATATATCATAATAAACACAAATTTATAAGTTTTATGAGTTAATCGTATAACTCGGAAAAACTATAACCGATTTGCATGCAAACAACCTATGGCTCTTGATACAGCTTGTTAGAAATCTATATCTCATAATACTCGACATATTATTATATGTTCCATTTAATTTAGTCATAAAATTAATTAGATCTTATGCATGCAAACATAAGTAAATATAGTGAAGAAATCATCATTCTTACATTGGAAATTTCGGATTATTGGGCACAAGTGAGTTCTCCTACTCACTTGTTCTTGAGCTCTCCTAATATGGATGAACAAAGGATTCAAGTATAGAATCCCTCCCAAGGAATAATACCCAAGATAACCTCTTAATAAAATTAATATTATTGATACTAAAACAATATTAATTTTGAATAAAATTGACCCAAAAATATTGTTTTTGGTCTCTTAATTTTCGGTTAAGAGAAGGGAGAATAAGAAGTAATTTTATCTCTCTAAAAATCTATATTTTTGATGTTGAATGAATGAATAATACACTAGAATGCATATAGTGTATATTAGACAAATTATAGAGAAAAACCCTTGGCTTTTCTCTATGACAAAACCGGGTAGGGTGGGGTGGTGTTGGCCAATGCATGATCAAGTTGCTCTTCACAAAAACAACTAGGTTTGCATGGCTAGCAATTAGGTAAATGATTATGTTTTCCACTTAAATTAACCAACACAATAGTTAGCCTAATACACCCCTTATTTCGGTCCATTTAAGATAAAATGGATTCCATTTTATCTTTATCAATTTGTCACATGTCACAAGTCATGTAAAATTGTTATGTATTTTTAACATATTAAAAATCAACGCATTAATAAAAATACGTCATGTACAAAATCGACTTTAGTAATTCATAATTACTTGTACCAAAATTACTTACCAATTTAAAATCACAACATCTTGTATTTTTAATAAATTATTCATTGTATTCTTTTGATTCTTTGATATAATATTATACTCACATTTCACCAAAAAAAAAATTATTCATTCAAATGCAATTGTTTCCTTAAACAATAATTTCATCTAAGTAATAAAACAATTCGATCACTTAGACCGTATTTCATTTAATCAAATTATAATGAGATACGTAAATATTACTTCAAAAATTGTCCGTCAATTTTAAGTAATTTAATTAACCCGTATCGTCATACGATCAATTAAATAATCAATTAAGAGTGTTACCCTTTACGTATGACCTAAGGGGATCAACTGATCACCACCGTCGCACGACAGTAATGCCAAACTCTAGTCAGCCAATCATTACCGATATGTGTGGACCAGTTGACAGTAAAATATTACTTCCCAATTGTATTCTTAAAATGAGACTTAAACATGTGATCATCATGATCGACTGTTGTGATCGCATTATTGTCGGAGGACACATATTCCAACAATGGGCACAAAAATTGTTCAAAATTTGAGTTCAAGAATTGAAATGAAAAGTCAAAAAGTTTGCAATTGCATCAAAAGAAAAGAGTAGTAACAAAAATGAAAACTCCTATGCTTCAAATATAAGCACCCTCACTACAAATGGGGTGACTTTGAAAATATTCAAAAGAAAATGCAAAAAGTTGAAAATTGTCAAGTATTGAAATCCCAAACATCAAAAGAAATGGCAAAAAGAAAATGTTCTCAAATGTCAAATGCCACAAGAAATTGGGGGGAAAACAACAACAAAAGCAAACTCCCATATGAAACTCAAAAACTATTCATCCCTTTTCCATCGTATCCACTTTTGTGCATGGTAGAGAGGGGAGGACCCTTCTTCTTGTCTAGGCAAGAAGGGGAATTCCGCGATCCTCCAGTGTTTTTAACACCATAGGGAGTCTACTCTAGATGAAAGCATTTAACGATTGAGGACAAAGGTACCCTAGCTTGACACAACTTGGAGGTGATTTATTGGTATCCTTCTAGGCTTAGTAGTTTGAAGAAATCGTATCTATGATAGAATGTGTACCCTTGAATTGCTTCCCCTTCAAATAATTTCCGCCACTTAGATGAGGAAAGTGGCTATTCTTTTGTAGATGCATCCATTACTTGATTTTGTGTGCTTAAATGATTGGATGTATCGCCATTTTGGCAAGCCCCACCTTGCCTTGCAAGAAGGCATTCTACCTCATGGTTGTCTTGTTGTGAGTTGAAGGGGCGGAGTGAGACCCGCTAATTGTCTCATATCGGCTATATTAGTAGGTTAGTTTAAATAAGGGTCCTAGTTTTATCACCTCTTTACTCGGGACGAGCAAAGGTTCGGTTTGGGGATATTTGATGTGACCAATATTAGAGCATATTTAGTTCCCGAATTAGCCTCGTTCCTATGCTTTTTAGTGCATAATTGGGTCATTTACTATCTTTAGTCTTTCGTTTTGCATATTCTTTGAGGTTTTGTTTCCTTGGTAGGAGAGGAGTGCAAACCTTGCATTTTCATGGCAAAATAGAGCTAAATTGATCGCATCTAATGACCAAGCATCAAAGGGAAGATAATGCTAGAAGGCCTATGTAAATAAAGAAGTAGATGGGCAATTATGGGAAGATACTTGCATCTCCAATAAGATCCTTGAGGATTGTTGGAGAAAGAAAAGAAGAGAAGTTGACTGGCTGGCTGCTGATCCGGGCGTCGCAGTACACGGGATGAGCGTCCTGGCCTGCCACAATCCGAGCATCCTGTGGTCAAGACACTCGTCCTGGCCCCTCTCAATCTGAGCGTCGCCCTCACCAATCCGCTTGGATTCCTCTCCAGTGCAGACCGTCTCTCCCTCAAGCCGCTTAGGATGAGCATATTCTAAGAAGACTAGCGAAGCGGAGATGAGCATCTCCTTCGAGAGGAGCACTTCCTCAACTTTTCTTAAGGGTATTAATCCTCATTTAAGCCCTTAGTAACCCTAATTTACGTACCTAATCCTTAGTATAAATACCCAATGTACTAATTAGATTAGGATGTCCTCCTTATGCTCTTTTATGTTATTCTAATCCAATTTTAATCTCATCTTAATCTTGTAATCAACTCTTAATTAAGCATTAATACAAATCTCATTTCCTTAATTTCTCTATTGTTCATCATTTATTTTGGGTAATTGAAGATTATTTGGGGTTTATTTTGGAGGATTGAGAATCTTCCATCAATCATCAAGTACTTCTATTATTCTTTGCTTATTATTTTGGAATCATCATTAGTTATAATTCTCTTAATCCCTTTTTAATTATTGTTAATCATCTTCATTTATTCATCATGTTTTGTCTTGCTAGTATGATTGACAACCTTGTTAGCATATCAAACTTGCTAATGAGTGAGTAGTCTTTTAACTAGGGTTAATGGGGAATTAGGGAAACCAACATGGGGATTGATTCATGCTTAATCTAATATGCTTTCATAATTAATTTTTTTGCTTGTTGTGATTTCAACTTATGCACATGTTATGTTTGATGAAATGCGAGCCTATGAATCCTTGCATTTTTTACCTATCACTTATCTTTTCAATGAGACTTGTAAGACATAAACCAACTCGAGTCTCATTAGACCATGCATATAGTTGGATAGGGAGGATTAAGTCGACTTGTAGGTGTTGTACAATCTAATCGATTCGGCTCTGGGACCCAAGCCTTCCTAGGGATTGTAAGATATACACTAACTCGATCTCATCACAACAATAATTGCTTACATCTAGTTGAAAACATGTTTTTATGATCAAATCCCATGAATCCCCTATGAACCCATGACACCCTAGTGCTTTTAATCAATTGTTTACATCTCATTTTTATCATCTTGCTTGTTTATATACATTGTTATTTAGTTTAGTTGAACTTCTATCTCAACCCAAATTGTGACACCCTTAGACACGACCATTTGCAATCGAAAATCCTACATCAATACCCGTCCCTTGGGATATGACCTTTACTTACCTCTTTACTAATAGTAGAGTAGTTTGTGAAGTTACAAATATTGTTTTGGTCTAGGTACTCCTAACGACAAGTAACCGAAAACGATAGTACAACCATAAGTCCGTCAGGGTAACGAATTCTTAGGGGTTTTTGAATGATTGCTCTAAACTAAGGAGGTCAAAGAAGAGAAATAAAGTAAGAGACAAATTAAGAAGAGAATTGATAACAGATAAGCAGGGAGAAAGTAGCTAAGACAATCGGTTCACCATGATTCTCGGGAAATGTAGTTAAGATCTCAGGTCAATGCAAATTCGATCTACAGGGCAATGAATATCTCCTTCCGATCTCAATTCACCCTAAAACACTATTAGCTTAGCTTCCGCCCTCACTAGAGTGCCCTAATGTTCGCTACAGGACTTACCTTTTCCATTCTTCCGATCTAGGTCAAGGTGTACCGTGATTAATTACCTAATTGCGTCGAATCAATTAGACAAGAACAGTTATATGCAGCGATTAACAACATAGACCTAATTCGCATCAAACCTAATTACTTATTCGCAATTCCTTTAAATCATGGCTCCCCTATGTCTTAGCAAGGGAGATTAGTTATGCATAATTCTTGAGCAAACAACAATACCACATGAACTACTAGGATTCAACATGATAAAAAGGATAAAGAGAAATTAATAACAACAATGGAGATTAAGGAGAAGAAAACAATAGAATGCAACAATAGATTAAGAATCAATAATAGAGTAAGAATACCGATTACAAGAGGCAAAATCCAAAGTTAGGGTTCTAAGAAGGGAGTAGTGAGAGTCTAAGAAAATGAGGGAGAAGAGAGGAAGAAGGTATTATGACTGCCGTCATAACCTTATATTCTAAATTACAAAAGTAAATCTCGCGAATAACCAAAAATCCGCCTAAGACACATAGGCTCTCGATCGAGTGACTTGAAACAACTCGATCGAGAGAAAACCCTGGAGATCCATTCGATCGAATAGAGAAGGAACTCAATCGAACACTTCAAATAATAGCCAACTCGATCGAGTGAAAGCAGGTCACGATCGAGTGATTCTTGAGTGGTAGAGACTTCGATCGACCACAATTGGTTGCAAAACTGGTCGATCGAGCTATATAAGCACGGGTGAACTCCTTGGCACTTTTCGAGGCCATTTTACGCATCTCTAAGTGACCGATTCTGAGCTCTGATTCCTTGTTCTCCAAAATGCATGTGATTAGGACAAGTTCAGGCTTGATTTTGCTCCTTTCTGGTCCGTACCTGCAAATTTATACAAGACAAACCCAAACTAGACTAATTGGAGGCATTTGTAGCTAGATGCCACGTAAATAACACAGAAATACGTGTAAAAATGAGGTAAAAACCTTATATGAAATACACGCATCACTAAAGTTAAGATGTTATCAATCGTATGTTGCTATAATTAGTTAATTGTTCCGATCAACAGTGTAGGACTAATTTTAGCAACGTTTGATCAATATGAGTTTATATATAATTGGAACGTAAGACTTAAGATTAAGATGTCATGCCACATATGTTTTAAGATGCAATTGATCGTATGTTGCTATTGACCAATCCTTACAACGTACGATCAATAGGATTGTACGATTTTTTTTATAATAAACGGTTGAAAATGTTGCATTTGGCGGGAAAAGAACAATTTAGGGTTAGAACAACATAAAAAGTGATGGTACTTAAGAGTGAATCGTGGTCGTTCAATTGTAAATAAATTATTAGATAATATTCAACATTAAATCGTGGTCATTCATCCTATGAGTGACCAATCACAAAGAAAGCCACAGATTAGTAAATATTACAACCTTATAAGCATTTTTTTTTGTGTGTGAATCAATCATATCAACTAAAACATAATCACACTCTCTCTCTAACTTCTCTCAATAATACTTTTTTCATCTCTATTTTATTCAACTTCTCTCTCTTCTTTGTTATAGTTTTTATTCAAGTATTATAACCTTTAATGTAACACCTGCAATTTCACATTTGTGGGTAACATATTAAAATTGATAATTTAATAGTACTCGATTTTATTTGCTATACTATTTATTTTATTTATATTTTCAAAATCTTGTTTTAGTTTTATAAAAAATTATTTGGTTTTGTTTTGACCGGAAAATCCCCTTAAAAAAGGCGTTTTTAGTGAGATCCGGCTCAATTTGAGTTGTTGGGCCTTTTATAACTTATGGGTTTTTCTCCTTCTCTTTTCTCTTCATAAAACCCTCACATAACACCTCACAACTTCATCTCCCTCATTATTTTTCTGAAATTCTCCTCTCAACAAACACCATTAACACTCAGTCACTCATCTTCCATCAAAACCTAAATTCATCATATCTAACACAACTCTTCACCAATTGGAACCATTTTCGGACCATCATCTTCCTCTCCTCGCCCTCCATCTTTCTAGGTAAGAAAGTTATAGCCTTTTGTATCTTTTAGAAAATCCATCTTTTTGTGAGATGAGTTTTCTCACCCTTTTTGCCTTAAACTTGTTCTAGGATGAAGCTTTAGCATTCCGGGATGATATTGATTCGGAATCATGTCTTTTGATAAGCTAAAAGGTAACGGTAATGGGTTACTCGACATTATGTCAAATTTATGTGTTTATATGTTGTAGTTTGTTCATATGTGTGTTAAAGTTAGATTCTTTACATGTTTTTACTTGTTTGTTGTTGAATGTTTGTGTGGAATCTCTCTAGGTGGTTTGAGAAAGTTTCTAGTCTTTTGTTTACATGGATGAATTAGTGAAGAAACCGTCTTATTCATGCTTAATAATTGTGTTTAATTATGGCATAAAGTTGTTAGTTTGGAATTGTTTGAATTTGAATCAAATCTTATGTTTTAATCCCTCTTTTATTGTTTGATTTCACCCTTAATACTTGCATGAAGTTACTTGGGTAATATATAATGGAATTAGTATGGTAATAGTATGATAAAAAATTGATTTGGGGATGAAGACGAACTTGTTGTGTCGTGTAAATCAGTGATTTGCGCAGGCTGCGCACCTCGGCGCAAGCTGCGCCACAGCCTGGACCAGTTTTCGTAAAATGGCCATAACTTCTTCGTTACTTTTTTTTTTTAGGCTTATGACCTACCGTTAGAATCTTAAGAGGATAAGATATCATCTCCAACTGGTTTCACCTCATTCTCATGTCTATAACTCAAGTTATAACCGTTTGAAATTGACCCTTGTTGTAGTCGAGTACTAAACTTGTTGTTATAGATTGGGTTTTATGTTTCTTGTTGGGTATGCATCTTAACCTTGGTTCTAATGCTTGTGTATGGTGCGTTGACACTCTTTTATCATGGGAGCACCTGATATTTGTTATACTCTCGTACTTATATATGCTTCAAATGAATTGTTTACGTTATGTTTATATAATCATTTTTACTCTTATTTGTGACTCACGTGTGATGTTTTACATTGTGTGACTACTTGACATTCCTTATTTGCTCTTTCGGACCTTTGGTTACGGATATGTGTGCCATGTTTTCGGATTAGGATACCCTTCCACCCCTTTCGGACCTTTGGTTACGGATATGTGTGCCATATTTCCGGATTGGGTTATCCTTCCACCTTTTATTGGACCTTTGGTTACGGATAGTGTGTCATGTTTCCGATATGAGGTTACTCGACCTTTGGTTATGGATATGTGTGCCATGTTTCGAGTCTTGGATACGATTAATATATCGTTTGTCGAATCGGGTGACGTCCATCCCGAGAGTCTGGATCCAGGTTTAGACTAGGACTGTATTATTATCGTCGTCCTACCAAGAGGTTGGAGTCTGGGTGTTTGTCTTGTAAGTCCATGCTACGTAAATGTCTTGCTTGATTATGGCACTGGCATGTCCTTATATACGAGAGTTTACGTCTTATATGATTGTTGGTAAGAGTCTTGGTCCTATCGGATACTAGAGGTGAGATGCAAGCTTCTAGTTACGATATGATCGCCGAGATTGATGTTCCCATCCGTTCTTATGGTGAGATGCAAGCCATAAGTATGAATGCGACATTAGTAGCCACGTCCCGTGCAATGTTTGTTAAGAGGTTTTTAAAGTAATGGCTACGGTTTCCATCCATGTATTTTCTATTTAATTGATCCGTTATTTATCTTCTTCATATGATTCGATGCCTAATCTCATATCTATGTTATATTTCCTTGAAATACGTGCTTTTGTCTAAACGAACGTATTCGTGTCTTCCATATTATTTCAATTATCTCAAATGAATAGTTGAGTCGAGTTAATATGAAATTGGTTGACTTAGTTATTCTACTCCCTTGAATGCATATTTAATATAATGTACCATGTCTATCTCATTATGAATGTAATATGCCTATCTCATTATGATTATCGTTTATATCATCTTGTTCATTATTATTCAAGTATGATGTATGATCAATATGTTTAATTAAGTTCTTGCTTACTTGTATTTTGACATATTGTGGCTGGGAGAACCCTGAGTTACTCCCCACTGACTGTGGCGTTCATGTTTACATGAATGACAGGTTTGTGATGCAGATTATAGGGGGAGACGTGTGAGCTAGCGAGAACGTTGACCCTTGGACTTTAGTTATCATTTTCTTAGACTCACCTATCTTTAGACTTGTGCTTATTCGTAGGATATCTTTTCCCCAACGCACATTGTTTTTAATTGTAAAACTTAATTATATTACTTTTCATTTCCGTTTGATCACTTATGGTGGATTTCGCACTTTAAACTTTAAAAAATTTTAAAAGTCTCGTATTTTTCACTTAGATTTATTAGTTCTCTTTTGATGCCCTATCGAGGGGTGTCACATTTAATATTCTTAATTTAACACTAGTTAATTTAATCCTTATTTTTGTGTATGTCAAGATGGAAAACGGCGCCACTGATATCGTTAAGAGGTCAATTAGAGGTAAACAAGATTTGGTTGATGAGCTCCGTGTGACGGAGTTGAAGCATGTTTCCAGGAGGAAATACCTTATGGAACGCCGCAACCGTTGGCATGAAAGAGGTGTCAAAGATTTCGATAAATCACTCGAAGACCTCATATAATCCTTCCTAAGTGATTATCAAAGGACATATGATTTTAGGAAGGACTTGAAGAGGGAGATCGGGGCCTTAGAGGCTATATTGCCTTTTTTTATCTTAGAAGTTAGTTTTGTTATTTTCCTTAATATTGTAATCGTTAAATAATTTAGTTGTTTTATAATCTTTTATTGATTTTGTTTTAATTTAATTTAGTTTTACAATCTTTGAAAATTCTACCTTTTATTATCCCGAGGCGTCGTATTTTATTTAATTTAATTGAATTTATTCATGTTATGGTTCACCAAAGGTCACCATCTTAATTATAAATATGGGTGAGTTAAAACAAGTAATCCATTCATACCTAACCATTTCTTTCTCATTCACTTTTTCTCTCTATATCTTCTCTGAAAACACACATTCGAAATTCCAAATGAGAATCCTTAATGATTTTATAATTGAATCGTTGGGTTCTTTAAAACAAGTTTTCAAACTTTGTGAACAGGAGTTGAAAGCGATGAAGATGGTTGTCGGGGCGATTAAAACTCGCAACGATTGTTATGCAATGGGCATGAAGGAGATGGAAAAGGAAGCGAATGATTTCATCAAATCCGTGTTGGGTACTTATTAAAAATGTAGCAAACTTAGAACAGAATTTGAAGATGATATTAAAGTTTTACAGTTCTTAATTAATAAGGATTAGGCATATTACTACATTGTACTTTTCTTTTTTTAAGTTTATCTTAATATTATTCCATTTTGGTTGTTACATTTTGTGGTTTTATCCTCTACTGAATTTTTTCAGTTTAAATTTGAATGTTAACTCGAATATTAAAATGACATCATGTTGCAACTGAAGAGACATGCTTGTGGAGTATTTTGGTAATTAAAAAGGATATTCATAGATTTAAAAAATATAATACAAACCATACTTATAATAATCCTTATAAAATACTCCCTCCATTTTTCTATTTTCACCCCATTTGCTTTATTGCGGTCTCCAAGGCGTACCTTAAACCGTCTTTTTCGACATCTATATGTTACTTTTTTTTTGTCGAATTTTTTTTTATTAAAAGATGTCTTGATATTAATCGTAAATATTTTGGTTTTATAAATAAATAGTTTTTATTTTCCAACTTATTTACGGTCAAAGTTCGAAAACTTTGACCTCCATAAAGCAAATAGAGGGAGTACGAAATATTAACTAAATTAATTAAAATCCAAGAGATTCAAGTTGAACAATCTCCCTTTCAATTTTCCTAATTTCTACTTGCGTTGGTTCACGATTTCCCCTTAGATAACTTATCATAGCATCCATATTTGCTTGCACGTTCTGCATCCTCTTGTTATCGCTAAGTCTCGTACATGAGACACTCGGTCGATTAGATCGATCAACTGAGTGTCAATCTCTTGCAGCCGAGCGAGAACGTTACCACCACACAAGCGCGCGCACGCCACGCCGGGCCGGGCTCGGGGCTCTGGTAGAGCACCTGCGGTGCGGGCCTTAGGCTCCTTTTGGATCACTTATTCTCTATATTCTTTTGCGCAATTTCCAAAACAGATTGCTCAGTCTTCTATTACTGATTTCGTATTTCTCCGTACTGGTTGTGTGGTCTTCTAAAGATGATTAAGGTTTTCACAACACTGATTTTTCAGTCTTCTAAAAAGTATTTCCGAGGTGTTTTAATGGTGCTTCTGGATCCTTCCTGTTTCTTCTATAAATATCACAATATTTACAACATCTAAACACACAACATCCATTCTCTCTTATATTCTCTTTAAATATTTTCTGATATTTGGCAACGTTCTGCAAGTAGTTCTCATTCTGAGTCTTTGTCGTACACCTTAAACTCAGACGTCGTATAACCCTGGGGGTTGGTTGCCAAGAGGCCGTGTGTATCGAGCGGGGCAAATTCAACTTTAGGTCAGTGATGTTGATCACGCCACAACAAAAACTCTCTTTTGTAGTGTAAGATTTTTTGTTCATTGTTATAATATTAATCATACCGCCTACAATCCATTGTTATAATCCCCCTTTTACTAAAAGAATAAGAAAACTGAAAATTTTCCCGCCTAAATGCTTTTAGCTAGAAATTGGGCCTAACTTTATCTAGATATGTATTGAACCTAATATATGGCATTTATGTGACACAGACTCGCAGTATCTTATCAAACACCCCAACGTTTATAGTTGGGCTAAATGTATTTTATTCATTATTATCTCATTAGTCAAATATATTTATCTTAAATGTTGTAAATATTATATTTAAAACGTATCATCTTATTAAATTCAGTGTGTGCTTTTCACTTTTTTATTCTTTAAGTTTTTTACTTCGTTTAAATTGTTACTCCGTATATAGTAACAAAAATAACAAAAATAGTTATATACCTCAAATGCGTAAAAATAAGCATAAGTTTTGTAAACAATCTTATTTTTTAATCATAAACTAATTCCGAGAAGAAATGTAAGATTCGCTCTATTTTAGTTCTTAGTATTTTTGCACATTAACAATTGTAGATAATTAAAAATAAAATTCAGTTCATTTATATACTATTGATTATTAAGTTCTCTACACATGACCATCTAAAATACCGTGCATTTGCACGGGCTCTACACTAGTAAATGATTAAATGAATAGTGTGTAATGATAACAAGTGATATAGAGGAATAGAGGAGGATGAGGCATTGAGCCAAAAATCACAAAATAAACTAAAGAAAATAGAATACTGAGTATAACCTTGGCAATATCTTTTGCTTGTAACTTCAGGAGATACAATTTTCTAATCATGCACATCCTTACCATTTACCAAGTGACCAGTTCCGCCAAAATTAATCAAAATATCATGCCTCGACATAGAATATAAGCTGCAAAGGAGTAGCACTCGATGCCTCGATAATCACCTTTCACCCCATTGTATCGCTGTAGCCGGTGCCCGGTTGACGGATCAAGTTCAAATTATTTTGCTTCAACTGTCTCTGGACTCCATTTTGTTACTCGTTATTGTTATACATTGTGTATGATTTAATAATGTGTATGATATCATTTAATATCAATATGATCAAATTTACTCGTAGATCATTAATAAGAGTAATGGAGCATCAATTGTGAATTAAGGGAGACTGGGAGAGGATCCTTACTCTTTGATGCTCACGGGCTGCCTTAGCCCTTAGCACACTCATCAAGATCCCGAATAACTACTCCCGTTAAACTAATAACTGCAGCATTAACATTCATTTTACCGAAACCATCCAAAGGTGGTTTCCCACTTGTGTAATACATGACGAGGGCTAATTGGTCTTATGCTAATGTCCGATGCATTCTTGTTAATACCCATCAAATCATTGGACTCACAACCCATTTAAGTCCATACTCGTCTGCTTTCCTGTCTGAAAAATATAAAAGAGCTTGTTTCAAAACTAGCAAGATGAGTGATCTTCATTAATGGAAGCTAGCAATACGTGAATGCTTGAGAAATCATAGAGACCCAATTCTCCACTGTTAAGGGAGTCCTTAAGCACAAATTCTCATTTAATATAAACACTTTCCGTCTTAAGCTTAAGATGGGTCAAATAAATATCATATCACATTGCAAGTTGCTTAGGAAATGCCAAAAAAAATTGTTTTTAATGCCACCATGTAGTATTACGTGATCCATCTTAAAGCTTAACACGGATAGTGTCCGTATTGAGCAAACGATTCCCTTTAAAAAAAATTACTAAACGAACGAGTTTTTTTTAAAAGGGATTAAAATTATTACTCGATTAACTAGGTTTTCTTTGAAGCGCACCGGAATAAGCTGCGTCACATAACAAGCTAACAATACACCCCAGAAACGGTGACAGGCGACATAAATTACATAGCACATTAGACTAATACAGTACTTGAATTAGCATAATTACGTAACAAAGTACTGAAATTAACATAATTAACACAGCAAAACTGTAGAAATGATCATCATTCTCAAGCTAGAAGTCAGCTAGAAGAAACACACATTGGCACGGATCGATGACATGGCACAAATTAGACAGCTGTAATCTGTTGTACATACCTTGTATATAAATAGAGTAGTCAACTGTAATTATAGAGTTTTGTAACAAACATTTCACAAATAATAACAAACTCGTTTTATTTAGCTTGAGGTTTTCTCTGTATCACTTGAAGCTTTCCTTCACCATTAATGGCGACTAGATAATCTTCACATGGTATCAGTCGCGCAGGTTCTGGTCTATCATACCTTACTTGCTTCCGCTACTTCGGTTCGTTTCGAATCATTCCGTTTATCCATTGAATCTGCATAATTCTGTTGAATTTCAGATTTCTTCTTTTATTTCTGCATAATTCAGTTGAATTTCAGAAGTTTGTTGCTTCTCTTGCACAATTGTTGCATTTCTTGCGTTTTTCTGCATTTTTCTCTTGAAAATCAGAATTATACTTCATTTTTTTTTTTTTTTTTACAAAATTCATCAATTGATTGATAATCATGACGATTGAGGATTCTGATGCTGATTCTGGTGTGAATTCTTCTTACGCCTTCTATGATGATCCGCTTTACATATCTCCGTCTGATCAGCCTACTCGTAGTCTTACTGATACGCTTTTTGCTGGTAATGACTTTATGAGCTGGAAACGCGAGGTTATGTTAGCTTTAATGGCGAAAAACAAGGACGGATTCATTACTGGAACTTGTAGTATGCCTGACATTACTGATAAGAAGATTCATCAATGGAAACGATGTGATCTCCTTGTCAGAAACTGGCTTTTATATTCTCTGGAGAAGCCTTTGCGTGATAATATGCGTTTTGCTCATTCTTCCAAACAACTTTGGTTTGAATTGAATGAACGCTATGGTCAAGTCAACAGTTTAGAACTTTACCAGTTAAAGAAGGATCTCGGATCTATTTCTCAAGACAACACTGTTGTTCTAGAGTATTATAGTCGTCTTAAGAGGACTTGGGAAGAGATTGACTCCATTGATCCTATTCCTGATTGCACATGTGGTGCACTGAAGGCTTGTTCTTGTCTTTTCCTTAGGCGTTTACTTGATAGGGAGTTGCAGTCTAAGCTCATTCAGTTGCTCATGGGATTAAATTCTGGTTTTGAGCATGTTAAGAGTAATATTCTTACTATGGATCCTATGCCTCCTGTCAACAAAGTGATAGGCTTATTGCAGAAAGTTGAGAAACAGAAGGAGATTAGTGAGTCAGTTGAGTCTTTGGGAGAGGCTACTGCTTATGCTAGTCAAAAACAGTCTGGTTCACTCACTGAGTCTGCTTCTAAAAAGCCTAAATTGGATGCTGATGATGATGTTAGGGTTCTGAAACAGTGTGCTCATTGCAAGAAGAAAGGCCATGAGGTTCAAAGCTGTTATCAGCTACAAACCTGTCCATTATGTGATACTTTTGGGCATGTTGCTTTCCAATGCTATCTGGCCAGAGGTTCAGGCAGGGGCAGACCACAACCTGGCCATGGCAGAGGCAGAGGGCGTGCAAATACCTACCTGAGAAAGGGTAATAATGTCTATAAGAGGCCTGCAGCTAATAATGCAGATGCTATTAGAAGTTTTACAGATGATTATGAAGATCTGTCTCCTTTGGATGATGAGGGTCAAGGTTACTATTCTGCTGATGCTGATCAGGCACCTGGCAATCAATGTTCTTCTGAAGATTCACCAGATGTGGATCCTGCATTGGTTGACCAAGTTGTGCAGCGTGTTATCAAGGCCTTGTCTGGTGCCAAGGCTCAATCAAATGCTGCTTTTACCATGCCTTCTACCAGTTTTGCAGGTATAACTTGTACTCCTGCAATTCTTCCTTGTTCTGATAAATTGCATTCAGATACTTGGATTGTAGACTCTGGTGCTTCTGACCATATGACTTCTTGCATTGGTCTGGTTCATCATATCAGAACCCTCACTCACCCTATTTTAGTGGGTTTACCTGATGGTAGTACTAAAACAGTTTACAAGACTGGTACAGTTTATTTTTCACCTTGCATTACCCTGCATAATGTTCTCATCATACCTGAGTTCACCCAAAATTTGTTGTCTGTTAGCAGACTCTTACAACATTCAAACCTGAAACTTATTTTCTTCTCTCATGAGTGTTGGTTTCAGGACCATTTAAGTAAGCAGACTGTGGCTAAAGCTAAGAGACATGGGAATCTCTATCTGTTGAGGAGACAACTGCATCCTGGCCAGTCCAGTACTCTTAGCAGTTGTTCTACTCTTTCTCATAAAAAGTTGCATAAGCACTCTACTACTAATGTTTTAGGAAATACTGCTGTAAATAAAGGCCATCAGAATACTGATGTTCATCTTTTACATCAAAGATTAGGTCATACTTCTTTTGACAAACTCAGGCATTTACCTGATGTTCAACTCTCATGTAATTCCAAGTTTGATTGTGAAATATGCATTTTGTCCAAGCATCATAAACTACCTTTTCCAATCAGTTTTTCTAATTCCAAAACTTGTTTTAGCTTAATTCACCTCGATGTCTGGGGGCCTTATAAAGTTAGATCTTTGTCTGGAGCTAAATCCTTCCTAACCATTGTGGATGATTACACTCGAACCACATGGACCTTTCTTATTCAGACCAAGGACCAGGTCCCTCATGTCATCAGGGATTTTCTTAATCATGTTGAGACTCAATTCAATGCCAAGGTCAGAATAGTTAGAACTGACAATGGGACTGAGTTTGTCCAAGGCACTTGCAAAGGCATGTTCAGTGCAAGGGGCATACTACATCAAAAGTCTATGACAGGCAGACCACAACAAAATGGGCGTGTGGAGAGAAAGCATAGACACCTTATTGAGACTGCTAGGGCTCTTAGGTTACAGGCAGGTCTCCCTCTGAGATTTTGGGGAGACTGTTTGCTTACTGCAGCTTTCCTCATTAATAAAATGCCTACCCCTGTTCTCAAGTGGAAGACCCCTTATGAAATGTTGTTTGGGAAGCCACCTACTTATACTGAGCTCAGGGTTTTAGGTTCACTGTGTTATGCTACCATGCCAAATACATATAAAGATAAGTTTGGAGTTAAAGCAAGAAAATGTGTTTTTATTGGATACCCTTTTGGCCAAAAAGGATACAAACTCTATGATTTGGACACACATAGTGTTTTTACTTGCAGAGATGTTGTAGTCAAAGAGCATATTTTTCCATTCAAAAAACAGTCCATTCCACAACACACTATCTTAAATCCTTTTTTATCTGAATACACACCTACTTCCACTCCTATTATACAAAATTCCACTACTACATCATCTCCAACACCCCACACTCCCATTACATCTACTGCTACCACTCCACCTCATACAGAGGAACCTCATTCACCAGCATCCCCACCTCATAATGATTCTGTTCCCCTTCCTGACCCTGTTCAGCAACAGCAACCTGCTAGACGTTCTGACAGGCCAAGACAATTGTCTTCTAGGCTTCATGGGTATCAATGCAATTACAAGATGCCTTTTCAGTCATCTGCTTCTACCACTGTTGCTTTTCATGCTGAGCTTTTGAATGAGCTAAGCATGTTTGATCCTGAATACTTGAGCTCTCTGAATTCTGTCCTACAAGAACATGAACCTTATACTTTCCATGAAGCACAGCAAGATGATAGGTGGGTAGCTGCCATGGACAAGGAATTGCAGGCTCTTGAAGCAAATAATACTTGGGATCTCACTGAGCTTCCTGCCAACAAAAAAGCCATAGGTTCAAAGTGGGTTTACAAAGTGAAACATAGAGCTGATGGTAGTGTTGAGAGATTTAAAGCACGGTTAGTAGCCAAAGGCTTCACACAGGTCAAGGATAAAGATTACAAACATACTTTTTCTCCTGTGGCAAAATTTGCTACTGTTAGGACCTTAATTGCTATTGCTGCTGCTAAACAATGGCCATTGCATCAGTTGGACATCAATAATGCCTTCTTGCATGGCTATATTGATGAAGAGGTTTACATGCGGCCTCCTCCAGGATATACAAAGGCTAAAGCTGGCCAAGTGTGCAAATTGAAGAGGTCTTTGTATGGGCTAAAACAGGCCAGTAGGCAATGGAATATTCAGCTGACCAAACACCTGTTTAGCTTGGGTTTTGTTCAATCCAAGCAAGATTACTCATTGTTTATCAGACACAGGCCATCTACAAACAGTTTTCTGGTCATTCTTGTCTATGTTGATGATCTAGTGATCACAGGTGACAATGAGAAGGAGATTTTGGAGATTAAGATGAGTTTGGACAACACATTTACCATCAAAGATTTAGGTACTATGAGATACTTTCTTGGTTTGGAAGTTGCACGAAATGCTACAGGTATCCTCCTCAACCAAAGAAAGTACATCACTGATATTGTTAAAGATCTTGGCATGGAAAACTGCACTGCCACATCTTTTCCTATGCCCAAAGGCCTAAAATTGTCCACTGATCAGGGAGAGCTTCTTCCTGAACCAGACAAATACAGACGGTTGGTAGGGAGACTGTTGTACCTAAATCTCACTAGGCCTGACATATCCTATTCTGTGCAACACTTGAGTCAATTCTTATGTCAGCCTAGATTACCTCACTTGCACGCGGCTATACATGTTGTGAAGTACCTGAAACATACTGCAAATGTAGGCCTATTCTATCCAGCAAATACTGATCTGCAATTAACAGCATTCTCAGATGCTGACTGGGGAACTTGTTCTTTTAGCTGTAGATCTTTATCAGGTTACTGTCTTCTGCTTGGGTCATCATTGATTTCCTGGAAAACGAAGAAGCAAAGAACAGTGAGCAAGAGCAGTGCAGAAGCAGAATATAGGTGTATGTCCTATACAGCTAGTGAAATTGTTTGGATGGAAAGACTGCTGAAGGATTTACACATTCAAGTTCCCACACCCATTACGTTGTACTGTGATAACAAGGCTGCAGAGCACATTGCTCTAAACCCTGTGTTTCATGAACGAACCAAACACCTTGACATAGATTGCCACTATGTCAGGGAGAAGATACAGGAAGGGTTGATTGCTACCAAGCATGTTAAGTCAAGTTTACAACTTGCTGACATCATGACAAAATCATTAAGACAGTACTTGATCCTACATAATAACACAACACAGCACACTAATACAGTACTAGATCCTGTTAAGAATATAATATCGTCAAAGCCCAAGTCAAGCTCTTCCACTATACACGGTCAAGCCTCTCAACCAAATGCTATTACTTCTCCTAATTTATCTCACAGTTGTTAATAGTTGTTATCATTAGTCAAATGTATATCCTAATATCTAGTGTTGATTAGCTAGGGTTTCAATATTAGTTACCTAGTTTTAGTCTGTAACTTTAGTATATATATCCTGACATTGTAAACTATCATTAACACATTATATACAATAACATTCAATTCTTTACATGGTATCACGAGTCTGTCGATCCTCACGATCATAAAAGGATTCTCGGTTTTTGTTCTTGTATTCGTGTCTCAGTCAATCCGTCTCCTACCCTACCCGCACCTATGGCCAACCACCTCCAAATCGTCAACGCTGCTGATTCCAACGCACCCCTCACCTTAGTCTCCTTCTCCAATTGTGTTCAACTGAAAGACACAATGTCCTTTCGCCAATGGCGGTTCCAGATTCGAGCCATTATGAATGGTCTCCACTTGTTTTCCTTTCTTGATGGTTCGAATCCGGCTCCTGCCCAAACCATTACTGTCCAACCCGTCGCCCCTGCCACCGAACCCACCATCCAAGCCAACCCCGCTTACACGACTTGGTACCGCCAAGATCAACTCATCCTTGGTGCTCTCACTGGCACCCTATCCTCTCCCATAGCTGGCCTTATTGTTAATGACTCTACCTCATGCGAGGCATGGTCCACCCTTCTCCGTACCTTTGCTAATTCATCCCGTGGTCATCGACTTCAAATCAAAGATCGTCTTGATAATATCTCTCACACTGATGAGATGACTATTACCGAATATATGACGGCAATTAAAGCTTGCACTGATGATCTCGCCCAACTTGAACACCCTATGGACATTGATGATATTACATCAAAAATTCTCAATGGCCTAAACCCGACCAAATACGGTTCCGTCATCGATGCTATCCGTCTCCGTGATAATCCAATTAGTTTCGAATCCTTACATGAAAAATTAATCCAACAGGAACTTCGCCTTAAAAATGCTCCTGCACCCGTCCCCTCTACCTTTCAACCCTCGGCTCAAGCTGTTGTTCATCGTCCCCCATACCAAAATCGCTACAACAATTCCTACTCCAAAAACAACTCCAACACGACCCATAACTCTACCTCCGACAACCAGACTAATACCTATCATAATCCCTATCGTGGCCGCTGTCACTTCTGTGATATCAAGGGTCATGTTGCATCTGATTGTCGTCTTCTTCTGAAGACATATCCGAATATAGTCTTTCCTACCCGTAAGCCTCGTGGCCCTCATCCTCAAGCCAACACTGTTACATCTACTACTCCGCTCCCACCCCGTTCTTGGGTTGTTGACAGTGGAGCTACTCATCACATTACGGAAGATCTTAATACTTTATCGCTACATCAAGCGTATGATGGCCCGGATGATCTCCTAATTGCTGATGGTTCTCCTCTTGAAATAAGTCACACGGGTTCTTTCTCTATTCCCCTGTCTTCTCGCTCTATTTTATTTTCTAATGTTCTTGTCGTTCCCAAAATTTCGCGTCGTCTTTTTTCCGTCTCTCAATTCTGTCATGATAATAATGCATATGCTAAGTTCACTTCTAATTCCTTTTCTGTCCATGACATACAGACGGCAGCGGTCCTTCTTCAAGGGCAACTCATTGATGGCCTGTATGTTTGGACTCCCACTCCGCCTCACGCACAACTCGCTATAGCCCCTGGTCATCCGTCTTGGCATCACCGCTTAGGACATCCGTCAAGCAAAATAATCCAGCTTTTAAATTCTCGATTTCAATTAGGCATTTCTCATTCGGACACTTGTATTTCGTGTCATTTAAATAAGAGCCATAAGCTCCCGTTTGCTGAGTCGTCTCTTAGGTCTTCTGCACCCCTAGATTTAATTTTTTCGGATTTATGGATATCTCCTGTTGTTTCATCTGATTCCTTCAAATATTATGTGGTTTTTATAGATCATTTCACTCATTATATTTGGTTTTATCCTCTTAAACGAAAATCCGACACCGCTTCCACATTCGAAAAATTTCGTGCTATTGTTGAGAAATATTTTAACAAACCGATTAAACAATTCTACTCCGACAATGGCGGAGAATTTGTTAAAATGACTCAACATCTCAATATTAATGGAATTAATCATCTTACTTCCCCACCACACACCCCAGAGCATAACGGTTTTGCCGAGAGAAGACACCGTCACATTGTTGAGACGGGTTTATCTCTCCTTACCCATGCTCGTGTTCGTGTCGTTCGGCCTCACGCCTTTTCCACTCTTTGTCTACCTAATAAATCGTCTTCCTACTTCCACTTTACAAAATAATTCACCCTATTTTAAGCTCTTCAACACTGACCCAAATTTCAGAAAATTACACAGCTTCGGGTGTTTGTGTTTTCCATGGCTACGTCCGTATATCTCCCATAAACTTGAAACTCGATCTCGCCAATGTATTTTCCTTGGTTACTCAAATACCCAAAGTGCTTATTTATGTCTTGATCCGATCACCTCTCGTGTCTACACATCTCGCCATGTTCGTTTTTTAGATGACCAATTTCCATATCCTAATCTTATCACAACTAAATCATCCGCTCCAATTCCTACTGTCTCTGACTGGTGCACTTTAGTCGTCCTTGTCCTCGCCCCTCCTGTGTCAAACCCCACTCCCCCACCGTCCTCTGCTACCCCTGCTGCCACACCCTCCTCCCCTGCCCCTGATACCCGTACCTCCTCCACCTCTGCCCCTCCCAATACCAACACCGATGCTTCCTCTGTTCCTCAACCCATCCATGCTACCCGTTTGTCAAACAATATTCGTAAACCCAATCCGAAATACGCTAATCTCACCACTGCTCCCTCTACCTATATTACCCCCACCACTGTTAAGCAAGCTCTTCTCGATCCTCGCTGGAGAGCGGCTATGCAAGACGAATATAATGCCCTTATTCGAAACTCCACTTGGACACTTGTACCTCCTGATCAAGCTAAAAACGTTATTGGGTGCAAGTGGGTCTTCCGTATCAAATATAACCCTGATGGAACCCTTAAGCAACATAAGGCCCGACTCGTTGCAAAAGGCTTTCACCAACGACCCGGCCTCGACTATACTGAAACTTTCAGCCCCGTAATTAAACCCACTACCATTCGCCTTATATTGTCTCTTGCCGTCTCCCACAGTTGGTCTATGCGTCAAATTGACGTTAATAATGCTTTCCTTCAAGGAACGTTGACTGAGTCCGTCTACATGGTACAACCACCGGGTTTCGCCAACACCGAGTCCCCAAATTTTATTTGTAAGTTAAGCAAAGCTATCTATGGTTTGAAACAAGCACCTCGTGCTTGGTATACGGAGTTGAAACGATACTTTCTGTCCTACGGATTTCGTAATTCAATTTCAGATTCTTCGTTATTTATTTATAATAATGCTAATGTTCAATTATATGCTCTTGTCTATGTTGATGATATTGTCGTCACAGGACCTAATTCTCATGAAATTAATAAGTTTATTACTGCTATTTCCAATCGCTTTTCTTTGAAGGATTTAGGTCCGTTATCGTACTTCTTGGGCATGGAGGTCACGCCTACATCGTCTGGAATTCACATAAATCAGTCCAAATATGTTTCTGATATTTTGACTCGTTTTGACATGCTGGACTGCAGCTCCTCCACCACGCCCATGCTTGCTCATCCGCCGTTAATTCGTCAAGATACTTTACCTATTGAAGATGCTACTAATTATCGGGCTATAGTCGGAAGTCTTCAATATTTGTCACTTACTCGTCCTGACATAGCGTTTCCGGTAAATAAATTGGCGCAATTCCTTACTCATCCGACATCCTCTCATTGGTGTGCTCTAAAACGACTCTTACGGTATTTAAAAGGTACTATTCATCGTGGTTTACTTTTTCGCAAGCAACATTCTTTCACTCTTCATGCATATTGTGATGCGGATTTGGCTGGTGATCACTCGGATTATTTGTCTACTACTGGCTATATTGTGTTTATTGGTCAACATCCGATCTCTTGGTCGTCAAAGAAGCAGCGTGCAATCATCCTTTGTCTACTACCGAGTCGGAATTCGCTACTGTCGCGACTACTATTGCTGAATTGTTGTGGCTGAAGTCGTTATTTACAGAGTTATGCATTCCCTCAACCACAACTCCAGTCATATTTTGTGACAATCTCGGAGCTACAAACTACTCGGCTAATCCGATCTTTCACTCGCGTATGAAGCATTTAGCCTTAGCATTTCACTTTGTCCGAGAACAAGTCCAAAACAACGCAATACGGGTTCAACATATTAACGGCGATGATCAGTTAGCCGATACACTTACCAAGCCGCTAGCCCGTCCTCGGTTCGACTCTTTAGCTTCCAAGATAGGACTCACCCTACGGCCGTCCATCTTGGGGGAGCCTGTTAAGAATATAATATCGTCAAAGCCCAAGTCAAGCTCTTCCACTATACACGGTCAAGCCTCTCAACCAAATGCTATTACTTCTCCTAATTTATCTCACAGTTGTTAATAGTTGTTATCATTAGTCAAATGTATATCCTAATATCTAGTGTTGATTAGCTAGGGTTTCAATATTAGTTACCTAGTTTTAGTCTGTAACTTTAGTATATATATCCTGACATTGTAAACTATCATTAACACATTATATACAATAACATTCAATTCTTTACAGATCCAACATGAATCACATAAAACAGCAAGTCAGCAAACTAATCCGGTACTTATCCATCCGACATAATTACCTTAACACAATATACTACTAATACTTGACTACTTGGATCATTTCTCATATTACCAACAAAATGATCATAGCACTTCCTAAACCAAGACGGAGTCTCCTCGGCAGCCTGGTCCGAAACCAGCTAAACATTCATTCATAAACGGTAACCCTATCCATGATTTTAGAAACCACATCCTTGGACTCTTTGAGCAGCCTGATACTCTTGTTAAGCTTCTCCCTCTTGCCAGCAACGGAAGGTGCTTCGTCGAGCAACCTCTTTATGCCATCCCCTTCGGAACCCATCAACTCCTTCACAATCTCAGGCTCCAAATTCTTGTTCACCAATTTCTGGATGGAAAACAGCAAATGCAGAGCCATGGAGTCGACTAGCCGACTAAGAACAATTTTAATGTATGAACTCATCCTTGCCTTCAAGTCAAAAGCTTGTTGAGCCACATGCTTGTGATTTCTAATTTCCGAAACATTCACGGATCCAAACCCTTCTATATTTATAACGTAATTCTCGTACCCAGACACATTCTTAACACTTTTCATAAACTGTTGTTGACACATCATTAGACGATTATAAACGGATGTATACTCGGGATCACAGGTATAATCAGCCAACTTTTCCATTTCCACTATTTCCTCAACACGCTTAGTAGATTCATCTTTCATCCTCGCAATCAGACCACTAGCTGCTCTCCTGGTGGACGACATAAGTGGAGGGTAATTGTGGCAGTGGCGCTTCAGTACAAAATTCACCACTTTCTCAATGTAAGCCCAAGCTTCAGCCATAAACACAATCGGAATATCTGAAATCACTTTGATCTTTTTTTGTAGAATCATAAACGCAGATCGAGGCAGGAAATTTGGTAGTCCAATACCTTTGGACTCCTCAAGAACCCGAACCTCTTCCATCAAGAAATCGGTAGGTTCCTCTTGAGGAATTCCCACAGAATGCAATTTATCAGAAGTGCTGTTAAGCATATCAGCAAGACGAGCAGTGGCGTGCATTGAATCATCAAAATCAGAATCAGAATCATCATACTTGCCACGTATCAGAATCTTCCTAAGAGATTCCATGACAGATCCCATGACCTGTAAGAACACTGCCGTTGCTTCAGGAACAGAAGAAAGACGCTGAGGCATTTTGTTCAATTCACCAACATTTGTTGCCAGCTTGTCATTAATTTGACGGACAATGTTGGGCAAACACTTGGATATAATGTTAGACTGGATTTGAACAAGGTTATGAGCTAACACCGGGACCCCAACAATGGACTTGTCAATTTTTGAAAGCAACGGGTGAGTTTCGAAGAGCCTTGCTTCCTCCATCCTGGCTTCCTCGTAGCTCTCCTCCCCAATCCTGTTCCTGACACAGACATATCCCAGACCAATACTGACGTCGTCATTAGTCACCTTCTCTAAGAGACCATCAGGAGCACGGTCCACTTTCGTGACCACAGCCAGGGTCCGCAGACCAGTCCTATCCACAGTTTGCGACATCATTATCGACTCGCAAGTTGCAAAATCGACAGTTGCAGATAACACATTCAGAATAATACTCTCCTCTGGAGTGATGTACTCCATGATCATCTCCCTAATCTGCTCATAGATATTCTCAGGCTGCCCATGGACAGGGACCCGGGTAATACCTGGAAGATCCACCATGGTCAAATCGGGTACTCCGTTTTTCTTCACCACAAGAGTGATAGGAGTGTTTGCAATACCCTTAGCATCCCCAGCAATCTCCTGAGTGGCCAAATTAATGGCATCAGAGACAGTATCCTCATCAGTGAGGACAGTTTTGCCCATGTATTCTAAAGAAAGCTGTGGTTGAGGGGCATAATGGTGCTGTAAGCGCATAATAAGGGGAACCCGAGTGCAGATCCCCTGACCCCTAGGGAGCCTAATACCAGCCAAGGACTCGAGAACACTTGATTTTCCCGAAGATTGGTCACCAACGACAACGATGGTAGGGAGTTGAATCCCTTCCTTCATGACATCCAGACTCCGAAGCTTGTCGACTGCGTCAAGAAGAGGGCGAATACGGTGATTGTATGAGGAGGCAAGGGGTGGCGGGATGGTGGATATTGGAGTGACGTCATTGAGAGGGACAGCAATGGCAAGAGAATTGGTGTTGAACAAAGAATTCAAATTCATGATTGTAGATTTGTAGATGGAGATATTGGAGATGTTGTGAATTGTTGAGACTAGTGACTTGAATAAATACCAACTAACATACACACGCATGTGTATAAAGTTATTCGTGAAGGTACGTACAACTAGTTTACCAATGGATAAAGCAGTGCATCCAGGATTCCTGGGCTGACAGTGACAAAGACTAAAGCTACAAGCATGTTAAACTCAGAATGCAGACATGCAGTGCTTTAAATGTTGTACAGAAGGCAACCACTTCAACCAAATACATCATGGAAGAGCTATTTGTTAGGAAATTGATTTGCACGAATAAGTATTGATAATAATTAACCATACCGAATCGACTCCGTTTTTCTAATAGAATAGTTTAACCCTTATCATTGCTTGGGTTAAACCGAATTTCGCTTTTCTAATAGAGAATAATTCGACCCTTATCACTGCCTGGGTTAAACCGAATTTCCTATTGAGATAAGACGGTACTCTCTGACCACAAAAATCAAAGACGTAATATAAATATATTTTGTATAGATTGTTACGTCGTTCTATGATAGTATGATGGAGAAGAGATTCTTTTCCAATACTCCCTCACATCCAAACCAAAGGTTATATTTGACTTTATTACGCTTGCAGATTACAACGTGAATATCTTTAGTTACACATTATTAAAAATTATAAAAACTTGATATTCTTATAGCATTCATGACGATGAATCAAATAAGATATCGCATGATTATATTTTCTCTTATACATTACTAATAATACCAAAGATTTTCTATAATCATGAATGGTGTCAAAAAGTCAAATGTAACCTTTGATTTGGATGAGAGAGATTATATTAAATCTTCACCTTCCCATGTCTATTTATATAGATGTGGAGGGGAAAATGAGAGAATGTATTTTTGAAGAGTTGTTACTCTTTATAAATTCAACATGTCATAATTATTTGAACGAAAATTATACCGTAATTCCATTATAATTATGCAAGTGTAACCTCCGTACTTCCCGAATTCGCATTATATTATATAGAAATTACCCATCTACGAACCAACCTTAATTACGCCAAATGAACCAATAATTACTCTTAAATCACCAACACTATTTCCAAGAGAAATATGCATTCTTTCAAGGGAGAGGTAATTCACCCGGGAAGCAAGGAAGTACGAAGTAAGCAACTAGCCTATGTAGAGTTGGTAATCGGGTCATTCGGGACGGGTTTGGGTCAATTCTGATCGGGTTTGATTCATATTGAGTCATGACTATGCCACTATGCCATTATGCCTGCACCGTTTTGATTTGGGTTTGGGTTGCTTACGGGTTGGGTTAGTCGGGTAAATTATTAGCTCGAGTTCGGGTCATTGTCAAGTCGAGTCATTAGATAGATTTGTCTGGTCAAATTTTGGTTGGGTCGGGTCGGGTCATTGTCAAGTCGGGTTATTATTAGGCTCATTTTTTGGTCAGGTAATTATGATAATTTGTTATGTTTAGTCAGGTTGGGGTGAAGTTTGGCATGGTTTCGGCTGGATTTTGCTCATCACTTTATTAATTGGTCATATTTTTTCAATTATTTTACCAATTTGAATTGAATTAGGTCATTATTTAGTCAAGTTATAAGGTTAGTTAATTGTGACATCCTCATACACCAAGGTGCCTTACCAAGACCACCTAATGCATGGAAGTGCTATCATCTCGGTTACCCGAGGCAAGATATATCAAATTGACCATCCAGGAACGTACTTTAAATAAATAAGTTTAAATGATTACATAACAAAATACCAAACTATAAAGTGAAATACATATGTTCCAAAATAACAAAACCACTAAAAAGAAGTATAAGTTCATCGACACAGCGGAAGACTCTAGTGACACGTGGTGACTCAATCCCAGTTATCCCATGCGCATCCATCTCATACCTGCTCAAGAACTGTTCACAATCCCCAAATGAATCACCACAGTTTTTAAAATAATTAAACGGGGTCAGTTACTGATTACACAATATAAGATACAACAATATCAACAGTACAATACAATCACCCAACTCCGTCACTTCTCCAATCACCAGACTAGCCAGAAGGTCTAGCCCTGCCAGATTACCAGTCGCAACCAGTAATCCTCACCGCCAGTGGGGGACCGCGGTCGTTCTCACCTAAGCCTCGCTCATCAACACCGAGCGAAAACCCAAGTTCCTTAATGTGCACATTCCCTCCTTGTGACGGGAACCACAAAGGGCGAATCAAGGGCGTGAATCCACTCCCACAAGTGACTCCACTCAACCGAGGACGCACCTCGCGAACCATTGAAAATCAGAAGAGGCCACTATAAATAGCAAAGGGAAGGAAGACAAAGGGAGATCATTATTCACTCACTTACTCTCATTTTGTTGTATACATTCTAGTCAATTCTACATACATACTTACTTATTAATAGCCTGACACACTAATTCCCTGTCAGGATACATAAATCTATCGTAAAACTCCTTTCTGGCTTGATGCCCGTGGTTTTTTCCCTTATTCCCGGGGTTTTCCACGTATAAATCTTTGCATTCCATTTTACTGTTTATTTCTTTACTTATTTATCGTACTAGTCATGCATCGTTTATTGAGTTAGATTACCCTGCAAAATATTCCCCTGGCAAGATAATACTTCCGCGTAAAATCTTGCTAAAACAGCGTTCACCCATAATCATGACCACCCACGTAGTGACCAACCGAGACAATAGACATTAGTTTTGATATGAGGGTGTATACTCATTCAAAACCGATCACAAACTATACTCATGTCGGGTTCATTTTATTAGACACACTTAGGTTCATTTTGGTTCATTGGTTTAGGTTCCAAAATCGTCGCTCTGATACCACCTTGTAACACCCCCTTCTTACCCGGCCGAGGTAATTCGAAGATGTTACCATCTCGGTTTCCCGAGGCAGTGAAATCGGAGTTGCAATTAAGAAACAGTTAATATCAATAATGTATTTATTGGGTTACATAACCATAAATGAGACAAATGATACAACTCATGACTACTATACTTTTCTAATGAAATGACACTCGGCTCCAAGTCCAAAGTGTAATACCCAGGATATTTAAGGACTCTGTTGACCGACCCTGTTGACCAAGATAGACCTTAGGGAGGAATGGGTGAGGGATCAGGCTTGCAACATGAGCCCTATAGGTTGTTACTCGACCTAGCGAAGGCTACTTGGCCGAGTATCATCTATACTCGACCTAGTAGAGCCTACTCGGCCGAGTACGCCAGTACTCGACCGAGTATAGTTGCTATTGGCGCGTTAATATAAAACGTAAGTTCGCGAGATTCATTTCATTTTCCCCATTTTCTCCACAGTTCATCTTTCGCTAACCCTAGCCTACCACTCTCTTCTATCACCCCCACCTCTATACACTCTCATAAAGTTAGCCTACACCTCCACCATGGGAAAGACGGGATTCACTTAGGAAGTTGCGTGCATGGTTGTCGTCTACGTCGTCGCCGATGCGTGTTATTAGGTAAGTCTCCGCCTTGTGTCTTCTTTGATAGATTTGAGGATAGCTGTATAATAGGGGATGGCTATCGTTGTAGGATGCATATTGGAGTCTTGCTTGGCTGTGTATGGATGTCTTTCACGATTTGCGACGAGGTAGGGTTTCCCTACTCAGTTTACTGTCAATTGATTTAAGATTGTGCTTGTTTGTAATTATTGTTATCTGCTGATCATCGGAGTATGAGTGTTGTGGTGATGGTGGTGATGTGGTTGTGTTGTGACGGTTGTGGTGTTGTGACAGCTATGTTGCTGTGGTGTGTGTGTTTGTGGTGGAGTCACTTACGGGAGTGGCTTCACACCCTAGTTCGTCCTCCGTGTAACCCGTCACGGGAAGAGATGTGCACATTCAGGGACAGATATTGTTAGTCGCTCGTTGATGAGCTGGACTAGGTGGGGATGGGCTGCGGTCACCCACTGGCAGCGAGGATTACCTGTTGCGATGGGTAATCTGGCAGGGCTACACACTTCGGTGTGTAGTCGGTTATAGTGTGAGATCGGGAGACCGGGGTTGGTGGATGATCAGCTGGTTATTTATCGTACTTGTCTTATCTTAATTGCTCAGTAACTGACCTCGTGTTGTGTTTTCAAAACCGTGGTGATCCATTCGGGGATGGTGAGCAGTTGGCTTAGCAGGTTTAGTTGGTTGTTGTTGTTGGGCATGGAGGGAATCGAGTCACCACGCTACCGGCATAGGTGTCAGACGCATGAGTTCTATAGCAGTCATAGTTATCTCTTGTATTCAGTTTTTGTACCGTGGTTGTAAGGTGATAAAGTTATTAATTATAAGTGTTCTTTTATTGTCTATTTGATCTACTACCTCGAGTGACCGAGATGGTAATACCTTCATACACGGGGATGGTCCTTGGTAAGGCATCCTGGTGTGCGGGGGTGTTACAAAGTGGTATCAGAGCCGACGATTTTGGAACTTGAACCAATGAATCTAATGAATGTAGGGTGTCAACTAAAATGAACCTGGTGTATGTGCGTTGGAAGCCCCAGCCGATGCTAGATTTTGGGTGAGTAGGCGCCCTCACTTCAAAATCATGGCCCCATCGAGCTTAAGCCATACACGGGGAAACAGGGTAGCTAATAAAAGTCGTTGTTCAGTGATGGTTGTTGTGTGTGATACCCATTGTTGTGAGTACCAAAGATAAGATTTATATTTCCTATTAAGACTAACCTAGGCTAGTGGTAACAGGGTCGAACCACAAGGAGGCAGACGTAATTTCTAGTTGTCTAATAATAGTCTAAAGTAACAATTGTGGGGATTGAATTGATTTGGTCTAAGATTAAGAATAAGTAAAGACAATAAACTAAAAAGACGGATTAAACAGATAAAGAAGGGGTACTAGGATGGTCGTTTCATTATAGCTTCGGCGGCAGCAAACTAAGTCGGTCTGAATCAAACACAAGTGAGGCGGGAAGTAAAGAGGTCCTCTCGGCCCACTCTTAACAGATAGCATCTTTCGATCTCGCTAAAGGTCCCTAATATCACTAATACTAACTTTCGTTCTGAAAAGTGACTAACGGTCTAAACTATACCTATCTTTCGATCTTAGCACAGTTTAGTCGATTTAATTGACGGTCTAACAACTTCCCCTATCTTTCGATCTAATGGGTCAGTCACAAATTAGGTATCTAACTGGTCGCATGCATTCGATTCGTTAAATACAACATTAAAACAATTAAAACGAAAATAAAACCCCACGAGGTCAGTCGATCGACCAAGAATGTCAGTCGATCGACTGACACGCGAATCAGGCCATGTATAATCTATTGCCGCCTATGCCATAAATCGCCTACATCCTAGTACAATTGATATAGCTACTCATGCTAAGGGCAAAAACAATAACATTAATAATGAAATTAACTAATGGATTCATGCTTGAAATGATAAAGAAAACAATTAACAAAAACAATAAATTGGTTGCGGGAATCTAGCTAGCAATTCTATACTAATGATGAAATAAAGCAATAAACTGAAATTAGGGCAGATGAATACCGAATTTGCAGAGAAAAGATTAGGAATAAGAACCAAAGATCCAATGCTTAACAATAATCCAAACCCTAATTATAAAACTAAATATTATTGTATGAAAACTTGAGTAAAATCGAGATGCCTAAACTGAATGTTTGTGTTACATTATATAGCAAACATACGTAACAATTATTATCAAAACCTAAAACTTAATGGGCTTATGCTTCCTCAGTCTTTTAATTCTCGTCTGGAATAGCAATTGGGTCGATCGACTGCTAGAACTGGTCGATCGACTAGTCTTCAGTAAACAGTAGCTTCTGTAACCCGATGGTTGGTCGATCGACTGAAGGTAATGGTCGATCGACCTGATGAGCTGCTACTTGCCTCTTATAAACTCGTGGATTTGTCTTTTGGGCCTTGAAATACGCACCAAGCTCGTTCCTTAAGCAAATACTTCACGTCAAATGAAATGCAGGATACTCGGGAACGGATTTAGCTCGATTTCCGCTGGATTCTTCACATTTCTGCAATAATGTACAAAAATACGGAAGTAGACGGAAATAGGGAGAAATGCAGCATAAACTGCATGAATGAGCTCTGAAATGCGTGTAAAATGGGATGTAAAACATCATATAAAAGACACGCATCAAACTTCCCCAAACCAAACCCTTGCTTGTCCCCAAGCAAGAACTAGACTCGATCTAATTACCTAATGGAACGAGTTCAATCTCAGAGCGAATTGTCAACTGTAAAGCCTAAACCAATTTAATGCACAACCAACAATCAATTAGTAATGTGAATCATGCAAACGAGTTATGGAGTCGTTAAAAACTGCTGAACCGTCAACTGTAGAGACTTAGCAAATCAGACTCTCACGGGTCGCTCATATCACACATAAGCACAGGTGAATATATAAGAGGATAGAAAGAATTTATTTTTGTAAAGACTCTCACCTAACTGCGACCTATAAGAACATGCCTGCAATATAATATGAAAATGATCTCTATGACCGTACATATGCATTCCAACCAACAAATGACCATGACACATGCCGAGGTATATATGGGATATGTGAGGTATGGGTAAGAAGAGGCAAAGATAATTATGGAAAAGTGGAGGTACAGGTGATCAAGCTAGTACCAAAACGGAACCATATGGTAACATCCAACTTCTTGCTCATAATCAACAGAAACGTTGCTATAGCAAGCACAAAACTCACAAATCTCCAGACTATCAGTAATCAACTAACTCCCCATACGATATAAATGAATCATGGGAGCAAAAATCGCCATAAGATAAAGGATTGAATTATGCGAATTGATTTCTTTTCTTCTTCTCGGAACCCCAGTCGATCGATCAATGGTGGCGATCGATCGATCGCATCAAATGATCTGAGAACTCTTTTTCTTTCTTTTTCGAATCAGTTTTCATTTTTTTTTTCTTTTCTATTTCTTTCTTTCTTTTCTTCTTCTCATTTTCCCAACAACATCTCAAAAGATCATATGCTACCAAAAACTAAGTGACAATCCCAAGAACATGGACTACTAGCTTGACAAAGGACAGGCTAAATGTAGGATGTAGTAATGGGACAAAAAGGCTGTTTTTGGCAGTGTGGGGCTTATGGGCATAATGAATAAGGAGAAACCTCTACCACATGTGTCAACTAACCACAGACCGAATGCATACAGGTATTAAGCAGATCAAGTTCATATTTATACACATTTATGTAACATGTCTCATAAGGAGTACTACTCACATTCCTAAATAAACCGGTCATGAATGTCACCAGTTATAGGCTCTAATTCTCAGAAATATGATATAGTTTGCCAAAAATCTAAGTCAAGTCTCAAGTCCAGCAAATAATTTAACGAAAACTCGTAGGTATGCACTTATACGATTCTACTAATAACATGTTAATCAAGCAAGGCTCAGGCAAAACAGGTGAAAATGCAATGTCATCATTGAGATACTACCGTTCCGACTCGACCTATATGCTAAAATAAACGTGCATTTTTTTGGAAATTTTTGAAATTTTTTTTTTTTTTTTGGTATTTTGTAAATATATAAAGAAATAAACAATGCAAAACAAAATGTAAACGTGAATGCAAGCAAATGATATGCGACGCAAAACCCTTCCCCAAACCAAATCGCACAATGTCCCCATTGTGCAAAATCATGTAATGAAGAAAAGAGAAATGGGAATTTTCGAGAAAATTAAATAAATAAGACATGAAGTAAAGATTTGGGAACTCACAAGACTGTAAGCGCAGCAAAGGAAACCTCCCCAAACCAGCGTGAGATAGGAGGTTTCAGTAGCCAGCAGTGCTACTAATAAGTACCTGAAAGACAGAAAATACCACGCATAAGACTGAGAAAAACAATTTTGAAGCGGTAAAGTTGTGCATAAATGAGAGAACAGAAGAAGTATATAAATTTGACGGAAGATAAAGTGGAGTAGAAAACTCCCTTAAGTCCGCAAAGCGACCAAACACAGCAGGGGAGAGGTCGTGAATAGGTACAGCAGCAGCAGCGGTCGATCGACCACTTAGCCTAGTCGATCGACCAGGTAAACATGAACTGTATCGCCTGGAACCTGTAGATCAGTCGATCGACCACTGGAGCCGGTCGATCGACTGAAAACACTGCTGCAACCTCTTATTTCTTCGTATTTACTCAATGATTTGAGCTACAAGCTCTAAAAACCTGCAAGTGCACAATAATACGCGCCCAAAATTGCGCAAAACCCAAAACAAAGTCTAAAGTACTTAAAAATCCTAAACAAACCAAATAAAATGCGAAGTTTCGCGCACACAAAAGCAATAAAAATTGTTTAACAAAAGCAAATAAAATGAAGTTTATAAAGAGCTCGATCAACTAATAGTTGATCAAGCATGGCCACGGTATGGCCCACTTCGTCGGCTTCTGGCTACTAGAGGTAGCCTCAACGGTGCTTATCTTATCAGCTGCACCCTTCTTAGCTTCCACGTCCGTATGGCTCAATGGATCAATAGTCTCATCATCTCCCCAATCAATGACCTCTGTCGGCTCATCCAAGTCCAAATCAGACCATCTCACTTTGGCCGGCTCATCTTCAACTTCCTCGTCAGTCCCATAGCTTAGACACCCAAGACCGCCTCTTGAAACAATGTGCTCTGCTACAGCTGGAGCATTCTGCAGCTCTTCCTTCCCCAAACCAGCTCCTGCAATGTTTGAAACAACAGATTCTTCCTCCTTTTTGCTCCCAGTCTGGGGCGGAGGTGTTAACACAGGAGTAGTAATAGAGATAGGTAAATCAGGAAGCACAAAGTACGATTTCTTTTCAGAAACCGTGTTACAGCTGACAGGCCACATATGGTCCTTTTTCTTAGCCGGCTGGGCAAAGACAATAGAATGCTTTCCCACTTTGAAAGTCAAGGTTCCTAGACCGACATCTATGATCGCACCCGGCGGTGTGCGAAATGGCCTACCCAAAATAATGGGAATATGGGCATCCTCAGGCATGTCAAGTACAACGAAGTCAATGGGGAAGAAAAACTTCCCTATTTGGACTGGAATGTCCTCTAAGACCCCTATTGGCTGGACCGCAGATCGGTCAGCCATCTGTACTGTCATATCGGTAATAGCAAACCTGGTCAACTTAAGCTTCCTAGCTAGACTCAAAGGCATGACGCTTATACTAGCTCCTAAATCACATAAGGCTTTCTCAATAGGAAAGGTGCCAATATTACACGGAAAAGAAAAACTTCCCGGGTCTTCTAGCTTAGGGGGTGCAGTGTGAGATAAATAGGAGCATGACTCCTCAGTGAGTGCTACAGTGTGCACTGTTTCAAGTGACTTTTTCTTTGACAATAATTGTTTCATGAATTTAGTATAGGCAGGCACTTGATTGACCAACTCAAGGAAGGGTACTTGTACATTCAAACTACGAATAACCTTTTCAAATTTACTGAAAGATACCTGTTCCTTCGTCGGCACGAGTCTCTCTGGATATGGGCTGTAAGAAGTACCTTAGCCCTCTCCTCTAGATCGCGTGTGCCGGTATCCGTGGACTTAGGCTGAAAGTCTATCACCTTCTCCTTGTTGAAGCTTGACCCCTCTTCAGACCGTCGCAAATGTGAGCCATTGACCGTCATCGGATCGAACTTCGGAGCCGGGACTGACCCATCAGCACTCGGGTCTTGTCCCAATGTCTTCGGGACTGTCGAACCCCTAAACAAATAGTCTCTCAAATTGTCGGGCATCGGAGGACGAACAATCTCGCTATCAGCAGTAATCTTGGTCGATCGACCACTATCCTCAGTCGATCGACCATGGTGCACAGTTCCAGAAGCTCCTGTAACCCGCATATCAGTCGATCGACCGGGTATATATACCTGTTAGACGCCTGTTTCTTTGATTTATTCGTTGAAGCTTTCTTTTGACTTGTTTCCGGCTCATCTTTTTCAACAGCGTCCTCGACCATGGCAGGACCGTCAAGGGTGGACCCACTCCTCAAAGTGATGGCATTTAAGGTCTCCTTTTGGTCAGTTTGAGTCGGTAAGTGTCCGGGAGCTCGAGTGGTACTCTTACTAGCCAATTGAGCAATTTGGCTCTCTAGTAACTTCATCCCGGCCTCTCTTGCTTGGGACTCCTTTAGCAACAAGTTCTTGAACTCAGCAAAATCAGAACTATGGGATTGTTGTTGCTGCTGCGGTACATAAGGAGGTTTTTGATATTGTTGTTGCTTTTGATGAGGGGGCACATAGGGTTGCTGCTGCTGTGGCGGAGGTTGAGTCGGGTTCAAGACATTCTGGCTACTCCACCTCAAGTTGGGGTGGACATTCGGCTCATAGTACGTGTTTGTCTGCCTATAGTGTTGAAAGGCAGCACAAGACTCAAAGGGACTAGGGCAATTCTTCGAAACGTGTCCCTCAGCTCCACACCTTTCGCAGACGAAAGGACCGTCTGACACAGCATTTACTTGGTAAATACCCCCCTTTGAAGCTCCTCCTAATTCATATTTGTCAAATCTCGCAGTGAGAGCTTCAAGCGCAGCAACAGAGGAAGATTCAGCAGCTCTCCTCTGGTTCCCTCTGGAATTACCATACTCAGCCTTGTGGGTGGCTAGATCGTCAATGATCTTCCACCCCTTGGTTGCTCCCAAGTTCTCAGCAAATCGGCCATTGGCTGCAGCATCCAAAATAGCCCACTGATCGTCGTACAGCCCATTATAGAAATGATTGCACAAGCTCCATTTTTCGAAACCATGGTGCGGTATGGTTCGCACCAACTTCTTAAAACGGACCCATGCTTCGTGGAAATTTTCATCCGGCCCATGTTTAAAGCTCGTGATTTGAGCTCTAATAGCAATCGTCTTTGAAGCAGAAAAGTACTTCTTGTAGAATGCCAATGCCAAGGAATTCCAGTCGGTGATCCCATGAACGGTTCGGTCCATATCTCTATACCATTCCCTTGCAGCATCACGAAGGGAGAAGAGGAACATGGTCTCCTTGATCTGGTCTTGGGTCACGCCGGCTGGTGGGGGCATGGAACAGTAGTAGTCAATAAATGTTTCCATGTGCTTAGCTGCATCTTCATTTGCAGCTCCCCCGAACTGGTTTCTCTCAACCATATTAATGTATGAAGGCTTTGGTTCGAACTTCCTGGCATCTCCTGGTAATTCGAACCCCTTATATAAGTTTTCAGCTGTCGGCTCAGAATGACTAGCTATACTTGCTTCCTCGGCCATGACTGGAATTTTTGGAGAAGTAACTGTCTCGGCTGAAGAAGTGGAAACGGGTGAAGAATGTGGATCTTCCTCGAAAAGCTCATTCTCGTAATAGCTTGACAGAGTACTCAGCTCTTCCTCTGTCGGTAATACCCTTTGTGATCGTCTCAACTCGCACAGAGATTTCTCTATCTCAGGATCGAATGGTACTAGTTCACCACCCTGTGACCTGCGCATAAGAAGAAATTACAAAAAGAATATAAGAAAAGTTTAAGGAACAGAAATCCCTTAAAATAAGAAAGACTAAAATTAAAACAACTAAAAATTAGAACTATTGCCTTCCCGGCAACGGCGCCAAAATTTGATACCCGTCGTTGTGAGTACCAAAGATAAGATTTATATTTCCTATTAAGACTAACCTAGGCTAGTGGTAACAGGGTCGAACCACAAGGAGGCAGACTGTTTCTGGACATGCATTCCAGGGTTGACCACAAAGGGATTAGAAGTTGGACTAAGCCAAAAGACAAGGAATTATATGTAAGTTTTCCCTAACACTTAATTTTTGTTAATTTATTCTCTTTTAAAATGTCTTATATAAGCTGGTTACCATATTAACTTACTACCGTTTGTTTAATATTGTAGGATGCATTTGAACATGAAAAAGCCGCCAATCCAGAAAAACCGGATAATGACATATGGTTTGAGTTGGTGAATGGCTTCAAGAAAGGGCACGTGTATGGTACCGGAAGTTCAACACCGGCTTTCTATGAGAACACGCGTAGGAGATCGACTTCAACAATTCCCAGCAACACGTATCAACCGGGAATTATTAGTCAACTTCAAGCTCAAGTAAGAGAGCGTGATGAACGTGAAAGAAAACGTGATGAAGAATTCCGCCAAATGAAGGAAAAAATGGCAATGTTTGAGACTTGGTGGCAAGGTTGTAACCCCGGACCTAGACCCGACTACGATCCTTTTGATCTGCATGGTCCACAAGGGGGGAGTGGAGCCGGTGTTGGCTTCCAAGTAGTTAAGTAAGTTTAATTTAGCATGTAATAAGACTTGAACTTTAGAATATGTTAGCTTGTAAAACTTTCATTTTCAATATATGAAATGAAGTTTGGGAAAATGTGTGGTGTTGGGTTGAAATTTGAAATGTATGGTGTTGTGTGTGATACCCGTCGTTGTGAGTACCAAAGATAAGATTTATATTTCCTATTAAGACTAACCTAGGCTAGTGGTAACAGGGTCGAACCGCAAGGAGGCAGACGTAATTTCTGGCTGTCTAATAATAGTCTAAAGTAACAATTGTGGGGGTTGAATTGATTTGGTCTAAGACTAATAATAAGTAAAGACAATAAACTAAAAAGACGGATTAAACAGATAAAGAAGGGGTACTAGGATGGTCGTTTCATTATAGCTTCGGCGGCAGCAAACTAAGTCGGTCTGAATCAAACACAAGTGAGGCGGGAAATAAAGAGGTCCTCTCGACCCACTCTTAACAGATAGCATCTTTCGATCTCGCTAAAGGTCCCTAATATCACTAATACTAACTTTCGTTCTGAAAAGTGACTAACGGTCTAAACTATACCTATCTTTCGATCTCAGCACAGTTTAGTCGATTTAATTGACGGTCTAACAACTTCCCCTATCTTTCGATCTAATGGGTCAGTCACAAATTAGGTATCTAACTGGTCGCATGCATTCGATTCGTTAAATACAACATTAAAACAATTAAAACGAAAATAAAATCCCACGAGGTCAGTCGATCGACCAAGAATGTCAGTCGATCGACTGACACGCGAATCAGGCCATATATAATCTATTGCCGCCTATGCCATAAATCGCCTACATCCTAGTACAATTGATATAGCTACTCATGATAAGGGCAAAAACAATAACATTAATAATGAAATTAACTAATGGATTCATGCTTGAAATGATAAAGAAAACAATTAACAAAAACAATAAATTGGTTGCGGGAATCTAGCTAGCAATTCTATACTAATGATGAAATAAAGCAATAAACTGAAATTAGGGCAGATGAATACCGAATTTGCAGAGGAAAGATTAGGAATAAGAACCAAAGATCCAATGCTTAACAATAATCCAAACCTTAATTATAAAACTAAATATTATTGTATGAAAACTTGAGTAAAATCGAGATGCCTAAACTGAATGTTTGTGTTACGTTATATAGCAAACATACGTAACAATTATTATCAAAACCTAAAACTTAATGGGCTTATGCTTCCTCAGTCTTTTAATTCTCGTCTGGAATAGAAATTGGGTCGATCGACTGCTAGAACTGGTCGATCGACTAGTCTTCAGTAAACAGTAGCTTCTGGAACCCGATGGTTGGTCGATCGACTGAAGGTAATGGTCGATCGACCTGATGAGCTGCTACTTGCCTCTTATAAACTCGTGGATTTGTCTTTTGGGCCTTGAAATGCGCACCAAGCTCGTTCCTTAAGCAAATACTTCACGTCAAATGAAATGCAGGATACTCGGGAACGGATTTAGCTCGATTTCCGCTGGATTCTTCACATTTCTGCAATAATGTACAAAAATACGGAAGTAGACGGAAATAGGGAGAAATGCAGCATAAACTGCATGAATGAGCTCTGAAATGTGTGTAAAATGGGATGTAAAACATCATATAAAAGACTCGCATAAGTGTGCATCTGAGGTCAGAATAATGTGTATCATTGTGCGTGGGAAAGTCTAGAATTTGTGAATGAATAGTTGCAAGGTGTGACCAGGGGTAAGTCAATTAATGTGCTTGATAATGGTTGTGTGATGTGATGATTGCTATCTTGTAAACGTTTGATTTAAGGTAAGTGCAATAGGATTAGTGTAATGTGTAAGGATGTGGTATGTGAGTTTAACTTTGCAGGTACAGTAGTTAATGGTTACATGTGCTTAGGGTGACATGTAAATTGTTTTAGAGCAAAGTAAGATATGTAGGTGGAGATGATTGATTGAATTGGTAATGGATGTGCAAAAATTCGTGTTGATGCGTGTCTATGTGGTAGAAGTAAGCTCTAACAATGACGAGCCGGTTGCACGGAACTCCGAACTATGCTATTTATTTTGCAGGAACATTAAAGATTCAATTCCATCGCAACTCTTGGAAACTCGACCGAGTAGAAATTCGTACTCGACCGAGTAGACCATACTCGGCCGAGTATGAAGGTGCTCGACCGAGTGCCCATTTTTTGGAAATTAAAATCGCTATTGTCTTTGAAAACTCGACCGAGTAAGTAGAATACTCGACGGAGTAGTCGACACTCGGTCGAGTATACCAAGTACTCGACCGAGTACTGCTTTATCGGGACTTAACTGGGTTATACAAAACCCTATTTTCGTCACATTCTTTCCTATTTCCGCCTCCCAACTCTTCATCTCCTTCTCTCTAAAACTCCATATTCCTCCTTTCTCAAGATTTTTGGGTAAATTCTTGGTAGTCAATTTGTTCTCACTCGCCATAAATCAATTCAAGGTAAGGTTTTAACTCAATTCTCCCTTTGTTTTCAAAGTCATGGTATGATTTTGTTAATATTTCAGATTTTCATCATAAGTAACTGAAATTAAGTCTTCTTCATGTTATTCTTTGGATTTAATTGTATATAAATCTTGGTTATACCGTTATTAGAGCAATTTCTTGGTTTAAATTGGATTTTTGAGTTCTAGGGTTTGCTAAAATCGAAATACCTTGTCTTTTGTTTGATTATCATACTGTCTTAAGCCTCTTGATGTTGGTAAAGGTGTTTTTAAGTAAAGTATTGGTGTTTTGAGTAAAATACTTGGTGATTTGCTGAGAAAATTGCCTTAAAAGTTCGTCTCAAAAATTTTTTATACAAGTAAAAAAAAAAAAAACAGTCCATCTTTTGTAATGTTTTGGTGTGCCTGGTATCTTTGTTAAAGACTTGTCTTTTGCAGCATGGTGAAAACCAGAGGTCTACCCAATAAGAGGACCCGTCCTAACGTTCAACTTGAGACGGGTCAGTTAAGCAGTGAACCCGTAGTTCCACCGGTGGAGGCATATCCATCGGTAGTTTTCTCTGATTTCAAGCAGCGCAAGGCCTTTGTAGCCTTGATGAGGCGTCCTTTCCGACCTACTCAGTGTGTGAATCCCGAGATTTTAGAGACCTTGGGGATTAAGGGAGACATAATTCATATATTTGAGATTTTGGGAATGGAGGGGTTATACCATTTAAGGAAGAAGTCCTACCCCCACTTGACCATAGAATTCTTGAGCTCGTACGAGTATGATGCGAAGGGGAAAACCGTCTCCTTTCGCCTCATGAATGAGGATCACGAGCTGACTTTGGATGAGTTTGCGGGCCATCTGGGTTTGGAGGAGGAGGGGATGGGATACCTGAGTGACGTGGCTAAGAACAGTGGTGCCCCTCTCTACCTTCCTTTCTTGACTGGCCGACCTGCCCCCAGTGCCAGTGCTATGCCACTACAAGAAAAACTAAAACAGGCGACCGAAATTTGGCGACTGATAAAAGTAGTCGCCAATTTGGCGACTGGTTAACAAATTAGCGACTGAAATCAGTCGCTAATTTGGCGACTGACTTTTTTAAAAAGGGTATCAAATTTGGCGACGGATTTCAGGTAGTCGCCAATTTGGCGACTGGATTTCAGTCGCCAAAATAAATTTCAGTCGCCAAATTTTTTTATAGAAACCAGATCCTCCTCTCTCCTACTTTACTCTTTCGAAACAAAAAAAAGGGAAGCAGCGACTTGCGACGAGCGACGACGACGACACAACCACACTTCCACCGCCACTTCCACCGCCACCGCCACTTCCACTCTCTTTAATTAGGTTAGTTTTTTTTTTGTTTAATTTCAGTTTAATTTGTTAGATTAATTTGTAGTTAGTTTGATTAATTTGTGGTTAGTTTGTTAGATTTATTTGTAGTTAGTTTGTTAGATTAATTTGTAGTTAGATTTAGTTTAATTTGTGTTTGAATTAAAAGGGAATGATTAAGGGGGTTTGTGTTTAGGTTTAGGGTTATGGGTGGGGGGTTGGTCGGCCGTGGGTGGCGGTTGTCGGCCGTGGGTGGGCCGTGGTGGGCCGTGGCTGGGGTGGGTCGTGGGGTGGCCTTGGTTGGATCGTGGGTGGTGTTTGGTGTTGGGTAGCTAAGTGAAACCGTCTTATTATCATTAGTATTAAGCTAAGTGGAACCGTCTTAATTAATATTATTATTATTATTATTATTATTATTATTATTATTATTATTATTATTATTATTATTATTATTATTATTATTATTATTATTATTATTATTATTATTATTATTATTATTATTATTATTATTATTATTATTATTATTAATATTATTATTACTAAGTTAAGTGAAACCGTCTTATTATTATTAATATTAAGCTAAGTGAAACCGTCTTTTGCATTAATGGAGTTAGCTAGTGGAACCGTCTTTTGGATTAAGAGAAATTAGCTATTAGCTAAGTGGAACCTTCTTTAGGACTTGATTTTGATAAATTTAGTTTGATAATTCATGTTATTGATGAATTGAGGCTGAATAACCCTGTTTTTTTGTTTTTCTTTTCTCCTTTCAGGGTTGTCATTGTCGCTTTGAGCACTACCGTCATGTAGCTGTTGCTTCTTGTTTTCTTTTCATTTTTTGCTTTTACTTGATTAGGTAACCTCCTCTTACCAGTTACCTTTTAAATTTACTAATTTTAGTTCAAATTATGCTACGGACTCTAGGATAGAAACCTTTATTATGTTGTTGAATTATGCTATTGATTGACTTAATTTATTTTGTACCAAGTGTTGTTGTTTATCTTAAACTTTAAATTAGTGTTAGTTTGATGATTTGATGTTGACTTAGTACCCGTTCAAGTATTACTCATTAGGATTAATTCTTGAATAGTCCCCATTTTGGGACTGTCTTTGTACGTTTCAAGTCATTTAGGTAGTAAATACATACTTGTGATTTATTAATGAGGAATGAGTTTGGTGGCAATCCCTTTAATGTTCTCCGAATACATGTATATGTGGAGTAATTAGTTATTCTACATTAATGTGTATTTGGAGAACTGAAGGGAATTGCTGCCGAATTTTTTCCTCATTAATAAATTACAAGTGTGTTTGCTAGTGACTTGAAACGTACATTGACGGGTTTAGGTTGGAGTGATAAGGACCCCATTCGAAGATGGATTACCTATTGACAATATTTATACATTGTTTTCATATGTTTATTGTATAATGTGGAGTATAATGTTTAAATTTTGTATGTAATATTATTGTTATTTTTTAAAAATATTTAAATTATTGTGGGGTCTTCTTTAGATAAAAATGAAGAGATTGGAACGTTCATGGATATATGAAGGAAGATTAGACCATTCCAATAAGAAAAGACGTCCTACCGCTAGATTTATAAAGGGTGTTAGCGAGTTTATTGAATTTGCTAAACAACAAGATGAATATGACTTGATAGACAAAAAAACTTAGGTGTCCTTGTGCCAAATGCAAAAACCTGAAATACCAGCTTAACATTGTAGTAGAAGAACATCTCATTATAAACGGGTTTAAGCCAAATTATTACAATTGGATTTCACATGGAGAAGCATATTCTCCAATTCATGAACAAGCTCACACCCAACAAATACAAATTGATGAGAACCCATATAGAGAGATGGTTGTTGATGCTATGGATTCCACTATTTTTAATAGTGATGACCATACAACCATTTCTGAAGAACAACCGCCACACCCACAAGCAAAAGCCTTTCTTGACATGTTAAAAGCCTCAGAAAAACCCTTGTATGAAGGAAGCAGAATGACATTGTTACAAGTCGCTTCTAGGCTAGTTACCTTGAAATGTGAGTTTAATATGCCATTTCTTGCTGTTTATGGCATTGCCTCGTTCCTTGAGGAATCTTTCCCCGATGATAATATCATGACCCGAAGTTTCTACACTACCAAAAAAGTAGTTAAAGGTCTTCAGTTACCGCATGAAAAGATTGATGCATGTCCTGAAGGATGTATGCTATTTTGGAAAGATGATGCTTTGCTGGACAAATGCAAAGATTGTGAGGCGGCTCAGGTTCTGGACAGAGTACGCGTGAGGAGGAGGAGGAGTTTGTGTGTGAGGATCCGATGCAGACAGACGGTGACAGTGAAGGTGACGAGGATCAGGCTGACGCTACCGACGAGGTAGTACAGGTGCAGATACGGTACACTTCGGATCATCGGATGATACTTGAGCTGGCGGGATTATGGTAAGTCTTATTCTTTATTAGTCTACTATTATTATTATTATTATTATTATTATTATTATTATTTGTAAAATAATAATTGTTTCTAATTTTACATGTTCAAATAAATGCAGGTTTATGGACGATTGCGTGATACGAGGTGTAACAAAAAGCACAAAGACTAATTTCGTGGGTCCAATTCCTACATCGTGGACACAAGCTTCTATTGCACAAAAAGAGGCGTGGTTCAATAACTTTCGGGTATATATTTTCCGTAGTTCTTTGTTTTAGAAACCATAATTAATTTTGATAAATTTTTTAAGAACCAGGTTAGACTTTTATTTTATACTGATATGAAATTTTGTCGCCTTTTTTTTGTAGCAATCATTTGCTTGGGAACAGTCTCAAGAAATGAATGTCCGTAACAGGTACAATGAAGTCGGTACTCGACGATATCGGGACGTGATCTGGAAGACGGTCAGGCGCCCGAAGGAGCCAGACAACATGAAAGGTATTTAAGTAACTTGTTTTGTTATTTGTATTAATTAGCATATACTCTCTTATATTATAAATAATATCAGTAACTTATTAGTTATGATTTCATATATGTAATTGCAGGTGAGAAGTATGAAGGCTTAATAAAGCATACCAAAAGTGAAGCTTTTCAGAAAAAGTCTAAGCAAGCATCCCTCAACAAAAAAGGAGGAAAGGTAGATGTCGTGGTCGAGCCTACTCATTACGGGGGATCACGATCGTTCTGGGATCGTGTATTGGGTGTAAGTTTGTCTATTATTTCACACTTTTTTTGGTTTTCAACATGTTTATTTTATGTTAGATTTTTTGTTGATTTTCTAACATGTATGTTTTTCTTTTATTCAAAAAGGAAAGAAGAAGTCAAAGCCGGTTACGACGGTACCAGAACTGTTTCTGGACATGCATTCCAGGGTTGACCACAAAGGGATTAGAAGTTGGACTAAGCCAAAAGACAGGGAATTATATGTAAGTTTTCCCTAACACTTAATTTTTGTTAATTTATTCTCTTTTAAAATGTCTTATATAAGCTGGTTACCATATTAACTTACTACCGTTTGTTTAATATTGTAGGATGCATTTGAACATGAAAAAGCCGCCAATCCAGAAAAACCGGATAATGACATATGGTTTGAGTTGGTGAATGGCTTCAAGAAAGGGCACGTGTATGGTACCGGAAGTTCAACACCGGCTTTCTATGAGAACACGCGTAGGAGATCGACTTCAACAATTCCCAGCAACACGTATCAACCGGGAATTATTAGTCAACTTCAAGCTCAAGTAAGAGAGCGTGATGAACGTGATGAAGAATTCCGCCAAATGAAGGAAAAAATGGCAATGTTTGAGACTTGGTGGCAAGGTTGTAACCCCGGACCTAGACCCGACTACGATCCTTTTGATCTGCATGGTCCACAAGGGGGGAGTGGAGCCGGTGTTGGCTTCCAAGTAGTTAAGTAAGTTTAATTTAGCATGTAATAAGACTTGAACTTTAGAATATGTTAGCTTGTAAAACTTTCATTTTCAATATATGAAATGAAGTTTGGGAAAATGTGTGGTGTTGGGTTGAAATTTGAAATGTATGGTGTTGTGTGTGATACCCTTCGTTGTGAGTACCAAAGATAAGATTTATATTTCCTATTAAGACTAACCTAGGCTAGTGGTAACAGGGTCGAACCGCAAGGAGGCAGACGTAATTTCTAGCTGTCTAATAATAGTCTAAAGTAACAATTGTGGGGGTTGAATTGATTTGGTCTAAGACTAATAATAAGTAAAGACAATAAACTAAAAAGACGGATTAAACAGATAAAGAAGGGGTACTAGGATGGTCGTTTCATTATAGCTTCGGCGGCAGCAAACTAAGTCGGTCTGAATCAAACACAAGTGAGGCGGGAAATAAAGAGGTCCTCTCGACCCACTCTTAACAGATAGCATCTTTCGATCTCGCTAAAGGTCCCTAATATCACTAATACTAACTTTCGTTCTGAAAAGTGACTAACGGTCTAAACTATACCTATCTTTCGATCTCAGCACAGTTTAGTCGATTTAATTGACGGTCTAACAACTTCCCCTATCTTTCGATCTAATGGGTCAGTCACAAATTAGGTATCTAACTGGTCGCATGCATTCGATTCGTTAAATACAACATTAAAACAATTAAAACGAAAATAAAATCCCACGAGGTCAGTCGATCGACCAAGAATGTCAGTCGATCGACTGACACGCGAATCAGGGCCATATATAATCTATTGCCGCCTATGCCATAAATCGCCTACATCCTAGTACAATTGATATAGCTACTCATGATAAGGGCAAAAACAATAACATTAATAATGAAATTAACTAATGGATTCATGCTTGAAATGATAAAGAAAACAATTAACAAAAACAATAAATTGGTTGCGGGAATCTAGCTAGCAATTCTATACTAATGATGAAATAAAGCAATAAACTGAAATTAGGGCAGATGAATACCGAATTTGCAGAGGAAAGATTAGGAATAAGAACCAAAGATCCAATGCTTAACAATAATCCAAACCCTAATTATAAAACTAAATATTATTGTATGAAAACTTGAGTAAAATCGAGATGCCTAAACTGAATGTTTGTGTTACGTTATATAGCAAACATACGTAACAATTATTATCAAAACCTAAAACTTAATGGGCTTATGCTTCCTCAGTCTTTTAATTCTCGTCTGGAATAGCAATTGGGTCGATCGACTGCTAGAACTGGTCGATCGACTAGTCTTCAGTAAACAGTAGCTTCTGGAACCCGATGGTTGGTCGATCGACTGAAGGTAATGGTCGATCGACCTGATGAGCTGCTACTTGCCTCTTATAAACTCGTGGATTTGTCTTTTGGGCCTTGAAATGCGCACCAAGCTCGTTCTTTAAGCAAATACTTCACGTCAAATGAAATGCAGGATACTCGGGAACGGATTTAGCTCGATTTCCGCTGGATTCTTCACATTTCTGCAATAATGTATAAAAATACGGAAGTAGACGGAAATAGGGAGAAATGCAGCATAAACTGCATGAATGAGCTCTGAAATGCGTGTAAAATGGGATGTAAAACATCATATAAAAGACACGCATCAAACTTCCCCAAACCAAACTCTTGCTTGTCCCCAAGCAAGAACTAGACTCGATCTAATTACCTAATGGAACGAGTTCAATCTCAGAGCGAATTGTCAACTGTAAAGCCTAAACCAATTTAATGCACAACCAACAATCAATTAGTAATGTGAATCATGCAAACGAGTTATGGAGTCATTAAAAACTGCTGAACCGTCAACTGTAGAGACTTAGCAAATCGGACTCTCACGGGTCGCTCATATCACACATAAGCACAGGTGAATATATAAGAGGATAGAAAGAATTTATTTTTGTAAAGACTCTCACCTAACTGCGACCTATAAGAACATGCCTGCAATATAATATGAAAATGATCTCTATGACCGTACATATGCATTCCAACCAACAAATGACCATGACACATGCCGAGGTATATATGGGATATGTGAGGTATGGGTAAGAAGAGGCAAAGATAATTATGGAAAAGTGGAGGTACAGGTGATCAAGCTAGTACCAAAACGGAACCATATGGTAAGATCCAACTTCTTGCTCATAATCAACAGAAACGGTGCTATAGCAAGCACAAAACTCACAAATCTCCAGACTATCAGTAATCAACTAACTCCCCATACGATATAAATGAATCATGGGAGCAAAAATCGCCATAAGATAAATGATTGAATTATGCGAATTGATTTCTTTTCTTCTTCTCGGAACCCCAGTCGATCGACCAATGGTGGCAGTCGATCGACTGCATCAAACAGTGCAGAACTCTTTTTTCTTTCTTTTTCGAATCATTTTTCATTTTTTTTTCCTTTTCTATTTCTTTCTTTCTTTTCTTCTTCTCATTTTCCCAACAACATCTCAAAAGATCATATGCTACCAAAAACTAAGTGACAATCCCAAGAACATGGACTACTAGCTTGACAAAGGACAGGCTAAATGTAGGATGTAGTAATGGGACAAAAAGGCTGTTTTTGGCAGTGTGGAGCTTATGGGCATAATGAATAAGGGGAAACCTCTACCACATGTGTCAACTAACCACAGACCGAATGCATACAGGTATTAAGCAGATCAAGTTCATATTTATACACATTTATGTAACATGTCTCATAAGGAGTACTACTCACATTCCTAGATAAACCGGTCATGAATGTCACCAGTTATAGGCTCTAATTCTCAGAAATATGATATAGTTTGCCAAAAATCTAAGTCAAGTCTCAAGTCCAGCAAATAATTTAACGAAAACTCGTAGGTATGCACTTATACGATTCTACTAATAACATGTTAATCAAGCAAGGCTCAGGCAAAACAGGTGAAAATGCAATGTCATCATTGAGATACTACCGTTCCGACTCGACCTATATGCTAAAATAAACGTGCATTTTTTTTGAATTTTTTTTTTTTTTTTTTTTTTTGTATTTTGTAAATATATAAAGAAATAAACAATGCAAAACAAAATGTAAACGTGAATGCAAGCAAATGATATGCGACGCAAAACCCTTCCCCAAACCAAATCGCACAATGTCCCCATTGTGCAAAATCATGTAATGAAGAAAAGAGAAATGGGAATTTGCGAGAAAATTAAATAAATAAGACATGAAGTAAAGATTTGGGAACTCACAAGACTGTAAGCGCAGCAAAGGAAACCTCCCCAAACCAGCGTGAGATAGGAGGTTTCAGTAGCCAGCAGTGCTACTAATAAGTACCTGAAAGACAGAAAATACCACGCATAAGACTGAGAAAAACAATTTTGAAGCGGTAAAGTTGTGCATAAATGAGAGAACAGAAGAAGTATATAAATTTGACGGAAGATAAAGTGGAGTAGAAAACTCCCTTAAGTCCGCAAAGCGACCAAACACAGCAGGGGAGAGGTCGTGAATAGGTACAGCAGCAGCAGCGGTCGATCGACCACTTAGCCCAGTCGATCGACCAGGTAAACATGAACTGTATCGCCTGGAACCTGCAGATCAGTCGATCGACCACTGGAGCCGGTCGATCGACTGAAAACACTGCTGCAACCTCTTATTTCTTCGTATTTACTCAATGATTTGAGCGAACAAGCTCTAAAAACCTGCAAGTGCACAATAATACGCGCCCAAAATTGCGCAAAACCCAAAGTATCCGACTAAAGTATTGCTAATTATTAAAACACACAAAAACAAATAAAGCTAAATGTTCCAAAACCAAATTAAACGAAATGTTTCAAACTCCGGGTTGCCTCCCGGTAGCGCTAGATTAGACGGTCCCAGCTCGACCCACTTTTCGATCATCAAAAAGCACAAATCACAGGCCCACTACTAGGCTTCTGAATGAACGCAGTGGCTTCAGCAACTGTCAAATCTACTCCCGGCCTCCACAACAAGGCAACGGAAGAACAACAACGTCTCGCAGCATCCAGATCCCAATCTTTCGCCTCAGCGCACGGCTTCTTCTTAGACGGCACATCCTCATCAGGACCTCCTCCTGGATCATATTTCCGGCGTGCGACTTCAAGCTAGGAACACCCAACTCACCTCGGGGTCTTTGAACTTGCCAAGACCGTAGAAAGAGAAACAAAGCGATGTTCCTCCAATTTGTTCCCAAACCGGGACGGAGGCGTCAATTCTACAAAGAAAGAAATGGTTCAATGAAGGAGTAAGAAGGTATACATAATCGACTAAAGGAGTGGAATTACCTCTAATCGGATGGGAATGGTCTTCATTTACCTTCTCATCGTCATCCGGAATAGGCGTTGGTGACGATTTAACAATTCCCAAGGCTGCAGGTATCAATCGAACAGCGTCACTACTCGATCGAGTAGTTTCCTCCTCCAGCATAACTGGTCGATCGACCACTGGTTCCAGTCGATCGACCGCTCTTCCTTCTGCAATGTCATTCGTTCGTCCACACAAATCTGCTTGATCGAATTCTTCATGTGGCACAGCATTGAAGTCTTCAATTGACGCTTCATCGTCCTCCAAATCATCATCCTCCGAGTCATACATATCATCATTTTGCTCGGCAGCTACTTGAGCCAAGTGAAGCTCAAGTCTTTTGAAAGAAGCTTCTCTCTGTTCAGCCATTTCTTGCATTTGGAGTTTAAGCATCTCCACCATAGACTTCACTCGCACTCTCTTGAAGGAAGAGGGTCTTCCGAGGCGGTGCAAAGGAATATGAAGGCTCTTGGAAGCCTTGCTGATAGGACGGATGTGGCGGCGCATAATGATATTGTTTATAATGCCAGTAAGCATAGACTTGGTCCATATCTGCTCGGCACATAACAGAAGCATGCCCCTCAACGCCACATCTCCCACAAATCTCCACCTGCTGCTCCCAAGAATGGAACATGGGTGGACTCTCCTGAAGTACTGCAAATAAACAACACTAAAGGAGAAGATAAGAACTGCCTCAAGGTACTCAGTCTTCCTTTGAGGCGAAAAATAGACTAAAATAAAGACAACCAAAAATTAGAATAATTGCCTCCCCGGCAACGGCGCTAAAATTTGATACCCGTCGTTGTGAGTACCAAATATAAGATTTATATTTCCTATTAAGACTAACCTAGGCTAGTGGTAACAGGGTCGAACCACAAGGAGGCAGACGTAATTTCTAGCTGTCTAATAATAGTCTAAAGTAACAATTGTGGGGGTTGAATTGATTTTGTCTAAGACTAAGAATAAGTAAAGACAATAAACTAAAAAGACGGATTAAACAGATAAAGAAGAGGTACTAGGATGGTCATTTCATTATAGCTTCGGCGGCAGCAAACTAAGTCGGTCTGAATCAAACACAAGTGAGGCGGGAAATAAAGAGGTCCTCTCGGCCCACTCTTAACAGATAGCATCTTTCGATCTCGCTAAAGGTCCCTAATATCACTAATACTAACTTTCGTTCTGAAAAGTGACTAACGGTCTAAACTATACCTATCTTTCGATCTCAGCACCGTTTAGTCGATTTAATTGACGGTCTAACAACTTCCCCTATCTTTCGATCTAATGGGTCAGTCACAAATTAGGTATCTAACTGGTCGCATGCATTCGATTCGTTAAATACAACATTAAAACAATTAAAACGAAAATAAAATCCCACGAGGTCAGTCGATCGACCAAGAATGTCGGTCGATCGACTGACACGCGAATCAAGCCATGTATAATCTATTGCCGCCTATGCCATAAATCGCCTACATCCTAGTACAATTGATCTAGCTACTCATGCTAAGGGCAAAAACAATAACATTAATAATGAAATTAACTAATGGATTCATGCTTGAAATGATAAAGAAAACAATTAACAAAAACAATTAATTGGTTGCGGGAATCTAGCTAGCAATTCTATACTAATGATGAAATAAAGCAATAAACTGAAATTAGGGCAGATGAATACCGAATTTGCAGAGGAAAGATTAGGAATAACAACCAAAGATCCAATGCTTAACAATAATCCAAACCCTAATTATAAAACGAAATATTATTGTATGAAAACTTGAGTAAAATCGAGATGCCTAAACTGAATGTTTGTGTTACGTTATATAGCAAACATACGTAACAATTATTATCAAAACCTAAAACTTAATGGGCTTATGCTTCCTCAGTCTTTTAATTCTCGTCTGGAATAACAATTGGGTCGATCGACTGCTAGAACTGGTCGATCGACTAGTCTTCAGTAAACAGTAGCTTCTGGAACCCGATGGTTGGTCGATCGACTGAAGGTAATGGTCGATCGACCGGATGAGCTGCTACTTGCCTCTTATAAACTCGTGGATTTGTCTTTTGGGCCTTGAAATGCGCACCAAGCTCGTTCCTTAAGCAAATACTTCACGTCAAATGAAATGCAGGATACTCGGGAACGGATTTAGCTCGATTTCCGCTGGATTCTTCACATTTCTGCAATAATGTACAAAAATACGGAAGTAGACGGAAATAGGGAGAAATGCAGCATAAACTGCATGAATGAGCTCTGAAATGCGTGTAAAATGGGATGTAAAACATCATATAAAAGACACGCATCAGTGTGTGTTGAAGTTTGGGATGTATGGCGTTGTGGAACTTTGGTTTGTATGCAGGTTGTAAATATTTAGCTAGCAATGAAAACGAAAAAAACCACCAAAACATACAGTGGCTTTGGCGACTGAAAAGGGATTTGGAGACTGAAATTCAGTCGCCAATTTTGCGACTGATTAAAGGTAGTCGCCAAATTGGCGACTGATTAAAGGTAGTCGCCAAATTGGCGACTGAATTTCAGTCGCCAAATCCCCTTTCAGTCGCCAAATTTGACTCAGTGATATTGGCCTAGTCACCCAAGATTGGCGACTAAAAGTCAATTTAGCGACTAAATTTCAGTCGCTAATTTGGCGACTACCTTGTTTCAGTCGCCAAATTGGCGACTACCATTTCAGTCGCTATTTTAATCATTTGGCGACTGATTTGTCAGTCGCCAAAATTGGCGACCGACATTAGTCGCCAAAATTAGAAAAGGCAACTAATGTCTGCGACTGGCGACTGAAATCAGTCGCCAAATTGATTTTAGCGACTGATTTCAGTCGCCAAAATCGGTCGCCTGTTTTATTTCTTTTTGTAGTGATGCTGATCAAAATGATGTGCAGCATGTTTCCCTTCGTATGTTCCTGAGGATGATGACTTGTTTGTTGTATGCGAGAGATGATGTGAGCAAGCTTAATTCTCATGAGGTCATGTTGCTTATGTCTTACCTTAATCTATTATAGTGCTCCAGGGATAGTGTGCTCTAGTCTGGAGCGCATGGCACAGTCTGAGACCCGGCACATTGCTTACGGGGCCATAGTGACCCGCCTAGCTCAGCGTCTGGCTGATTTTGAAGCCCCACCTCCAGAGGGGGATGAGTATGTGGAGACCGTTCCTACCATGGACGCCCAGTATTGGCGTCAGAACAGATGGTTGAGGAAGTTGGATGACGGGTCTTATGCCTGGAGGGTGAGGGGATCTATGTGGATGGTGCTTCCTGACCCTGTCCATCTCCCTGTTGTCAACCACCTGGCCGAGTGGGAACCTTGTGCTATACCTAGGCCTGAACCCCAGACCTACCTGATTGATCCTACTATTCTCTTGGATCTACCTGAGCCGTCCTGGTACCTGAGGGACAGCGGGCACCTCCCCCACCTCGGGAGCGCCGTAGGGTTAGGTAGTCTAGGACAGACCCGGTCGAACCTGAGCCCTGTTACTCTGCCCCTGGCTTCTACCTCCACCAGTACTCGCCCTACCCCACGGTGCATGACCCTAGGATGCAGCCGAGTGACTTGTCTGAGCGGATCTCCACTACTTTGGTGCTCCGCAACATGCACGAGATGGCCCTTAATCAGGGCATAGGGGCACAGCTAGCGCAGCCTGTTTGGTGGAGAGGATCTGGAGTGGACACGGGAGTCTTCCACAGCTACGGAGTTGATCCTGGTTTCTGGAGACCACCGGAGGAGACAGAGTTTGGCTGCCTCGCGGGACCGTGGGGAGCCAACTACGGCAGCCAGCTAGGAGGGGATTACTCAGCAGCAGGTTTTCCAGGAGCAGGCTGGTGCAGGTGGTGACGATAACATGGAGGAGGGTCCTGGCTTTTGATCCTTTTGTTGTATTTCTTGGATTGGTTTCTTTTGTGTTGGATGTTTATTTTTCGGATTTATTTCTTACCATTGGATGACTATACTCGGCCATAAGGCCGTTACTTATTTAGCTTATCGTGTGGAGACGTGTTGGATTTAGTTATATTTGGTATTGTAGTAGTGAGTTTGGTTGCAGGTGAATTCGTGGATGCATTGTGTGAATTGCATCCAAAGCTCTCCTACTGTCACAACTCGACCGAGTATAGACACTACTCGACCGAGTAAGGCTTACTCGGCCGAGTATACAATTATACTCGACCGAGTAGAGCTTACTCGACCGAGTAGCCACTCATACTCGACCGAATGTTACTGTTACAGGGACCTTATGTGTAACACTACGGATTTTCTTTGGTGACTACTCGACCGAGTAGAGCCTACTCGGCCGAGTAGTGCTGTTGTTGTGAGTTGTTTTGGTTCTGCCGATAAATACTCGGCCGAGTATAGTGAATACTCGACCGAGTAGAGGATACTCGGTCGAGTATAACTTTACTCGACCGAGTATTCGGTCTGGCGAGTATTATTTTGACGGTTTGATTAGGGAGTGTTTAAGAGTATTTTATACCCCGCGTCAGTTTTCAAAACATCATTTCAACTTCATCATTTCTACGTTAACCCTAATCTCTCCCTAATCACTCCCTAATCATCCCATAGCCTTGTTGTTTGTGAAATCTTCGGAGTTCTTGCGTATAATTCCTCACCCTACTGTTGGTAAGTTCTAATTATATGTTATTCGTATTCGTTGGGGTTACTGTACATTTACGGAATTGGGAATATGGGGGTTGTGCAATGTGTAATTGTGTGATATGATTATGGTATAGGAGAAGACTTTGTAGAGGAGCCTTTCTGATTGTTCGAGTTCATTCCACTGTTGATTGCTAAGGTAGGGTTTCCCTACTCAGTTTACTGTTCTTTGTAAGACATGTTTGTTGTGATTATTGTTATCTGTTGATCATCGGAGTATGGAGATTGTTGTGATGATGTTGGTGTGAGGGGATTGAGATGGCTGTGATGTCATGTGATTGTGATTATGGTGGAGTCACTTGCGGGAGTGGCTTCACACCCTAGTTCGCCCTCCGTGGAACCCGCCACGGGAGGGGATGTGCACATTAAGGGACAGGGATTGTTGTCGCTCGTTGAGGAGCTGGACTAGGTGGGATCGGCTGCGGTCACCCACTGGCGGCGAGGATTACCTGTTGCGATGGGTAATCTGGCAGGGCTACACACTTTGGTGTGTAGTCGGTTACTGTGTGAGATTGGATGATTGGGAATTGGTGATGATCAATTGATTTCTCCGTTTGGTTGTCTTAATATTTGAGTAATACTGACCCCGTTGTTGTTTGTGGAATCTGCGGTGATCCATTCGGGGATGGTGAGCAAGCTTGACAGGTATTGCTAGTGTGAGCTTGGGGACTGTCTTGGGAGAATTGCCATCACGAGTCATAGCATCACCGTCAGAGTCTTAGTTGGATTTCTTTTATTGTTAGACTTTGAAGTTGTATTTTGGCAAAACAGTATTTGCGTTTGAATGTTGTAAACTTCATACTTTATAGTACTTTAATAAATGTGCTCAGTTCAGACGCTTTTGATATGTACTAACCTCGGCAACCGAGATGGTAACACACTTTCATGGTAGGGTGGTCCTGGTAAGGCACCTTGGTATGAGGGGGTGTTACAAAGTGGTATCAGAGCCGAAGATTCCGGCACCTAAACAAATGAATTTAATGAACCTAGGGAGTCTAAATAAAATGAACCCGGGGAGAGTTGTTTGGAGCTACCGCAAAGACTCGTGAGACGTCCCGGAGTCGCAAATTGGCCCTCACAAACTCGAGCCGGTAACATGGGAAGTGTGATGAGAGTTAGGTTTTGTATACACATGTATGTGAAGATGCATGTTGGTAATAGTTGATAGTTGAAAGTGTGTGTGTTGAAAGTTGTAAATGTGGTGATGGGAGAAATGGAGGATGTGACGGGTGTGTGAATGTTTGTCATGTTGGATTTAGCGTATGCATGACTTGTATGCTTATATGATTATAACGTGGCATTAAAGTTCTTGATATTTGAATCGTATGCTGATGTGATTTTAACGTGGCATTAAAGTCCTTGATGTTATGTGTTCGTTGCGGGAATAGTGAGCATGATAGAGAACTTTATACTGTATACCCGTCTATTCTGTGACTCGACCGAGCAGGGCAGGTACTCGACCGAGTAGGGAGCACTCGGCCGAGTAACCAAGCACTCGACCGAGTATTGATTGGCAGTGAGTAGCAGTAGCTACTGTATGTGATAACTCGACCGAGTAAGAAAGTATACTCAACCGAGTAGGGTCTACTCGGCCGAGTGTTGTTTTACTCGACCGAGTGTTGTTTTTGAGTTTTTGACGTTCGCTTCTGGAGTCGAATACTCGACCGAGTATCTAAGATACTCGACCGAGTAGTCGTTACTCGACCGAGTATGGTTGTATACTCGGCCGAGTGTTCTTTTGGCGGAAGGTTATTACGTTTTGAGTTGTAGGCTTTTGTGTTTATGTTTCCGTGTTTCTTGTCAGCTCAGTATGCCGCCCAAAAGAACTCCCACGCAGATCCAAGCTTCGGAGATGACTCTTGATGAGGTTGCTCGCATGATTGAGCAACAAGAGGCTCTCCTTGAAGCTCTCAAAAATGTGGGAAAGGGGAACGAGAAGTCGATGGATGCAACTCAGCATCATAATTGCTCGTTTCAACCCTCCCACATATGACGGGGTAGGTGAACCAAAGCTACTCGAGAAGTGGCACCGTGAGATTGAAGCTCTCATGGAAATGGTTAAGTGCCTCGAGGACATGATTGTTGAGCAGGTAGTGTACTACCTAAGAGGTGAGGCTGCAATTTGGTGGCAAAATGTCAAGGAAGATGCTAGAGCTTTTTACCAGGCGGAAGGAGCTATTCCTTGGTCTGGGTTGAAGAGTGCTATGAGAGAGCAGTTTGTGCCGGAGCATATCCGACACAAGATGAGATCCGACTTTGATTCCTTCACCATGACTGAGGAGATGACGGTCACTGACTACTATCATCGGTTTTTGGAGCTATCTCGTTATGTTGAAGACATGCAGCTAGGACAGAGAGGTTTGGCTCTCCGTTTTGAGAGGGGTTTATCTGCTAAGATAGTGAGTCGTATGCCAGCTAGGGTGGCTACTAACCTCAAGGAAGTGTACCTGAGAGCGGGTCAAGCTGAGAGAATGGTAGATCTCTTAAGAGAGATCGTTGAGAGGATCTTCTTTGAAAAAGAGGAAGGTGATGGTGGAAATAATGATCGGTCGGCCAACAAGAAAGGGAACTTTAGCCATGCTAAGGCTTTTTCTGGGGGAGCTGGTTTTTCAGGAGGATCTCGTGGCTGGGGAAAGAATGGAGGTCGGAGTGTAAGTGACAACTCTAACCTTACATGCTTCAACTGTGGTAGGATAGGCCACAAAAGACGGGAATGCACGAGCTACAAGCCTGGCACTGGTTCAGGAGCTCGGTCAGGGAATTTTTCTCAGGGGCCGACTCAGAGTTTTGCTAGTAACCGAGCGGGAGGTTCATAGGGCAACAGAGGTGGACAGGGCAACTAGGGCGGTTACAACCGCGGTGGTGGTGGATCTTATCAGCGCGAACAACAAAGACCACTCGGATTCGGCAGCCAAGCCAAGTACCTCCAATGCTTCAGTTCAGGGTGGAGGACAGAAAAAATAGTGGAAAGCTTTTCATGATGGACAAGCAGGAAGCACAGGATGATGCTCATGTAGTTACCGGTACCTTTCTTGTTCATAATGTACCGTCCTTTGTTTTGTTTGATTCCGGGGCTACACATTCTTTTGTGTCTAAGAGTCATGCTGTGTCTATGGGTTTGGGGAAGTTTGAGGTTGTAAAAGATGATGTATTCATACCTTCAGGGGAGTCTGTGTCGTGTCTCAAGCTGTATAAGGGAGTATCCATGGTAGTTGGAGAGGTAGATTTACCAGTAGATCTGTTGGAGTTTCCTATGGATGGGTTCGAGGTGATTGTCGGGATGGATTGGCTGGGTAAGTATGATGCCAGGATAGATTGTCGGCAAAAGAGGGTGTCCTTAAAGGGTCCCAAGGGTGTTAGGGTGTCCTATAGAGGGTTTGTGGTAAAGCCTAAGTGTAGGTTCATAGCTGTGATGACTTTAAAGTCATGTTTGAGGAAGAAGTGTCCCTTGATTCTTTGTCATGTGAGAGATCACCGAGTAGAGCCACCGACAGCTTTTGAGATATCTGTGGTGAGAGAGTTCGAAGATGTTTTTCCTGAGGAGATACCGAGTTTGCCTCCCAAGAGGGATGTTGATTTCAGCATGGAGCTTAAGCCGGGAACGGGTCCTATATCTAAAGCACCTTACCGTATGGCACCTAAAGAGTTGGCAGAGTTGAAAAAGCAGATACATGAGTTGCTAGGCAAGGGTTACATCAGGCCTAGTGTATCACCGTGGGGAGCTCTAGTTCTTTTTGTAAAGAAGAAAGATGGGAGTATGAGACTGTGCATTGATTACAGAGAGCTCAATCGGGTCACAGTGAAGAACAAGTATCCGTTGCCGAGGATTGATGACTTGTTTGATCAGTTAAGTGGAGCAGGTGTGTTTTCCAAGATTGATCTGAGGTCGGGGTATCACCAGCTGAGGATAGCAGATGAGGATATTCCTAAAACAGCGTTCCGATCTCGATATGGTCATTACGAGTACGTGGTGATGCCTTTTGGGTTGACCAATGCTCCAGCAGCTTTTATGGATTTGATGAATCGGATCTTTACACCGTTTTTGGATAGGTTTGTGGTTGTTTTTATCGACGATATCTTAGTCTATTCTAAGACTAAGGAAGAGCATGAGGAGCACTTGAGGATAGTCCTGCAGACCTTGAGAGAAAATCAGCTTTATGCCAAGCTATCCAAGTGCGAGTTCTGGTTAGAGGAAGTGGCTTTTCTAGGCCATGTAATATCTAAGAAGGGGGTATCTGTGGATCCTAGTAAGATTGAGGCCGTTACCAAGTGGGAATCGCCGAAGAATGTTGCTGAGATTCGGAGTTTCTTAGGCCTTGCCGGCTACTACAGGAGATTTGTGAAAGATTTCTCTACCATAGCGCGGCCTATGACATCCTTGATGAGGAAGGAAGTCAGATTTGTTTGGGATGAGAGTTGTGAGACGGCGTTTCAGACCTTAAAGGAACGCTTGAACACAGCTCCTATCCTAGCCTTGCCAGAGGGTTGTGAGAACTTTGAGGTATATACCGACGCTTCAAAGAATGGTCTTGGTTGTGTTTTGATGCAGGGAGGAAAAGTCATAGCGTATGCTTCGAGGCAGCTGAAGCAATATGAGGAGAACTACCCTACTCATGATCTGGAGCTGGGTGCAGTTGTGTTCGCTCTTAAGATTTGGAGACACTACCTTTATGGAGCAACATTTAAGGTGTTCTCTGATCATAAGAGTCTAAAGTATATCTACACTCATAAGGAGCTTAACATGCGACAGAGACGGTGGATAGAGCTGATCGGAGATTATGATATGGAGATCATCTATCACGAGGGTAAGGCTAATGTTGTTGAAGATGCACTGAGTAGGAAGAGCGTTCATTCGCTATGTACAGCTATGTCCTTGCTGAAGTTGAGGGATGAGATGTCTAGTTTGGGGATCTTTATGATTCGAGAGGGGGATACCATCGGGGATTTGACGATCGAGCCAGAGTTGTATGAGAACATCAAAAGTAAGCAAGAGCTTGATCCTAAAATTCAGAAGTGGAAGTCAAAGGTAGAGAGTGGAACGGTTTCCAGGTTTTCTATCCATCCAGATGGGAGTGTTCGTTTTTATGGGAGATGGTGTGTTCCTGAGGATGTAGAGTTGCGGAGAGTGATCTTGACGGAGGCTCATTGCACTCCCTATTCAGTTCACCCGGGTGGTGACAAGCTTTATAAAGACCTTAAGAAGACTTTTTGGTGGCCAAACATAAAGAGAGATGTAGCTGAGTTTGTGGCCAGATGTTTGACCTGTCAAAAGGTCAAGGGTGAACAAAGGAGACCACAAGGTAAGATTCAGTCTTTGGAAGTACCCGAGTGGAAGTGGGAGTCGATCTCCATGGACTTCATTGTGGGGTTACCTAGGTCACAACAAGGTAACAACATGATTTGGGTGATTTTTGATCGGTTAACCAAGTCAGCCCATTTCGTTCCCATGAAAGATACTTGGTCTAAGATGCAGCTGGCATTGGGTTACAGGAGGCATGTGGTTCGGTTACATGGTATACCTAAAGATATCGTTTCTGATCGTGATGCGAGGTTCATATCCAAGTTTTGGCAAGAGCTGCAAGAGTTGATGGGTACAACTTTAAAGATGAGTACTGACCTTTCATCCCAAGAACCGATGGTCAGACAGAACGGATCATCAAGACCTTAGAGGACATGTTGAGGGCATGTGTTATGGACTTTGGGGGCAGTTGGGAAGACAGGCTTGATCTGATCGAGTTTTCATACAATAACAATTATCATACAAGCATTGGGATAGCACCTTTTGAAGCTTTGTATGGCCGGAAATGCCGAAGTCCAGTTTGTTGGGATGATAGTTCCGAGACGGTGGTTTTAGGGCCACAGGTGGTTCAAGATATGGTTGAGCAAATCCAGTTAATTCGGCAAAAGATGAGAGCAGCTCAAGATCGTCAGAAGAGCTACGCCGACTTACACCGCAAGGACATTGAGTTTACGGTAGGTGACAAGGTTCTTTTAAAAGTGTCACCTATGCGAGGTGTTATGAGGTTTGGGAAAAAGGGTAAGCTAAGCCAAAAGTTTATAGGTCCTTATGAGATTTTGGACCGTGTTGGCGAGGTAGCCTACAGGTTAGCGTTACCACCAGCTTTGGATAGGGTGCACAATGTTTTTCATGTATCCCAACTTCGGAAGTATGTGAGCGATCCGTCGCATATCCTTGAAATGGAGAACATCGAGCTTGATGAATCCTTGTCCTACGCCGAGATTCCTAAGGAGATTCTTGATCGCAAGGTTCGTAAGACCCGGAATGGTGAGACGGTCTTACTCAAGGTCCTTTGGTCTAATCATAATGTGGAGGAAGCCACATGGGAACCCGAGGAAGCTATGCGAGAACGTTTTCCTAACCTTTTTGATCAGGTATGTTTGGTTACGGGGACGTAACCGTTGTCTTTTTAGGGGGGTAGGAGAAGGTCGCGGTCGTGTTTTGTTTTGTTTGTTGTTTTGCGTTGAGTCGGGGTAATGATTTTTGTGGTGACTTGTATAGTTCCTTGGTGTTGTTATATGTGGTTAGTATAGTCTTGTGGCGTAGTGTTGTGCGTTGTTTTATAGTAGAGTGTGAACTTCGGGACGAAGTTCTTTTTAAGGGGGGAAGATTGTAACACTACGGATTTTCTTTGGTGACTACTCGACCGAGTAGAGCCTACTCGGCCGAGTAGTGCTGTTGTTGTGAGTTGTTTTGGTTTTGCCGATAAATACTCGGCCGAGTATAGTGAATACTCGACCGAGTAGAGGATACTCGGTCGAGTATAACTTTACTCGACCGAGTATTCGGTCTGACGAGTATTATTTTGACGGTTTGATTAGGGAGTGTTTAAGATTATTTTATACCCCGCGTCAGTTTTCAAAACATCATTTCAACTTCATCATTTCTACGTTAACCCTAATCTCTCCCTAATCACTCCCTAATCATCCCATAGCCTTGTTGTTTGTGAAATCTTCGGAGTTCTTGCGTATAATTCCTCATCCTACTGTTGGTAAGTTCTAATTATATGTTATTCGTATTCGTTGGGGTTACTGTACATTTACGGAATTGGGAATATGGGGGTTGTGCAATGTGTAATTGTGTGATATGATTATGGTATAGGAGAAGACTTCGTAGAGGAGCCTTTCTGATTGTTCGAGTTCATTCCACTATTGATTGCTAAGGTAGTGTTTCCCTACTCAGTTTACTGTTCTTTGTAAGACATGTTTGTTGTGATTATTGTTATCTCTTGATCATCGGAGTATGGAGATTGTTGTGACGATGTTGGTGTGAGGGGATTGAGATGGCTGTGATGTCATGTGATTGTGATTGTGGTGGAGTCACTTGCGGGAGTGGCTTCACACCCTAGTTCAGCCTCCGTGGAACCCGCCACAGGAGGGGATGTGCACATTAAGGGACAGGGATTGTTGTCGCTCGTTGAGGAGCTGGACTAGGTGGGATCGGCTGCGGTCACCCACTGGCGGCGAGGATTACCTGTTGCGATGGGTAATCTGGCGGGGCTACACACTTCGGTGTGTAGTCGGTTACTGTGTGAGATTGGATGATTGGGAATTGGTGATGATCAATTGATTTCTCTGTTTGGTTGTCTTAATATTTGAGTAATACTGACCCCCGTTGTTGTTTGTGGAATCTGTGGTGATCCATTCGGGGATGGTGAGCAGGCTTGACAGGTATTGCTAGTGTGAGCTTGGGGACTGTCTTGGGAGAATTGCCATCACGAGTCATAGCATCACCGTCTGAGTCTTAGTTGGATTTCTTTTATTGTTAGACGTTGAAGTTGTATTTTGGCAAAACAGTATTTGGGTTTGGATGTTGTAAACTTCATACTTTACAGTACTTTAATAAATGTGCTCAGTTCAGACGCTTTTGATATGTACTAACCTCGGGCAACCGAGATGGTAACACACTTTCATGGTAGGGTGGTCCTGGTATGGCACCTTGGTATGAGGGGGTGTTACATTATGTGTTTGATAATTACGAATTGTAAGATTTATGTGAACATTTGTATGACTGAGTGTGTGGGTGCTTCATAGTGTCGCTTAGAGTAATCCATTGTCCAAAAATGGGCTACGATCACGTTACAGGTATGTATGTGCTTGGATAACATATCGATTTATGAAGGTTAGTCATTTTGCCATGGTTGAAATGAAGGAGCTTAACTTGTTCAGGGTGCTGCATGAGTCTATATATGATAGGTGAATGTTAACGCAATAATAAGGAAAGTGTTGTAGCTGTCACGAGTCTTATACGTATATATGTTTGGTTATTTAGTGCAACCTTTAATGGTGTCAATGTTTGGTTACAGTTATAACGGGTCCAACTGGATGAGTGAAACTGGTGGTCAGTATGTGACTAAAATAACAGATAATGAATAAAGCTGCTATGGGACACAATTGTGTAATGTCGTAGATCAAGTTTTGTAACATGAATTAAGGTCATTTACAGTTTGTGAGTAATGTCACAGTTATGATGTATGTGTTAATTGTGGGTACGGGAAGTGGTTAGTGGTGAACTTCGAGGGCGAAGTTCCTTTAAGAGGGGAAGAGTAATGTCGCGGAAAAAAATGATGAAATTATGTCTATAATACTTGAAATCACATGTATGTTATGTATGTTAGTATTCGGAATTACATTCATGTTACATGTGACACCCCGCAATAAAGCGGAAAATATAACTAACAAAATGCGGAATTTTAAGGAATTTTTAAAACTTTTAAAATTTAAAGCGCGGGTTCACCAAAATCTAAAACATAAATAAAGAGTGCGGAAATAAAGATTTTAAATTATACAAACGTGATAGTCAAGGTGAGGGAAAATATATCCCTCGAATGACAATACAATAAAAGGTGGGTCTAAACAATCCTAATAAACCAACTATTAGGCCGAAATGCTCGCTAGCTCACACATGTCTTCACCCCATGAATGCACCACTAATACATGTCATTCATGTAAACATGAACGCCACAGTCAGTGGGGAGTAACTCAAGGTTCTCCCAGCCACAAAATGTCGAAACGAACATAGCAAAGAACTAAAATAGGTAAGTCATGTAAGACTCTTACAAAAATATGGATATCAAGTTTATGTTTAAACATGGCAATTAAATGAGATGGAACAAGATAGATCAACATTAGCATGATAACGGTTAAACTATTCATGTGAGACAATTAAATAATATGAAAGACAAGAATACGGTAATCTATACCAAAGCACGCATTTCAAGGAAATTCAACATAGATGTGAGATTAGAATCCGAATCATGTGAAGTAGTTAAGTAAGGGATCAACCAATGCAATTTACAAAAATAGAAATTGTAGCCATTATTTGGAAAACCACTTAGCAAACATTGTACGGGACGTGGCTACTAATGTCACATTCATACTTATGGCTTGCATCTCACCATAAGAACGGATGGGATCATCAATCCTGACGATCATATCGCAACTAGAGGGCTTATAGCTCACCCCTAGTATCCGATAGGACCAAGACAAACAACACAAGGCATAACTCTTACCTTGAAAGACAAATACCGATATCTATAACCAAGCAAGACCTTTACTTGGTACTCCCAAGACTCAGTCCTAGTCTAAATCTGGCCAGACTCTCGGGGCAGAACGGTCCCCGATTCGACATGCGGCAGAACAGTCCGCATCCAAGACTCGATCGACAGAACGGAAGTCGAGAACCCACAATCGGCAGAACAGTCCGAGAGAGGCGGAAAATATGAGCTAAACCTACAATCGGCAGGACATTCCGAAAGGGGCGTAAAGACAAGTCAAGCAAAATGTATAGCATAAAGGCATTGTCACCAGAATACGATATGAGCTAACCCACAATCGGCAGAACAGTCCGTAAGGGGCGGGAAAAACATGAATCAACCAACTCCCGGCAGAACGGCACAAGAGCGGCGTAAACAAATACTTGGCAGAACGGCACAAGTAAGGCATAAAGATATGTCGAGTAATACGTTATAGCATGTATGACAGTATAATGGCATTTCTACAAGAATACGACTCTTACAAGTAATTATTTATAATAATATTTTCGTACTTGTAACACAAAAATAAATATTTCATTTCATATTTAAACATGCCGGTTAAATAAAATATAACAAGTGATAATGAATAATTTACGTTATATGACATACGGGATGGAAATTTAAATAAATCAAATATCCCGAAGTGGACACTAGAAGTACCATAATAAGTGTGGCCAAGGGCGGTTATGACGGGGGTGCAGGGGATTCACCTGCACCCCCTTTGTCAAAAATAAATATAAATTTGATTGGTAAAGGAGTATATAAATTATGTTGGTCTGATGGTTTGTGATATGTTTTCTCACCTTAATGGTCACGGGTTCAATCCTCCAATTGAACAAATTTTTTTAATGTTCTTTCACCATATATTTTGCTCAATTAAATAAGATTTTTTAATGTATAACTCGATTTTTTGTTGTAAAAAAATTATACGCGCCCCATCTATCGAATCCTAGAATCGCCCCTGAGTGTGGCCCAAGCATAAGATATATGTATACATGTACAAGCCCAATGAAAGAAACATGTAAGCCCAACACTTAAGGTATAATGAGTCCATTTAAAACAATAAGGTGAGCCCAAAAACTAAAGAGTAGTGAGCCCAACCATTAAACAAGGATGAGCCCAAAGACTAAATAATGAGTCCAACAAAGTAAACACGAAAAATAACGATATTTAACGAGTCACGTTATAAAATTCGAGACGGGAATTTAAACGGTTCATATATACTAAATTTGGTGTCGAAAACACCCATAATATGAATGTGGTCCAATAACTACAAGTCAAGCCCAATAATTAGAATATAATGAGCCCAACTTTTAAAGTCAAATAAACTCAATTGGAATAATAAGTAAACGAAATATTAACGAGTTGCGTTATATAAATATGAGACAGAAATTATATAATTTCAAACAACCTAACTAGCGCCAAAACACAACTCGACCCACGACACAAGAGGCCGTTGAACAACCCATACCCGTTTCCCTACAACCAGCCTTTGCCCCACCCGACTCAGCCACCACAACCATGTGATATCACCACCAATCCTGCCCAGAATCAGAGCCATGAGGCAGGCCATCAGACCCGCCAACATCATGACTCAAAACAACCCCATAACTGCACAAAACTATACCATAACTAGTACCAAAACCGGGTTACACAAGCCATCGAGGCCACCAGAACGGTCCCAACCAGACCGCACCTGTTCAGGCCACAACCCGTCACCAAGACAAGAGCAAAACAACCACTGACGAGGCACCAAACTGAGTCATTAAATACGAGTTCTTAAACATTTCCAAGACGGGACCAAAGCACAGCTACTACAAGATTAAAAACCTCGAAAACAACTCACTCCACTCGTCCCAAAACAGAGATCAAACACGCACCCAAACCGTCTCATATCTTCACTCAACAGTCACCATTACTCCATCTAATTGACCACCCAACCCAGCCACTATAACCAGTCAAGTCAGCCACCACAATGCCGGCCTGAAACGGGTTAATACTCTGCCTCTAACCAGTCCGTTTCAAACAGCCACCAAGACCCATATCACCACTCAGTTTCAGACGGAAAATTTAAAAGGGGAAGTTGAGACGGACCAAGCATGACGCAAATAAGACTAGCCACAACAATATCCACCCTAGTAATGCTCAATACAAGTCAGAAAAAGCAGTCATAGAAGTCCGTAAAGGAGCACAGCAACAATCGAACAAACTTGGCCGAGTTCTCTTAAGGAATTTAAGCTATGAAAGGCAGTCAAACAAACATGTAAATTATATACTAACCTTACATAATCAACCATACACAAGAGAAGGCATAAAGGTTTGAACTTTACGACAAAAACGAGTGAAAAACCACATAAATGCGAAATATCGACACTTTGTCGAGTAACCTATCACCGTTACCTGTCTTTGATCTCTCAAACGTCCAAGGAACCATCCAAGGGTGATTCTAAACCCAAAAATGGAAGAGATTAGTTCAGAAACCGCATCTTTGAAAGACGGTCGAAATGAAACCGGACGAAAGCCGAGTTCTTTCTTGCATATAAAGAAGGAGGACGAAATGGGGAAGCTATTGGTGCAAAATTCATGGATTTTGGTTGAGAAACAAGGGAGAAAACCGGGTTTGAATCTCGCGCAAAAATGGAGTACGGAGCTCTGTGTTTTTGTTGTTGCTGCTGCTGTTGTTTCGAAAGAAGGATGAAGAAGAAAGAAAGAGGGGGTGGGACGGGTTACAAAACAACAACAATTATAATATATAATAATAATATATAGTAATAATAATAATAATAATAATAATAATAATAATAATAATAATAATAATAATAATAATAATAATAATAATAATAATAATAATAATAATAATAATAATAATAATAATAATAATAATAATAATAATAATAATAATAATAATAATAATAATAATAATAATAATAATAATAATAATAATAATAATAATAATAATAATAATAATAATAATAATAATAATAATATACAAGATATTTAAAAGTAGAGTATAGGTAGGTGAGTGTGTTGTTGGTTTTTGGTTGGTCCGGATTAAAGTAGGTACAAAAATGAAATGTGACGGTCTAATGTTAGACGGAAATTAAGACGAAGATTATTATTATTACTGTCACTATTATTATCCGACCAAAATTACGTATACATATATTATTATATAAATCATGCCTTAAAAATATAATTTAATAACACGTATTTTTATATAAAAAATGAGCTTTTATATAATATGTTTATAAAAATCGTGTTTGACATAAAATTAATTAAATTGAATAATTCAAAAATATATAATAAAGTGATTAAACGGTTTAATAAATTTTAAATGTCAAAAGGGGAAATTCGCGGGTGTTACATTACATGTTATTGAAGTTACATTACGTTTCCTTGAAGTTGTATCTATGTTATATTTAAGTGATATGAATGTGCGTTGAACAACTCTGTATGGGTGTGCGGGACGTGTACTTTTGTGGTTGTGTATTGTTTTGTAGTTGTGTATTGTTGCTGGTCGTTGTGTTGCTTTTAACAAGAGGGTGCATATGAAAAACATGTGATATGGGATAGGAACATGTTTTGTTATGAATTTATGATGGGATTATTTCCCGTAAGTTTTGTGTGTGATAGTTGTTGGCCGGTAATACATGGAAGAATAGTTATGATGGTATGATTGTAGTTTGAATAATGTGGTGTGGTGGTAGTATCAAGGATGGCCAGAGTTCGTATGCCTTTATGTATGTGGATGGTGTTATAGTGCGTAACCTTGTGGTGAGTGACGTGTAGGCTGAATTTCGGGGACGAAGTTCTTTTTAAGGGGGAAAGACTGTAATACCCAGGATATTTAAGGACTCTGTTGACCGACCTTGTTGACCAAGATAGACCTTAGGGAGGAATGGGTGAGGGATCAGGCTTGCAACATGAGCCTTATAGGTTGTTACGCGACCTAGCGAAGGCTACTCGGCCAAGTATCGTCTATACTCGACCGAGTAGAGCCTACTCGGCCGAGTATGCCAGTACTCGACCGAGTATAGTTGTTGTTGACGCGTTAATATAAAACGCATGTTCGCGAGATTCATTTCATTTTCCCCATTTTCTCCACAGTTCCTCTTTCGCTAACCCTAGCCTACCACTCTCTTCTATCACCCCCACCTCTATACACTCTCATAAAGTTAGCCTACACCTCCACCATGGAAAAGACGGGATTCACTTAGGAAGGTTGCGTGCGTGGTTGTCGTCTACGTTATCGCCGATGCGTGTTATTAGGTAAGTCTCCGCCTTGTGTCTTCTTTGATAGATTTGAGGATAGTTGTATAATAGGGGATGGCTATCATTGTAGGATGCATATTGGAGTCTTGCTTGGCTGTGTATGGATGACTTTTACGATTTACGACGAGGTAGGGTTTCCCTAGTCAGTTTACTGTCAATTGATTTAAGATTGTGCTTGTTTGTAATTATTGTTATCTGCTGATCATCGGAGTATGAGTGTTGTGGTGACGGTGGTGATGTGGTTGTGTTGTGACGGTTGTGGTGTTGTGACAGCTGTGTTGCTGTGGTGTGTGTGTTTGTGGTGGAGTCACTTGCGGGAGTGGCTTCACTCCCTAGTTCGCCCTCCCTGGAACCCGTCACGGGAGGGGATGTGCACATTAAGGGACAGAGATTGTTAGTCGCTCGTTGATGAGCTGGACTAGGTGGGGATGGGCTGCGGCCACCCACTGGCGGCGAGGATTACCTGTTGCGATGGGTAATCTGGCAGGGCTACACACTTCGGTGTGTAGTCGGTTATTGTGTGAGATCGGGAGACCGGGGTTGGTGGATGATCAGCTGGTTATTTATCGTACTTGTCTTATCTTAATTGCTCAGTTACTGACCCCGTGTTGTGTTTTCAAAACTGTGGTGATCCATTCGGGGATGGTGAGCAGTTGGCTTAGCAGGTTCAGTTGGTTGTTGCTGTTGGGCATGGAGGGAATCGAGTCACCACGCTACCGGCATAGGTGTCAGACGCATGAGTTCTATAGCAGTCATAGTTATCTCTTGTATTCAGTTTTTGTACCGTGGTTGTAAGGTGATAAAGTTATTAATTATAAGTGTTCTTTTATTGTCTATTTGATCTACTACCTCGGGTGACCGAGATGGTAATACCTGTGTGAATTAATCTGTATACTTCCCTTTAACATGAAGGATTATAACGATATAATAAAGATGATCTATGCTCATAAAATAAAATACATAAGCATAAGTAAAAAGATTTAGAATTAACCTCGGGTCCTTGCAAAATTGGCCTAAGAACAATATCAAAATTGATATTCACCTATTAGTTGCACCCAAGACGATCTAAGATATACCCTTTGATTATGCTAGAAATCAATCTAAAATTTTCTGTAAAATTTTATTGTCTTTGTGTTTTTTTGTGATGAGAAAGAGGAGGCTAGGTCAGAAAAAGAATTAGGTTAGAAATAATTCTCCACCTTTCTTTTTATATAGACCGAAATCCGAAATCAATTAGGAAAGTGGAAACCTCCCTAATTTCGGCCACCTGAACCGAAAATAAGGAATTAAATTTCCTTATTTTTGGTCTTTCCAAAAATATATAAAGTGTGTTAAATTGTCATCTAGTGAGGATCAAACCCATGACCTCTTGGCTTGTGTACCCTCACTATTACCACTATGACACATTCAACTTGTTGATATTAAATACAACTGATTATATTTAACTACGAATTAACAGATTAATTCGTCCAAACTAACTTTATATATATTTAATTAAATATAACTTATTATATTTAATTTACGAATTGACGGTTAATTCGTCTCAACTTAATATTATTTAATTTTCATTAAATAATTATCTCATCAACACATTGACTAACTTTTTAGTCATTTTGGGCATCAATGTAATTATATTTCTATAACCACATTTCTCAAATACGTCCTATAGGTGTGACCTTTAGGGACCAGTTGATCACCGCCATCTGTATGATAATAACGTCAAACTTTCTAGCAAGCCAACCGTTATTAGGTAAACGTTAATCAACTGATTAAATATACGAAGTATACCCTTGTGAACCTGTAAGAGATTTACAAATGTTATCACACTAATTTGTGGAGGACACCAGCTCCAACAAACTCCCACTTGTCCTCACAAGTGTATGTGCGATAACCGATTCTCATATCCTTTAAAATTTCTCCCACTCAATGTAAAACAATTTGTAAATCCGAATTCACAAAGGTCGTATTTTACAAGCGATCAGTATCAAGAGTGGTTTTCCCGACTAGAGAGTAACTTAACTGATAAACGAATCAACATTCGAGCATGGCCATGCATTTCGATTACAACTCCTCGAGTGGCCCGAGAAATAACTATACCGATAAGGGATGGATATTTTCCTCAACTCAAATCCTGCAGACGTAAGCACAGTATGAAATGACCCAGAAAAAATCTACTTAGCCCCAGTTACGGTAGACCGTGAGAAAGAAACCAAAGTCACCCAAAGACTGTCTTAATCTCAAGAGACAGTTGATAGTCAAAAGAATCTACTCTAGGTACACAATGGATGTCCTATCCACGACCTGGCACCGAATGTTATAAAACATTTAGGACTCCATTACGTTGTCACAAAAATTTGTCCTACGAGGTATCGTCATAATCTCGTATCTTTGATCGATTAGTCAACCGTTTAACTTATGGTTCGTTGAACCCACCATCAATCGACTGCACAATATAATAGCCGGAGTTATCAGCTCACATTGGCGATTACGGACCAAAACAAATATAATGTAATTCAGTTCACTTTGTGGCGTTCAATGTTGTCAGTACAATCCACATGAAAAACAAAATATTATATATAATACGATGAAGTTATAAATAATATATGAAAAAGATAATATATCAAATCCATAATCAAGTACTACAACTTAGGAACATGTTTAATTCCCATGGAATTAACATGCCCTACATGCTTATCATAATTCAACGGCTTGGTGAGAGGATCTGCGATGTTATCATCCGTCGCAATCTTGTCAATCACTATCTCTTCTTGCTCCACGTAATCACGGATCAGGTGAGCCTTCCGTAGTACATGTCTAGATTTGTTGCTAGACTTTGGCTCCTTAGCCTGGAAGATGGCACCTCTATTGTCACAATAGATGGTGATCGGGTCATTCGAACTAGGAACTACCGAAAGCCCTTGTAAGAATTGACGCATCCATATCGCTTCCTTTGCTGCCTCCGAAACGGCATAGTACTCGGATTCAGTAGTAGAATCTGCTACAACACTCTGTTTGGAACTCTTCCAGCTGACCGCAGCACCATTAAGAGTGAAGACGAACCCGGACTGAGATTTTGAATCATCTCGATCCGTTTGGAAGCTAGCATCTGCGTAACCGGTTGCGCATAGCTTAGTATTGCCTCCATAAGTCAATACCCAATCCTTAGTCCTCCGTAGGTACTTGAGGATATTTTTGACTGCTATCCAGTGTGTTTCACCTGGAGTCTTTTGGTACCGACTCGTCATACTCAATGCATATGCCACGTCTGGACGTGTGCATATCATGGCATACATGATCGATCCTATTGCAGAAGCATAAGGAACACGACTCATGCGCTCAATACCTTCAGCGTCGTGGGTGATCGAGACTTGCTCAATCGCATCCCGGTCGTCATAGGAAGGTTCCCCTTCTTGGAGTTGGTCATTTTGAACCTCTCAAGAACCTTATCTAAATAAGACTCCCGACTAAGTGATAACGTCCGTCGTGATCTATCTCGGTAGATACGGATTCCCAAAATACGCTGTGCCTCACCCGGATCTTTCATCTGGAAATGGTTCTTCAACCATTCTTTAACAAGAAGAAAGGAGAGGAATGTCATTCCCAATCAAGAGTATGTCATCGACATACAATATCAAGAATACAATCTTGCTCCCACTCGACTTGATATATAAGCATGGTTCTTCGACCGATCGAATGAAGCCATACTCTTTTATCACTTGGTCGAAACGATGATTCCAACTCCGAGAAGCTTGCTTAAGTCCATAAATGGAACGCTTAAGCTTGCATACTTTCTTAGGATGCTCAGGATCTATGAAACCTTCGGGTTGCACCATGTACAACTCTTCCTCCAAATAACCATTTAAGAAGGCGGTTTTCACATCCATTTGCCAAATCTCATAATCATGAAATGCGGCAATCGCTAAGATTATCCGAATGGAACGTAGCATGACTACAGGTGCAAAAATCTCATCATAATGCAGTCCTTGCACTTGAGTGAAACCTTTTGCCACAAGTCGTGCCTTATAGATATCTGTTTGCGCGTCTACAGAACGCTTTATTTTATAAAGCCATTTGCACTGTAGGGGTTTTACCTTATTAGGTAAATCAACAAGATCCCATACGTTATTCTCATACATGGAGTCCATCTCGGATTGCATGGCTTCGAGCCATAGCTTTGAGTCGGAACAGGTCATAGCACCTTTATAGGTTCCTCTGGAACATTAACCGTATCATCAGTTGGAGGTACAGCTTCCTCCATCTGTTCCTCGGTTGTTGGTTCTGGAATCTCCGACAGCTCGAAGGTTCTATTACTCGTCTTGTTCTCGAGAAATTCTTTCTCTAAGAACGTCGCACTAGCCGCAACAAAAACTCGATGTTCGGTAGGCGAATAGAAGTAATGACCAAATGTTCCTTTTGGATAACCTATAAAGTATGTCTTGACCGATCGCGGGCCGAGCTTATCCTCGTGTCTCCACTTGACATAAGCCTCGCAGCCCCAAACCCGAATAAAGGACAAGTTAGGTACCGTTCCCTTCCACATTTCATATGGAGTCTTGTCGACAGCTTTAGACGGACTTCGGTTAAGTATAAGAGCGGCTGACAAAAGAGCATAACCCCATAATGATTCAGGCACTACTGTGTGACTCATCATGGATCGAACCATATCAAGTAAGGTTCGATTTCTCCGTTCGGATACACCATTTAATTGAGGTGTTCCAGGTGGAGTTAACTGTAGAGCGATTCCACAGTCTTTCAGGTGTTGATCAAACTCATTTGAAAGATATTCGCCACCCCGATCTGAACGGAGTGCTTTAATCTTTCTACCCAGTTGGTTCTGTACCCTATTCTGGTATTCCTTGAATTTCTCAAAGGACTCACTTTTATGCTTCATTAAGTAGACATATCCGTATCTACTCAAATCGTCCGTGAAAGTGATAAAATATCTATAGCCATCTCTAGCGGTAATTGACATAGGTCCACATACGTCCGTATGTATGAGTCCTAATAGGTCACTAGTGCGCATTCCAACACCTTTGAAGGAAATTCGAGTCATCTTGACAATGAGACATGATTCACACGTGCCATATGCAGAAAATCCGAATGAGGGAATAGTCCCATTATCGACGAGTTTCTTTACGCGTTTCTCATTTATGTGTCCCATTCGACAATGCCATAGATAGGTTTGATCTTTGTCACCAACCTTTAATTTCTTATTATTCATGTGTAATACTTCCGTGGTTTGATCTAAGATATAAATTCCATTCATGGAAACTGCTTTGCCATAAATCATTTCATTAAAAGAGAAAATACAACTATTATCCTTTATTGAAAATGTAAAACCGTCTTTAGCAAGTACGGAAACAGAAATAATATTCTTAGATAAACTGGGTACATAGTAACAGTTATTTAAAGATAACTCAAAACCACTAGGGAGTTGGATTACATGTGTTCCCTTCGAGGCAGCAGCAACTCATGCTCCATTCCCGACTCGCAGGTCCACATCACTTTTTTCGAGAGATATGATGTTCTTTAGGCCCTGCAAATGATTACACAGATGAGAACCACAACCAGTATCTAGTACCCAAGTTCCGAAACTTGCATGGTTAATCTCAATCATATGAATATAAGATGACATACCAACAGGAACGACGCGGCCTGCCTTGATGTCCTCACGGTAGACGGGACAGTTCCTCCTCCAATGTCCAGTCTTGTGACAATGGTGGCACTCTATGTCACCGCCCTTGCTCTTTGTCTTGCCCTGTGAGCCACTAGTCTCACCAGGCGCACTCTTACCGTTTCCTGGCTTCTTAAACTGTGTTGCTGTGTTGTGTGTGTTTGTGGTGGAGTCACTTGCGGGAGTGGCTTCACTCCCTAGTTCGCCCTCCGTGGAAACCGTCACGGGAGGGGATGTGCACATTAAGGGACAGAGATTGTTAGTCGCTCGTTGATGAGCTGGACTAGGTGGGGATGGGCTGCGGCCACCCACTGGCGGCGAGGATTACCTGTTGCGATGGGTAATCTGGCAGGGCTACACACTTCGGTGTGTAGTCGGTTATTGTGTGAGATCGGGAGACCGGGGTTGGTGGATGATCAGCTGGTTATTTATCGTACTTGTCTTATCTTAATTGCTCAGTTACTGATCCCGTGTTGTGTTTTCAAAACTGTGGTGATCCATTCGGGGATGGTGAGCAGTTGGCTTAGCAGGTTCAGTTGGTTGTTGCTGTTGGGCATGGAGGGAATCGAGCCACCACGCTACCGGCATAGGTGTCAGACGCATGAGTTCTATAGCAGTCATAGTTATCTCTTGTATTCAGTTTTTGTACCGTGGTTGTAAGGTGATAAAGTTATTAATTATAAGTGTTCTTTTATTGTCTATTTGATCTACTACCTCGGGTGACCGAGATGGTAATACCTGTGGGAATTAATCTGTATACTTCCCTTTAACATGAAGGATTATAACGATATAATAAAGATGATCTATGGTCATAAAATAAAATACATAAGCATAAGTAAAAAGATTTAGAATTAACCTCGGGTCCTTGCAAAATTGGCCTAAGAACAATATCAAAATTGATATTCACCTATTAGTTGCACCCAAGACGATCTAAGATATACCCTTTGATTATGCTAGAAATCGATCTAAAATTTTCTGTAAAATTTTATTGTCTTTGTGTTTTTTTGTGATGAGAAAGAGGAGGCTAGGTCAGAAAAAGAATTAGGTTAGAAATAATTCTCCACCTTTCTTTTTATATAGACCGAAATCCGAAATCAATTAGGAAAGTGGAAACCTCCCTAATTTCGGCCACCTGAACCGAAAATAAGGAATTAAATTTCCTTATTTTTGGTCTTTCCAAAAATATATAAAGTGTGTTAAATTGTCATCTAGTGAGGATCAAACCCATGACCTCTTGGCTTGTGTACCCTCACTATTACCACTATGACACATTCAACTTGTTGATATTAAATACAACCGATTATATTTAACTACGAATTAAATGATTAATTCGTCCAAACTAACTTTATATATATTTAATTAAATATAACTTATTATATTTAATTTACGAATTGTGATTAATTCGTCTCAACTTAATATTATTTAATTTTCATTAAATAATTATCTCATCAACACATTGACTAACTTTTTAGTCATTTTGGGCATCAATGTAATTATATTTCTATAACCACATTTCTCAAATACGTCCTATAGGTGTGACCTTTAGGGACCAGTTGATCACCGCCATCTGTATGATAATAACGTCAAACTTTCTAGCAAGCCAACCGTTATTAGGTAAACGTTAATCAACTGATTAAATATACGAAGTATACCCTTGTGAACCTGTAAGAGATTTACAAATGTTATCACACTAATTTGTGGAGGACACCAGCTCCAACAATACCTTCATACACAGGGATGGTCCTTGGTAAGGCATCCTGGTGTGCGGGGGTGTTACACAAAGCTCGTCCCGTCTCCCACGTGACACCAACTCAACATGTACTCAACCTACTCCCCGTATGATTATAAATATCATATGGATCGACACAGGGCACCCCAGAAATATGTGACAATTACACAGACATACAACACGTCAGTTTCAATATTTTAATATGAGACACAACATAGTAATTAAATATGCAACATGCCAACATTTAAATGAAATACAATTACCATGTCGGTACCGGGACATGCCCAGACATTCCCATAACCACTGGTGCCAGGGACACATCCACGATACCATATCTCACCATAAGGTACCGAGACACGCCTAGACGTACCGAGTCCAGAAGCCAACCGGATCCCCTGCCAGACGTCGTGTCTCACCCACACAAGTCCCTCCTGACTCAAGCCATTAATGTGCACATCCCTCTTGGAGTGGGAAGCTCAAAGAGGCGACTCGAGCGTAAGACAGTTTCTCCTCAACAACCATGTAACACCACCAATGATCTCCATTACAACACAATAATGACCATACATGGAAAATGTAATACACCAATTATATGACTCACCATGAACTCAATCTCGACATATCATAGGTGAAACTTCCTCAAATACCAACATAATATCCAAATCAACTCATACTTGAAATGGTGATGAAAGACACACAAATATGCACACAAAATATTGAAATCGAGTAGGATAAACCTAGCTCTTAGCATTCTTCATAAGCTACTCGAGTCCCATACGATTCCCTATCGCAAGACCGTCTTATTCCCAAACAAACCATGTAATACCATCACCAATACATCCTACACTATTATACAGAACAAATAAAACTCTTATTATTATCCACTAATTACCCATAAAACACATACTAATTACTAACTAATTAACCCAAGTGAAAACCCCCAAAATTAGAATTAAGACTTAGACAAGGATGAGTGGAAATACAAGTGTAGATGATGAAGAACAAGGTGAGAGATTCCCTTAAAGCAAGCTTTGATCCATGGAAGAAGGTGTTTATGGAGATTTAGAGAGAAGGGAGAGGATTTGGAGTAAGAATGGATAAGATAAAATGAATAAAGATGAGGTTTGAGATTTCTTATCCCAATTTCTGATTCAGCGCCACTCTACCGAGTGCGAGTCCACTCGATCGAGTGTCACTTTCTCGGTCGAGTGCCACCTACTTGATCGAGTGTCAGACTACTCAATCGAGTGTCAGACCACTCGATCGAGTGACATCGGGTAAACACCTTACTCGGTCCATTACTGCCACACTCAGTCTAGTTTAGGTCTCACTCGGTCTGGAGTACTGTCATACTTTCACTCTCGAGTACATCTTATCTCGTCCGATGGTCCTCTCACGCAATCTAAGGTGCATTTGTGGGTCCCAAAAGGTACGGGTATTACACTCGTCGTTTCTCCGATCACATTAATGCAGACTCACGCAAGTGCACCTCCGACGACTCTCGATTTTGATGTTGACCTCGACAGTTTGGTGTTATTAATGGTGGGGTTTCAAATTTACAGTATGGTTTCGGTTGAGATTTTGGGAACGTAGCCACGATGGTGCACAAGAGAGACCCACGAACTCTCTGACATCCGACACATCCACCGGTGACCGGGGTCTAGGTGGGACCAAAGGTGGCGAGTGCTAGCTGCTAGGTTTTGAGAGAGGGAACATTTTTTTTATCTTCTTAAAGAGAAAGGTAGTATTGGAAAAAAGGTGACAAAATGTGTAGGATGTAGTCAATTGTGTGTAGGATTTGGCAATTGTGTAATAATAATAAGAAAGACAATTTAAATATAAAATAATCATATTATATTATAAAATAATTATTTTTTTACGGAAAATTCACGTGATACCCCTAAAGTTTGTCACTTTGCACATGATATCCATTATTTCAAGTTTGTCTACATGCTACCCTTCACGTTTGATTTTTATGCACAACATGTCATTTTTTGTTGCTCTAACAAACTTCAATTCTGCATAACCCATGAACCGCAATTCGGAATAGACATATTTTTTGGTTCTAGACACATTTTCTTGTCATAATCTATGATTAGAGGAAAAAAATATGTTGACTGATATTTCTCGGGTTTTTTCCCACGAAAACCTAAAATCGACCATAACTTCGATCTTCAATTTTCGAATGACAATTTTTTGTTTTATCAAGTTATAGTTCTCGAAGAGATAATTAATTTAAAAAAAAAATCGCCAATTCTGAATTCGGGTCTATGATTTATGCTCAATTGAAGATTTTAAGAACGATAGAAAGAACATGTCGTACTTAAAAATCAAACTTCAAGGTTATCATGTACAACAACTTAAAAAGTTGGATACCACGTGCAAAATGATATACTTTACTACTTTAGGGGTACCACGTGAATTTTCCGTGCCAGCAATTATTTGTGATATACTTTATTTGTGTTGATACACGAAGTTAGTGATAAGACTAGAGCTAGAAGCTGCTTGTTAATATCAGAAAATAGTGCATTATGTTTCGTAGGTGGCAGTTGGCTGGATTAGTTTTCAGTCTGATTCATTTTGAGACTCAAGTATATTGATGGGATACCTTGATAGTACAGGATAGATATGTGTGATTAAGCGAGAATTTCAATCTTATCACCAAGTGGAACCAAAATTTTAGAATTTAAACGGAGTAAAAGTTTTCTAGAATCAATGAGTCTCCTTGTGTCGGGTATATCCGTTACAAGCTTATGACGGGTCAAGTATCTCTCACTTGTATAGATAAGACAAGTCTAGGGAATCACAAAGTTTTTGTCTTTACCTACTCAAATGGCTAATATTTGACCCGTCACAAGCTTGTGACGGCTGTATCCGTCACAAATGAGAATTTGTGTTCTAGAATTTAAATGAAATAACCAAAGATGAAATTTTTATTAAATCAAGCAAACAATCAAAGCAAAGTACACAAATAATTAGAAAATTCCTAAGCAAAAATACCAGGAGAAAAAGTTTAACGAAACGCTATACTTGTAGAAACTGAGGAAAACCCGTGACATTTAAGGATACCTTATTGCAAGATTAAATCCCGGTTAAATCCCGAAACTCAGCGTAAGAGTAGGGACAAAGAGGAAGAGGTTTTATCGACTTGAGATTCCTGATTCCTAGATAGTGAAATATAAGTAGAAAAGAAAGTTTTACATATTTTTTTGGGGTTTTTTTTAGGGTTTTTTGTCAAACACAACCTTTAAAAAACTTTTTTTTCCAAACACTACCTTGAAAAAAAAAGTTTGTAAAACACAACCTTTAATAATTTTTCTTTTGTAAAACACGACATTTTGGCAAGTCTTGCAATAGGGTGAATTTAAGTCGATATTTGAGGTAGCAAACGAGGTCGATTTGAGGTGTTCTTAGACTTTTTGGAAAGGTGGTAGTACAAGCTTTTCAGGGGTTACCAATACGGTGGTGATAGGTGGCCTTATGTGGGGTTTATTGGTGTGTATAGTAAGGTTGGTCAAGGAGTGAATTGGAGGTAAAAACAAATCAGAAAAACACATTCACTCCTTAACCACCCTTACTTTACACACCAATAGACCCCACATATGTCCACCTATCACCGCCGTATTTATAACGCCTTGAAAGCTTATACTCCCACCTTTCCAAGGAGTTTAAAAACATCTCACACCGACCTCGTTTGCTATCCCAAACATCGACTGAAAGTCACCCCATCGCAAGTGTTCAAGCTCTAGCCAAAATGTCGTGTTTAACAAAAAAATTTTTATTAAAGGTTGTGTTTCACGAACTTTTTTTTTAAAGGTGGTGTTTGGAAAAAAAAGTTTTTTAAAGGTTGTGTTTGACAAAAAACCCTTTTTTTTATAACTGCTAATACTTATATTTCAGATTTTACCAACTGCTACCAAAATAAAATTTCTCTAAAAATCGCTACCAATATTGTTGGTTCGGATTAAAAATAACTACCACACCAGCTTAGGAAGCAAATAGAGAAGATCTCATATATGCATTTCAAATTATCATCTTAAGTTTTATTTTTTCTTCCTTTAATGCCCTTACCCCCTCCCTTATATGTTTCTAACTCATTCATTCATCAACACCTCAATTAATTTTCTATTTCACCAATTTTAATTTTCATTCTCAATCTCTCTCTATTACATTAATTTGATTCTCATTTCCTGTTTCAATTTTTTTACAAGTTCAACTAATTATTCTATCTCTTTTTTTTTCCCTTCCTCTATTTGATATAAGCGTTGTAAATTTTAAAATTAGGGTTCTTCATTTTTCATTTTTTTGGGTTTGTAGCAATGTCGAATGGGGGCAATGGTCAATCCAACAAACAATGAAATTTAAAACGACAAACTACAAAAAGGGAAGAATTTGGGGAAGAAGTAAAAATGTACCAGAGATTGAAACACATTGGGGATTTAGATTGGATGTAAACCCTAATCTGGGATTCAATTTGGGGAAGAAGTTTAAAGGACTGAGATGATTTTCACAATCCCCAATTTAATTGGGAAGTAATTTAGTTTAGGTTGAATGATGAGGGAAGTTAAAAGATTAGGTTAAAGAGGGGTTGTGTTTGGGTAAATTGATGATATGAGTGAGGGATTGTAAAATAAGGGTATTATTGTCTTCTAATGCGCAAATAGGAGGTTCGTGGTTTTGGTAGTTAGTTTTAAACCGAACCAACAATATTGGTAGTAGCTTTTAAAAAACATTTACCTTGGTAGTAGTTGGTAAAATCTGAATTATACGTGGTAGCAATTATCAAAAAAATCCTAATTTTTTTTTTAAATCTGAAAGGATAAAGTAGAAAAATATATGAATTTAAATTGGATTTTAGAAATAAAACTCATAATTTAAATCCAATTTGACTCTGAAAATAACGATAGTCTAATTTATATTACGGATTTACGGTTAGCAAAGTTAAAATGACTGAAACTCGACCGAAAGCATAAACCAGACATAGTGCTAATTACTACAAAATTAACGCATCAAAACAATATAAAGACTAGAGACTTTAGAGCATTTACAATGGTAAGCTAGTAGCTACTAGCTTACCATTGCCACATCATTTTTTTAAGGTACAACCATTTCAAACTATAATTTACTCCAATGGATTAACCAACTTACTACTAGCTTGATTGGACTCATTTAACACATTCCTCTATTTATTTATTCAATTTTCAAATTTTTAAAATAAAATTAAAACTTTAAACATGGAGCACAATTTTCTTATTGGTTAATTCATCTTGTAGGTCCATTCAAACAAGTAGCTCCATGGAGCTACTATCTCAAATTTTTTTGAGCAAAGCTAATTTATATGGCCAACTCCAATGGTTGAGCTACTTGCTTGGAATTTTATGAAATTGCAAGCAAGTCTCTAAGCCAAACCATTGGAGATGCTCTGGGAGTACTAGTTCACTAGGGAGTACTAAGAGCAAGTCCAATGAAGTAGCTTAGGACCTTGTTTGCAATTTTTTGAATTAGCAAGCTAGTTGCCACCCCATTAGAAATTGACATGGAGAAGGGCTTGGCTTAAGCAACTAGGTTAATAAAGCTAGTTGCTTAAATTAGCCCACCATCACAAATCAACCAATAGAAAATTAGCTAAATAAATTTAGGTTTGATTTATTTTTTATTTATAATTTATTTAACAAAAGTAAAGCTAAAAAATTACTCCCTCCTATTCACTAACATCTTCCACATTTCCTTAATCGGTAAGTCACAATGATCTTCCACTTTCCTTATTTATCTATCAATTTGTGGTTCATATTACATGTAACCCCACATTCTCTCTCCTACTTTCATTTTCTTCCACATACTATCATTCCAGTAAATATTTGTCTAAAAGCAATGTGGAAGAAGATAAAGAATAGGAGGGAGTATAACTTACCATTGAAATTAAAATATGATGTGGAATTGGCAAGCTAGAAAGTTATAGCTCACCATTGGCAAGCTAGTAACTTGGAAGTTAGAAAGTTATAGCTCACCATTGGCAAGCTAGTAACTTGGAAGTTAGAAGCAATTACACAAAAACATACCAAGTCAAGGCATGAGGCGGGATGATCATTAGACAAGGTTTCAAATTCATAATACCAAAAACCCAGCAAAGAACATTATTAATTCATTCATAAATAGCAATCCTATCCATGATTTTGGAGACCACGTCCTTGGACTCCTCTAGCAGCCTGATACTCTTTTTAAGCCTCTCTCTCTTGGCGGAAACTGAAGGTGCTTCATCGAGCAACCTCTTAATGCCATCTCCGTTAGGACCCATTAACTCGTTCACAATCTCAACCTCTAAATCCCGGTTTACCAAATTCTGTACCGAAAACAGCAGATGTAAAGCCATTGAGTCGACTAACCGTCTCAGCACAATCTTCCAGTAGGCCGTCATCCTTAGTTTCATATCCAAGGCTTGATGTGCTACAGGCTTGTAGTTTCTCATATGACCCACATCGACCCTCCCAAACCCTTGGATTTCTGTAAACGATTCTGGAGACGCACTTTCAACAATCTTCATGAACCGATCTTGACACTTCATCATACTATTCCAAACTGACATGTACTCGGGATTACTAGTGTAATCAGCTAACTTCTCCATCTCGACTAGTTCTTCGACACGCTTAGTAGTCTCATCTTTCAACTTAGCAATCAAACCAGTTGCAGCTCTTTTAGTAGACGACTGAAGAGGTGGGTAATTGTTGCAATGGTGCATCAAAACCGTCACTACCACACTCTCAATGTAATCCCAAGCTTTGGACATAAATTCGACAGGTATTCCTGAGATGCCATTAATCTTCCTGTGTAGGATGGTGATAAACCCAGATCGCGGGAGAAAATTAGGAAGCCCAATTCCTTTGGACTCCTCGAGAACACGAACCTCTTCCATCAGGAAATCATTTGGTTTTTCTTTCGGAATTCCTGCAGAATGTAGTTCATCAGAAAACCTGTTAAGCATATCAGCCAGACGAGCAGTGGCATGCATCGTTTGGTCATCAGGGTACTCATCGTACTCCGCTCGAACGACGATCTTCTTCAGAGATTCTTTAGTGGATCCCATAACCTGCAAGAACACTGCCATTGCCTCATTAACCGAGGACAAATGCCGAGGCATAGAGTTCAGTTCATCAACATTTGATTTCAACTTGTCATTAATCTGCCTTACAATATTAGGCAAGCACTTGGAAATGATGTTAGCTTGAATTTGAACCAACTTCTGAGCTAAAACCGGAACTCCAACCATTGACTTATCGATTTTAGAGAGCAGAGGGTGAGTTTCGAAGAGCCTGGCTTCTTCCAATCTCGCTTCCTGGTAAGTTTCCTCACCGATCCTGTTCCTGACACAAACATACCCGAGTCCAATCCCGACATCATCATTAGCTACCTTCTCTAGCAACCCTTCAGGAGCCTTGTCTGCTTTCGTAACCACAGCCAGGGTCCTCTCACCAGTCCTGTCCACAGTTTGAGACATCATTATCGACTCACACGTCGTGAAATCAACACTTGCTGACAGGACATTCAGAATAATACTCTCCTCTGGAGTGATGTACTCCATGATCATCTCCCTAATCTGGTCATAGATATTCTCAGGCTGCCCATGGACAGGAACCCGGGTAATACCTGGAAGATCCACCATGGTCAAATCGGGTACTCCGTTTTTCTTCACCACAAGATTGATAGGAGTGTTTGCAATACCCTTAGCATCCCCAGCAATCTCCTGAGTAGCCAGAGTAATAGCCTCGGGAACACGCTCCTCATCGATATCAACAGTTTTACCCAGGTACTCCAACGAAAATTGTGGTTGGAGAGCATAATGATGCTGCAAGCGCATAATGAGGGGTACCCGGGTGCATATCCCGGGACCCCTAGGGAGGCTAATTCCAGCCAGTGACTCGAGAACACTTGATTTTCCGGAAGATTGGTCACCCACCACTACAATCGTAGGGAGCTGGATCCCTTCCTTCATGACCTTAAGGTTACGAAGCTTGTCGACTGCATCAAGAAGAGGCCGAATACGGTCATTGTAAGAGTTCTCAAGGGGTGAGATTGAGATGCTGCGGCTGCCAAGTACAAGAGAATTGCTGTTGGTAATGGAGGAGTCTTGAATTTTGCTGTTGGACTTAGATGTAAATATTATGGAAGCTTGTATTGGGGTGCAGGAGTTTTGAAGGTGACACCAAAAGCCAAAAAACAAGAGAGATTGGTAAAACCCTTTGTTCAACATGTTTAGTACTGTTTAGTTTTTCATGGTGAGACACTGAGACTGTTAATATAGGAGTATATTTTTTTAATTGAGATTATATAGGAGTATTTATTTGGTATTTAATATACTTGCATTTTCTACCAAAAGATGTACTTATAGTTGAAATGTTGAATGGTCACTACTCACAGCTTTTCTACAGCCGTACAGCTTTTGGTATGTGTCACCGCCTCTAAATTACCCTAACTGTCTAATTTTCACAAATCAATTGGTCTCCCTTGTGACGGGTTACCATTTGTGCCGAATATTTTGTGAGTTAAAATGGTAACAAAATGGGTTAGTGGAGAAAGGGGACCACATGAATAGTGTTGCAGAGAGAGAAAAAGTGGGTACTTTGTGAGGTAAAATGGTATCCGTCACTCAAGAGTGACGGATATTTGCCGTCACAAACAAGAATTTGTGTTCACAAATTGTTTTAGACGGACACTATATGCCTATAATGAAAGACGGGTCAAATACAATACTCCCTCCAATCCAGACAGATGGCAACACTTACCTAAAATGGATGAACCACACCAATGGTAACATACCATATTTGGCATGAAAAAGACAAAATTACCCTTACATCCATTACCTATTTACAATTTTATCATCCACTCACCCACTCACCAACTACTTATTTAATCCACCTAAACACATGTGCCCCAATCAAACTTTCCTACTTTACCCCTTACTTTTTCACCTTTTCTTAAATAACCAATTTTTCCTTATGTTACCATTTGTCTGGATCGGAGGGAGTACCATTTTTCTAATTGGACAAACAACAAATGGGGTGGTGGGGGCAAAAAATGTCACAATTTTCATTGTATTTGACCAGTCTATAGCAATAGACAGATATACCCGTCTATAACAAGACTAATTGTTTTTGACTAAATAGGGTTATTTAGCAAATTAATTATATTTTTAGTGTTCTTTTCAAACAATTTGAAGTGAACGAGTTCACACCACCAATTGTTTTTTTTTCAATTTTTAGGCAAAGCCGTTCCCTATTGACTTGTATTGTACCACTTCCCAACTGTAAAGTTTTAGAAAAAAGAGAAGAGCATGAGCTGGCTGCCTCCTTAACGGCTTGCATGCTTGACTCCATCTTTCATACAAAGCTGCAATTTTAGGAAAATTGAAAGAGGGTAAGTCGTCTAATTTCCTAGCAGCTTTACTATTTCATACAAAAAAGTTACAAATATAATTGGAATTGGTACAATACAAATCACTAGGAACTCAGCGGCTTCACCTAAAAAATGAAAATGAAAATAAAATAAAATAAATGATGACATGGACCCATTGTTCCAAATAGTTTGAAATGAACCCAAAAATCTAATTAATTTGCTAAATAACTCTATTTAGCCAAAAAAATTCAAAAGTGTCATACTTGTCAATCAACAATTAGTCTCTATTACATCCGTGTTAAGATTAAAACGGGTCAAGTATACACTCACATGCGTACTTACGACAAACATTTTGTTATTCCTAAACATTTTATTCTTTTGTCTCATCTATAATACTTGACTCATTAAGACAGATAGTATCATCTTATACTTTCCATAAGAATTATATAAAATCAAAATATGAACGTCATCGCATGCAAAATAATTCAGTAAATGATTGTCAATAATTCGATAAAAAAAATGAGAAATTGATTGAGGAAAAAAAAACATTTTAAACAAGCTTTTTAGAGAAATTTTGAAGACAAGAAGTAAAATGAGTTAGGAGTCTAACAAGGGTACTTGTTGAACTATTTTTGAAGTAAAAAATATCGAATGTTTTTTAGAGCACCAATAATAGAGGAGAAATAGGAACATATATCGAATATATTACCTCAGACCTCACTAGTTTTTGAGCTTATGTGTATTTTTTCTGAGCTTTTTAAAGTTTATAAGTTACATTTTAATTTTTTACCGTCAAAACTCAAATTTAACCTGGTCAAGGCTCAAACTGGGCTTGGAGGAAAGTTTGATGGGCAAAGGATTTGGTCAAACAACATCTGTCTGTTGCTGACACTTACTCTATCAAACTGGGGTATTCTTGGCTGACAAATGAAGGCCCTGATATATCCTGGCACCCTTGGACTTCTAATAGATTAATTTTACCAAGGCATGGTTTTATCGTGTGGCTGACTGCTCATAAACGACTACTGACATAGGATAGTTCGATGAGAATGGGTATCATTCAGGCGAATGTATGTTTTTTGTGTGGGTGTAATGCTGAAATAGTGGAGCATTTGTTCTTCCTGTGCCCCTTCAGTAGTAGGTGCTTGGAGCTGGTTGCTGCCTGGCTGAAGATTTCTTTACCAGATCAGGGAGTCATTGAATGGTGGGTTCAGCAGAGAGCTCGTTCTTTGCTATTGAAGCAGGTTCTTGCTGTTGCTCTAGCAAGTCTGATTTACCACGTCTGGATGAGCAGGAACAACTGTCAGGTTGAAGGGTCTGTACCTCACCCAAAACAGGTGGTCAAGCATTGCAAGGATGAAACACTGATGCGTCTCAAATGCTCTCGAGTAGAATCAAAGATATTAGGAGCTAATACTTGGTTAAGTTCAATTGTAATGTAATTTGTGGTGATCCTAATGGCTTAGTTTATAGCCGAAGGAAAATATATGGGTGACATTTTATTATCAATGATAACTTACACTTTCCCAAAAAAAAAAAAAAAAATTCAAATTTAGCTGAGCTTATATGTAATATTTTTGAGTTATATTGTAATTTTTTGTGCTTAATGTCTAATTGAATATACTCAGAAACTTTATAGTAAAACTCAAAAACTTTAAAACAAAACTCAAAAGCTTTATTGTAATGATCAAAAACTAAGCAATTTGTGGTAATACCTCGGATATATAATCCACTTACTGATAATAGAGAGAATGATTTCATCCTCTTATTTTTTTCTCTTTCTTTCTATTTTTTTGACACCCCATTCTCTCTTTCATCCACCCCATTTCCCACTATCTACATACTCTTTATTTCTACTACATCATTTTTCCTTCACAATAGAGAGGATCCTCTTATATTACTTTTCTTATTATTATATTTATTTTATTTATATTTAATATTATGGATTACTTTATATTGTTTTAATAATTTACAAATTAATAAAACTAATTTTAAAAAAAAGTTTGTGTTGCTAAATTAAATAACATATAAAATTCATAAAATAAAATACATCAAATTCATAATACAAAGTAAGATATAAAATTCATAAAACAAAATTCACGAAACTTAACATTAAATTGTAATGCATATTTTTAGTTTATGTTCGAGCCTTGAAACATAGTCATGTTCAAACAAATATGAATGTACAATAACAATTAAAAGTATATTGAGTAATTTTTTTTTTCCATAATAAATAAAAATTATAAATTAAAATATTATCCATATGACAAATAAACATTAACTTGTGGGCACAATGGCCTATGTCTCCTTTCCTCTATTTTCCTCTAAAAGTAGAGGAAGCACCCCCATCTTCCTCTATACAAGAAGACACCTAACATAGTTCCCACAATAGAGAGGATGTTCTCTTAGAGGAGAGAAAGAGGGTTAAGAGGAGCCTCAATCCTCTCTATTGTGAGTGCTCTTAAGAATTTATTTAGTTAAAATATAGAAAAGGGGTCTTAAGACCATCATCAACCATAAGGAATAGACTCCTTGAAAAATTGAAGAAGAGCAAACTTGAGGAAGTAAAGTTGTTCAACAATGCGGAATGAGCAGCAGTGTACCAAGGAAGAAAGCGCACAGCGCATTTCCGCGGATGAAAACGCAGATGAAAGTCTGACAAATTGAGGCAGAATACCTCTTTTTCTATCGAATTAAACTTGTCAAAGTGGTGGACCCATGTTTTGTGGTGCAAATCTTTGATTTTTATTATTTATTTTGTTATAAAAATTTGATTTTCTCTAATAATTAATATGTAATTATTTTTTTTTACCATAATTTCTAATTCTTTTTCCCTTTATAAATCTATATATCTATCTATCTATATTAATAAAGGAAGCTTTTTTCGAGCGTTTATAGAGAGTTCAAGTTTTTCGAATAACTTATGTATTTTACCCGTGATAACATACTACATAATTTCTAAAATTTGAGCTTATCACTTCTATCAAAAAGAATTTGAGCTTATCACAAATTAGTCCAGCCAGTAGTATACTATGTTGTGGATTAGTTAAACTCTACCTCCTGAGATTTTATTGGAGCGAATTTTGCTTCCTTCTTCATTATAAAAGCCTTGACCATGCTTCTGCTCATCGTTTCATAGCACATTAGAATCCATTGTATTATGTGTATTTTATTTATGTTTATACTTATTCTACAATTTATTATCTTTGTTGAGTTTTTGTGTCTATATATATGCCTTTGATAATACTTGACATTCCCCTGGTTGCTTGGAAAATTGTTTGTAGGCCTGTGGTGAATGGTGGACTGGGCATCATTGACAGTAGGTTGTGGATTATTGCTGCAATTGGCAAATTGGTATGGTGGCTTGCGACTAAAAAGGATATCTTATGGATTAAATGGGTTGATCAAGTTTATCTGAAAGGAAGGGATTGGTACACATATCAGCCTAGTTTAAGCAGCTCCTGGGCGTGGAGACAGATATGTGCTGTTAAGGAAAAACTCAAAGTTGGGTATACTGCAGGTAAATGGACGGGTAGCAATGCGGAGTATACTATCTCTTCTGGTTATGATTGGCTTCATCAGGAGAATTGGCCTAAAGTACAATGGCATAACATAGTTTGGAACAGATTGAACACGCCTAAGCATTGCTTTAATGCTTGGCTAATTCAACAAGGAAGACTTCTCACTCTTGACAGATTGTGCAGGATGGGCATTACTGATCAGAAAACGTGCTATCTATGTGGAATTCATCCTGAAGACCATGATCATATTTTTAATCAATGCATCTTTACGCAACAATGTCATGACAGGACTCTGAATTGGCTGCAAATCCAGGTCAGTGGCAATGGTAATGCTCAGGATATGATGAGAAACAGGAGGATATCTGCGTTTAGGAGGAAGCTGCTAAGTTCACTGATGGTTGCTTTATAATACCACATTTGGTACGCAAGAAATTTGTGTCGTATGGAAGGTAGGGTACTGCACCCTAAAGTCATTCTTAGAATGGTACAAGAGGATGGTAGATTAGCGTTAATTAAATACAAATATAGCTTGATGTCTCAGTCTGATGTATGCTGGTGTAGACAACATGGTCTGATGTAATAGTTAGCTGAATGCGTTGGGTTTTGGCTCCTATTGATAAAGGAGCGTAACAGAATAGGTTGTAATTGGTGATTATCCCGTTGTGGGATGTGGTTTAATATGACTTACATTTCCACCAAAAAAAGATAATACTTGACATGAATTTCTATAAGATCTCATATAAAATCTAATTTTTTGATTCTTTTCATTATTTTTTGACTTAATGATCAGGTATTCAGGTGGAACATATTTATCAAAAGCTTCATGTCTATATACGGCTCAAAGTCAAGCTCTGTCGTATAAAGTTTGGTGTGTGTTTTATTTCTCTAAGTTTTTCGAACTATGTTCTGTTTGTTTAAATTGTTCACTAAATACTCCACGTAAGAAATAGACTTTATGTAGATCTTTGTTTGTTTAAATTGTTCGTCACTTTCTCTTAAATTACATGAGACAACAAAAATTGTATCGAGGGGTATTGAGACAATTCATCTCATATGAAATTTTTAATATTGAACCCTTAAACAAGCAACAAGTCACGTTGGAAAATTTTAGCCATTTAAGAATTTATTTACCAGTTTTAATATTTGATCAATTAGTTTAAATCTGGGTTAAAAGTGTCATTTGTAATCCACTATTTTGATGAATTACAAATCAAAATTCGGGTAAAATTATTTTAATGGTGGTTAATATTTTACCCTGGCAAATAGTATTCCAGAATTTGGAATTGGGATATTTATGACAAAGTTTACTGATTAGCCAAATACTAGGTGTCGTAAATGCTAGAATTAAGCTACCAAATTAGATATTTATAAACCAAACTCGACTCTACACTATGCAATAAGAATAGTAGTAAAGGGAAGTAAGGGTCGAACCCAAGAGAAGGGATTAAGACCAAAAGCTTGTATTAGACTAAAGACAATGGACAAAGCACAAGACTATGCACAAACTATGGATATTAACATTGGACAACAATTGAGACACATAAAAGGAGAATTGGCATGGAGAAAACAAGTGACAAAATAAAAGAGATGTGATTTTTCCTATGAAACAAGGTAACAAACACTTGGTATGCAAGCAACAATAATATGAGATGAAAACTTGGTATAATCCTACAAGTTTCAACTTTTCTCAAAGTATGACTCTTTTCTCCCTAAATTCATTCACCCAACAACAATCCTCAAGCAATTGATCACCACTATCTAAACCAACAATGATAATCCTACTTAAAATACAATTTCCAACACTAAGCCATGTAAGAATTGTAGCCTAGAGCATGAAGAACACAACCAAGAGGAAAGTACATGGGATATCAAAAGAGCATGTCTAAGACAACAAACCCAATGATATAAACAATTTCTACTCACAAAGATTGCTACTCTAAGCCAAGATAACAATAATATGAGATGCTTCAACAAGTTATCACAAAATTAAGAAACTTTGCAACAATCAAGCAATAGATGAATATTAAAGAGGCAAGGGTAATTACTTCTTACAACAAAACATTCATCATGGCATTCAAACTTAGAAATTGAAATAAATGAAAGATTAGAGAGTAGAGAGTCAATACAATGATAAAGTTGAAGACTTGAAATGGATTACACCAAGCGAAGAAGGATTTAGCCTTCCATAGTCTTGTAGATACCTCATTTCTGCACCTCTCGCAAACCACCCGGTGATGATTGGGCCGCATGTTTGCTACGCGGAACGATTTGTGACAATTCGTAAGTTTATCGTCAAGTGTTTGCTCAAATATTAATGTTTACCTCTTAGTTGTCATCTACGTGCCGATACGGTCATTTTGACAGTAATTAGAGTACATTTGGAGTCCGGGCCTAAAACCGTCTTCATTTTCTGATAACCGTTAAATCCCGAGTCAGAATGTTCTGGAATGTTCCGGATATTTCTATTCCATATTTCATAATTTTCATCCTTCGGTAAACAATTTCCCGTAAATATTCACATAAGATATTAAGGAAAACCAAATTATTCCGTCCTACCATAACTTAAACACGGAAATCTTTCTTCCGCAGGAGGAAACCACTTGGGAATAGACGCAGCAGTGTCGCGCCTCTTCCAAGAGACGCGATGGGTCGCCGCGCCTCTTCCCAGTGTCCTTTCTGCGTAATTCTCGTATCTTTTTCATATCTTTCCGAGATTCACTTCCAAAGAGTCTCCGAAACCCTAATTCCTTCACGTGATTAGTATAAATAGGAGCCTTCGCTCCTCATATTTCTCACGCGAGTGTCCGCCCTTCTCTTCTCCCTTTGCATTCTAGACCTTTGTTCTTACTTTTTGGCGTCTACGTGCTTGAACATTCGACCACGTAAGCTCGGATCCTTCTGAGTACCAGCCTCGTTTGCATGACCGACCAATTTGACCAACTCCACAATCAATCAACTTAACTAATTTAATCGTTTTCCTCTTACGAGGGCACTTTCGTTACATTCGCGTCGAGCATCACTAATCGATATCTTAGTCCTTCTCGTTTCGTCAAACATGTAAGTCGGAGGGTGTAAATCTCTCTTTTATTATTGTATTTTATTCTTTTGTATCATTAATGTAAGGTTTATGTCGAAAATATCATTAAAACCGATTTCTAAAACCATGTTTAAAAACCTCTTTTTACGGATTTCCAGAAGACAAACCGTCGAGAAATGACGCAGCAACTGCTGCGCCTCTTCGAAGGAGCGCAGTACCTGCTGCGCCTCTTCGTGAGGCTGCCGCAGTTCCTGCTTCCTTTCTTCTTCCTTTGTCCTCTGTAATTCGTCTTTTTTTTTATTTGTTTTCGTTTGTTCTTTAATTCTTTGCCATAATAGCATATTAATCCCACATGCATGTTACGTATATTATTATTCACCATTAACATGTTTTGTTCATTATTAAAATCCGACTTAAATCCCTTATAATCTCATATTTGTGGGTTTTCGTCATTAAAAATCAATCCGGGTTGTAGAAATTCGATTTGTTCATATTGAGTTTCTGTAATTCACTTCTTTGATATATTTTCATCTGCTCATTGTCATATTCGTCATTAATTTGTCGTCAATTCATCTTGTTTAGTTTATTTCATTCACCCATGTCACTAATTAATCGTTCATTCATGTAATTAATCCATCTTTGATTCTGTCTCATCCATTTTTATTGCTTTTATGACTATCAATCACATGTAAATAACCTATTAATCACTTTCATCCGAGTAAATAATTTAATCAATCATTAAATTTACCAACGAGTATTAACAACACGCAATTCCGCTTCACGGCCGTAATTGAGTCAAGAACAGACGCAAAGAATCGCTGCGCTTTATTCAAGGACGCACTCTGACTCGCTGCTTTATTCGGTTGAATTCTGTCCCTGAACTTCGTTGTTGCTTGACCTAGTTTAATTAGCATACGTATAATTAACTATTAATCGTATTATCGCCCTCTGTTTCTGTTCGTTAATTCATTTATTCATTCGTTTTCTCAAATTATCCGTTTTAAAGGTATTTTCGACATAAATCGCCTATTCCATTGTAATTATTGTAATTTTCATTATTGTAATTTTCTTTTATTGTATTTATCATATTTCTTGTATCATTTGTATGTTTTTACATGTAATTGAACATTAAATCCTACTTAGACATTAATTGTATGATTAAATTACGTGTTTACCGACTTAGTTTAATTCTTCACATGCTAGGATTAAAACTTGGATGTTGCATTGCATGCATATAACCGACGATATATCGAGTATAAATGATGTCCCTAATCATTAGTAGAGGCCGCTATCGAGGCGGGCGGGATTTGGTGTTCGATCAAAAGAGCTTCCTAATACGTACCCTCGCCCCTTACTCCAGATCTCCGTGAGCACCCATGTTCATTGGCATCCACGAGAGTCATTCTAGACATAGAATGCTAAGGGTAACGATTGCTTAGTGTTCATGTCTCTACTTTGTGTCTAGACATGGCACGAGGTATTCGAACGGTTCCAATTTCCCATAAAAATTGGTGGCGACTCCAACAAAAAATGCAAACGCTTGTTCTCTTCCTCCCAAGCGCCCACGTGGGCCCCCCGCTGTCCACAGTTTGGCGACTCCGCTGGGGAAATACACTTACGTGTAATGGTGAAACTTGAACAAGGTTAGGGAATAATTTGTACAAGACAATTGTCGGTTTTCATAACTCGGTCTTCCTAGACCATTTTATTCGGCCTTACTAGGCCCAACCCAACCCATTCGACCAATCGTCCCGTCTAAACGGTCCTAATTCTTATTTGGGCCTAAGGATGGATAGCGATTGACGTCATCCATACCATGATGCTTACTCTTGTTTGTATCAAGGGCCTTCACTACTTGAGGAAATGGACTAGGAATCGGCCTTACTCCTGTTTGGCACGAGCCTCTCCACAGACTTCGGGTTTGAAGGTTCGGTATGGAAACCCACCCTTTAAACCAAAACCCTTTTAAATGCACTCAGCATCCCGTTATAATGCTTGTATGAATGTTTGTACCTTACGTGATCACCATTTCTAAACAAAACCATGACAATTTTGCAAAAATAAAAACCCTTCTTTTGAATCAAAATTTCGAAAAATAGGCCTTCAATTAGCGCAAAACCAAGTCAAAACTCTGTCCGTTTGTCGCGTCAAAATTCGGGCCACAAGCCCATTTCAAAACCTCACTTTGAGTCCACTCCTACAACTACACTATAGTTGACTAGGATACACATTTTCAAAAACCTTGTCTTTCTTCAAAACTCACTCAACACAAGTGGCACACACCCACTTCACGAGTCAAAACGTTTCTCCTTTTAGCAAGTGTGTTAGAATGGTCGATCGTGTTTTGATTCGTCGTCGATCTCTTATCCAGTTTTCAAGATGCATGGATGCAGCGAAACAAACCTCCACCAACTGCAAGATGGTAATGATCGAATCCTAGCCGCGCTAGCCCAAATCCAAGTTACCCAAAACCAAGTCCATGATCGCCTTGAGATCATCGAGGGACGGATCTATGCCGTAGAGGGTAGGTTGCCTCCCCATGAAAGTGAAGTAATAGGTGACTCTGCGGATGAATCCAGGGATGAAAATCCTCCCATGGGACTAACTGTAGCTGAGAAAAGACTCCAATACTTAGAGGAGCAATTGATGTACCTTAAGGGAGATGACATTTATAGGGAGAACAATCGCAAGTATGAGGCCGTCAATTCCAAATTGCCAACCAACTTCAACATGACGGATATCCCTAAATTCAAGGGGCACGAGAACCCTTTGAACCACATCCGTGCCTTCAAGGATTACATGTCTATCAAAGGCATCAAACCCGAGATGTTCTTAAGGATCTTTCCTTCATCTCTCGACACCATCCCGAAGCAATGGTTCTACTCCTTAGAACACAAGAAGGTCGCTACTTGGGAAGATGCCGCGATCGAGTTTTCTAAGCAATATGCGGATAATGCCGAAATTCAAGTTAACATGCGCACTCTAGAGGCTACCCTTGTGGAGAAGTTTGTGGACAATCTCAAACCCATCTATGCCAATCATTTGAGATACCAAAATATCAAAACTTTCAAGGATTTAACCGTACTAGGGACAAGGATTGAAGATGACATCCGTAAAGGACTATTGTCCAAAACGGTAGGTCGAGGATATCAAGGCTCAACAAGTCGTTCATACGGCTCCACTAGCAAGACCGATGAAGTTAACCTTCTCGAGCCATCCAAGAAAAGTACCCCACCAAGGAAATTCACAAATCTTGGGGACACTTACTCCAACGCTCTAAAAAGGTTAATGAAGCAAGGTAAACTCCAACCCATTGGGCCTACTCCCGAACCCGAAAGGAAATCCAAATTCTGGGACGAGAACTCGATCGTGAATACCATAGGGGGGGTACGACACAGAAAAATGCTACAAGTTGAAAAATGTGCTTCAAGACATGATTGAAGATGGTCGATTGCCAATACCGCCGGGAGGTAAACCCAACAACACTCAGAATCCTCTTGGAGTTCTAGTGATTACAAGTGACGAATCTACCTTAGATTGCTCACACCTCATTTCTCCAGTCAAAAATGATATCCATGCCATCGAGAATGAAGGGTTCTACTCTACTATCTCCCCTACCATTTCCGACTTCATCACATGGGCAAGGAGTGTAGATAGGCAAGTTTGGGAATTAGAAAATATGGTGACAACTTTACGCAATCCCAACGCAACACCCAAAGAACATATGCCACTAATCTTCTCTCAAAATGCTACTATGCAAGAAGTAGTCACCGTGGTTGATAAACTAGTCGACCAAATCATACGACTAGAGGATGAAATTATGAGAATGAGGAAACTAGCTACAATCAATGGAGTTTGGGCCGACGATGACGAGGACGAGTACCTCATTGAGAACTCCCTAGTCAAGGAAATAATCCAAAATGGCGAAGACCAAGATGTGGACCACCTAACTCGCTCGAGTCGTCCATATCAAAGCACTACTCAAAATAGTCCAACCAACGTTGTCACGCCAAATGATAACGAAGAGGACTCCACTGACCATTTGCTCAAGCAATTACAGAAGATAAAGGCTGATCTTTCAGTCTGGCAATTAATAGCAAGCTCATTCCCACATCGCCAAGCTTTGCTGCAAGCTTTGGCCAAACTAAATGTAGCACATAACTCGACACCCGAAGATGTAGTCAACTTGGTCTTCCAAGAATCACCAAAGCTAAGTAATCCTATTACTTTCTCAGACGAAGATTTGCCACCTTTTGGCGCTACTCACAATTTAGCTCTTTACATCACTGTCATTTGTCTAAAGAAGAACGTGCCAATGACCTTGGTAGATGATGGCTCCGCGGTCAACGTCATACCCCTCAAAACGGCATAAAAGCTAGGCATAAAAGAATCGGATTGGACCCCTACCAATCAAGGTGTGCGTGCATATGACGGCACACGACGAAAGGTAGTAGGACTTGCTAACCTAACCATAGCCACAGGGCCAATTGAGCGAAAGGTTAACTTCCAAATAGTGGACATCGAAGCTTCCTTCAACATACTTCTGGGAAGACCTTGGATTCACGCTTCCAAAGCAGTAACATCCACTCTTCATCAAAAGATCAAAATCCCACTAAATGGCAAAGTAGTGACGATCACTTTGTCACCCATCAAGGCAATAATCGAAAAACAGTCGAACAATCAAGTCCTTGCAGATCCCGTATACGAACTTGGGGGCTTCCAAAGCATAAGTGTCATAGAAAGTGAGTTGGCACCCTTATACTATGATCCCTACTCCAACTTGGTGGTCAACTACATGCTTAAAACCCAGGGATACTTCCCTGGAATGCCTTTGAACCCTATTCGAAGAAACACCTTCGCACCATATAAGGAAGGCAACTAAAAAAGGATACCACTTGGACTAGGGTACAAACCCACTAAAGAAGAGGTTCTCGAAATTCTTGCTCAAGTCCAAAACCGCAAGCACGTAGGAGTCCAAATGCGACCCTATCTCCCTACTTTAAATGGGTACTTTGTTCAAGAAGGAAGTCTAGAACTCTTTCACGGATTTCCCGAGCCTTGGCATTATCTCGAGAGGAAGCTAGCCGGAATCGAGATCATTCACGATTGCTACTTCATCCCTCCAGAGACGGTTCCTACCGTCAAAACCCGTCAAGAACCTTGCTTAGACGAACAAGCTGTTAGCCTATTGTTCGGAGAAGATCGACTTGTTAGGGCCGCGCAGGATGAGATCATTACCATGATACTTCAAGACGATCACTTCAACCCCACCACGTTAATCACAGAAACCAACACAAGTCAGCAGAAAGGATGGAGAAAATCAATCAAGTGGACCAACAATCAAGGAAGACTCTTCAAGCTCACCACTGGAGAAGGAGAGATGTTCAAAGGAGAACCAGAAGACGATGAGTTCGAGTCGGAGTCGGAGTCAGAGTCGGAGTCTAGAGAAGTCATTAGAGAGTCTCCTCCTGTCGTCATCCCCACTCCCTTTGTTCCTCCTAGCTTAGCCTCGAGTAGTCACAGTAGTTCGGGAAATGTCCCAACCACTGTCCCTTTGCCGCCACTGACCATGGATCAGTTGGCTTCTTTGTTTTAACTCTACTCAAATTTTAATATGAATAAATCAGGTTCTGCTTACTCTTTGTGTTATCTTGAGTGCAATTGCATTTACGATGATACTGAGGATGACCAAGACCCAGACTCGATCGAAATACCTCCCTACGTAGCCAAAGAAATACTGCAGGAAGGGGAAGGGGGACCAGTAATAGAGGACACTGAACCCATCAATGTAGGAACCGAACTAGAACCCCAAGAACTTAGGATAGGGACTACTTTGAGCTCTACCGAAAGGGCCGATTTCATAGACCTCCTAAATGAATTCAAAGACGTTTTCTCTTGGTCCTACAAAGACATGCCAGGGATCGACAGGAATATCGCTGAACATAGGATTCCGATTAAGCCAGGTTTTAAACCTGTAAAACAGAAGCTTCGACGAATGAGGACAGAATGGGCTCTAAAGATTAAGGAAGAAGTTGACCAGAAATTCAAAGCCGGGTTCATCAAAGTTTCCGAGTATTCTGACTGGGTAGCCAACATAGTACCCGTACCCAAAAAGGATGGGAGAATCCGTGTTTGTGTTGATTTTAGGGACTTAAACAAAGCAAGTCCCAAAGACGACTTCCCCCTACCACACATCGATATATTGGTGGACAATACTGCAGACCACGCGTTACTATCCTTCATGGATGGGTATGCGGGTTATAACCAAATCAAGATGGCCATAGAAGACATGCATAAGACCGCCTTCGTCACTCAATGGGGAACCTATTGCTATACGGTCATGCCATTTGGATTGATCAACGCCGGAGTTACATATCAAAGCTCTGATCGAAATGCCACAACCTCAAACAGAAAAAGAAGTCAGAGGATTCCTGGGAAAAGTGCAATATATAATGAAGAGTCTATCACACCCGAAATACTCGAGAGGGGGGAGGGGGGGGGGGGGGGTGAATTGAGTATTTAAGAATTATGCCTACTTTTTATTTTATATCAAGGTAATTAATTACTTAAAGTTTATTGATTAAACTTTAACTAATTAACTAATTGATTATGAACGTAATGAAATGACTGAAACGAAAGATGCAAAGACACACGATATTTGAAGTGGTTCAGCTTCACACGTCGAAGCCTACGTCCACTATTCTCGATTAATAATTTTAGTACCTTACTCCGGATTACAAAATTATCAACCCAACTCGTATAGTTAACTCTAACTATAACTCGATTTGAATATCACTAGATATTCGATTTGACTATCTTAAGTTACTAAGAAAGCACTTGATTGTTCTTCTAAGTGTTCACACAATTGAACGAGTAAGAAACAATATGAAGTACTATTATCTTATGACGTAATCTTTAAGAAAGATAAGCAATTTGAAGAGCACGAATTTTCACAAATATTTTCCAAAACAAAACGATAAGACAATTAAGAATTAAACTCAAATATGTTTTGCAAAAATTGTTATATTTCGAAAAGCTTACATAAATAAAGAATGATCAATTGTATTTATAGTAGAAGAGGGAACTAGGGTTTGCACGAAACCCTAGGATGCCGTGAGATAGGCGGCTAAGGCTGTAAGAGATAAATCTTTATCTCTTTCCTAATTTAATCCAAGATACTATAGTTTAGGTAAATAAGATAAAAGTAAATCTTATTTGAAATCTAAAACTATATCTTTTAAGATGTTGGGATAAGTAAACAAACCAAATCATATATTATAAAGATAGGAAAATATCTTATATAAATATAAGCTAGATTTGATTAGATAGGTTACTTAAACACAACCACCTCACACGCCCCAACGGTTTTTGCTTACTACGGCTGAAACCCTAGGCCCGTGTCCATCTTGGATAAAACCTATCTCCTTGGATTAGGGTTAGATTAGATAGACTAGCAAACCCTAGGTAGCATGACGACCCATAAGTCGTTTTACTAACCAATAGGAATATGCAAGTCACCAATTATAATAACCCACAATTCAACTCTACTATATACTCAAAAGATTTCGAAATATGTTTAAAAGAATTTTATCCTTTGAAAAATGATTTTAAAACTATTAAAATCGTGCCTTTAAAATGCTACCTAAAGTTATAGTAGAAACAGCTATAACTTTAAGTTTTGTTAGTAAAGTTATAGGTGAAATAGCTATAACTTTACTTTCCCAATACTCTTATCTTAAGATACCGTCATTAGATGAAGACCTATACTAACTAATCTTCCTGGAGATCTTCAGTAAAGGATCTTCTCTTTATCTTGACCAAAAGCTCTTCATCTTGAGCTTTGTTAAAGACTTGATCTAGCCTTTTGCTTGAATGATCATCATACTTGAAACTTGTTACAGTTGCCTATGATGCCTTAAGAACTTCCAATGTTATAGCTCAAGCTGCTATAACATGACTTGAATGACGCTTCACAAATCTTCAATGTTATAACTAAGAGAGCTATAACATTACTTGCTAAACTTGTAAACCTAAGTTAATCTAACAAAGACTAAACAAACAATTACAAGCAAGAGTATATATAAAACGAAGCACACACTTGTCATTATCAAAACTTAATCATATATCTATATGGTCCAACAAATTCCCCCTTTTTGATGATGACAAGTCTCTTAAGATTTGTGACTAAGTGTAAGTTCCCCCTCAACAAAATACCATAAAAAGTCATAGACAGTTGAACGCAAGAACAATCACTTATATACAAAGTATAGCATCTAAGGACCTTAAGAGATTAAAGATTCCGACAAGGAGCAAGCTTAGGCAAATACTTAAGTCACGAAGATTTCTTCCCCCTCTTGACATCATCGAAAAGACGAGAAAAGACATAAAACAACTAGAATAATATCAGTCGAGACACAATTTAAGCATGTATGGAAATATTAGAAAACGAGAAAGTAATCTACATTAACATGCCAAAATATAAAATAAGCATACTACAAACCAAATTAGTCTAATTGCCAACTGGGCCGAATAAGAACAAGTGTATTAAGCCAAATGGGCCGAATGAGAAGTAAGCCAAAATGGGCCGAATTAGACAATTATTCAAAATATAAAGTCTAACAAAAGAAAAGGCAAGGAAAAGAGGAGGACGGGTTTAAGGAATGTCACGTTTCACGACATTGGGGTTGACATAACCGGGACGGGTCCTAAACTCAAGAGAGTCAAGACGATCAAAGCATGAACGGACATGGTTAGCTTGTGCCGTGAGACACCGCTCAAAATTAAGCACCTTCATTGACAAGGCTTGAGTAGCCTCATACACAACCCGCATATCCTCATGCATAGCCTTCCCTTCCTTCCACAAAGCCCCACCTTAACTAGCCAAATTAGCAAACGAACTAGAATGACGAACACACTCCTTTGCCGCTCTAGCCGCATCCTTAGCCATAGCATCCACTCGTGCTTCAAGCCCATGTAAATAAGACAAGACTTCACCATGATCCGAACCCTTCGAACCCGAAGCCTCATTCTTGTCTTTTCCCAAACCCGAGACCAACTCCACAACCATCTTATTTTGTGCATCCAATTTCTCACAAATACTTGCCATAAACACTTCCAATTTTTGTTCAACAACCGAGACCACATCCGACGATTTCTCCACAACGTTCCCTTTAGCTAAAAACACCAAATCGAGTCCAATAGCACCAACTTTCATCAACTTAAGATGAGTGTCACACATCTCATCTTTCACCTTGACACCATAACTAGAAATCCCAATCACCCCTTTTTATTCCAAAAGCCGAGAGACCCACATACCATATGGCAAATCCAAAGTTGTATAAAACTTTTCCTCAGTGACACAAACAGTAGTTTGAATGATTTTATGAAACACAAGACGAGGAAGACTAACTTTGGTTCCCTCGAGCCACTTAGACAACAACAACATCTCATAGCTAGACAACTTATCACGACCACCCCTTCTCGGAACAACCGTGTTCCAAATGAAATTAAGAAAGAATTTCAATTTTGGGGTAAACGGCCCCGCAAGCATGTTACTTGACCCCGTAGCATCAACATCAAACGACTTCTTAATTTTAAGCTTTTCTTCCTCCGTCACATCTCCCCATTCCGCACTCGGATTTATTTCGATCCCATCATCAGGGACCGAAAACAGAGTACAAAAATCGGCAAGGGAGATTTTGACTTCGGTATCATTCACCACCGCATGCAACACATTATTTTTGACAGAGGCGGAAGAATAAAATTGGATTACCTCTATAGGATAAACCGGACCAACAAAGGAACAAACTTTCTTCCATTCTTGAAAATTCAAGAAATCCTTAAAGAATTGTAAAGCTTCGATTTTTCCATACCACTTTTCGGAATAGAGACGACCACCATGAATACCGTACCTCATAACATAGTTGACACGGGTTCTTTTATCCGCGGTGAGTCGAAGCTTATCAAGCCCCATTGATGTTGCATTCGGCATATATTCCCGAAACATTGTCCTTTGTGGACCTTCTTGAGTGGCTACAACCTCAGTCTCTTCCACCGAATCTTCAAACCCCACGGCCTTCTTTTTCCCTTTATTCAACTTCCGTCTTTTCCCTTCTAAGTTAGGATCAACCCGGTTATGATCGGGGTTAGTTGGTTTTTGGTTTGATGAAGGTGAGGGAGTTTTGATAGGGACGTGCATGAAGGTTTGGAGGACCCGGTCCGAGTTGTGGACCGAGTTGAGGGCGAGTGAAAACGGGTTGAGGGAGGAGTCATGATGATCAAAGGATTTTGGAGGTTGAGTGTGTAGAAAAGTCTAAAAAGAGATCTTTGGGTTTTGTGTTTGTGATGGTGATGGTGATGGTAGGAGGGAGTATTTATGGGAGAGAATCAATTATGGCAATAGAGATTTAAGGGAAGTAGGATAGTGGAGGTGGCGTGTGCAGAGGAGTTAGGTAAGTTTTTTTTGATTTTATTTTTAAAGATTTACCATAAAATAGACAAGTGGTTAGGGTAAAAGATATGGCAAGATATATAAGGATAAAGTAAGATATGGTAAGAGATAAACTTATGGGAATTTCGGTTTTGGCAGGAAATAAGAGCAATTGGTTACGACTTTTGGCTCATAATAAACTTAAAATATATATGACTCTAAAATGGAATATTCTCGTAATATAATATAAATTTGACATAAATAAACGTGCAACGAAAAATACGGACACAGTCATACAATCTCGTCAAATCTAGTCAGTCATATAGAGAATAAAATTTTTGTGACAAGTTTAGTTGCCACCAATTAAACCAATTTCCAACCGTAAAATCTCAAAACGTTCTCTAGCCAATGCTTTGGTAAAAATGTCAGCCCATTGTTTTTCTGTACTACAAAATTCCAGTCTTATGTTGCCCTTATCTACATGATCTCGTAGAAAATGGTGTCTAATGTCTATATGCTTAGTTCGTGAGTGCTGTGCAGGATTTTTGGATATAATTATAGCACTTGTGTTGTCACATAAGATAGGTATACACCCTACATTAACACCGTAATCACATAGTTGTTGCTTAAGCCATAAAAGTTGAGAACATACCAGTCCAGCAGCAATGTATTCGGCTTCAAAGAATAGATAATGCAACGGAATTTTGCTTCTTTGATCCCCACGTGATGATACACGGTCCAACAAATGTAGCTATGCCGGAAGTACTTTTTCTGTCAAGTGAACAACCTGCATAATCTGCATCTGAATACCCTATGAGATCGAAATTACACTCAAGAGGATACCACAAATATAATTTAGATGTACCAATCAAATACTTCAAGATTCTCTTAACTGCGATCATATGCGATTCTTTAGGGCACGATTGAAATCGAGCACAAACGCATACACTAAACATAATATCTGGACGACTAGCAGTTAAATAAAGAAGTGAGCCAATCATACCTCGATAAGTCGTCTCATTGACAGACTTACCGTTTTCATCCAAAGTCAACTTCTTCTCAGTACCTATAGGAGTTGGCTTAGAATTAGAATTTTCCATACCGAATTTCTTGATTAGCTCCTTGATGTATTTTTGTTGGTGTATCATAATCCCTTCAGGAGTTTGTTGGATTTGGAGTCCAAGGAAGAACTTGAGTTCTCCCATCATGCTCATCTCGAATTCTGAGGTCATTAAATCTGAAAAATACTTGCATAGACGATTATTAGTTGAACCAAAAATAATATCGTCAACGTATATTTGTACAACTAATAGATCGGAAACCTCAGTTTTCAGGAATAGGGTTTTATCGACAGTTCCTCTTTTAAAACCACTTTCAAGAAGATATTTTGACAATCTGTCGTACCACGATCTCGGAGCTTGTTTCAAACCATACAGAGCTTTATCTAATTTGAAAACATGGTTTTGAAACTTGCTATCGAGAAATCCTGGGGGTTGTTCAACAAAAACCTCCTCATTCAAATAACCGTTAAGAAAAGCTGTTTTAACGTCCATTTGAAAAAGTTTAATTCCTTTATGAGCAGCAAATGCTATTAATAATCTAATAGCCTCAAGTCTGGCTACAGGAGCGAAGGTCTCATCGTAGTCAATTCCTTCTTGTTGATTATACCCTTGTACAACCAATCTAGCTTTGTTTCGAATAATAACTCCTGTATCGTCCAGCTTGTTCCTAAAAACCCATCTCGTACCAATAACCGTTCGGTCTTTAGGTCTTGGAACCAAATGCCACACTTTGTTTCGTTCGAACTGTTGAAGCTCTTCTTGCATAGCAACGATCCAATCTGGTTCGGCAAGTGCTTCTTTGATGTTTGTTGGCTCAATGGTTGACAGAAAGGAGTAGAAAGAGCAAAAGTTGTTAAGTCTTCTCCGAGTTCGAACGCCTTCATTCAAACTTCCTAGGATGGTTTCCATTGGATGGGAGTCCTTATATTTCTATTTCTTAGAAATACGAGGCACATCTTCATCTGAACTCGTCTCGCCTTCTTCGAATGATTGGGGTTCAAGCCGCGTTCCCCCTGAATCCAAGTCTGGGATTATAACAGAATCAGTTATAACTTTGGACTTAGTTTGTTGATTAGAAGTTGAAGTTATAGCTTCATCAGTTATAACTTTATCCTCCAATTGCTTGGATTGAGAAGAGGTTTTAGTATCATCAACTAAACTCTCAGTACTCTTTCCTTTATCATTCGAAGGGGTTCCTTGTTCATCATTTGTGCCCTCAATTTCTTTATCTTCCTCATCCAATTCCGGAAGTTCATCCCTGGATAATCGGAAATCCGGTTCGTTCAAATCTTCTTCCTCATCCTGTTCAGCTTTGTCAAACATATTATTCTCATCAAAAACAACATGAACACTTTCTTCGATGCATAAGGTTCTTTTATTAAAAACCTTATATGCTTTACTATGATTAGAATAACCGACAAATACCGCCGTCACTTCGGGATCGAATTTGCTTAATCTATTTTTGCCATTATTATGGACGAAACATTTACTCCCGAAGCAACGTAGATGTGATATGTTAGGTTTACGTCCCCTAAGAAGCTCATAAGGAGTCTTCTTGAGAATAGGTCTAATCAAAGCTCGATTATGAACATAGCATGCAGTACTAATAGCTTCAGCCCAGAAATTTCGAGGTAGGCCACTACACAATAACATCGTGCGTGCCATATCCTCCAATGTTCTATTCATACGTTCCACAACACCGTTTTGTTGTGGGGTTCGTGGTGCTGAGAAGTTATGCCCAACACCATTCTCCCTACAATATTGAATAAAAGCTTGGTTATCAAATTCGGTGCCATGATCCGTACGAATGGAAATTAATTTAGATTTATACTTATTTTGGGCAAGTTTCATTAGAATTGCAAACTCCTCGAAAGTCTCATCTTTTGAGTTGAGAAAGATTGGCCAAACAAATCTAGAATAGTCATCAACTAGAACGAAGACATACCTGGATCCACCTCTACTTCTTACCTTCATTGGGCCACAAAGATCCATGTGCACGAGTTCTAGTGGTTCCTTGGTACTTACTATTCTCTTCGGTTTGAACGATGATCTAACGTGCTTACAACGGGCACAAGAATCACATAGAGTTTCTTGATGGAATTTGATTGATGGAAGTCCTTCAACCAGATCCCATTTCTTTAGCTTATTCAACGTTGTTGAATTTATGTGAGCAAATCTTTTGTGCCAAAGGCACGGATCATCTGTCGTTACTTTCATGCATGTGAATGAATTAGTAGGAATATCATTTAAATCAATCATATAGACATTCCTTCTACGGTGTCCTTCAAGCACAACACTACTCGTTCCTTCAATTATTATTCGACAGGAATCTGAATGAAAGACAACTTTATTTCCTTTATCGCATAATTGAGAGATACTCAGTAAATTGTGCTTGAGACCACTAACAAGATAAACATCACTAATTGCATGAGAAGAGGATATTCCAACTTTACCAACACCGATGATCTTACCCTTCTTGTTATCACCAAATGTGACCTTACCTCCATCGAAGGGTTCAAGTGAAAGAAATAAATTTACATCTCCAGTCATGTGCCTTGAGCATCCACTATCAAGGTACCATAGGTTATTTTCTTTCACCACAACCTACAAAATGATTAGATATAGTTTTTAGGTACTGTGGACAGCGGGCCGCCCACGGGGGCGCTTGGGTTGGAAAAGAGAAACAAGCGTTTGCATTTTGTATGGAGTCGCCACCAATTTTTATGGAAAATTGGAACCGTTCGAATACCTCGTGTCATGTCAAGACACAAAGTAGAGACATGAACACTAAGCAATCGTTACCCTTGGCATTCTATGTCTAGAATGACTCTCGTGGATGCCAATGAACACGGGTGTTCACAGATATCTGGAGTAAGGGGTGAGGGTACGTATTAGGAAGCTCTTTTGATCGAACACCTAATCCCGCCCGCCTCGATAGCGGCCTCTACTAATGATTAGGGACATCATTCATACTTGATATATCGTCGGTTATATGCATGCAATGCAACATCCAAGTTTTAATCCTAACATGTGAGAATTAATACTAAGTCGGTGAACAATTAATTTAGCATACAATTGGGTCAAAGTAGGATTTAATGCTCAATTATATATGAAAACATACAAGCAATAAAAGAAATACAATAATTATAAATTACAATAATGAAAATTACAATAATTACAACGGATTAGGCGATTTATGTCGAAAATACCTTTAAAACGGATAATTTGGGAAAACGAAATAAAAGAATAAAAATTAAAAGAATCAAATAAATTAACGAACATGAATTAGCGTGATATTACGGATAATAGTTGATTAAACGTAGACTAATTAAACTAGGTCAAGGCAGAAACGGAGTTCAGAGACGAACTCGGCCAGAACAAAGCAAGAAGAGCTGCGTCGTTTGAATAAGCGCAGCAGACGCTGCGTCTGTCATTCCTTGGCTCGATTTCGTGGCTGTGAAAGCGGAATTGCAAGCGTTAATGTCAATTGGTAAATTTAATGATCGATTGATGATATTTACTCGGATGAAAGTGATTAGCATGTTGTTTAACATATGAATGGGTCATAAAAACAGTAAAATATGAATGAGACGGATGCAAACGAATTAATACAAGATGGAATAATGACAGAAGTGAAAAATATTAATGAGTCCAACAAATTAAATCAATTGATTAAGTTAGATACGATGGATTAATGACAAATATGCGACGAACATGTGAATAAACAGATGAAAACTATATCAAAGACGAATTCCAGAAACTCAATATGAACAAATTGAATCTCCACAACCCGGAATTGAATTTAATGACAAAAACCCTCAAATATCGGATTATTAGGGATTTAAGTCGGATTTGAATAATTAAAACATATTAATGAACGATAAATAATATACATGTGAATTATACGCTATCGTGATGAAGAATTGACAAACAAACGAAACAAATAAAAGGAACTTGACGAATAACAGAGGACGAATAAAGAAGAAAGGAAGCAGGAACTGCGGCAGCCTCACGAAGAGGCGCAGCAGGAACTGCGCTCCTTCGAAGAGGTGCAGCAGTTACTGCGTCCTTTCTCGACGGTCAGTCTTCTGGAAATCCGTAAAAAGAGGTTTTAAAGCATGGTTTTAGAAATCGGTTTTAATGATATTTTCGACGTAAACCTTACAATTGTGATACAATAATTAAAATACAATAAATAAATAAGGATTATACACCCTCAGACTTACATGTTGACGAAACGAGAAGGACTAAGATATCGATTAGTGATGCTCGACGCGAATGCAAAGAAAGTGCCCTCGTAAGAGGAAAACGATTAATTAATTAAGTTGATTATTGTGTAGTTGGTCAAATTGGTCGGTCATGCAAACGGGGAGGCTGGTACTCAAAAAGATCCGAGCTTACGTGGTCGAAAGTTCAAGCACGTAGACGCCAAAAGTAAGAACAAAGTCTAGAATGCAAAGGGAGAAGAGAAGGGCGGACACTCGCGTGAGAAATATGAGGAGCGAAGGCTCCTATTTATACTAATCACGCGGAGGAATTAGGGTTTCGGAGACTCTTTGGAAGTGAATCTCGGAAAGATATAAAAAAAGATACGAGAAACATGCAGAAAAGGGCCTGGGAAGAGGCGCAGCAGCCACTGCGTCTATTGGAAGAGGCGCAGCACCTGCTGCGTCTGTTCCCAAGTGGTTTCCTCCTGCAGAAGAAAGATCTCCGTGTTTGAGTTATGGTAGGACGGAAATAATTCGGTTTTCCTTAATATCTTATATGAATATTACGGGAAATTACTTACTAAAAGATAAAATTTATGAAATATGGAATAGAAATATCCGGAACATTCCAGAACATTCTGACTCGGGATTTAACGGTTATCAGGAAATGGAGACGGTTTTAGGCCCGGACTCCGAATGTACTCTAATTACTGTCAAAACGACCGTATCGGGACGTAGATGACAACTAAGAGGTAGACATTAATATTTGAGCAATCACTTGATGATAATCTTACGAATTGTCACAAATCGTTCCGCGTATCAAACATGCGGCCCAATCATCACCGGGTGGTTTGCGGGAGGTGCAGAAATGAGGTATCTCTGAGCCCCACTTTGACCGAGGCTTGGACAAGGCGAAAGTCAAAGTATAGCCATCAGGTCAATCGAAGATTACAACCTGACGACTATGGCGACGCGAGGCGGCTCAAGGGGTCTGAGCCAAGGACCTATCGTCGGGAACATTTTAGAGTCTGTCGACTATCGGGGAGGGTCGTTTAAAGTCCATTAGACTACGTAAAGAGGCTCGCCAGCCATAAGAAGAGACCATACCTGAGACTTCTTTCTCGAGATGCTTCCGGAGTTGCGTAGGAGCTAAGGGTAAGCGTAGGAGCTAAGGGTGAGAGCTAAAAGATGTATAAGGATTGTGCTAGGGTGTGGGGCCCTAAAAGGAAAGCATTGACGGGAAGGAATCCTAAGGTAAGTTCAACTTAAGGGTAACTAAAGCTTGGGTATAAGAACTCTATTGGTTTGGGAACTAAAAGGATTGGGATCCTATAGTTAAAAAGTCCTAATTTCGGGTTTACGAACCTAAGAAAGAAGGCTTTGGTTTGGGAACTTCTGGAGAACGACACCTTTGTCGCACTCTGCGGGGAAACAAGAAATATTGCGAGTAGCAGGACACAGGCGGGAACTGCTGAGGAGAAAACTGTTTGGGGAGTCTTCGGGAAATAATTGCGAGTAGCAGGACACAGGCGGGAACTGCTGAGGGGAAATCTGCTTAGGTAGATCGTCAATCCTCGTGTCTTGAGAGAGACAGTACGTCCGCTTACTCTCGCTGGAGACACGATTGGGAGTTATTCTTCTTGTCATGAGAGGGAAAGTATATCCGCTTACTCTCGCTGGAGACATAACGAAGGTGTGTCGAATTCTGTGAAGGAACGAACGCTCGTTGCGACAAGCAAAAGTTCTTGGAAGGAATAAATGATGTGCGGCAGTCTGCTGCGGGCTTGGAAATGCGGGCCGGAACGAAAGAAAATCGTCAAACGGACCAAAAGAATAAAAATAGCATCGGGGAAGAGGCGCACCAAAGATGGGCCCACAAATAACGAATTCATAACGAATTTTTGAAAATCCGTATGGAGGGAACAAAAGGAAGAGGCGCAGCAAGAGCTGCGTCTCTTGGAAGAGGCGCAACGCCTGCTGCGTCTATTCCCCAAATTGATTTTCCTGCGTAAAAACGCGAAAATCAGGAGGCTTTGTATTCATTTGCTCGAAACATAAATCACTCATTTCTCTCTCAAATCTTCACCATTTTCGCCAAGGTTTGATCCAAAAGCTTGCATTAATCATGACTAAACGAGGTATGTGTCTCAATCTTGCATTAATCGTCTACATTTGTCCAATTTTGAGCCGAAAAATCTAGGGTTTATGACCCTTTTGATCAAAAATTTGGGGCTTTTCCCCCAAACGCATTTGCCTTGTCAAATTGACATTAGAAATGGATAGTAGGTAAAATTAGGAACATAACCATGTATTTGCTTCGAATTTTCATCAAGTTTTGAGCCTTTGAGTGAATTTTGAGACGGTTTTACAGCTAAACCGTAAATCGCTTCGAAAATAGCCTTAGGATTGCCCATTTGCGATGAAACTTGATATTTGGGATCCTTGAATGATGGGTAAACTTTCTACCATTTCGGAATTTTGGTTTGTGATGGCTTTTTCAGGGCACTTATCTGGGGTATAATCGCTTTTATAGCGAAATGCTGCCGAAATTTCGACTCGAACCCGGAACTAGGCTTCAAACTAGACTTGACTTAACCCAAAATACCACATGAGTGATCGGGTTGGTGGGAACATGGCCAAAGATGGCGAGAAAAGAGCGATTTCAGGGCTTCCGAAGGCTCGAAAATCCCTTAACCAAGGCTTGTCGTCACGTGACGCGGCCTAAATTTGCTTTAATGTTGCAGGTGATGAGGCTTCTACTTCTGGGAGGACTCCCATGGAGATAGACGTTACTACTGTCGAGGAGGCTTTAGAGCAGGCCTTCACCGCTGCGGTGATGGCTGCTGGAGACGAGTTTCACGAGGAGGAGGCCGTTGAGGAGGAGGAGGCCCCGAGACGGGCCAACGTCGGACAAGGAGGTCGTCAGCTGAGAGGGGCTCCCGCGTGGGCTGAGAATTGGGAGAGCAGGCACCTGGTGTGGGCTGCAGAGGGTCACCTGTCCTACAGGACGGTGAAGAGTCTGGTAAATAGGAATTCACTACTCATTACCCATGCTCTTTCATTCTTTCATTCGGATTTCATTCAAACTTCATTCAAAACTAAAGATAGCTTTGTTTTAAATCATAATAGGAGGCCGGGAACATCAGGTCGTTCTCGGGCTACACGACAGCGATGGAGCATTACGAGCGGCTGTCGGCGGAGGAGAGGGCCATGATCGAGCGCGGAGCGTTCGGTCCTTTGGTTCAGGTTTGGAGAGATATCGCGAAGAGGAAGTTGCGGGCTAACCTTAGCCTGGTCCGCGCTTTCTTGGACCGATTCTGGGATACGACTTCCACGTTTCACATGCCTTTTGGTGAGGTGGGAGCCACCTTGGAGGATTACGGCATGATTTCTGGTCTGCCGTGTGGGACCGAGGAGGTGGTGTGGCCGGAGACTGCCATGAGGGCGGATTCGGCCGAGGAGAGGAGATTGATCGGCTGGAACTTGTCGCCGAAGGCTGTTACAGTGCACAGTGCCGGGTTTGATACCCAGTTCTTACGTTCGAGACTACTTTACGGGGAAGACCCCGGCGCTGGTGACGATTGACGGGAGGGAGACGGCTCCTCCTCCTTGTACAGGTGAGCAGAGGGCTCGTCTGTGGCTTTGGTGGTTTCTGTCTTCGATTTACCTCAGAGACAAGGGCGAGAGGCTGTCGACGAAGCTTCTTCCCTTCCTTTCTGACCTGAGTTCCCTAGGGCATTGGGACTGGGTCACTGCTGGTTTTGCGGTCCTCATCCGCTTTATGAGGGCCATGGTTCATCCGGAGTTGATGGAGAAGGGGACTTCTCCTGGTGCTGTCGGACCTAGACTACTGCTGGAGGTACGAACCTACCTTTAGATCAAAGTAAATTCATTTCTTTATCAAATCATGAAAGATCGTCATTGATTATTTTGTTTTACTGGCGTGGGTGTACTCCTACTTCCCGAGCCTCGCGCCCAAGAGGACGGAGCCGCTGGAGAGGGCCTATCCCGTGGTGAGGGATTGGGTGATATGCCGGACGAAGAGCAAGCGTTCTTCTCACAACGTCTACCGGCGGGACGTGAACGCTCTTCAGCTGAGCAGCGTGAGCATCTCACTTATATTCACTTGCTTCTTGCTTTTAGTTGATAGCAGGAATGATCCTTGCTTTATTTTGTCACAGTGGGTGCCCAGACCTTGGGCGGAGTACGCTGGAGCGCCTCCTTTTGTGGCTGAGGTCCTTCGACCTAGGAGCTCGAGCCGGCTGCTGTTGAGGACATCGATGGGTCCTGTGTGGTACCTGGGCGAGCGTTTGGCTTGTCACTGCTCACGGGACGTGTTGACGGTTCCCGTCGATCCTCCCAGGACGATGTTTAGGGAGCCTTCTGAGGCTGAGAGGGAGGCGGACTTGGCTGGTGCCAGTGGTGACGACCTTCTTCTCCTTGGCGAGGACTACTCGGCGTTCCTTTACGGGAGGTTGGCGTACTGGTGCAGTAGTGGTGAGTATCTTTATTTTGATTTGATTTTTGAGAATCATGATGAAAGATCATCGATTGATGAGAAACCATTTGTCTTTGCAGGAGGTCGAGGCGGCGGGCATCGAGCCCCCAGAGTACCCCGAGACCCTCGAGTACACTGACGCGACCGGAAGGACGACGATCTCCGAGCTGCGTGACTTCGACGTAGCTGTGACGGATGCTGGCCTGGACGACTGGCAGCATCTGATTCGGAGGTTGAGCTTCTAACTTGTATAACCTTTGTGTAAGAACACATTTGATTGAGTTTGTTTAATTTGTTGAGAATTTCTTTTTGAAAATGCAGGTTGCGCCGTCTCGGTTTATGGCGTTGTGGAGGGTGGCCAACCGGCTGCGAGCTACTGCCGTCGAGGCACTTGTCGGCGGTCGAGGTCGTCAGGTATGAACCTTACGCCTATTTCATTTTTGATTTTTGACTTTTCTAATTTTGCTTGAAACGATTGACATGAGCCAATTTATTGTTTACAGGGTGACCGCGGGTTGGAGCGAGAGTTGGCCCAGTCCCGGGAGGAGACGGCTCGCTTGTTGAGGGAGCTCGAGGTTCGGGACGCCGAGATCGCCGTTCTTGTGGCGAGAGTTGCAGAGTTGGAGGGCGCCCAACAGTAGTTTTGTGTAGCTTTTGTCGTATTTTGCACATTTGTACATTGATTTTGAACATTTTTGGACTTTGTTTGGGGCTCGAGCCCCCAGTTTGTTGTACATTTCCTTCATTTGGTATATATACGATGGCCTGAGCGCCTTTCTTTCTTTGGATCGTGTTGCTTGTACCTGCAGGTTAGTTTCGAACAGGTTTGGTAGATGACGGTTTACGCCGTCATGCTGCCGAAAATTACATATAAAACATGCAAAACATACATTTGTATATGGCCTTGATTAGCGCAAAATGAGAGACTCGAAAGAATGCAAAAAATGCAAAAAAAATTTCGAAAATGACCGGACGGTAGGGAGGGTTACCCCCTAAAAAAAAAAGAAAAAAGGAAATTTATAAGTTAGAAATGTAGAAATGAAATTAAGAAATTAATATATACATGTTGAGATTCGTTAAAATAAACGAATTAAAATGAAAATTATTTCCTAAAAACGAAAATGGAATTTAAAAAAAATGAAAATGAAATTTATTTCCTAAAAAAAAAAATGAGAATGTGCACATGTGGTAAAATGGCGAAATGTCGATGTCGTCTCGAAATGCGTGCCCGCGGAATTAGGAAACTTGAAACATGGTAATCTTCCCGTATTTACCAAAATAATAACCCGTAGGAATAGGAAATTATTCGTCATGGAATTAGGAAAGATCCAACGCGGAAAATCACAGAAGTGAAACTGAGGAAGAGGCGCAGCATGAGCTGCGTCCCTTTGAAGAGGCGCAGCAGTCTGCCTTTGTTCCCAAGTCATCTGCTCGACGGATTTTTGGAAACAGCAATTAGTATAAATAGAAACGTCGATAGAGCTTTTATTCACACAAATCTTCCGTCTCTTCTTCGTCTATTTACATAAAATTCTCAAAATAATTTCTTCATCATGAATACCTTGGAGATCCGCTTGAAGGAATGGACCAACGAGTTTTCAAATATGGAGAAGCATGATATGGGTTCTTATAATTTTGGGTCGTTGTTGAGTTTGAAACTCATCAAGGTTGTGAAACCGTTCTTGGATGCTTGCCTTGACTACTGGGATCCGAACTACCATGTTTTTGTGTTCCCTGTGGGTGATATTTGCCCCTTTCCTGAAGAAATCGCTGCTATTGGTGGATGGGACCCCGAACATTTGCCTGCCATTCCTTCTACTTCTCAAGGGTACAAAAGCAAATTTAGGGATTTGCTCGGATTGACTAGGCTTGAGGTGGACCGTCTAGTTACCTCAAAAGGTGTGAGAATGTTGGACTTCATAGATCGATTCATCAACAGGGCCGACCCCACCGTTTCTCATGTTGCTAGGCGGAGGGCATTTGGCTTTTGCTTGTTGCATGTATATGTCTTCCAAGGGCATGTTGACGAAGACTTGAGAGGTGATCCCCGTCTTCTGGGCCTAGTTGAGCAGATGGAACTGCGTAGGAGCCCGGCTTGCTTATGCTTAGGAGAGATTATTTTAGGCTTGGATAATAGGAAATCCAACCGTGATCTGCCATTCTTGGGGAGTCCCGTCATTCTGCAGGTAAAAGACATCTTCTTTTTCTTTTTTTTTTCGTTTTTTTTTGTTTCGTTTTTTTCGTTTCGTTTTTTTTCGTTGTCTAATACCCGCTTTTGGTAGGTTTGGCTTATGGAACGGCTCCGATTGATCGAGCCCCCAGTTCATGCGCTTTCATATCATGCTCGTTCGATTGCGATGAGGACGCGGTTGTACATGGTGGACTTCACCCGGGTCTGTGATTATTGGAAGAACACGCTGAAGAGTGAGGATGGCCCGTTGATTAGGTCGGTCGTGCCATGGTGGCACCTTAAGTCCGTCACTGGAGTGTCTTCTTTGGATCCCACTAGGTCCGTGCGCATTCCTGGATTGGAGTTTATGGTGTGCATCTTCCCGGAAAGGCTAATGAGGCAAGTTGGGTTGAAACAGACTATCCCGAGGCTTGATACCGTCCCACAGACTGCTATGGCGCTTACTACAGAAAGCCGAAGAGAATGGGCTATGAAATGGGCCCAAAGAAACATGTGGTTCTTGAATTTCTCCGCCAATGCTTTATGGGTGTCGGATTCTTATCTGAGATGGAGAAAGGCTACAACTCCGGCAGAGCGCGAGAAGTTGAGGAAACGCGAGCCCATCGACTACAAGGTGCGCGAGGGAGAGAAAGAGAAGCATAAGCATCTGACAGAGGGAGAAGAAGAAGCCGGGTTTCAAGTGGTTCATCCGTTGAAGAAACCGAAGACTACTCCTATCGCGGAAAAGGTGATTGGCAAGAATAGAAAAGCTAGGCCTCGAGAAAGACCGTTAGTGATTAGGTCTGAAGTGGCGCAAGAGCGTCCGGCTCGAGGTCGTGACAAGAAATACGATAAGAATGACAAGGGCAAGGGGAAGATGGAGGAATAGCCCGAGTCTCTATTTATTATTTGGTTATTATTATTATTGTTGTAATAAAAAAAGGTGGGGGTTTTAGAGTCCTAGCCTATTCTATTTTTATTATGTAGCGTACTATTATTATTAGAAAATGAATGAAATAAAAAAGGTTAAATGGTTATGAAACCGTTGTGATTTTCTTTTTATTATTCTTGTTGAATTTCAAATGCGATGCAAATGTCCTTCTATTTACATTTTGTATATGATGGGTTGAATCCCGTGAAGGATTGCCTACGTATTCACTTTAAAAAAGCGAAATCAAACCCTTGCGCGTAGTTCGAGTAAATGTAAAAGAATAATTGTTCTAAGCAAGAGCTTGTAATGAACTTAGAAAATAAGCATGAGCCTTTGCTTACTCTGAAGGTGCGAATTTAGTTTATTTGATGATACGAGGATGACGAATTTGCCAAAATGCAAGAGCACAGTGACATTAGCTTATTTCAGCTTGGCCAGGGGCCGTTTATTTAGTGCCACAAGAGCGACACGTGGGGTTACGCGAGGCGCGTTTTTTGTTCCTATTCGAGGCATAATATCGTTTCAGTTGGTCAAGGTTTGTTGGGTTTGAAAACTCATTCCCGTCTAGGTCTGTGATTCTTATCGCACCCCCTGGGAGTATGGATTTGACTAGAAATGGTCCGGCCCAATTAGGTTTGAATTTTCCCCGTGGGTCGACAGGTAAAAGAGCTCTAACCGATTTAAGCACTAAGTCTCCTTCTTTGATGTTCCTTGGCCTAACCCTTTTGTTGAAAGCCCGTTTGATACGGGCTTGATATGTTTGGACATTATGCAAGGCGCGCAGCCTACGTTCATCCAGGAGGATGAGTTCTTCATATCTATCCCTTTTCCAATCGGCTTCCGGGATTTGACTTTCGAGTAAAATACGCAAGGATGGTATTTCTAGCTCGACTGGTTGTACAGCTTCCATGCCGTAGGTCAAATAGAAAGGAGTAGCCCCAGTGGGCATCCTAACGGATGTACGATACCCCCATAAAGCAAAGGGTATCTTGCTTGACCAATCTCTATAGTTGTCAATCATTTTCTTGAGGATTGTGACAACATTCTTGTTTGCCGCCTCTACCGCGCCGTTAGTCTGTGGTCTATAGGGCGAAGAGTGGTGGTGCTTAATATTGTATTTGGCTAGCAATTGCTCGGTCTCAGCTTGGAAATGTGATCCATTATCGCTAATGATCTCATGTGGGCATCCATACCGACAGATGATGTTGTTTTGTATGAACTTTGCCACTAGAATGAAACAGTGACCTCCTGTTCCGGCTGGGGTTATCTTCCCGATTATGTCAATTCCCCATGCAGAGAATGGCCAAGGAGATGTCATTGTATAGAGCAATGAAGGAGGGACATGTTGCACATTCCCGAAGATTTGGCAATTGTGGCAATGTCTTACGTATTTGATGCAATCGGATTCCATTGTGGTCCAATAATATCCCAAACGTGTGATTTTCTTTGCCATCATAAGCCCACTCATGTGAGGACCGCATTCTCCGTCATGGACTTCTTCCATCACCTTTCGTGCCTGTGAATGATCGAGGCAACGTAGGACTACACCAAGAGGTGTTCTTTTGTATAATTCTCCTTGCATGAGGATGTATTGGGAAGCTAGTAGGCGTATAGCACGTTGTCCCCTCTTGTCCATATCTGGTGGATAGGTACCATTAAGCTTAAAATTCAGGATTGCTTGGAACCATGGTTCCTGTACGATTTCCTCTTCATTGGTGATTTGGTGGACATAAGCCGGCTCTGACCGTCGTTCGATGCACAAAGGCATTTCCACCATGTGATCTGGCATATTAATCAAAGATGCAAGTTTCGCAAGAGCGTCTGCAAATTGATTTTCTTCCCGAGGTAGGTGTAGGTAGGTTACGTGATCAAAGAATTGAGCGACTTGGTCTATTCTACCCTGATAAGGTGCTAGGCTTTCGTTTCGGATTTTCCAAGATCCTGTAACTTGGTTGATGATCAGTGATGAATCCCCATGTACTCGGAGGTTTTTAATGCCTAAGCTCACTGCCGCTTGTAGTCCAATGAGACAAGCTTCGTATTCTGCGGCATTGTTTGTCACCTCGAAGTCGAGTTTGACAGCAATCGGTGTATGCTCGCCTTCAGGAGAAATGAGCAACACCCCTATCCCAAATCCTCTTAAATTCGATGCTCCATCAAAGTACAGGTCCCAGGAGTCTACGTCAGTTTGGAGTATATCCTCGTCTGGAAATGACCAAGTATCTATTGTTTGCGCGTCATTGATAGGATTTTCTACGAAGAATTCGGCGACGGCGCGACCTTTTATGACTTTCAGTGGCACGTATTTGAGGTCGAATTCTGAGAGCATCAAGGTCCATCTTGCTAGACGTCCGTTGAGGACGGGTTTTTCGAAGAGGTATTTGACTGGATCCATTTTGGAGTATATTTTGACGGAGTAGCTAAGCATGTAATGGCGTAGCTTCTTCGTTGCCCACACAAGAGCGAGGCATGTCTTTTTGAGTTGTGAGTATTTGCACTCGTATTCCAAGAATTTCTTACTAAGGTAGTAGATAGCTCTTTCTTCACTTCCTACAGTTTGAGCCAGCATGGCACCCATGGTCGTTTCGGTTACTGTGAGATATAAACCAAGAGGTTGATCTCGCTGTGGTGGCATGAGCACTGGTGGTTTAGCCAATATCTCCTTGATCCGGTCGAATGCCTTTTGACAATCGTCATCCCACATGGTGTGGTCTGTTTTCTTGAGTTTCTTGAAGATAGGCTCACAAATCATCATAAGTTTCGATATGAATCGACTTATATATTGCACCTTTTCTAGGAATCCTCGGACTTCTTTTTCTGTTTGAGGTTGTGGCATTTCGATCAGAGCTTTGATTTTGGAGGGATCTATTTCTATTCCTCTTTGACTAACGACGTATCCCAGGAGTTTGCCAGATGTCACCCCGAATGTGCATTTCTGAGGATTGAGTCTCATGTTGTACTTTCGTAGCCTTGCGAAGGTTCGCAATATGCCCTTCTCTTTCCTTGAATTTGACGATCATGTCGTCTACATATACCTCAACTTCTTTGTGCATCATGTCATGTAAGAGTGTAGTTGCGGTGCGTTGATATGTAGCTCCGGCGTTGATCAATCCGAACGGCATTACCGTATAGCAGTAGGTTCCCCATTGGGTGACAAATGCGGTCTTATGCATATCTTCCATGGCCATCTTGATCTGGTTATAACCCGCATACCCATCCATGAAGGATAGTAACGCGTGGTCTGCAGTATTGTCCACCAATATGTCGATATGAGGTAGAGGGAAGTCGTCTTTTGGACTTGCTTTGTTTAAGTCCCTAAAGTCAACACAAACACGGATTCTCCCATCCTTTTTGGGTACGGGTACTATGTTGGCTACCCAGTCAGAATACTCGGAAACTTTGATGAACCCGGCTTTGAATGGCTTGTCAACTTCTTCCTTAATCTTTAGAGCCCAATCCGTTCTCATTCGTCGAAGCTTCTGTTTCACAGGCTTGAAACCCGGCTTAAATGGAATCCTATGTTCAGCGATATCCCTGTCGATCCCTGGCATATCTTTGTAGGACCAAGCGAAAACGTCTTTGAATTCATTTAGGAGGTCTATGAAATCGGCCCTTTCGGTAGAGCTCAAGGTAGTCCCTATCCTAAGTTCTTGGGATTCTAGTTCGGTTCCTACATTGATGGGTTCGGTGTCTTCTATTACTGGTCCCCCTTCCCCTTCCTGTAGTATTTCTTTGGCTACGTAGGGAGGTATTTTGATCAAGTCTGGGTCTTGGTCATCCTCAGTATCATCATAAACAGAATTGCACTCAAGATAACACAAAGAGTAAGCAGAACTTGATTTATTCATATTAAAATTTGAGTAAAGTTGGAACAAAGAAGCCAACTGATCCATGGTCAGTGGCGGCAAAAGGGACAGTGGTTGGGGCATTTCCCGAACTACTGTGACTACTCGAGGCTAAGCTAGGAGAAACGAAGGGAGTGGGGATGACGACAGGAGTAGACTCTCTAATGACTTCTCTAGACTCCGACTCTGACTCCGACTCCGACTCGAACTCATCGTCTTCTGGTTCTCCTTTGAACATCTCTCCTTCTCCAGTGGTGAGCTTGAAGAGTCTTCCTTGATTGTTGGTCCATTTGATAGATTTTCTCCATCCTTTCTGCTGTTTTGTGTCGGTTTCTGTGATCAACGCGGTGGGGTTGAAGCGATCGTCTTGAAGTATCATGGTAATGATCTCATCCTGCGCGACCCTAACGAATCGATCTTCTCCAAATAATAGGCTAACAGCTTGTTCATCTAAGCAAGGTGCTTGACGGGTTTTGACGGTAGGAACCGTTTCTGGAGGGATGAAGTAGCAATCGTGAAAGATCTCGATTCCGGCTAACTTCCTCTCGAGATAATGCCAAGGTTCGGGAAATCTGTGAAAGAGTTCTAGACTTCCTTCTTGAACAAAGTACCCATTTAAAGTAGGGAGATAGGGCCTCATTTGGACTCCTACGTGCTTGCGGTTTTGGACTTGGGCGAGCATTTCGAGAACCTCCTCTTTTGTGGGTTTGTACCCTAGTCCAAGTGGTATCCTTGTTGAGTTACCTTCCTTGTATGGTGCGAAGGTATTCTTCCGAATAGGGTTTAAAGGCATTCCAGGGAAGTATCCCTGGGATTTGAGTATGTGGTTGACCACCAAGTTGGAGTAAGGATTATAGTATAAGGGTGCCAACTCACTTTCTATGACACTTACACTTTGGAAGCCCCCAAGTTCGTATATAGGATCTGCAAGGACTTGATTGTTCGACTGTTTTTCGATTATTGCCTTGATGGGTGACGAAGTGATCGTCACTACTTTGCCATTTAGTGGGATCTTGATCTTTTGATGAAGGGTGGATGTTACCGCTTTGGAAGCGTGAATCCAAGGCCTCCCTAGAAGTATGTTGAATGAAGCTTCAATGTCCACTATTTGGAAGTTAACCTTTCGTTCGATTGGCCCTGTGGCTATGGTTAGGTTAGCAAGTCCTACTACCTTTCGCCGTGTACCGTCATATGAACGTACGCCTTGATTGGTAGGGGTCCAATCCGACTCTTTCATGCCTAGCTTGTATGCCGTTTTGAGGGGTATGACGTTGACCGCGGAGCCATCATCCACCAAGGTCATTGGCACATTCTTCTTTAGACAAACGACAGTGATGTATAGAGCAAGGTTGTGACTAGCGCCAAAAGGTGGCAAATCTTCATCTGAGAAAGTAATAGGATTACTTAGCTTCGGTGATTCTTGGAAGACCAAGTTGACTACATCTTCAGGAGTGGAGTTATGTGCTACATTTAGTTTGGCCAAAGCTTGCAGTAAAGCTTGGCGATGTGGGAATGAGCTTGCTATTAATTGCCAGACTGAAAGATCAGCCTTTGTTTTCTGTAATTGCTTGAGCAAATGATCAGTGGAGTCATCTTCGTTGTCATTTGGTGTGATGACATTGGTTGGACCATTTTGAGTAGTGCTTTGATATGGACGACCCGAACGAGTTAGGTGGTCCACATCTTGGTCTTCACCATTTTGGACTATTTCTTTGACTAGGGAGTTTTCAATGAGATACTCATCTTCATCATCGTCGGCCCAAACTCCATTGATTGCAGCTAGTTCCCTCATTCTCATGATATCATCTTCTAGTCGTATGATTTGGTCGACTAGTTTATCAACTACGGTGACTACTTCTTGCATAGTGGCATATTGAGAGGAGATTAATGGCACATGTTCTTCGGGTATTGCGTTGGGATCTCGTAGAATTGTCACCATATTTTCTAATTCCCAAACTTTCCTATCCACACTTCTGGCCCATGTGATGAAGTCGGAAATGGTAGGGGAGATGGTAGAGTAGAACCCTTCATTCTCGATTGGATGGATTTCACTTTCGATGGGAGAAATGAGGTGTGAGCAATCTAAGGTAGATTCATCACTTGTGATCACTAGAACTCCAAGAGGATTCTGAGTGTTGTTGGGCTTACCTCCCGGTGGTATTGGCAATCGACCATCTTCAATCATGTCTTGAAGCACGTTTTTCAACTTGTAGCATTTTTCTGTGTCATGCCCCTTGCCCCTATGGTATTCACAGTACGAATTCTCGTCCCAAAACTTGGACTTCCTCTCTGGTTCGGGAGTAGGTCCAATGGGTTGGAGTTTACCTTGCTTCATCAACCTTTCCAGAGCGTTAGAGTAAGTGTCCCCAAGGTTTGTGAATTTCCTTGGTGGGGTGGTTTTCTTGGATGGCTCGAGAAGGTTAACTTCATCGGTCTTGCTAGTAGAGCCGTATGAACGACTTGTGGACCCTTGATATCCTCGACCTACCGTTTTGGACAAGAGTCCTTTACGGATGTCATCTTCAATCCTTGTTCCTAGTACGGTCAAGTCCTTGAAGGTTTTGATGTTTTGGTATCTCAAATGATTGGCATATATGGGCTTGAGATTATCCACAAACTTCTCCACAAGAGTAGCCTCGTCCGGGCGTTCAACTAGTTGAGTGCTAGTTTTCCTCCACCTACTTAGGAAGTCGGTGAATCCTTCTTTGTCATTTTGGGTAAGAACCTCTAGAGTACGCATGTTGACTTGGATCTCGGCATTATCCGCATATTGCTTAGAGAACTCGATTGCGGCATCTTCCCAAGTAGCAACCTTCTTGTGATCTAAAGAGTAGAACCATTGTCTCGGGATGGTATCAAGAGATGAAGGAAAGATCTTTAAGAACATCTCGGGTTTGATGCCTTTGATAGACATGTAATCCTTGAAGGCACGGATGTGGTTCAAAGGGTTCTCGTGTCCCTTGAAATTAGGGATATCCGTCATACTAAAGTTAGTTGGCAATTTGGAATTGACGGCCTCATACTTGCGATTGTTCTCCCTATAAATGTCATCCCCCTTAAGGTACATCAACTGCTCCTCTAGGTATTGGAGTCTTTTCTTAGCTACAGTCATCCCCATGAGAGGATTCTCATCCCTAGATTCATCATCGGAGTTACGTAGTACTTCACTTTCATGGGGAGGCAACCTTCCCTCCACGGCGTAGATACGGCCCTCGATGAGCTCAAGGCGGTCATAGGTTTGTTCTTGAGTAGCTTGCATTTGGGCTAGCACGGCTAGGATTCGATCATTACCATCTTGAAGTTGGTGGAGGTTGGTTTCATCACTTGATCCAGGCATCTTGAAAACTGGATAAGAGATCGGCGACGAATCAAAACACGATCGACCATTCTAACACACTTGCTAAAAGAAGAAATGTTTTGACTCATGAAGTGGGTGTGTGCCACTTGTGTTGAGTGAGCTTTGAAGAAAGACAAGGTTTTTGAAAATGTGTGTCCTAGTCAACTGTAGTGTAGTTGTAGGAGTGGACTCGAAGTGAGGTTTTGAAATGGGCTTGTGGCCCGAATTTTGACACGACAAACGGACAGAGTTTTGACCGGATTTTGCGCTAATCAAGAGCATATTTCGAAATTCTTGTTTGAAAAAAGGGTTTTGATTTTTTGAAAAATCGTCATGGTTTTGTTTAGAAGTGGTGATCATGTAAGGTATACACATTTATACAAACATTATAACGGGATGCTGAGTGCATTTAGAAGGGTTTTGGTTTAAAGGGTGGGTTGCCATACCGAACCATCAAACCCGAAGTCTGTGGAGAGGCTCGTGCCAAACAAGAGTAAGGCCGATTCCTAGTCCATTTCCTCAAGTAGTGAAGGCCCTTGATACAAACAAGAGTAAGCATCATGGTATGGATGGCGTCAATCGCTATCCATCCTTAGGCCCAAATAAGAATTAGGACCGTTTAGACGGGACGATTGGTCGAATGGGTTGGGTTGGGCCTAGGAAGGCCGAATAAAACGGTCTAGGAAGACCGAGTTATGAAAACCGACAATTGTCTTATACAAATTATTCCCTAACCTTGTTCAAGTTTCACCCTTAGCTACACGTAAGTGTATTATCCCCCAATGAGTCGCCAAAGCGTGGATGCGGGCCGCCCACGGGGGCGCTTGGGTTGGAAAAGAGAAACAAGCGTTTGCATTTTGCATGGAGTCGCCACCAATTTTTATGGAAAATTGGAACCGTTCGAATACCTCGTGTCATGTCAAGACACAAAGTAGAGACATGAACACTAAGCAATCGTTACCCTTAGCATTCTATGTCTAGAATGACTCTCGTGGATGCCAATGAACACGGGTGTTCACAGATATCTGGAGTAAGGGGTGAGGGTACGTATTAGGAAGCTCTTTTGATCGAACACCTAATCCCGCCCGCCTCGATAGCGGCCTCTACTAATGATTAGGGACATCATTCATACTTGATATATCGTCGGTTATATGCATGCAATGCAACATCCAAGTTTTAATCCTAACATGTGAGAATTAATACTAAGTCGGTGAACAATTAATTTAGCATACAATTGGGTCAAAGTAGGATTTAATGCTCAATTACATATGAAAACATACAAGCAATAAAAGAAATACAATAATTATAAATTACAATAATGAAAATTACAATAATTACAACGGATTAGGCGATTTATGTCGAAAATACCTTTAAAACGGATAATTTGGGAAAACGAAATAAAAGAATAAAAATTAAAAGAATCAAATAAATTAACGAACAGAAATTAGCGTGATATTACGGATAATAGTTGATTAAACGTAGACTAATTAAACTAGGTCAAGGCATAAACGGAGTTCAGAGACAGAACTCAGCCAGGAACAGGCGCAGCAGAGCTGCGTCCTTTGGAATAGGCGCAGCAGACGCTGCGTCTGTTCCTTGGCTCAGTTCTGGCTGTGAAGCCGGAATTGCAAGCCGTTAATGTCAATTGGTAAATTTAATGATCGATTGATGATATTTACTCGGATGAAAGTGATTAGCATGTTGTTTAACATATGAATGGGTCATAAAAACAGTAAAATATGAATGAGACGGATGCAAACGAATTAATACAAGATGGAATAATGACAGAAGTGAAAAATATTAATGAGTCCAACAAATTAAATCAATTGATTAAGTTAGATACGATGGATTAATGACAAATATGCGACGAACATGTGAATAAACAGATGAAAACTATATCAAAGACGAATTCCAGAAACTCAATATGAACAAATTGAATCTCCACAACCCGGAATTGAATTTAATGACAAAAACCCGCAAATATCGGATTATTAGGGATTTAAGTCGGATTTGAATAATTAAAACATATTAATGAACGATAAATAATATACATGTGAATTATACGCTATCGTGATGAAGAATTGACAAACAAACGAAACAAATAAAAGGAACTTGACGAATAATAGAGGACGAACGAAGAAGAAAGGAAGCAGGAACTGCGGCAGCCTCACGAAGAGGCGCAGCAGTTGCTGCGTCCTTTCTCGACGGTCAGTCTTCTGGAAATCCATAAAAAGAGGTTTTAAAGCATGGTTTTAGAAATCGGTTTTAATGATATTTTCGACGTAAACCTTACAATTGTGATACAATAATTAAAATACAATAAATAAATAAGGATTATACACCCTCAGACTTACATGTTGACGAAACGAGAAGGACTAAGATATCGATTAGTGATGCTCGACGCGAATGCAAAGAAAGTGCCCTCGTAAGAGGAAAACGATTAATTAATTAAGTTGATTATTGTGTAGTTGGTCAAATTGGTCGGTCATGCAAACGGGGAGGCTGGTACTCAGAAAGATCCGAGCTTACGTGGTCGAAAGTTCAAGCACGTAGACGCCAAAAGTAAGAACAAAGTCTAGAATGCAAAGGGAGAAGAGAAGGGCGGACACTCGCGTGAGAAATATGAGGAGCGAAGGCTCCTATTTATACTAATCACGCGGAGGAATTAGGGTTTCGGAGACTCTTTGGAAGTGAATCTCGGAAAGATATAAAAAAAGATACGAGAAACATGCAGAAAAGGGCCTGGAAAGAGGCGCAGCAGCCACTGCGTCTCTTAGAAGAGGCGCAGCACCGCGCGTCATTCCCAAGTGGTTTCCTCCTGCAGAAGAAAGATCTCCGTGTTTGAGTTATGGTAGGACGGAAATAATTCGGTTTTCCTTAATATCTTATATGAATATTACGGGAAATTACTTACTAAAAGATAAAATTTATGAAATATGGAATAGAAATATCCGGAACATTCCAGAACATTCTGACTCGGGATTTAACGATTATCAGGAAATGGAGACGGTTTTAGGCCCGGACTCCGAATGTACTCTAATTACTGTCAAAACGACCGTATCGGGACGTAGATGACAACTAAGAGGTAGACATTAATATTTGAGCAATCACTTGACGATAATCTTACGAATTGTCATAAATCGTTCCGCGTATCAAACATACGGCCCAATCATCACCGGGTGGTTTGCGGGAGGTGCAGAAATGAGGTATCTACAGGTACCCAAGCTAAGTTGGGTCCTTTGACGTTAGTCATTCTAAAAACTAGATCTTTTCTAACCCAAACCCTTTTTATGACTTTACGTTTTGGAGGCGAATGGATTTGTTTAGTAGTCATTTTAGGTTTAGTCGTGGGTTCCTTATGTCGCGGTTTTTCAGGTTGTTTTGGAGGAGCTTTGGTTTTGACGGGCTCCTGAGGTTTTGGTGTTTGTTTAGCTTTGGTATCCTTCTTGAAATCAAAGCTCATATCATAGAACCAACGATGATTATTGTTGCGTTCCTCACTTGTAGTTGGTTCTGATGGGGTACTATTATTATCTTCGAAAATAGTGTCGGATGCTTTAACGAAGTTGATTCCTTTTCTTAAATCCTGAGCATATTTGACACAATTTTCTTGGATATGTCCAGTATGACCACAGTAATTACAAATCAAATATTCTGGTAAATTTGTATATTTTCTCCTTCTGAAATCTTGTTCGGAAGGGGTTGATTTGCATTTAGAGTGATCTCTACGACCGTAGCACTCATGTCCTAATCCCATTTTCATATTATTGTCTGATTGCTCAGTTAGGAAATTTAGGACACGTGTGCTACCATCCCATTTCTCATGAACTTTCCTAGCATGCAAAAGTAATTCCTTTAAGGACTCTATTTCTTTGTTGCATTTGGAATGGTCTGACTCTACGACTTTGGGAGGATGAGTCTCTTCATAGTTGTCACGAAAGTTCTGGAATCTATCATTAAGAACTCGAACCATCTCGGTATGCGTTCTTTTAGTATTTGAAAGAATAGTCTTAGATTCCTTTAATTGCTGAGATAGAGATTCAATCTCCTTCTTTTGATCTGAGATTACGGTTTCTCTAGCCGTAGCCTTGGACTCAAGAAGCTCTTTGACTTTCCTCAATTCCAATGTTATAGCTTCACTAGCTATAACTTTGGCTTGAAGATGCTTAATGTTGAGTTTTAGGTCTGAGGTTATAGCTTCATTAGCTATAACTTTAGACTCAAGAGCCTTCTTCTCAGCATTTGTCGAATCTGAAGTTGTAGCTATATTAGCTGTAACTTTAGATTTGAGCTTTTTGGCCTTTGCTTTAAGGAGTTGATTCTCTTCAGCAATATCGAGAATTTGTTCTTTCAAATCTTTCAATTCCATTTCTTGTTCGTGACACTTATCAAGAGATTGCTCAAAATATTCTATTAAAGCATTCTTAGATAATTTCTTAACACTCTTCTTAAGTTCAAGATAGCTTACCTCTTCTTCTTCTTCTGAATCGGAATCTCCTAGGAAGCACCAGTAGGAGTCCACACTATCTTTATCATCGTCTGAGAAGAGATCAAGACTCACGTTGCTTAAACATAGGTTAGCAACTTCTTCTTCTTCTGATGCTTCGTCGTCCTCAGGGTCGAGATCTCCCCAGCAAGATGCTATCATAACTTGCTTGAATTCCTTCTTGGTTTTCTCCCGTTTTGCTTTGTCTTTGATTCTATCCCATGTGGGACAGTCCTTAATCATATGACCGGATTCTCCACACTTGAAGCATCCTCTATTAGCAAACGTATTCTTTGACTCTGAAATTTTCTTATTAGAGAACTTATTATTGTTATTGAACGATTTTGCTTGCTTATTTCTGAAAATGCGTTTGTTGAACCGTTTAGCAAACAAGACCGTTTCGTCCTCTATTTCTACATCTTCTTCTTCCTTAGCAGAAGCTTGTAGAGCCATGCTCTTCTTATTTTTGGACTCGGCCTCATCATCTTCCGGGACGAGTTCATGAGCCATGATGAGAGCGCCAATAAGTTCTGCATAAGGAAGGGAAGTGAGATCTCTGACTTCTTCCATAACCGTGACCTTGGGACGCCATTTCTTGGTTAGACTCCTAAGTACTTTTCTAGCAATATCCTCGGAGTTAAAGGTTTTACCAAGATTTTTGAGCTCATTGACTATAGTAGAAAATCGTGCTGACATGCTATCAAGTGATTCATTATTTTCCATTCTGAAAAGTTCATATTTTTGAATCAGCAAATCAATGCGATATTTCCTTACAGCCGATGTTCCTTCATAGGCCAACTCAAGGCCATCCCATATTTCCTTGGCCGAAGTGCAAGAAGAAAAACGATCGAATTCAGTCGATGTCATGCCGTTTTGTAACAGGCTTATCGCTTTCGAGTTTTTCTCACCTTCTTATAATCGGCCTCAACATAGTCTTCTTCTTTTTCTCATAGGTAGTGCCTTCCGAAGATGCGACCAAAATTTTATGTGGTCCGTTCTTTATAATCGTCCAAAGACTCCCAATCATGTCCTTTTATGTAGTGTGTCATCATGTTTTTCCAAAGTCCATAATTCTTCCCATCAAAGACAGGACACTTAAGATACTTGGAATCCATTTCACACGAGTAATGCAAATGAATAAAAATAAAATAAAAAGATAAAAAGATAGACGGATCTAGCCTCTTTGCGGTTAGGCAATCAAGAGCACGAGGCTCTGATACCAATTGAAGAGTCTATCACACCTGAAATACTCGAGAGGGGGGGCGGTGAATTGAGTATTTAAGAATTATGCCTACTTTTTATTTTATATCAAGGTAATTAATTACTTAAAGTTTATTGATTAAACTTTAACTAATTAACTAATTGATTATGAACGTAATGAAATGACTGAAACGAAAGATGCAAAGACACACGATATTTGAAGTGGTTCAGCTTCACACGTCGAAGCCTACGTCCACTATTCTCGATTAATAATTTTAGTACCTTACTCCGGATTACAAAATTATCAACCCAACTCGTATAGTTAACTCTAGCTATAACTCGATTTGAATATCACTAGATATTCGATTTGACTATCTTAAGTTACTAAGAAAGCACTTGATTGTTCTTCTAAGTGTTCACACAATTGAACGAGTAAGAAACAATATGAAGTACTATTATCTTATGACGTAATCTTTAAGAAAGATAAGCAATTTGAAGAGCACGACTTTTCGCAAATATTTTCCAAAACAAAACGATAAGACAATTAAGAATTAAACTCAAATATGTTTTGCAAAAATTGTTATATTTCGAAAAGCTTACATAAATAAAGAATGATCAATTGTATTTATAGTAGAAGAGGGAACTAGGGTTTGCACGAAACCCTAGGATGCCGTGAGATAGGCGGCTAAGGTAATAAGAGATAAATCTTTATCTCTTTCCTAATTTAATCCAAGATACTATAGTTTAGGTAAATAAGATAAAAGTAAATCTTATTTGAAATCTAAAACTATATCTTTTAAGATGTTGGGATAAGTAAACAAACCAAATCATATATTATAAAGATAGGAAAATATCTTATATAAATATAAGCTAGATTTGATTAGATAGGTTACTTAAACACAACCACCTCACACGCCCCAACGGGTTCGACTACTACTGAAACCCTAGGCCCGTGTCCATCTTGGATAAAACCTATCTCCTTGGATTAGGGTTAGATTAGATAGACTAGCAAACCCTAGGTAGCATGACAACCCATAAGTCGTTTTACTAACCAATAGGAATATGCAAGTCACCAATTATAATAACCCACAATTCAACTCTACTATATACTCAAAAGATTTCGAAATATGTTTAAAAGAATTTTATCCTTTGAAAAATGATTTTAAAACTATTAAAATCGTGCCTTTAAAATGCTACCTAAAGTTATAGTAGAAACAGCTATAACTTTAAGTTTGGTTAGTAAAGTTATAGGTGAAATAGCTATAACTTTACTTTCCCAATACTCTTATCTTAAGATACCGTCATTAGATGAAGACCTATACTAACTAATCTTCCCGGAGATCTTGAGAAAGGATCTTCTCTTTATCTTGACCAAAAGCTCTTCATCTTGAGCTTTGTTAAAGACTTGATCTAGCCTTTTGCTTGAATGATCATCATACTTGAAACTTGTTACAGTTGCCTATGATGCCTTAAGAACTTCCAATGTTATAGCTCAAGCTGCTATAACATGACTTGAATGACGCTTCACAAATCTTCAATGTTATAACTAAGAGAGCTATAACATTACTTGCTAAACTTGTAAACCTAAGTTAATCTAACAAAGACTAAACAAACAATTACAAGCAAGAGTATATATAAAACGAAGCACACACTTGTTATTATCAAAACTTAATCATATATCTATATGGTCCAACATATAAGTCGATTCATATCGAAACTCACCATGATTTGCGAGCCTATCTTCAAGAAACTCAAGAAAACAGACCACACCATGTGGGATGATGACTGTTAGAAGGCGTTCGACCCAATCAAAGAGATATTGGCTAAACCACCAGTGCTCATGCCACCCCAACGAGATCAACCTCTTGGTTTATATCTCACAGTAACCGAAACAGCCATGGTTGCCATGCTGGCTCAAACTGTAGGAAGTGAAGAAAGAGCTATCTACTACCTCAGTAAGAAGTTCTTGGAGTACGAGTGTAAATACTCACAACTCGAAAAGACATGCCTCGCTCTTGTGTGGGCAACGAAGAAGCTACGCCATTACATGCTTAGGTACTCCGTCAAAATATACTCCAAAATGGATCCAGTCAAATACCTCTTCGAGAAACCCGTCCTCAACGGACGCCTAGCAAGATGGACTTTGATGCTCTCAGAATTCGATCTCAAATACGTACCTCTGAAAGTAATAAAAGGTCGCGCCGTCGCCGAATTCTTCGCAGAAAATCCCATCAACGACGCACAAACGATAGATACTTGGTCATTTCCAGACGAGGATATACTCCAAACTGATATAGACTCCTTGGACCTTTATTTTGATGGAGCATCAAACTTAAGAGGATTTGGAATAGGAGTGTTGCTCATTTCTCCTGAAGGCGAGCATACACCAATTGCTGTCAAACTCGACTTCGAGGTGACAAACAACGCTGCAGAATACGAAGCTTGTCTCATTGGACTACAAGCGGCAGTAAGCTTAGGCATTAAAAACCTCCGAGTACATGGAGATTCATCCTTGATCATCAACCAAGTTACAGGATCTTGGAAAATTCTAAGCGAAAGCCTCGCACCTTATCAAGCCAGAATAGACCAAGTTGCCCAATTCTTTGATCACGTGACGTATCTACACCTGCCTCGGGAAGAAAATCAATTTGCAGATGCTCTTGCGAAACTTGCATCTTTGATTAATATGCCAGATCACATGGTGGAAATGCCTTTGTGCATCGAACGACAGTCAGAGCCGGCTTATGTCCACCAAATCACCGATGAAGAGGAGATCGCGCAGGAACCCTGGTTCCAAGCAATCCTGAATTTTAAGCTCAATGGTACCTATCCACCCGATATGGATAAGAGGGGACAACGTGCTATACGCCTACTAGCTTCCCAATACGTTCTCATGCAAGGAGAATTATACAAAAGGACACCTCTTGGTGTAATCCTACGTTGCCTTGATCATTCACAGGCACGAAAAGTGATGGAAGAAGTCCACGACGGAGAATGCGGTCCTCACATAAGTGGGCCCCTGATGGCAAAGAAAATCACACGTTTGGGGTATTATTGGACCACAATGGAATCCGATTGCATCAAATACGTAAGACATTGCCACAATTGCCAAATCTTCGGGAATGTGCAACATGTCCCTCCTTCATTGCTCTATACAATGACATCTCCTTGGCCATTTTCTGCTTGGGGAATTGACATAATCGGGAAGATAACCCCAGTCGGAACAGGAGGCCACTGTTTCATCCTAGTGGCAATCGACTATTTCACCAAATGGGTAGAAGCGGCTTCCTACACCAGTCTCACGACTAAAAATGTGGCAAAGTTCATACAAAACAACATCATCTGTCGATACGGTTGCCCACATGAGATCATTAGTGATAATGGATCACAATTCCAAGCTGAGACTGAGCAATTGCTAGCCAAATACAAGATTAGGCATCACCACTCTTCGCCCTATAGACCACAGACTAACGGCGCGGTAGAGGCGGCAAACAAGAATGTTGTCACGATTCTCAAGAAAATGATTGACAACTATAGAGATTGGCCAAGCAAGATACCCTTCGCCTTGTGGGGATATCGTACATCTGTTAGGACGCCCACTGGGGCTACTCCTTTCTATTTGACCTACGACATGGAAGCTGTACAACCAGTCGAGCTAGAGATACCATCCTTGCGTATTTTACTCGAAAGTCAAATCCCGGAAGCCGATTGGAAGAGGGATAGATATGAAGAACTCATCCTCCTGGATGAACGTAGGCTACGCGCCTTGCATAATGTCCAAACATATCAAGCACGTATCAAACGAGCTTTCAACAAAAGGGTTAGGCCAAGGAACATCAAGGAAGGAGACTTAGTACTCAAATCGGTTAGAGCTCTTTTACCTGTTGACCCACGGGGAAAATTCAAACCTAATGGGGCCGGACCATTTCTAGTCAAATCCATACTCCCAGGGGGTGCGGTTAGAATCACTGACCTAGATGGGAATGAGTTTTCAAACCCAACAAACCTTGACCAACTAAAACGGTACTATGCCTAGAATAGGAACAAACACGCGCCTCGCGTAACCCCACGTGTCGCTCTTGTGGCACTAAATAAACGGCCCCTGGACAAGCTGAAATAAGCTAATGTCACTGTGCTCTTGTATTTTGACAAATTTATCATCCTCGTATCATCAAATAAACTAAATTTGCACCTCCAGAGTAAGCGAAAAGCTCATGCTTATTTTCTAAGTTCATTACAAGCTCTTGCTTAGAACAATTATTCTTTTACATTTACTCGAACTACGCGTAAGGTTTTGATTTCATTTTTTTAAGTGAATACGTAGGCAATCCTTCACAGGATACAACCCATTATATTTAAAATGTAAATAGAAGGACATTTGCATTGCATTTGGAATTCGACAAGAATAATAAATAGAAAATCACAACGGTTTCATAACCATTTAACCTTTTTATTTCATTCATTCTAATAATAATAGTACGCTACATAATAAAAATAGAATAGGCTAGGATTCTAAAAACCCCACCTTTTTTATTACAACAATAAATAATCATAATAATCAATAATAAAAAAAAGAGACTCGGGCTATTCCTCCATCTTCCCTTTGCCCTTGTCATTCTTGTCATATTTCTTATCACGACCTCGAGCCGGACGCTCTTGCGCCACTTCAGACCTAATCACCAAAGGTCTTTCTCGAGGCCTAGACTTTCCATTGTTGCCAATCACCATTTCTACGGCAGGAGAGGTCTTCGGTTTCTTCAAAGGATGAACGACTCGAAACCCGGCTTCTTCCTCTCCCTCAGTCAAATGCTTCTCCTTTTCTTTCTCCACCTCGCGCACCTTGTAGTCAACGGGCTCGCGCTTTCTCAATCTCTCGCGCTCTTCCAAAGTAGTAGCTTTCCTCCATCGCAGATAAGAATCCGACACCCACAAGGCATTTGCAGAAGAGTTCAGGAACCACACATTTCTTTGAGCCCATTTAATGGCCCACTCCCTTCGGCTCTCTGTAGTAAGCGCCATAGCAGTCTGCGGGACGGTGTCAAGCTTCGGGATTGTCTGTTTCAGTCCAACTTATCTCATCAGCCTCTCCGGGAAAATGCACACCATAAACTCCAATCCAGGAATGCGCACGGACCGAGTAGGATCCAAAGAAGACACTCCAGTGACAGATTTGAGGTGCCACCACGCACAATCCACCTAATCAACGGACCATCATCACTCTTGATTTGTTCTCCCAATAATTTGGACTCGGGTGAAATCCACCATGTAAAGCCTAGTCCTCATTGCAATTGAACGAGCATGATAGGAAGGAACATGAACTGGGGGCTCGATCAATCGGAGCCGTTCCATAAGCCAAACCTACCAAAAGCGGGTATTAGACATCAAAAAAAAAAAAAACAGAAAAACGACAAAACAAAAACGAAAAAAAAAACGAAAAAAAAAACGAAAAAAAAAAAACGAAAAAAAAAAAAAAAAAAAGAAAGAAAAAGAAGAAAGAAATGTCTTTTACCTGCAGAATGACGGGACTTCCCAAATATGGTAGGTCACGGTTGGCTTTCCTATTATCCAAGCCCAAAAGGATCTCTCCTAAGCATAAACAAGCTGGGCTCCTGCGCAGCTCTATTTGCTCAACAAGGCCCAGAAGACGGGGATCACCTCTCAAATCTTCATCAACATGCCCTTGGAAGACATACACATGCAACAAGCAAAACCCAAATGCCCTTCGCCTGGCAACATAAGAAACGGTGGGGTCGGCCCTGGTAATAAATCGGTCAATGAAGTCCAACATTCGCACTCCCTTCGAGGTCACTAGACGGTCTACCTCAAGTCTAGTCAACCCAAGCAAGTCTCTAAATTTGCTCTTGTACCCTTGCGAAGTAGAAGGAATGGCAGGCAAGTGTTCGGGATCCCACCCACCAATCGCAGCAATTTCTTCAGGAAATGGGCAAATATCGCCTCCAGGGAATGCAAAAACATGGTAATTCGGGTCCCAATAGTCAAGACAAGCATCCAAGAACGGTTTAACAACCTTGATGAGTTTTAAACTCAACAATGATCCAAAATTATAGGAGCCCATATCATATTTCTCTATATTTGAAAATTCGTTGGTCCATTCTTTAAGGCGAATCTCCAAAGTATTCATGATGAAGAGTTTATTTTGAGAATTTTATGTATTAAGACGTAGAAGAGACAGAAGAATTGTGTGAATAAAAGCTCCATCGACGTTTCTATTTATACTAATTTCTGTTTCCAAAAATCCGTCAGAATAGAACAACTTGGGAACAGGCGCAGCACCTGCTGCGCCTCTTCAAAGGGATGCAGCTCATGCTGCGCCTCTTCCTCAGCTTAACTTCTGTGATTTTCCGCGTTGGATCTTTCCTAATTCCATGACGAATAGTTTCCTATTCCTACGAGTTATTATTTTGGTAAATACGTGAAAGTTACCATGTTTTAGGTTTCCTAATTCCGGGGGCACGCATTTCGAGGCGACATCGACATTTTCGCAATTTTACCACACTTGCACATTTTTTTTCATTTTAGGAAATAATTTCCATTTTCATTTTAGGAAATAATTTTCATTTTTATTAATTCATTTTAGGAAATAAATCTCATTTCGATTTACATTCATTTATCTCATTCTTTTCTATCATCTCACCTCTAACTTTTAGATTTCTATTTTTTTCTTTTTTTAGGGGGTAACCCTCCCTACCGTCCGGTCAATTTCCGGCAGATTTTTTGCATTTTTTTGCATTTTTTTGAGTCACTTGTTTTGCGCTCATTAAAGCCATATGTATATATAAATGTATGTTTTGCGTGATTTTCTATGTAAATTTTGGCGGCATGACGGCGTAAACCGTCATCTACCAAACCTGTTCAAAGCTAACCTGCAGGTACAAGCAACGCAACCCAGCAGCAAAGGCACTCAGGCCATATATACAACTCAAAAAGGGAAATGTACAACAAACTGGGGGCTCGAGCCCCAAACAAAGTCCAGAATGTTCCAAATGAAGGTCCAAATGTACAACTGTGCAAAATACAGCCAACAAGCAAACAAAAAAGCTACACAAAACTACTGCTGGTCGCCCTCCAGCTCTGCAACTCTTGCCGCAAGAGCGGCAATCTCGGCGTCCCGAACCCCGAGCTCCCTCAACAAGCGAGCTGTCTCCTCCCGAGACTGGGTCAACTCTCGCTCCAGCTCGCGGTCCCCCTGTAAACAACAAAGTGGCTCATGTCAATCGTTTCAAGAAAAGTTGGAAAATCAAAATTCAAAAATTAAACAGGCACAAGGTTCATACCTGACGGTCTCGACCGCCGACAAGTGCCTCGACGGCAGTAGCTCGCAGCCGGGTGGCTACCCTCCATAACGCTACGAACCGAGATGGCGCAACCTGCATTTTCAAAAAGAAGTTCTCAACAATTGAACAAACTCAATCAAATGTGTTCTTACACAAAAGTTATGCAAAGTTAGAGGATTTACCCTCCGAATCAGATGCTGCCAATCGTCCAGGCCAAGATCCGTCACGTCACGCTACGTCAAAGTCACGCAGCTCGGAGATCGTCGTCCTCCCGGTCGCATCAGTGTACTCGAGGGTCTCGGGGTACTCTGGGGGCTCGATGCCCGCCGCCTCAACCTCCTGCAAAACCAAATATTTCTCGTTAATCGGCGATCTTTCATCATAGTTCTCAATCAAGTAAAGAGGAAGAGTAAAAGATGCTCACCACTACCGGCCAGTACGCCAACCTCCCGTAGAGGAACGCCGAGTAGTCCTCGCCAGGAAGAAGGAGGGCGTCACCACTAGCGCCAGCCAAGTCCGCCTCCCTCTCTACCTCAGAAGGCTCCCTGAACATCGTCCTAGGAGGGTCGATGGGAACCGTCAACACGTCCCAAGAGCACTGACTAGCCAAGCGCTCGCCCAAGTACCACATCGGACCCATCGATGTCCTCAACAGCAGCCAGCTCGAGCTCCTAGGTCGAAGGACCTCAGCCACAAAAGGAGGCGTGTCAGCGTACTCCGCCCAAGGCCTGGGCACCCACTGGGACAAGATAAACAAGGAATCATTCTTATGATCAAAGCAATATAGAAGCAAAATGAATATAAGTGAGATGCTTACGCTGTCTAGCTGAAGAGCGTTCACATCCCGCCGGTAGACACCGTGAGAAGAACGCTTGCTCTTCGTCCTGCACATCACCCAATCCCTCACCACGAGATAGGCCTTCTCCAGCGGCTCCGCCCTCTTAGGCGCGAGGCTCGGGAAGTAGGAGTACACCCACGCCTATAAAGCAAGATAATCAATAATGATCTTTCAGGATTTGATAAAGAAAGGAATTAACTTTGGTCTAAAGGAAGGTTCATACCTCCGGTAGTCCGGTCCGACAAACACCGGGAGAAGTCCCCTTCTCCATCAACTCCGGACGAACCATGGCCCTCATGAAGCGGATGAGGACCGCAAAACCAAAAGTGACCCAGTCCCAACGCCCTAGGGAGCTCAGTCGAAAGGAAGGGAAGAAGCTTCGTCGACTGACCTCTCGCCCTTGTCTCCGAGGTAAATCGAAGACGAAACCACGAGCCACAAGCGAGCCCTCTGCTTTCGCGAGAAGACAGGGGAGGAGGAGCCGTCTCCCTCCCGTCAATCGTCACCAGCGCCAGGATCTTTCCCGCAAAGTAGTCTCGAATGTAGGAGCTGGGCACCAAACCCGGCACTGTGACAGCCCTCGGCGACAAGTTCCAGCCGATCAATCTCCTAGCCTCGGCCGAGTCCACCCTCATGACAGTCTCCGGCCACTCCACCGCCTCAGACCCACAAGGCAGACCAGAAATCATGCCGTAATCCTCCAGAGTGACTCCTACCTCACAAAAAGGCATGTGAAACGTGGAAGTCGTATCCCAGAATCGGTCCAAGAAAGCGCGGACCAGGCTAAGGTTAGCCCGCAGATTCCTCTTCGCGATATCCCTCCAGGCCTGCACCAAAGAACCGAACGCTCCACGCTCGATCATAGCGCGCTCCTCCGCCGACAGCCGCTCGTAGTGCTCCATCGCTGTCGTGTAGCCCGAGAACGACCTGATGTTCCCGGCCTCCTATTATGATTTGAAACGAAAGCTATCTTTAGTTTTGAATGAAAATTGAAAGAGATATGAACAAATGAATGAAAGAGGATGAGTAATGAGTAGTGAATTCCTATTTACCCAGCTCTTCACCGTCCTGTAGGACAGGTGACCCTCTGACCCACAAAGAAGTGCCTACTCTCCCAAGTCTCAGCCCACTCGGGAGCTCCTCTCAGCTGACGACCTCCTCGCCCAACGTTGGCCCGTCTCGGGGCCTCCTCCTCCTCAACAGCCTCCTCCTCATGGACCTCATCCCCAGCAGCCATCACCACGGCGGTGAAGGCCTGCTCTAAAGCCTCCTCGACAGTAGCAACATCTATCTCCATGGGAGTCCTCCCAGAAGTAGAAGCCACATCACTTGCAACATTAAAGCAAATTTAGGCCGCGTCACGTGACGACAAGCCTTGGTTAGGGGATTTTCGAGCCTTCGGAAGCTCTAAAATCGCTCTTTTCTCGCCGTCTTTGGCCATATTCCCATGAACCCGATCACTCATGTGGTAACTTGGGTCAAGTCAAGCCTAACTTGAAGCCTAGTCATGGGTTCGAGTCGAAATTTCGGCAGCATATCGTTATAACAGCGATTATGCCCTAGAAAAGTGTCCTGAAAAAGCTGTCACAAACCAAAATTCCGAGATGGTAGAAAGTTTACCCATCATTCAAGGGTCCCAGATATCAAGTTTCGTCGCAAACGGACAATCCTAAGGCTATTTTCGAAGCAATTTACGGTTTAGCTGTGAAACCGTCTCAAATTTCACTCAAAGGCTCAAACTCAACGAAAATTCGAGACAAATACATGGTTACGTTCCTTATATTACCAATTATCCATTTCTAATGTCAATTTCACAAGGCAAATGCATTTGGGGGAAAAGCCCCAAATTTTCTATTAATTGGGTCATAAACCCTAATTTTTTCGATCCAAAATTGAGCCAATACGGAAGATTAATGCAAGAATGAGTTACATACCTCGATTAATCATGATTAATGCAAGCTTTTGGATCAAACCTTGGCGGAAATGGTGAAGATTTGAGAGAGAAATGTGTAAATTATGTTTCGAAATAATGATTTGCAAAACCTCTGATTATCGCGTTTTTACGCAGAAAAAACACTATGGGGAATAGATGCAGCAGGCGCTGCGCCTCTTCCAAGAGACGCAGCTCTTTCTGCGCCTCTTCCTTGTGTTCCCTCCATACGGATTTTCAAAAATTCGTTATGAGTTCGTTATTTGCGGGCCCATCTTTGGTGCGCCTCTTCCCCGATGCTATTTTATCCTTTTGGTCCGTTTGACGATTTTCTTTCATTCCGACCCCCATTTTCCAAGCCAGCAGCAGACGGTTGCATATTATTTCTTCCAAGACCTTTGGTTGTCACAACGAGCATTTCACAGAATTCGACACGCCTTCACTATAGCGAGAGTAAGCGGATATACTTTCCCTCTCAAGACATGAAGATCGACATTGTTTCTCTCAACAGTTCCCGCCTGTGTCCTGCTACTCGCAATTATTTCTCGGAGACTACCCAAGCAGTCTTCTCTCAGCAGTTCCCGCCTGTGTCCTGCTACTCGCAATTATTTCCCGAAAACTACCCAAGCAGTCTTCTCTCGGCAGTTTCCCCGGTGTCCTCTGCTCACCTTATTTAGTCCCTACGCCTGACCTTGGCTCGATAGCTCCCATGTACCTCCGGAAGCATCTCGAGAAAGAAGTCTCAGGTATGGTCTCTTCTTATGGTTGGCGAGCCTCCTTACGTAGTCTAATGGACTTTAAACGACCCTCCCCCATAGTCGACAGACTCTAAAATGTTCCCGACGACAGGTCCTTGGCTCAGACCCCTTGAGCCGCCTCGCGTCGCCATAGTCGTCAGGTTGTAATCTTCGATTGACCTGATGGCTATACTTTGACTTTCGCCTTGTCCAAGCCTCAGTCAAAGTGGGGGCTCTGTAGATACCTCATTTCTGCACCTCTCGCAAACCACCCGGTGATGATTGGGCCGCATGTTTGCTACGCGGAACGATTTGTGACAATTCGTAAGTTTATCGTCAAGTGATTGCTCAAATATTAATGTCTACCTCTTAGTTGTCATCTACGTGCCGATACGGTCGTTTTGACAGTAATTAGAGTACATTTGGAGTCCGGGCCTAAAACCGTCTTTATTTTCTGATAACCGTTAAATCCCGAGTCAGAATGTTCTGGAATGTTCCGGATATTTCTATTCCATATTTAATAATTTTCATCCTTCGGTAAACAATTTCCCGTAAATATTCACAGAAGATATTAAGGAAAACCAAATTATTCCGTCCTACCATAACTTAAACACGGAAATCTTTCTTCCGCAGGAGGAAACCACTTGGGAATAGACGCAGCAGGTGTTGCGCCTCTTCCAAGAGACGCAGTGGCTCCTCCGCCTCTTCCCAGGTCCTTTTCTGCGTAATTCTCGTATCTTTTTCATATCTTTCCGAGATTCACTTCCAAAGAGTCTCCGAAACCCTAATTCCTTCACGTGATTAGTATAAATAGGAGCCTTCGCTCCTCATATTTCTGACGCGAGTGTCCGCCCTTCTCTTCTCCCTTTGCATTCTTGACCTTTGTTCTTAATTTTTGGCGTCTACGTGCTTGAACATTCGACCACGTAAGCTCGGATCCTTTTGAGTACCAGCCTCGTTTGCATGACCGACCAATTTGACCAACTTCACAATCAATCAACTTCACTAATTTAATCGTTTTCCTCTTACGAGGGCACTTTCGTTAAATTCGCGTCGAGCATCACTAATCGATATCTTAGTCCTTCTCGTTTCGTCAAACATGTAAGTCTGAGGGTGTAAATCTCTCTTTTATTATTGTATTTTATTCTTTTGTATCATTAATGTAAGGTTTATGTCGAAAAAACCAATTAAAACCGATTTCTAAAACCATGCTTTAAAACCTCTTTTTACGGATTTCCAGAAAGACAAACCGTCGAGAAAGGACGGGCAACTGTTGCGCCTCTTCGAAGGAGCGCAGTTCATGCTGCGCCTCTTCGTGAGGCTGCCGCAGTTCCTGCTTCCTTTCTTCTTCCTTCGTCCTCTGTAATTCGTTTTCTTTTTATTTGTTTCGTTTGTTTCTTGTTAATTCTTTGATATAATCACAATAATTTCATATGCATATTATTCATCATCATCATTAATACGTGTAATTTGTTATTTAAATCCGACTTAAATCCCTTATAATCTATATTTGCGGGTTTTCGTCATTAAACTCAATCCGGGTTGTAGAAATTCGATTTGTTCATATTGAGTTTCTGGAATTCGATCTTTGATATATTTCCATCTGTCTATTGTCATATTCGTCATTAGTTCGTTATTAATTCATCATGTTTAACCTATTTAGTTCACCTATGTCACTAATCAATCTTTCATCCATGTAAATAATTCGTTCGTATTCGTCTCATCCATGTTTTATTGCTTTTATGACTCATTCATCTGTAATTTGTTATGGATAAAAAACGCTGTTTACCAGTCCCAACGTGGCATCAAGTTGACAGGAAAAAGTGACTAAGAAGTAGCCACGTGGAGCGCGATGGTTGGTAGAGGAAAGTAAAGAAGGATTGTTGAGATGGCAAACTATGGGCCATGGGATTAAAAAGAAAACAAACACACTTTGGCCCATAGAGGAATACACGTACAAAGGAAGTCATCTACCAAGTCAACCAACAACTCCCTATTCTTTAGGAGTTGACCTGGTATTCAGGAGCAGAAGCAGAAGAACCCTAGCTTAGACTCCAGCGGCTATATAATGGCGAGACAATCAACATTCAAGGGGCATTCACCATATCGTCAAGCAACAATTCACTCTAGAAAATCCATCAGCTATTGACGACAATTATTTTGGCAACATAAACAATTGTATTTCCTTACTTGGGTATTTTTACATCGATTATAGTGCAAAGTTGGCGGGATTCCGACTCCCCCCGCGGTTGTTCCCACACCGGGTTTTCCGCGTCACCAAAAATCTCTCGTGTCATCCGTTTTGCTTATCTTTTTCTTTCTTTATTTCATTGCATATTCAATCCTTAAATTCGTCGTAATCCAATATTATCGGTCGTAGATCAATCACTATCACTCACCTAAAAATATTCGTAATCGGTAAATTTTTACCAAAACAGTTTGGCGCCCACCGTGAGGCATAGTGATCATTTTCTATAGCCGAGCCTTGCAAAAACGAACCAGCCATCACAATGTCTGGAACCAGCCAGAATCCTTCCAAAGACGAGTATATATCACCCTATCTTCGCAGCAGAGTTACTTCGCATCTGCAGACTCGGTGCATCCCCGGCATCCAGCCAGACTATCCCTGCCAGCATGTCGACCAGAGCCATGCCCCAGCCTCAGAAACCACCGCAGATTCCAAAGGCAGCAAGTGCATCCAGTCAGTCCAAATCCAGCAGGGAAAGCAGCCCCAGTAGAGGAGGAGAAGCAGTATCCAGAAGCCCGACCCAGGAAAGCTCAGGCGCAGAAGTTCTCCGGCGAGAGGGTCCCCAAAGACTCGATCCGATGCAGTGTGATGATTCGGGGACGGACATTCCGCGTCGGGCCGTTGAGGATCCGAGGAAAGACAACAGAACATGATGGCTCGGATCGTGACGGATCCACCCAAACCAAGATCGCACCGAGGCTCCAACCAGAACCAGCAGTGGAGGACTGGGTCGACCAATCCCGTCAGAACTAGTTACTAGGCTGGATCTTGCAGGGGTAGCACCCAGCGAGCCAATCGAGCCAAGAGGATTGGGTTGTCTATCATTCGATAATCCACCCAGTCTGCAGCAGACAACAGGTAACACGTTATTTAGCACCCCTTCTGGATCTGACCTTCCACCCTTTTCAGGTATCCCCGCGCACCAGACACCAGGATGGCAGTCTGGACCTGTCCCCAACGCAGCAATCCCATCCTGCAACCAGTTCACCAGTGGAGCCTGGATCGGAGGATTACAGCAGACGCCAGGATGGCAGCCTGGATCCATAATCAGTGCAACACCAGTAACCAGCCATCCAGCACCAGACCAACTTTCTGGAGCACCATGGCTAGGAGGTACACCTGCTGGTTCCTTCCCGCCTGTTTCTAACCCTCTTGCAGAGCAGGTAATTCGCTGGAGCAGCAATACCAGGAGTTGTGAGAGCTAATGTATAGGATACCAGGCGTAGCCCGTCCGCTAGAGAAAGCAGCCAAAGATAGCTATGCAGACTCACCTTTCGTGGATGACATAGCTCTAATCGGTGTTCCTAAGGGATGTGTGCCGCCAGCTATGACACTCTATGACGGGACTTCAGATCCACTTGACCATATCAACCACTACAAACAGAAAATGATGGTGATAACCGCAACTGGATCTCTAAAGGAAGTTTGCATGTGCAAAGGTTTCGGATCAACACTGTCAGGAGCAGCCCTGCAGTGGTTCGTCGGCTTACCGAACAAAAGCATATCCAGCTTCGCCGACCTAGTCAATGCCTTCAACGATTCGCCAAAGCAGAAAAAGCGAAGACGGCGACCTCTACCGGCTGGTGCAAGGATTTGAGGAATCCACCCGTGATTTCTTGAACCGGTTCAACAAAGAGAAGGTGTCAATTACGAGGTGTGATATAGCAACCGCTATACAAGCCTTCCGTCGAGGGCTACACCAGGATTCACAGCTATACAAGGAACTAACCATGCATCCATGCACTACCTTTGAGGAGGTGCAATCGAAGGCGATTCTTTGTCATGAGGTCGGGAAGAAGACTCGCACCAAGAAGAGGCACTTACGATTCAGACCCAGTATCCAGAAAGGCTCCGGTAGAGAAGAAGAGTGAAAGATCCAAACCCTACAGCAGGAGCGTGAATAAAGTTTCTGAAAATGCAGAATAAATCCGAAGCAGATCTGCCTCCAAAAGTAAGTGAGTATGGTTTCACTACCAATCTTGCAGGATTATTCAAAGCCTTGAAGGAGCTGGGACGCAGAGTCAGATGGCCAAAACTTCCGAAGGAAACCTCGGCAGCGAGAGACACAGGCAAAAGTGCGAGTTCCACGGCAAAGCAACACTCACAACACCGATGAATGCCACTCCCTCAGAAAGGAAGTCAAATTCCATTATGACCAAGGAAACCTGGATCATCTCCTACCCAGAAACACAACGAGAGTAAATGCCGCGGACCGGGTTACCCCCGCCCCCTCCTCCTCATTGCTCTAGAACCGTGAGTGTCATTACAGGTGGATCGGAGTGTGTGGGCTTAACCTACTCAGCAGCTAAGAGGCACGCAACCAGGGCTAAGGGAGACAGACCAGAGAACTCCTGCGGGGTTAACCACCGAGAACCGCCATCGGTCACCTTCGACGAAACAGACGCGGGATCCACTCCCGAACAAAGACCACGACGCTCTAATCATCACACTTCCCATAGGAAATTGCAAGGTGAAAAAGATCCTGGTGGATACCGGAAGCTCCGTCAACTTGATCATGATGGAAACACTCAAAGGAATGGGATTCACCGAGAAAGATCTAGCAAAGAAGGCAATTCCCTTGGTTGGTTTCAGCGGCGAAACAAAACATTCCCTAGGAGAAATCATCATCCCAACCTACGCCGGAGGTGTAAACAAACAGGTAAGATATTTGGTTATTGATGGGCCCTGTACTTACAATGTAATCCTTGGCAGGCCCTGGATCCACGAGATGAAAGCAATTCCCTCAACGTACCACCAATGCCTGAAGTTTCCAACACCTTGGGGGGTGCAAGAAATACGTGGGGACCAGGAAGAAGCTAAGGATTGTTACAAGGTGGCTCGAAGCCAACAACGGTGGTCGCCCGCATAGCAATTCTGAGCCGGCGCATCCGGGACGAGTACATTGAGCCTCGGCGCGAACTAGACGAAGTAATCCTGGACTCGCCGCATCCGTAACGAATGTTCTCATTGGATCGAGTGTAGAGGTAAGATTCGTGAAGAACTCGTGCGGTTGTTGAGAACTAACATAGATTGCTTTGCTTGGTCACATGATGATATGATAGGGATAGACCCAAGCGTGATAACTCACAAGCTAAGTGTGGATCCAAGCTATAAACCTGTGCAGCAGAAAAGAAGAAAGTTTGCTTCTGAAAGAAACCAGGTCATAAATCAAGAAGTAGATAACCTGCTTGCTGCAGGAAAGATTCGTGAAGTAAAGTACCCAGAGTGGTTATCTAATGTGGTAGTGGTCCCAAAGAAGAATGGTAAGTGGAGGGTCTGCGTCGATTTCACGGATCTAAACAAAGCTTGCCCAAAGGACCCGTTCCCTCTACCACACATAGACGCCATGGTGGACGCCATCGAGGCCACGAGATGCCGACATTCCTGGATGCCTGGAGCGGGTATAACCAGATAAAGATGCACCCGGTGACCAAAAAAAACAAACATTCGAGATCCGAGAGAGGTATCTATTGTTATAATGTCATGCCTTTGATTTGAAAAATGCAGATCTACCTATCGAGGTGGTGAACATGATGTTTAAAGAACAAATAGGCCAAACTATGGAAGTATATATAGACGATATGGTCGTCAAATCAAGCGAGCTTCACAACACCACCAAAGACTGCGCAGAAACTTTCAATACCCTCGGAAATATCAAATGAAGTGAATCCTACGAAGTGCACCTTCGGAGTATCCGCGAAAATTTCCTAGGGTACATGGTGACCCGAGAGGGGATAGAGGCCAAGACCGAGCAAATAAAAGCAATCCTGCACTGGAGTCACCGTAGAAACCAAAAGACGTCCGGCGCGCCCGACCGGAAGAGTGGCGGCCTTAAAATGATTCATATCCGATCCTCGGACAGATGCGAGGCTATTCTATGATATACTCGAGAAAAAGCCAAAGATTTGAATGGACGGACGACCACGAGAAAACATTTCGGAGAGTCAAGCGTTATCTCTCAAGACCCCACCTCTCTGTCGAAACCGAGCCGGGAGAACCACTGTTCTCGTATCATCGATCCATGAAGCAGCGATCGATGCCGTGCTAGTGCGAGAGCAGGAAGGATCACAAAGATCCGGTATACTACATCGATAAGTCTCTCGCTTTCGGCAGAGACCAGGTACACATCGCTAGAAAAACTTGTCCTTGCACTTGTTCGCATCCTATAAATCTGCGTCCCTACTTTGAATCTCATACAATTTCGTGATAACTAATTACCCTCTTAAAACTATCATGAGAAAACCAGAATTGTCAGGACGAATGGCTAAATGGTCCGTGCATTTGAGCGGGTATGATTTGAAGTTTGAACCCCGTACGGCCATAAAGTCTCAGGCTCTGGCAGACTTTGTGTCCGACTGCCAAAGACACTCGGACCCAGGCCGAGCGGGACATCCCGAAACGGAAGAAGACAAAGGAGAGCAAGTATGGGAGTTACATGTGGACGGAGCCTCAAATGCCAAAGGAGCAGGAGTAGGGCTGATCCTCAAATCACCCCAGGGAGACCTCATAGTCCAGGCCGTACGATGTGAATTCAAAGCCACAAACAACGGCGAATACGAGGCACTAATCCGGGTCCGAGGCGGCTCGGATCGAAAATCGACACCTTCGGGTTTGCGGTGATTCTAAGCTTATTGTTAACCATGTAAATGATTGCTATGAAGCCAGGGACCCCAGGATGATGGCATATTTAGATGTAGCAAAAAGAGCCGAAAGTCAAATTTGTCACATTCAACATCAAGCAAATCCCCGGGAGCGAGAATGCGAAGCGGACGCACTAGCCACCCTGGGGGCAACCTTTAAAACAGGAACTATTTCCACGATACCAATTGTCCACGTCTTTGGAGCCGTAAGAACACTAAAATCTCGGCAGAAGCGAGAAAAAGTGTGCAAAGCACCAGCGATGAAGAAAGTACTCAGATGGAGGAAACCCTACCTAGACCGGTTGCGAGAATGACGTCCTACCGGCGAGATAAAAGGGAGGTAAGAGGCTTTAAAATGAAAGCATCCAGGTTCTTACTAATCGATAATGTTCTTTTTCAGAAATCCCACGCTGGACCCTACCTCGGATGCCCGGATCGGGAAGAGTCTCAGTGTTTTGCATGCTATCCACAAGTGGGGAATGTGGAAACCATGCGGGGGCAGGAGCACTCGTCCAACAAGGCACCGAGGCGGGGATACTTTTGGCCCACAATGCGCAAAGATGCCATGGAATTCGCAAAAAAATGCGACGCTTGCGTAAACACGCCCACGTTAGCCACCGGCCGGTGAGCCTCGCACCAGGTTATCTCACCATGGCCTTTCATGAAATGGGGAATGGATATCGTGGGACCACTACCTAGAGCACCAGGAAACAAAGTCTATATGCTCGCCATGACGGACTACTTCTCCAAATGGATAGAAGCAGAATCATTCTCCCAGGTTACAGAAACCAGGTGATATCTTTCATTAAACGCAATATCATATGCAGGTTTGGCATTCCATCTGAGATTATATGTGATAATGGGTCCCAATTCATTGGAAATAAGACAGAAGCTTTTTGTGCTAGGTGGAATATCTCTTTGCAGAAATCTACTCCCGGGAACCCCCGGTCCAACGGACAAGTGAATCCAAGAATAAGATTATCATTGAAAACTTGAAAAAGAAACTAGAGGAGATTGGGGGCAAATGGGCGGAAGAGCTACCCCTGGTTCTGGGGTGACAGAACCACACCAAAGGTTGCAACGGGGCAAACCCCTTGACTGGTGTTCGGAGCGGCTTGAGTCATTCCATCAAGTCGGGTCCCAACCCACGAGATATGGATGCATCACGAGAAGATCGGAACTAGGTGGAAATGGCAAGCGGCACTGGACACGATAGATGAACTCGAACCGGCGCCCGGATCGGGATGGCTTCCTACCGACAGACTGTGGCTAAAAGCTACAACAAGAACGTAAAAGTAAGAACCCTGCAGGTGGGAGATCTGGTCCTGAGAAAAGTCTTCCAGAATACCAAGAACCAGCAAGTAGGGAAATTTGCCTACAATTGGGAGGGGCCATACCAAGTAGAAAGCGCAGTTGGAAATGGAGCCTACCGACTCATGACTATGGAAGGGCAAATGGTTCCCAGATCCTGGAATATCACCCACTTGAAAAAATATTTTATTTAAAGTCACCAGCAAGGTCAACAACTGGGTACTCAGCCTACCAGATGCAGCCCAGCCAGGTTATAGATATTGCCTTACATATTTTCTGGCTCTGAATATCTTTCTGCCTCTGAATACTTTTATGCCTCCAAAAACTCTTCTAGCCCTAAAAGACATTTTCCTGCTTCTAAAATATTTTTCTATTTCTCTGGGTCTGGATATTTCCTGATTCTGGATGTTTCCTGGCTCTAAAAAATGTTATTTTTGAGGTCAACAACTCTGGTTCCAATAGACTTACTCGTATTTTAATTCCAAAAAGTTTTAAATTATAAAACCACCTTGAGTAAACTAATTTTTTCTAAGCCAAGGAAATAAAATGCAAACTAATCTGGCAGAGCTTGCATTCATTACAGAGGGCGTGTGTCCGTGGCTAAGCACATACAACCGGGACAACCAGCCTCCCGCGATGCATTAGCACCCACGCAAGCCTGGCTCCTCTGGACGAGTGGGCATACTAGACCCCTTAGCCAGCAATCTATCAGCGATGGCCAAACGAACGACGTGCATGCACAAATCAAGGCACCAGAAACGGTACGACACAAAAAGATAACCAGTAGGAAATACTTGAGTCACAAAGCAAAGTATGTCTGGCACCAGAGCCAGACCAAAAGTACATAAACTGTTCAAAATAAAGATGTCATGCCTCGAAGGGCCAAAAACTAACTAAGCATAGCATAAATCTTTCAGATGCAGAAAAATACTAATCTACGTCAATATGCTCCACAGCTCCAGAAGTAGCTGCCTGAGCATCAGGTGCAGGGGAATTCACCTCCTCCTCAGCGCCTGGATCATCAGCAGGAACAGTACCAGGCTCCACCAAGTCAGCCAATATATCCAAATTCAGACCATCAGGGAAAGTAGCAGCAAGCCTCCCCTCTTCAGCTCATAAGTCCCATCTCGAATGCTCTCCCTTCTGGAACACCTTTATACAGTCAATCTTCGTTTCCAAAGCAGCATAAGACAGAGCATCCACCAGAGTCCTTTTCAACTCCCCGCACCTCGAAACTTTCTCCTCCCGAATACGGGCAAGACGAGCCTCACGCATCGAAGCACGTTTCTCCACCTCGAGATACGCCTCTCGGCGTCGAAGCACGCCTTTCGGCATCGCGACCTTCTCCCTAGCATCAGCCGCCTCCTTCCCCCAAAGATCGGCGCTTTCTTCTCAAAGATCGTTGACTTTCTTCTCGGCACTGAAATCCGCCCCTCGAAGAGAAAGAGACTTCGCAAACTCGCTTCGAGTGGCCTCCTCCAACAAAGCAAATCCTGGGACTTGTTCGAGATCGGCTGAGTTTTGTCTATCCTCATTGGCCTCCTTCGCCGACTTAGGAGTTTCGCATTTTTGCTACCGGGAGAGGCACCTTCTCCCGCAAATACGGGGCCATCGAAAAATTTGGTGGACCGAGAACCAAGCGTCAAAAAAAAAAAAAAAAAAAAAAAAGATATATATAGCGAGTGACCAATGATTGTTTACCTCAAAAGAATGCTCGAGCACGATCCACCAAGTCGGGCAAAGGATTGCTATCCGGTATGCAGAACTAGGAGCGGGAGAAGCATCGGCTCATTAAGTCCAAGCTACTCGTAGACTTAGCCCTACCAAAATTATCTGGAAGTGTAAAAACAATAACCCCCGGAGCAGATTTGGAACCAGAAGCAGCCCCAGAAGCAGGAGCAGATTTGGAACCAGAAGTAGCCCCAGAAGCAGGAGCAGCTCTAGAAGCAGAAGTAGCTCTAGAAACAGGAACAGCTCCAGAAGCAGGAACAGCTCCAGAAGCAGGAATAGCTCCAGAAGCAGGGACGGTTTCAGACGTTGGAATCACACCAGACGCAGGCATAGTTGGAGCAGAACCAGGAACAGCTTTGGAAACCGGAGCATCTTCAGAAGCAGACAATCCGTGCACAGGTAATGGAGGCCTCACAGCCAGAGGTGTAGCTTCAATAGGAGTCTGCTCCTTAGCCCGTTCCACAGCAGCAGATCTCCTTTTGGGACGAGGTCCAGAACCAGGGGCAGGAGTAGACTTTCTCTTCTCAGCAGGCTTGGGGGCAGCCGTAACCTGCTCTTTCACTCTCTGAGCCAGAACATCTTGCAATGAAATTCTAGATTTTGCAGAACCTGGAAGCAGCAAAGATCAAGTTAGAATCAAATATACGAAGAATCCAGAAACAGAGCCAGATCAAAAAAGGGAAGAACAACGCACTAGTCGACATTGAATCTTTCTCTTCAGCAACTGTTTTCTTCACCGCAGCAGCAGAATCCTGGACCAGGTTGGGGAAGGTCCTATTTTCTGGAGGTGGGCTGAATAATTTGGAAAGGGATGCAGTTCTGTCAGGAGACAAGGGCAAAGGGCACAGACCTACACAAAAAACCAAGTAAGGAAATATAAGCATCAAAGAAAAATGCACAGGAATAAGGGCATGCAAGTACCGTGTGTTGATCGCCAGACACTGACAATGTAGTCAGTCGGAGCAGGAAGAGTATCAATTTTCACGAAAATAAAGCGGGAAAACCACTTGCTATCATCCGGCTTCACGGGGAAGATGATGCAATTCTTCTCCCCGTCTCGAACCCGAATGGTCACTTGACCCCGAGCAAGGGACCTGACCGAGAACAAGTGTGCAAGGTCCGAGAGACCAATTTCATAACCAAAACGCTTATTCATAGCATCAATCGCAAGCAAAGTCCGCCAAGTGTATGGGGCCACTTGGCAAATAGCCAATTGATTCAAGTTCAGATACTCTTGAACCAAAGGAGGGAAAGGAAATCGCAGACCCAGACGAAAGGCGTATTCGTACAAGCAAATCCACCCTTCCCTCACTGAGTCGGCCTTCTGGCCAGGAGACGGAATGTGGAACACCACATCATCAGAAAAACCAAAGGTTTTCTTGATATAATCAAGATCCTCGGAGGTAAAGTCAGAATCACAGGAGTGCTTGGCGGAGAGCACACCGCCGGAAAGAAAGAGGTCAGGCGTCATCACCGGATCCGAGTCCGAGGTCGAAGAAGCGGTTTTTTGTGACATTATACGCAAAGTAAGGAAAAAAGAAAGCAAGGAAGGAGATGATGTACCTGTAGCGACCGGAGGAGAGGAAGTATTAAGGTGATTAATGGAGAGAAGTAGAGAGAGAAGGAGTAATAATGAAGAGGAATAGGAAAAGTGAGGGGATACCGAGGGATTTATTAAAGGGGGAGGTTGAGGAGTTATGGTGAGGAGAGAATTCTTGGGGAAGTGGGAAAGTGGCGGCAGTTTGTCACAAGTGGGGAGTTGTAATCATCAGGTGTAACTGCCCAGCTTCGTCAGTTTTCCGCATCGCAAACAGAAATTCCCGCCTAAAAATATTTGAGACGGAAATTTGGGGGCAATTGTTATGGATAAAAAACGCTGTTTACCAGTCCCAACGTGGCATCAAGTTGACAGGAAAAAGTGACTAAGAAGTAGCCACGTGGAGCGCGATGGTTGGTAGAGGAAAGTAAAGAAGGATTGTTGAGATGGCAAACTATGGGCCATGGGATTAAAAAGAAAACAAACACACTTTGGCCCATAGAGGAATACACGTACAAAGGAAGTCATCTACCAAGTCAACCAACAACTCCCTATTCTTTAGGAGTTGACCTGGTATTCAGGAGCAGAAGCAGAAGAACCCTAGCTTAGACTCCAGCGGCTATATAATGGCGAGACAATCAACATTCAAGGGGCATTCACCATATCGTCAAGCAACAATTCACTCTCGAAAATCCATCAGCTATTGACGACAATTATTTTGGCAACATAAACAATTGTATTTCCTTACTTGGGTATTTTTACATCGATTATAGTGCAAAGTTGGCGGGATTCCGACTCCCCCCGCGGTTGTTCCCACACCGGGTTTTCCGCGTCACCAAAAATCTCTCGTGTCATCCGTTTTGCTTATCTTTTTCTTTCTTTATTTCATTGCATATTCAATCCTTAAATTCGTCGTAATCCAATATTATCGGCCGTAGACAATCACTATCACTCACCTAAAAATATTCGTAATCGGTAAATTTTTACCAAAACATAATTAATGAATTAAATCACTTCTATCCGAGTTAGTTATCATAATCAATCCTTAAAATTAACCAATTAACATTAACGATTTGCTGTTCCGGCTTCACAGCCAGAACTCACCCTTGGAACAGACGCAGCAACTGCTGCACCTCTTCCAGAGGGCGCAGCTCTGCTGCGCCTGTTCCGGGTTGAATTCTGTCTCTGAACTCTGTTGTTGCTTGACCTAGTTTAATTAGCTTACGTATTAATTAACTATTAACCGTATTACCGACTTCTGACCCGTTCGTTAATTCTTTCTTTTATTATTTTTCTCAAATTATCCGTTTTTAAAGGTATTTTCGACATCAATCGCCTATTCCATTGTAATTATTGTAATTTTCTTTATTGCAATTTTCTTTGTTGTATTTATCATATTTCTTGCATCTATTGTATGTTTTCACATGTAATTCAACACTAAATCCTACTTCGACCTAAATTGTATGCTAAATTACGTGTTAACCGACTTAGCCTAATCTTCACATGTTAGGATCAAAATTTGGATGTTGCATTGCATGCATATAATCGACGATATATCGAGTATAGATGATATCCCTAATCATTAGTAGAGGCCGCTATCGAGGCGGGCGGGATTAGGTGTTCGATCAAAAGAGCTTCCTAATACGTACCCTCACCCCTTACTCCAGATCTCCGTGAGCACCCGTGTTCATTGGCATCCACGAGAGTCATTCTAGACATAGAATGCTAAGGGTAACGATTGCTTAGTGTTTATGTCTCTACTTTGTGTCTAGACATGGCACGAGGTATTCGAACGGTTCCAATTTCCCATAAATATTGGTAACGACTCCAACAAAAATGCAAACGCTTGTTCTCTTCCTCCCAAGCGCCCCCGTGGGCCCCCCGCTGTTGCGCCTCTTCCTTGTGTTCCCTCCATACGGATTTTCAAAAATTCGTTATGAGTTCGTTATTTGTGGGCCCATCTTTGGTGCGCCTCTTCCCCGATGCTATTTTATCCTTTTGGTCCGTTTGACGATTTTCTTTCGTTCCGGCCCGCGTTTTCCAAGCCAGCAGCAGACTGTTGCATATTATTTATTTCTTCCAAGACCTTTGCTTGTCGCACCGAGCATTTATTCCTTCACAGGTGTTTCGACACGCCTTCATTATAACGAGAGTAAGCGGATATAATTTCCCTCTCAAGACATGGAGATTAATTCCCGATCATGTTCCCCAACGAGAGTAAGCGGATATACCTTCCCTCTCAAGACATGGAGATCGACATTGTTTCTCTCAGCAGTTCCCGCCTGTGTCCTACTACTCGCAATTATTTCTCGAAGACTACCCAAGCAGTCTTCTCTCAGCAGTTCCTGCCAGTGTCCTGCTGCTCACCTTATTTAGTCCCTACGCCTGACCTTGGCTCGATAGCTCCCATGTACCTCCGGAAGCATCTCGAGAAAGAAGTCTCAGGTATGGTCTCTTCTTATGGTTGGCGAGCCTCCTTACGTAGTCTAATGGACTTTAAACGACCCTCCCCGATAGTCGACAGACTCTAAAATGTTCCCGACGACAGGTCCTTGGCTCAGACCCCTTGAGCCGCCTCGCGTCGCCATAGTCGTCAGGTTGTAACCTTCGATTGACCTGATGGCTATACTTTGACTTTCGCCTTGTCCAAGCCTCAGTCAAAGTGGGGGCTCTGTAGATACCTCATTTCTGCACCTCTCGCAAACCACCCGGTGATGATTGGGCTGCATGTTTGCTACGTGGAATGATTTGTGACAATTCGTAAGTTTATCGTCAAGTGATTGCTCAAATATTAATGTCTACCTCTTACTTGTCATCTACGTGCCGATACGGTCATTTTGACAGTAATTAGAGTACATTTGGAGTCCAGGCCTAAAACCGTCTTCATTTTCTGATAACCATTAAATCCCGAGTCAGAATGTTCTGGATTGTTCCGGATATTTCTATTCCATATTTCATAATTTTCATCCTTCGGTAAACAATTTCCCATAAATATTCACATAAGATATTAAGGAAAACCAAATTATTCCGTCCTACCATAACTTAAACACGGAAATCTTTCTTCCGCAAGAGGAAACCACTTGGGAATAGACGCAGCAGGTGCTGCGCCTCTTCCAAGAGACGCAGTGGCTCCTCCGCCTCTTCCCAGGTCCTTTTCTGCGTAATTCTCGTATCTTTTTCATATCTTTCCGAGATTCACTTCCAAAGAGTCTCCGAAACCCTAATTCCTTCACGTGATTAGTATAAATAGGAGCCTTCGCTCCTCATATTTCTCACGCGAGTGTCCGCCCTTCTCTTCAACCTTTGCATTCTAGACCTTTGTTCTTACTTTTTGGCGTCTACGTGCTTGAACATTCGACCACGTAAGCTCGGATCCTTCTGAGTACCAGCCTCGTTTGCATGACCGACCAATTTGACCAACTCCACAATCAATCAACTTAACTAATTTAATCGTTTTCCTCTTACGAGGGCACTTTCGTTACATTCGCGTCGAGCATCACTAATCGATATCTTAGTCCTTCTCGTTTCGTCAAACATGTAAGTCTGAGGGTGTAAATCTCTCTTCTATTATTGTATTTTATTCTTTTGTATCATTAATGTAAGGTTTATGTCGAAAATATCATTAAAACCGATTTCTAATACCATGTTTAAAAACCTCTTTTTACGGATTTCCAGAAGAAAACCGTCGAGAAAGGACGCAGCAACTACTGCGCCTCTTCGAAGGAGCGCAGTACCTGCTGCGCCTCTTCGTGAGGCTGCCGCAGTTCCTTCTTCCTTTCTTCTTCCTTCGTCCTCTGTAATTCGTCTTTTTTTTTATTTTTTTTCGTTTGTTCTTTAATTCTTTGCCATAATAGCATATTAATCCCACATGCATGTTACGTATATTATTATTCACCATTAACATGTTTTGTTCATCATTAAAATCCGACTTAAATCCCTTATAATCTCATATTTGTGGGTTTTCGTCATTAAAAATCAATCCGGGTTGTAGAAATTCGGTTTATTCATATTGAGTTTCTGTAATTCACTTCTTTGATATATTTTCATCTGTTCATTGTCATATTCGTCATTAATTTGTCGTCAATTCATCTTGTTTAGTTTATTTCATTCACCCATGTCACTAATTAATCGTTCATTCATGTAATTAATCCATCTTTGATTCTGTCTCATCCATGTTTATTGCTTTTATGACTATCAATCACATGTAAATAACCTATTAATCACTTTCATCCGAGTAAATAATTTAATCAATCATTAAATTTACCAACGAGTATTAACAACACGCAATTCCGGCTTCACAACCAGAATTCAGGTCAGGAACAGACGCAGCAACTGCTGCGCCTATTCCAAGGGACGCAGCTCTGCTGCGCCTGTTCCGGGTTGAATTCTGTCCCTGAACTTCGTTGTTGCTTGACCTAGTTTAATTAGCATACGTATAATTAACAATTAATCGTATTATCGCCCTCTGTTTCTGTTCGTTAATTCATTTATTCATTCGTTTTCTCAAATTATCCGTTTTAAAGGTATTTTCGACATAAATCGCCTATTCCATTGTAATTATTGTGATTTTCATTATTGTAATTTTCTTTTATTGTATTTATCATATTTCTTGTATCATTTGTATGTTTTCACATGTAATTGAACATGAAATCCTACTTAGACATTAATTGTATGATTAAATTACGTGTTTACCAACTTAGTTTAATTTTTCACATGCAAGGATTAAAACTTGGATGTTGCATTGCATGCATATAACCGACGATATATCGAGTATAAATGATGTCCCTAATCATTAGTAGAGGCCGCTATCGAGGCCGGCGGGATTAGGTGTTCGATCAAAAGAGCTTCCTAATACGTACCCTCACCCCTTACTCCAGATCTCCGTGAGCACCCGTTTTCATTGGCATCCACGAGAGTCATTCTAGACATAGAATGCTAAGGGTAACGATTGTTTAGTGTTTATGTCTCTACTTTGTGTCTAGACATGGCACGAGGTATTCGAACGGTTCCAATTTCCCATAAAAATTGGTGGCGACTCCAACAAAAATGCAAACGCTTGTTCTCTTCCTCCCAAGTGCCCCCGTTGGCCCCCCGCTGTCCACAAGTCTTCATAAACCCAAAATACAAAGAAAGATTAAAACTTGTATCAAAAAGTCTTCTAAATTATTACAAGATTCAAACCCTAAAATGATGAGATTAGATGAGATGATATGATGTTCTAAGATGTCTTCAGGTCTTCAAACTCTTAGGTATATATAAGGCTTCACGAAAACCTAAAAAGATTTCCACTTAAGAAGCTCAAAAGAGGATTAGAAAGCCTCGTAGAACAGAGCTGCGTAGGCTACACAGGCTGCGCCTAAAATCTTCTTGCCAGTGCAATCGGGCGCAGCTGCGCTCCTCGTTTGCGCAGCCTGCGCCTGGGCTCGCACTTTGGACTTCTAATTTCCAAGATACTTGACCTCTTCAATTGTTCTCATTTCTTCTAATCTTCACTCCTTACTCCTCCCAGCTGGATAATAGGCCACATGTGAGCCTCTTGTGCCTTGTCTTGACCGTTGAAAGGTTCTCCTTGACCCTCGGGTTCCGTGCATCAAAGTCAATTGTAAAACCGAGGTAAAATGGACAAGATGCCACATCATAACCGATTATCAAATACTAGAAAAGGCACACTTGAAAACCCATATTATAAGACACGAGGGTGATAAAATCACCCTCTTAAATGGACACAAAACACTACTATCAAACACCCCCATACTTAGACTTTTGCTAGTCCCGAGCAAAACCCGAAATAAGCCAATTTGTAGTCTACAAGTGAGTGTAGGAGTGAATGATCACTCTTCCCTTACCTCTTCCTTCTTATATCTCTCTCTTAAATAACCACCAATTAAAAAGAAAAGAATTTGACTCAAAGTTGACACAAACTCTTCACTCGCTCCCCCGCCTTATATCTCCCTCAAACAAGGACACGACACACCACCAACCCGACTCATCACGCAACTCCACCCTTCCTATATCACCAAGGTAGTAATGACCACTCTTGCCTTATCCCAAGGCAATAGCAAAGTGACCTCTCATCCTCCTATCAATCACAACTCATCACTACTTATAACACCCCCTTATCACTCCATAAAAATTGTAAGATCATGCTACTTGGTTGGCCAAACACCCTTAAGAATCAACAACTCAAGTAGCCAATCGAAAAAACCACCAATTTGAAGAAATTTTTTGTGACACAAAAAGAAATTAAATCCTAAAACTAGCCTCCTTCCAAGTCCCTCCTTATCACTCTCAACTTGTCCCTCCATTTTTTTGGTGTTGCTTTTTAAATCTTTTTTCATTTTTTTTGTTGAAAATCCCTCATTTTGCCTAAAGTGCCCTTTCGGGTTTTTACCTTAGCTTTTCCTTTCTTCTCATGGTGGCTCGCAACTCAATTTTTCATTTTGCCCGGAATGCCCTTTCGGGTTTTCATTCCGTCCTCGGCCACCTTCCCAATCTTGCCTTAGGTGCCCACCCTTGTGGGTTTTCACCTAGCCGGGATTTTCGTTTTTTCCTTTTTTTTTTTTGAAAACTTGCATTGACAAAAGAAGCATTTTTACATATGTTACACTCACTCACTCCCCCCACACTTAAATCTCACATTGTCCTCAATGTGGAGGAGTGCCAAATTCTTAAAAAATTGTTGTGAGAGAGTGTAACACCCCCATATACCAAGGAGCCTTAACAAGACCTTCCCTAGCATATAAAGGTGTTACCATCTCGGTTGCCCGAGGAAAGTAATCATCAAAAGTCGATAAAAGAACATTTATAATTATTTTACAAGTGAAATAACCAAACTACTAATACAAAATATACATCTCATCAAAACTATATAAACTACTTCTGTAATTACTCATGAAGACTCATCCCGCCAAGACTCGAGCTACCATCCAAGATAACACCTGCTAAGACTGACTGCTCACCATAAGGGATCACGGCAGACACAACAGAAACAAACAAGAAACAACCACACAAGGCCAGTAACTGAAGAAACACACCAACCACTGGCATAACAATACAGAAACGGCAACATACACACAAGCCACAACTCCTCCAATCAATCAACGTCACCGACTATCCACTGGACCAGCCCTGCCAGTGGGGGACCGCAGCCATTCCCACCTAAGCCCCGCTCATCATACTGAGCGATAACCCTTTCCCATTAATGTGCACATCCCCTCCCGTGGCGGGTTCCACGGAGGGCGAAACTAGGGCGTGAAGCCACTCCCGCAAGTGACTCCACTCAGCCGAGGACGCACCTCGAGAACGATAGACAATCAATCACAAACAGCTGCACCACAACAACAACCAATGAAACAGCACACACCAGCCAATTACCATACACAATCAGCCACACTGACACAACAACAATGCAACAACCGTCACACTAGACAAACAACAGAAACTGAGTAGGCGAACCTACCTTTAGCCAACCGCAACAATTCCTTGATCAATCACATGACATCAACTAAGCAAGCAACCCCTATACAAACCGCATAACAGCCTATTATTACCACCACAATCCTACAAGGAACAACAACGACAAAGATGATGATGAGGACATACCTACGCATAGCATATCGGCGTTAAGACCGCTACCCGACTCAAGCAACTCATCCTCATGGCACTAGCATCCTCAAAGGCTCCCATGGAAGGAATTTTGGAGAAGGGAAATGAGGGAGGTGACATCTAGTTTTGAAGGAAAGAGGCGGAAATGATTTGCGATTCTATCAAAACACGATTATAAACCCTCGCTGGAAAGATGCTACTCGATCGAGTAACTAACTTACTCGATCGAGTGGCCCCTACTCGATCGAGTACCCAAGCTACTTGATCGAGTAGCCTCTACTCTATCGAGTACCACTCATCCCCAAAGTCTATCTTGACACAAGGCATCTCTTGTACGCAATCCTTAAGGCTAACACATGCCCCCAAGGTCGGTCAACGTTGGTCAACGGGTCCCTAAAAGGACGGGTATTATAGTCTCCCCCCTTTAAAAAGAACTTCGCCCTCGAAGTTCAGCTCACCCTCCCCCAAACCACACGACAAGAAACCAAGGTCGACAACATCGTTTACCCGTCACAGGTCCACAACTCTCTAGAAGAATTATCCCACTAAGTCATCATGATCAACCGTCCAAACACACCACAAACTCAAGCCTCTGAAAACCACTACTTGAGTTACCGAACACACCACATGCAACAAACGATCCTATCACATATTCAAAAATGTGTGATTCATAGACACATAACGCAAAACTACCGAGGATAACCCCGCTAATGTTCATGACATCGTCTTCTCATTGTGACCACCTTCTCATTATAACACGTAGATTACTCATTTTCACTTAAATATGCAATTTCCTCAACAAAATTATTAAAACAATTATAACCTCGTACTTGAAATGTAACAGAGACATTACAAAATAATACAAACATACGGCAAAAATTGTTATAATTTCGGCTTTTATTTTGCGACATTACTCTTCCCCTCTAAAAAGGAACTTCGTCCCCGAAGTTCACCATCAAACAACTTACTCACTTACCCTGACACATATTGCACCTTATCGACATTACTCACTAATCACGACTAACATTAACTTATATACACCTGCTACTTTCTGAGAATGATTATCAACAGCCATGAAGGACATGCAACCTGTGTATAATGGAATTATGGAAAGTCCATGAAGTAAGTAACAAGTCTTTTCGGTAATAAATAAGTGAGGCTTGCTTGTAGACGTTGAGGAAGTAAAATGAATGCATTATGAACCAATTAACATTTTTTACTTTGTGACACCTGACGCCACATAACAACTACTCGCAAGGTAAATATATATATACATACAAAAATATGAACTTTTATAACGTTACTTGCACGTCAAATTCCCGCAACAATATGTGTTATTGTCCCGTCACATCTATTTCTCACAAAACGTCGTTTATAAGTCAAGCACGAACCCGAGCATAACCAATAAGCCGACCCAAACATGTTACTATCCTTCAATAACCATGATAAATATCGAAATATGCAAAAATAAAAGCATTCAAACAATTTAATTTTCGAAAAGTGCCTGTAACAGTGCTACTCGATCGAGTGAGTTAGCTACTCAATCGAGTAGCCCGAGATCAGAATGCTCCCAAATTGTCACATCTGCAGCTACTTGACCGAGTGAGGGACACTCGATCGAGTGGCTTCAGGTCAAAAACTACTCAAAACTTCCCTAACACAATATATATAACCGCATAATCACTAGGCGGGATGGTAACCCAACCACAAATCCTGCAAAACAAGTCTAGAAAAAGCAAGTACGGCCTTATGGCCACCAGTACAAACCAAATATGACAAGTATGAACCGAAATAAACTAATATCCAACACAACCGACAATCATACAAAAGGAAAAAGGAGTATCACTCCTGCTGCTGCTGCTCATCCATGACATCATCCTCATCTCCACCACCACCACCCGAGGTGCCTGCTCCTGATGCACCCAGACCCCCATCACCACCGGCTCCCAACATCTGGTCTCACGTACCAAGGGGTCAAGCCGCCGTAGGGGTATGACTGAGGTGCTCCCCATGTGGACATATCCACCCCGTAGGAGTGGAAAACCCCGCTGTAGTCCCCGACTCCCCTCCACCAAACCGGATGCGGTCCCGAGGTCCCAATGCCCTGGGTATACGCCATCTCACGCATGTTCCAGAGCTTCAAGGTAGAGGACACTCTCTCAGCCAGGTAGCTCTCACGAGTCTCCGGGGTATCAAGAAAAAGGTAACTAGGAAACGGGTACTGTGGTGGTGCTGCCGGCTGTGGCTGTGTCTCAGCCATCCTCTCTCTCACTCGGCGTGGCCATCTCCCTAGCTTGGGTCGATCCTCCTCAGCTCTCACGTTCTCCCCCTTCCTTGGCTCAGGCATGACGTGGAGGATCTCCGGGTCGATGAAGTACGTCTGCCTCACAGGACGTGCATCCTCATCCTCCTCCTCATCAGAATCGGCAGCCACCACTGCCTCGGGTAACGGCTCTGTCGGTGGGAGGTGCTCAGGAGTTGGTATCTTCATCCAACTCATGCCCTACACCCTCCATGCTAGACTACCGTCCTCCAAAGTTCTCAACCGTTTCAGGTCGAGGAAGTAAGCACTGTCCATGGTAGGTACTGGGGTGGCTAGAGGGGTGTACTCCGAGGAAGCCTAAAAAGAAGTTTGCTTCTCAGCTAAACGTGTGGCAATAGCACCACAGCTCAGAAACCTAGTGCCAGAGGAGGCCACCAAAGCAAGACTGGAACACACCATAGCGGGAGCACTAAAGGTCACTCTCTCAGTCCGCTCAGGATTAAGGTACGCCATCAAAAGCAACAACTCATGGGAGTTCAACTTACTCATATCAGATCTCTCGTAGAGGAGACACGACACAACACGAAGAAAGATCCTTAAGGTGACATGTTGCACATCATTGATCAACATGTTACTAGCAGTGGGAGCTGATTTCCCGGTGATACAAGGCATAAGGCGGCAAACCCCACACTCAGTCGGTATGTCACGAAGGGCTCCCTTGGGAGGCTTAGCCAATCCAAGGTGAGAGGCAAACAAGTCCATGGTCAAGACAAAACGGGTGTTCATGAGGCGGAACTGCACAGTCTGTTCCACCGGCTCGTACTTAAACGAGCTCATGAACTCAAGGGTAAAAAAGGCATACGAATGCTTTCGTAGGCGGTAAAGTCCGGTGAATCCCAAGGTCTCAAAGATGTGTCGGAGACGTCAGTCTCAATACCCATATCCTCTGAAATGGTCGTGTCAACACAATGGGTCGGTCTCATCTTACGGGACTGTAAGGCCACAAAATTATCCCCTTGGGTGTAGTCTACAAATACCACAGACGGATATTCGGGCACAGCTGGAACTACCGGTCCACTCCCTTCCCTAACTTCAGGCTGGGAAGCCCTACCCCTCTTACTCTGCCTGGTTCCTAGGTTCAGTCTCGGCATCTGTTTCAACCTATAATTTAAATATACCAACACATATGCACCAAAACGTACAATGCACACATCTTTGATCATAGAAGAATCATCTAAGTACACACTATCACCAACAATTCCCAATTTACAAGTAAAATTCCAATTCTTATAGCTCAGACGGTCTCTACAGCTGTAAAATTTTTGACATAATTAACATGAATTAACTCAACACTACTACTTTTAGGACTCAAACCTTCAAAACATATTCATATACCACCCAAATTTGCAATTATATGAGACGAATTTCAGTTTGGGGCACTTTTAAAAACGGAGTTTTAAGACAAATTTTGGGGTGAAAATCACAGAAATCAACTCTATACATGGCGTATACAACCTACATTACCCAATTTTCATCCTCTCACATGTAATAGACAACCAAAAATCAATTCAATTTCTCAAACCCTAAAAATTTCGGTCCCCAATTACATTCAATTTTAATTTGATTTTTGCATTAATAACAACAACACTCATCAAAGGAAAGCATCTAGATCATATTACAACAATTAGAAGCAAGCTTTAGCACATGTAAATCGATTTTTTTCAACATATCCTATCATCCTATGTGATTTCAATTAACCAAAAACATTGAAATAGAGTAAGCATTCATACCATAATCAATTAGGAAGTAAAAAGGAACAAATGAGAGCAAGAGAATCACTAGATTAAAGCACCACAAGTACCAATAGACAAGGAATTCGAGAGGAAAAGAGATTAGGGTTTGCGGAAGTAGGAGGAGAAATAACGAGATTGAACAAAGAAAAGGGTTTTAATCCCGCGGATTCTTCCGGTACTGTAGCCTTACTCGATCGAGTAAGTAGGGTACTCGATCGAGTGGCCTCTACTCGATCGAGTAGGTGCTACTCGGTCGAGTTTCCGTTGGAAATTCCTACTTCCTCGACGTTATAGCGTCCTAACTAGATCGAATGAGGTCTACTCGGTCGAGTAGGCACTCATACTCGGTCAAGCAAGGTTAAGTACATGGTCGGAATTACGAGATTTACTAAGATTCCTGCAAAACAACAACACGTGTCAATTCCAAACCAAATTCGGAAATCGTCACAGGTTACTATAATCATTCACAGCACATTATTACCATTCAAATGTAACGCAACGGTTTTACCCAACCACGATATATATCACTCCATTCTATAGCGAAAATCACACAAAACGATTTACCACACTATTAAACCATTCACGCATACCTTTAACGCATTATTTCATGTCTAATCATTGGTCTACAACTTCACTAATGAAACTTATAATCATATTACTCTAAGCACTCATTTAACATTTAATTATCATGTATCATCCGAGTCTACTAGAAATGTAACTATGCCTCAACATAAACAAATTAGTCTACTCAAATTAATCACGTCACAAGCAGAAGCTGTCAACCATTCATATATCACATTCATCCATTAATATTTTGATAATTTTCATCATAAATCCACTACTTTTAACTATTATTATTATTATTACTATTATAAGACTTGTAAATTCTTATAGGAACTACCATTACTAACCATTGGAAGCAACCACGACCATCACCACATTCTATACACTACCCCGCACTTCTACTCTTTCACACACACTTCTATTCGTGTACAAACTTTCACGTTTCTCATTATTATCACACATATATTAGCTCCATTAGGAACTTCATCATATACGATTCTAGCATAACCATTACACACATGCTAACTTTAACAGAAACTTTACCACGAATAATTCTAGTATGACCACTATACAGATTAGGCACATAATTGCCGACTCAACATTCCCATACCCGGTGACTGGCTTAAGCATAATGGGGCCATGATTTTGAAATGAGGGCGCCTACTCACCCAAAATCTAGAATCAGCTGGGGCTCCCAATATACATACATCAGGTTCATTTTATTAGACTCACTACGTTCATTAGGCTCATTTGTCACAGGTTCTAAAATCGTCTCTCCGATACCACTTTGTAACACCCCCATATACCAAGGAGCCTTAACAAGACCTTCCCTAGCATATAAAAGTGTTACCATCTCGGTTTCCCGAGAAAAGTAATCATCAAAAGTCGATAAAAGAATATTTATAATTATTTTACAAGTGATATAACCAAACTACTAATACAAAAGATACATCTCATCAAAACTATATAAACTACTTCTGTAATTACTCATGAAGACTCATCCCGCCAAGACTCCAGCTACCATCCAAGACAACACCTGCTAAGACTGACTGCTCACCATAAGGGATCACGGCAGGCACAACAGAAACAAACAAGAAACAACCACACAAGATCAGTAACTTAAGAAACACACCAACCACTGGCATAACAATACAGAAACGGCAACATACACACAAGCCACAACTCCTCCAATCAATCACCGTCACCGACTGTCCACTGGACCAGCCCTGCCAGTGGGGGTCCGCAGCCGTTCCCACCTAAGCCCCGCTTATCATACTGAGCGATAACCCTATCCCATTAATGTGCACATCCCCTCCCGTGGCGGGTTCCACGGAGGGCGAAACTAGGGCGTGAAGCCACTCCTGCAAGTGACTCCACTCAGCCGAGGACGCACCTTGAGAACCATAGACAATCAATCACAAATAGCTGTATCACAACAACAACCAATGAAACAGCACACACCAGCCGATTACCATACACAATCAACCACACTGACACAACAACAATGCAACAACCGTCACACTAGACAAACAACAGAAACCGAGTAGGAAAACCTACCTTTAGCCAACCGCAGCAATTCCTTGATCAATCACATGACATCAACCAAGCAAGCAACCCCTATACAAGCCGCATAACAGCCTATTACTACCACTACAATCCTACAAGGAACAACAATGACAAAGATGATGATGATGATGACATACCTACGCATAGCATATCGGCGTTAAGACCGCTACCCGACTCAAGCAACTCATCCTCAAGGCACTAGCATCCTCAAAGGCTCCCATGGAAGGAATTATGGTGAAGGGAAAGGAGGGAGGCGACATCTAGGTCTGAATGAAAGAGGCGGAAATGATTTGCGATTTTATCAAAACATGATTATAAACCCTCGCTGGAAAGACGCTACTCGATCGATTAACTAACTTACTCGATCGAGTGGCCCCTACTCGATCGAGTAGCCTCTACTCTATCGAGTACCACTCATCCCCAAAGTCTATCTTGACACAAGGCATCTCTTGTACGCAATCCTTAAGGCTAACACATGCCCCCAAGGTCGGTCAACGTTGGTCAACGGGTCCCTAAAAGGATGTGTATTACAGAGGGTCCCGAGCCTTCACCTTGCTCATATGCCCCTCGGTTTCCTCTTCTTCTTTCTCTTCTTTCTTTTTCTTTCTTTGCCCTCTCATGGGCATCGTTCACTTGTTGTTCGTTGATGAGGGGTTGGTATTGAGGTTCATGATGGTGTAGGGACATGTCAAAGAGGCCTTGAATAAGGCCAAAGGAATCCTCTTGAGCTTGGGCGTCGTGGTAGGAATATTCAAGGTATTGGTGGTGCCTTTCATTTTGCACCCCAAATTGTCGACTCACTTGTTCTCTCCATGCATTTTGGCTTTGCCACATAGCTTGGTTCTCCGCCCAAAGCTTGGCTTGTTGTTGTTGCCAAGCATGAGACTCCTCTTGCCTTTTGACTATCCCTTTAAGCATTCTTCTTTGGGCCAATTCGGCCTCATCCCCCAACTTCTTGTGCTCCTCAAAGGCATTTTGAAATTGTTCCAAGCTCTCCAACCTTGGCCCATATTATTGTTGCCAAGTATGGGAGCTCTCAACCCTCCCACTTATTGTTTCCAAGGTTCCCCGGGTATCTTCAAAATATTTGAACATTTGATGTTGCCAAGGTTCCATGGTGGGAGTTGAGGAACACCCGGCGTCATGCATAGGGGTGTCTTGAGTTTGTTGGTAGGATGAAGGAATGTGGCGCGTATCATGAAATCCCCCATCAATAATCTCAACCTCCTGTTCCTCCATTTGTTGGGCATTACGGGATGGCTCTACGGCTCTCCTCTGTCGCACTCTTTGTGGTGGTGGGTTGGGTAAGTTTCCCTCGGCGGGGCAATAGAATTCTCGGGCTCTCAACCCACTTGGAAGAGGGCCATTCATTGGTAGTCTCATGTGTTGTACATCTCCCTCTCCCAACCAATAACAACTCCATGGGAGAGTGTCCAAGACTTTGATCATGTGGGTCTCAACCAACCCCGCTTCATTGTATAAATTATTGCCCCACACTATAGGTTGGTCTTCGGGAATTTTACCAACCAAACGAGCCACAAAGAGGGTGACTAATCCCCCACAATTTATGCTCCCCTTTTTCTCTTTATGCTTAGCCGCACTCACCACAAAGAGCTTTGCCCAATCCGGTACCCCCTCCCCCTCGGGTAACATTGCCCATATGCACTCTCACACACCATCATTGAGTTTTGTTGGCTCCCCCATGGAAAAGAAGAAACACGATATCATCCGGGTAAGGATTCGGATGGGGGAGTTGGTGATTGCGGTGCTTTTGTCATTGTTGGTTTGATGATGCTTCCCCGTGAAGCCAACCCATACATCATTCAACGCCGTTCCTTGTGGGTTAACACAGGAGGGTGGTCTAGTGACTCTCAAGATTTCCCTCACCCTTTCTAAAGTGAGAGAATGCCACACTTTACACAACCGAAAATTTACCCTTGCACTCTCCTTTTCCCCCGTGACATGTAAAGTAGCTAGGAATTCCAAAGTGTAGGCGGGGTAAGTGTTGAGTTGGAGGTTCATGTAACGCTCAAGCCCCACCTTAGTTAGGAAAGCAAGTGTTTGGTCGTAAATTCCCATGTCCCTCAATGTCCCAGGGTGAAGAAATTTGGATATATGTAAAGGTTTGCTCTAAAGGGCTTTGAAGATGTTTTTGGATTGTGTGGGCAACCCCTCATCCCCATGAAAAGTCTTGGGTGGGGGTGGTGGTGCATTGGAGGATTCACCTCTCTTCTTTGATTTTCCTTTTCCAATTCCGAAAACCATTTTTTTTCTTTTCCAACAAAATTAGGTTCAAAAGACACTTAAAACAACCAAAAACTGAAAAATTTTCTAAGGGGCAATTCAACAAACACCTTATGTGCACTTAGTAAAAACTTGATTGTTTAAGGTGTTTTTGTCGAATTGTTCCTTCCCTAACAGAAAATCTTTGCCAACAATCCACAATAATCAACAAAAGCAAGAATTTTAACCCAACTAACTAATGTAAATCGGATTAAACTAACTTGAAACAAGGAAAGTAGAGGAAAGTTGTTATACCTCCCCGGAATTTCTCAAACTTGCTTGAATAAAGATGGATGATGCGTAAAAACCCCCTAGTGACCCGTAAATCCACTTGTAGAAGCTTCAAATTTACCCGGAAAAATTTAGGGTTCTTGGGAAATTTGGGGATTTTGTCAGAAATTTGGTGTTTTTGATGGTGTTTTTGATGGCAAAATCGAACTATATGAAGAATTTGGTGGAGAGATTTGAAGTTTGTTGATGATATGTGGTGATTTGATGGGTTTTGGAGTGATTGAGAGGAAGGGTTTGGGGGTTTGCTCGACAAAAGAAGGGTTGTAATGATGAAGATTGACGGGATAAGGAATGATAAAGGAACCAAGATTTCAGACCTGCGCAGGTTGCGCAAATTTCATACTTGCCTGCGCAATCGGGCGCAGTTGCACTGACCCTTTGCGCAGGCTGCACTCCAGCTCGCATTTTCCTCCTTCATTCTTTTAATTCCAATTCCCATACTTAGCCAAATTTGGCTCTTTTTTTCCTTGTTCCCCTTTCGTGGCTTCTTCAAATGAACTTGTACCTTAAACCCGGCTCTCATCTCCTCTTGGGCACGCCTTCCAAGAGGGTTTGTGCAAATCACTACATCATTTAATAAACTTCAAGTGCTTCTTGCATTTTAATGCAAATTAAATTATTTAACACGAAATTAACATGCAATGAACTAAATGACGGTAATGAACTACACTAAGAAAGCAATTAAATTGAGATAGAATATTTACAAATTTGCCGTTATTTAATGTCGATGGCTCGACATAATGCTTCTTGAGGATTAGTCTTTGTAGACGGGATCCTCCAATCGAATCTCTTCTTCTTCTTCTTCAAGGCCTTGCATCCCTTCATGGTAGACTTTGATTCGTTGTCCATTAACTTTGATCAACTTTCCCGAGTTGGGAGTCTCTACATCCACCGCCCCATGTGGATGTACTTTCTTCACAATGTAAGGACCGAACCACCGGGATCGCAACTTGCCCGGAAAAAGTTTGAACCGATTTTGGAACACAAGGACCTTGTCTCCTTCTTTAAAGCTTCTTCGGGATATCATCTTGTCATGCCATATCCGAGCTTTTTCCTTGTAGATCGCGGCATTGTCATAGGAGTCTAACCGGATTTCCTCCATTTCTTGAATTTGCAACTTCCGGTGCAACCCCGCTTCATCCACACTTTGATTGAAAGATTTGATAGCCCAATAGGCTTTATGCTCAACTTCCACCGGTAGGTGGCATGTCTTCCCATATATGAGACGATAGGGAGACATGCCAATAGGAGTCTTGTACGCCGTGTGGTATGCCCATAATGCATCATCCAACCGCTTGCTCCAATCCTTCTGGTCCGGGTTCACCGTCTTCTCAAGGATCCCTTTAATCTCACGATTGGATACTTCCGCTTGCCCGTTGGTTTGAGGGTGATAAGCGGTGGAGACCTTATGGAGGACACCATATTTCTTAAACAATCCTTGAATAACCCGGTTGCAAAAATGCGTCCCCCGATCACTTATGATAGCCTTAGGGAAACCAAATCTTGAGAAGATAAAGCTTTGAATAAAGCTAGACACGGTCTTGGCATCATCAACTCTTGTGGGGATCGCGTCCACCCACTTTGAGACATAGTCAACCACAAGCAAGATATAAAGAAACTCACTTGAATTCGGAAAGGGACCCATGAAGTCGATCCCCCACACATCAAATACTTCACAAAAGAGGATTGGTTATTGAGGCATATCGTGTCGTCGAGAGATGTTTCCACATCGTTGACACCGATCACACGTCTTCACATAAGCTTGGGCATCTCGGAAAATATTAGGCCAATAGAAACCACATTTCAAGATCTTCCGGGTGGTCCTTTGAGGACCAAAGTGCCCTCCACAAGCGTACTCATGACAATGTTGGAGGATTGAGGGGATTTCCATATCCGGAATACAACATCATATCTTCCACAAGTAGGGGTTATCCCATATGAAGTAGGGGGAAATACTCTTCAACTTACGGTGTTGGCTAGAAGATAAGGATGTGGGAAATTTCCTAGTCACCATGTAGTTGACAAGGTTAGCATACCAAGGCTCAACGGCTTTCATAGCATATAAAGATTCATGTGGTAAGCTACCATACACTACTCCCATGGTCTTCACTAGATCCTCATTAATGTGAAGCCTACTCAAATGGTCGACTACCACATTGGCACTCCCTTGCTTGTCTTTGATTTCGATGTCAAACTCACTCAACAAAAGAACCCATCTCATTAGCCTTGCCTTGGTGTCCTTCTTGTCTACGAGTTGCCTTATGGATTTGTGATCGGTATAAATAATGACCTTAGCACTCAAAAAATAAGCCCGAAACTTTTCAATGGCATACACCACCGCCAAGAACTCCTTTTCCGTGGTGGTGTAGTTTCGTTGAGCATCATTCAAAAGTGAAGAAGCGTATTGTATAACATGAGCTACCTTCCCCTCCCTTTGGCCTAAAACCGCGCCAAGGTCATAATCGCTAGCATCGGTCATGATTTCAAAAGGAAGGTCCCATTTTGGAGCTTGAATTATTGGGGCCGTCACAAGCCTTTCTTTCAAAGAATTGAATGCCACCCTACAAGCATCATCAAAAACAAACTCCACATCCTTGTGCAAAAGCTTGCACAAGGGGTAAGCAATCTTGGAAAAGTCTTTAATAAATCTACGGTAGAAGCCCGCGTGTCCTAGGAACGACCTTATCTCCCGAGTATTAGTGGGATATGGCAAGGTTTTGATTACTTCCACCTTAGCCATATCCACCTCAATCCCTCTCTTTGAGACTATGTGTCCTAACACGATGCCGATTTTAACCATAAAGTGACATTTCCCGGAATTCAACACAAGGTGTCACTCCGTGCATCGTGATAGGACCATAGTTAGGTGGTCCAAGCAAGCTTCAAAGTTGTCTCCATGGACGGTGAAGTCGTCCATGAAGACCTCTAAGACTCTTTCTACAAGATCCGAGAAAAGACTCACCATACATCGTTGAAATGTACCCGGAGCATTACACAAACCGAAGAGCATCCTTCGGTATGCATATGTTCTGAAAGGGCATGTGAATGTTGTTTTGGATTGATCCTCCAGGCGTATGGGGATTTGAAAGTACCCGGAGTACCCGTCCAAAAAACAATAGAATTCTTTCCCCCCTAGCCTCTCTAGCATTTGGTCTAGAAAAGGTTAAAAGGAAATGGTCTTTAAATGTCACGGCATTTAGGTGGCGATAATCGATGCAAACTCTCCACCCGGTTTGAATCCGAGTGGGAATTAAAGCTCCTTCCTTGCCTTCGATTACCGTCACCCCACCCTTTTTCGGTACACATTGAGTGGGACTTACCCATTGAGAATCGCTAATGGGGTAGATGATTCCCATTTGGAGTAATTTGATGATCTCTTCTTTCACTAACTCCATCATTGGATGGTTCAATCTCCTTTGGGGTTGCCTAACCGGCTTTGCTTCTCCCTCCAACCGGATCTTGTGCATACGCTTGGGCTTATCCCCTTAATATCCGCATTGCTCAACCCAAAAGCTTCCTTATATTTTTGAAATACATCCACCAATCTCTTCTCTTGGTCACCCTCAAGTTGGTTTGAGATTATGAGGGGTAGGGTGTTGTTTTTCCCAAGAAAAATGTACTTCAAGTGGTCGGGAAGTTGTTTTAGATTGGGAGTGGGTGGTTTTATGATGGATGGGAGTGGTCTTTCAAGGGAGGCCTGTAGGGTAAGGAATTTGGCTTGGTAGTCATAAGAAGAAGAGGAAAAACAAGGTTTAGTGGAGCTGGGAACTGTGCAGGCTGCGCTGGTGAGCTGCGCTGGCTGCGCCCTGGCTCGGCAATTTATCCTCAATTTCTTTCATTTCTTCTTCCTCCTTAGATTCTTCTAATGGTTCTTCCTTCTCCAATGCTTCTATACTTTCCTGCACATCATGAGACAACAAAAACCGCAACCCTTCCTTCTTGACAATATTAGTAAGGGCCACTTCAAGTGGGTCCCTATGACTCAATTGGTAGACTCAATTTGCCAATGGTTCAATTATATCAAAAGTAGCAAAATCTCAAATCATCGGTCTTTTCATTGTCTCATACATATTATACTTCAAGATTTTCCCTTCAAATTCCATGGTCAAATTTCTATCATACATGTCAAGCTTTGTTTTAGAGGTTCTCATGAAAGGCCTCCTTAGCAAAAGGGGTGTAGCCATGGAGTCCGGTTCCATGTCTAAAACATAAAAGTCGGCCGGAAACATGAACTTATCAACCTCTACTAACACATCTTCTACAAGGCCTTTGGGGTGAATCGTAGAGCGGTCCGCTAATTGGATCACAACATTTTTTTTTTGGAAAAAGGTAAGTATTATATTATAATTATCGTCACCCATACAAAATTGTGCTATTCATACTACTTACATATCATTCATCCACTGCAAATTATATCTATCCAATCATGGACTCTCCCTATGTTTGAGCACTTACTACACCCTCGTATCCTCATTGTTGTTTCCACTTTGCATTGTTGTACCAGGCTTTTTGAAAGGGGCACAATCCCCTCTATTCGACATCTGTTTCTGCTTGCCCATATTTGAGTCATTAGACTCGCCAATACCGTTGCTACAATCTGCTTCATCAGTAGGGATCTTACCCTATATTGCACCCACCATTCAATAACTCTCTGCAATGGTAGCTGTATCATCGACCATTGTTGTACCAGCATCAAGCATCGTCTACTGAATGCACATTGAAAAAACAGATGATCAATGGACTCAGCTTCAACTCCACACAGATAGCATTCATTTTCCTGGATTAGGCCCATCTTCATTAATCTGTCCATAGTCAGCAACCGGTGATGAGCAATCAACCAAACAATGAATTTATGCCTAGGGATAATCAGGCTGTTAGTGATCCATGGGTGCCAGGCCCTGTCAGGATACTCCTCAACCAACCAGTTATACCCCATTTTAATAGTATAGGTCTCGGTCCCCTGTGTGAGCAGAAGAGGCTTCATGACTTCCTTTACTCCACATATTTTCTTCCAAGCCCAGCTAGCTCCCACACCAGGCTTATAATCCAACCAAACCTGATTTTTTATATTGACAGAGTGAATCTATCGTACCCACAAGTGATCAGTCTTGGCCGCAATCCACCATACATATTTGGCAATTGCTTCAAGGTTCCACCAGTGGAGTTGTTTCAATCCTAACCCTCCCTTTTTGATTGACTGACAAACTTGACTCCAAGCAACCATAGCGGGACTGTTTTTACTATCATTCCCATGCCATAGAAACTTCCTGCATTGTGCTTCAATGTTGTTGATGACAGTCTTTGGAAGTATGAAAATACGAGCCCAGTAGTTATGCAAAGTGCTTAGAACTGATTTGATAAGAACGACCCTCCCAGCATAGGAGAGCTTTCTTGCTCCTAATCCATGAATTCTGGCACTGATTCTCTCAATGAGGCAGTGACAATCTTCCACCCCAAGCCTTTTAGGAGTGATGGTCACTCCCAAATACTTGAAAGGAATCGTGTCCCTTCTCATCCCTGACAACCTTAATTGGATCACAACATTGGTCTTAGACAAGGGAGGCAATTCTAAGGTCTCATAAACGGAGTAAGGCATGACATTGATATAGGACCCCGAGTCTAGCATAACTCTAGCAAAAGCTTTTCCTCCAATTGAGCACGGTATGGTTAGCATGCCCGAATCATCACACTTTTTGGGAAGATTTCGTTTGAAAATTGCCGAGACATGCCTACTAACCGTGACTCTTTCAACTCTTTTCCTTGGCTTCCGTTTAGGGGTGAAAAGTTCCTTGAGAAACTTTGCATACCTAGGGACGGATTTGATGATAGTAAAAAGAGAGATGTTGACCTCACATTTCCTAAAAGTTTTATAAAGATCAGAGTCTTTATCAAACTTCTTGTGTAACACCCCGGCCCAAACCGGGTCGGGAGCGGTTACTTATGATAGCTCACCAGGCTGTGTACATGGCCCACAGATCAACACGGGTCCTTTATAGCGCATTTTGTCCTCACTCATGCGCATCCCGGGAACCTTCCCAGGAGGTCACCCATCCTAAGACTACTCCCAGCCAAGCACGCTTAACTTTGGAGTTCTTTCACATGGATGACCATAAAAGAAAGTGCACTTTGTTGATATGAGTAGTACTTTCAATCCCTTTAAGCACTAGTCATTTTAGCCTATCAATGGACCTCTTCAATTAACGTAGGGTGTTGGTGCTTCCTTTATTTCCCTTGTTAATGCTCAAAAGATTCTTTTCTTCTTCTCCATTAGCTTTGGAAGATGTCCCTTTCTCTTGTTCAATCACAAGCTCTTCTTCAATTTGCTTTTCGATGTCTCAATAACCCTTTCTTGTGACTTGGCCCTTCTCTTCTTATTTGGAGGAGATTCTAAAGTTCTCCCCTTCCTCAATGTCATAGCACTAGCATTTTCCCTAGGAGGGAATGTAGTGGAGGGAATAGAAGTGGAATTCCTTTGGTTTTGTTTGGCAAGTTCTTGGGCAATTTGTCCAAGTTGGACCTCAAGGTTGGCAACCTTGGCATCACTAACACCCTTGTCGGCATCAATCTTGTCAAACCTCTTGTTTGCTTTAACTTGCTCTTGTAAAATGTTCTTAAGCAAGTCTTGAACACTTGGTTCCTTTTGAGAATTGGTGTTGTTACCTTGGTTGCCAAATTGGGATGATTGACCATGGCTTTGGTTTCGACCTTGGTTGTTGGAATTGCCATTTATATTTCCTTGAAAATTGGAAGCTTGGCCTTGTCAGGAATTTTGGTCTCTAAAGTGATTGAATTGGCCATTAACAAAGCTTTTGGAAGTGTCACCACCCCAACCAAGACGAGAGTTGTCTCTACTCCCAACATTGTAGGTTTTACCATTAGGGTCATAATTGCAATATCCTCCCCCGGAAGGATTCCTAGCATTGTAATTCCCATAACCCATTGCACTCACATTTTCCACCCCAATTCCTTCTTCAATCATAATGGGGCAAGCTTCCTCCAAATGAGGACCTTGGCAATAGTTGCATTCCACTTGATTCCTTTGACTTCCTTCCTTGTTTGGAGTGTTTCCTATCATGTTTTTCACTAGGTGAGTTAGGTCATTCACACATTGCTCAAGATTTTGAGTAGAAGAGGAGGAGGTTCCCATTGAAGATGAATTTCTTGATCTCCTTTGACTTCTACCATAATTTCTTATGGTTGAGGCAAGTTTCTCAATGATCTCATTCGCATCCGCTATGGAATAATTCTCCAAACCTCCCCCGGTGGCGGAATTCACCATCCTTTGATCTTCTTGGCCTAAACCCTCATAAAAGTTAACAAGAAGGTCATCCCCACTCAACCCATGGTATGGGCATTGAGCCACTAACCTCTTAAATCTTTCCCAATATTCATACATGATTTCCCCATGGTCTTGCACTATGGTGGTGATTGCCTTTTTTGCACGGTTGTACCGCGAGTCGGGATAGAATTTCTCAAGGAAGGCCGCTTTCATCTCTTTCCAAGTACTTATGGACCCCGGAGTGAGATAGAAAAGCCAATCCTTAGCCGCATCCATCAAGGAAAACGGAAAGGCACGAAGCTTGAATTGGTCCTCCGTTACTCCATTTGGGATGGCTCCTTCACACATCATGTGAAACTCCGATAACTGCCGGTTAGGATCATTTCCTGCTTGCCCATGAAATTTGGGTAAGTTTTGAATTAAGAAACCCTTAAGTTCAAAGTTGGCATTTGCTCCCAAAGGAGGGTATGTGATGCATAATGGTTGTTCATCGTAGTTTCTTGACCTTATCTCACGAATGGTTCTATTATCGTTCGCTATTCCAGGATATTCTACTTCAATGGGGTAATTACCGAAAGTGGTTCTTCTTCAACTTGAGTTTCCCTAGGTTGTCTTTGATACCACGGGTTTGTAAACAACCAAGAGTATGCTCTGAATGAGTCCTCTTCAACGGGAGTTGATTCACCACTTTGTTGAGAACTAAACATAAACCTTGACACTACACAAAATAAATTAGAACTTCTACTTACTTCTAACAACAAAGAGAAGATAAAAACAACTAAACATGTATTTCACAACTCAAGCTTTTAGCTATGTTGCCCTTCCCCGGCAACGGCGCCAAAATATGATTAGCCAAATACTAGGTGTCGTAAATGCTAGAATTAAGCTACCAAATTAGATATTTATAAACCAAACTTAACTCTACAGTCTACACTATGCAATAAGAATAGTAGTAAAGGGAAGTAAGGGTCGAACCCAAGAGAAGGGATTAAGACTAAAAGCTTGTATTAGACTAAAGACAATGGACAAAGTACAAGACTATGCACAAACTATGGATATTAACAATGGACAACAATTGAGACACATAAAAGGAGAATTGGCATGGAGAAAACAAGTGACAAAATAAAAGATATATGATTTTTCCTATCAAACAAGGTAACAAACACTTGGTATGCAAGCAACAATAATATGAGATGAAAACTTGATATAATCCTACAAGCTTCAACTTTTCTCAAAGTATGACTCTTTTCTCCCTAAATTCATTCACCCAACAACAATCCTCAAGCAATTGATCACCACTATCTAAGCCAACAATGATAATCCTACTTAAACTACAATTTCCAACACTAAGCCATGTAAGAATTGTAGCCAAGAGCATGAAGAACACAACTAAGAGGAAAGTACATGGGATATCAAAAGAGCATGTCTAAGCCAACAAACCCAATGATATAAACAATTTATACTCACAAAGATTGCTACTCTAAGCCAAGATAACAATAATATGAGATGCTTAAAAAAGTTATCACAAAAGTAAGAAACTTTGCAACAATCAAGCAATAGATGAATATTAAAGAGAGAAGGGTAATTACTTCTTACAACAAAACATTCATCATTGCATTCAAACTTAGAAATTGAAATAAATGAAAGATTAGAGAGTAGAGAGTCAATACAATGATAAAGTTGAAGACTTGAAATGGACTACACCAAGTAAAGAAGGATTTAGCCTTCCATAGTCTTCATAAACCCAAAATACAAAGAAAGATTAAAACTTGTATAAAAAAGTCTTCTAAATTATTACAAGATTCAAACTCTAAAATGATGAGATTAGATAAGATGATATGATGTTCTAAGATGTCTTCATGTCTTCAAACTCTTGGGTATATATAGGGCTTCACGAAAACCTAAAAAGATTTCCACTTAAGAAGCCCAAAAGAGGATTAGATATCCCCGTAGAACAGAGCTGTCCAGGCTGCGCCTAAAATCTTCTTGCCTGCGCAATCGGGCGTAGCTGCGCCCCTCGTTTGCGCAGCCTGCGCCTGGGCTCGCACTTTGGACTTCTAATTTCCAAGATACTTGATCTTTTCAATTGTTCTCATTTCTTCTAATCTTCACTCCTCACTTCTCCCAGCTGGATAATAGGCCACATGTGAGCCGCTTGTGCCTTGTCTTGACCGTTGAAAGGTTCTCCTTGACCCTCGGGTTGCGTGCATCAAAGTCAATTGTAAAACCGAGGTAAAATGGACAAGATGCCACATCATAACCGATTATCAAATCCTCCCCTTATATAAAAGAGGATAAGGGGAGTTACTATTGTGATGAATAGTAAAGTGAATAGTTAAATTATATTATAGTTTATTGGCTTGGGTTGGGTTTGTGTCTTTTTTGGCATTTTGGTTGTTGCATTTCGTTGGTTCTCAGAGGCAGGTTTTTGGGCTTGGTTGTTTGCAGGTTTGTCTTCTTTTTCGGATTTATGTTTGCAAATTGTTGGGCGGGTACAACTTCTACTACTACTAATCTGTCTTGGGCCTTTCACTCCTCCCCAATCTTCAGTCCATTCCTTACGTTCTTGTCTGTTTCATTCTCAGCCATTCATTTTTCATCTGTGTCACTCTCCCTTTTCCTCATTTTCCTCCCTGGCTTTCGTTCACTCAATTATTTTCTCCTTTTTCATCATTAATATCCTTCCTTAACCATCTCTTGTGAGGTTGCTTTCTCCATTCACAAATCATGAGCAAAGAATGTTGCTTTATTAATAATTGTTATTTGTTCCGTCTCAGGTACCCCTTAGTTAACCTCCTTTATGATTCAATTTTCACTTCAAATTTACGGATCGCTCACAAATCACATGATGTATTTTGAACTTGGTAAATCTTTTACTGGTTGTCTAATTTCTGGTCAAAAGGGTCTTCATTTTTCATAAAATTAGGGTATTATTTTCGATTTCGATTGAACTTGCATTTCAGTCTTTTTGTAATTATTTCTTTTGTTAGGGTTTGGATTTGAGATCCATACAGAATGCATATATGTTATTTGAGCTCCCGTTTGTGGGAGAACTATCTGCAGTGGTTTGCCGTCCCAGATTTCTGGTGAGTATTCATCTAATTAGATTTGTTCCGGGTGTGATTACGGAGCAGTGTTGTTACCACGTAAGCTTTGTAGAATGATGACTTTGCTTGACTCTTCCTTTCGGCCTCTCCTGAAACAATGAACAAACTGAGGGCTCGGCTTTGTACCGAGCGTACTCACTCCGACGCTCAAGTCAGTAAACTTAAAGGGATTAAGTTGTGTGATACTTGGCAAAGTATATTGTAGAGAGATAAGGGAGTTTATACCAGATTAATATGTTTAATTGATTATTTGCGGATCCCCTTCTCGTTGAGAGAAGTGGAGTATTTATAGACTTTCACCTTTTGTCACGTAGTGGCCAAGTGGCTAGCAGGTGGAAAGACTGTTCTACCCTCGGCCGATGGACCCATGGCAGGCCGGCGGGCCCTGTTGACTCTATGCCGAGGGGTCTTGGATGTGACTACGCGGATGTGTATCCCGGCTGGCTAGTTGTCCTAGCCCGGACCCAAGTGACAGGCCGACAGGCTGCGTCGGTTAGGCTGTCCAAGGTGTTGACTTGCTGTGGATATCTTTGACCTTGCTCAATATGTTGACTCGGTCAGCGGGTGCAGAATATGCCCCATCAATTTGCCCCCAGCGTAGTCTATGTCGTGGTATGGACCTTCGATGAGTGTTGAGCGTATTCTGCGCAAGTAAAAATTTCTGCCCCGACTTCTTCTTCCTCGGCTTGGTTCTGCTCAGGCCGTATCATATCATATCCCCCCTCCACATGGATGTGTAATGGACATCAGATGTGGAAAAGAAAATGGCCCTGGCTGAGACCGGGGTTGAGAGTGCCGGAGCTTTTGAATGCCCCCGGCCGGTGCTGCCAAGCTCGGTTGAACAGCGGGACGTTTGGCAAGTAGATACCAAGGATCGTGGTGAAGAAGATACGTCGATTGGTATTCTGTCAAGGAGCGTGTTGAAGAAGTTTTGTAACTGTTTGTCGATTGACATTCCATGGCTGCATGCTCGACACGTGGCTCGGCGTTGATTGGTTGACGCTTCATGGGCTTTGCCCTGATTGGTCCGATTGAGTGGGCTTTGCTCTATAAATAGGGCAGTTACCCCCTTATTTTGGCCTTCCAAATTTCATTTTCTCAAAAATTTCCTCTTGCTTAGTTTTTCTTTCGCAGAGTTCCTTTCTCTTTCTAATTTCTCGAAGCGTTACTCGGTGTAACATTTCCTTCCAAGGTAACCAAACAAATTCTTCAATCTTTTTTCTTGTTAAATATTCGTTGTCATGTCTTCTGCTGATGTTGGACCTAGTAATCCTGCGCCGGGGGGCTCCCCGTCACGTCTTGATGAAGAGGAGGCACTGGCCGCCATCCCGATAAGGTCCGGGGGCCCTAGGTCTCCTTCTCCTGAGGTTGACGATCAGTATTTGGATGGTTTCTCGGATGATGATGATGATGTTGATGATGACGGTGATGATGTTGAAAGGGCTCATTTCGATGAGGAGAGGCCGTATCTCCTGGATCACGGCGACGCCTGTAAGATCAGTCCTGATCGTGCTTGGACCAACAAGTTCGCCAGTTGTTCTGGTTCTGAATTTTTCGAACATCATTTCTCCTTCGGCAGGGAGTATAGGATTGTTATCCCCAAGGAGGGTCAAGCGGTCTGTTGCCCTCCCAAGGGTTGTATCGGCGTGTACATCAGACACCTGGAGTATGGGCTCCGGTTTCCTCTGAATGGATACGTTGCGGCCATCATTAAAGCCATGAATGTCGTCGTGGCTCAACTGCATCCGTTGGCCATTAGGACTATAGTTGGCTTTGTGTGGCTCTGTCTCTTTAAAAAGGAGGCCCCAACGGTTAACTTATTCCGCCGGCTTCATCACCTTCGGTCGTCAACCCCTGGTGGCACGGGGTGGTACAGCGTGCAGACAGAGCCGGGTTACGTCTCTGTCTCTAAGCTTACTTCCTGCAAGGCGCGGTGGGTGTACGTCGAGGTTCCGGAGGATTATCCACTGCCCCGGTCCTTTGAGCACCGTGTCAATTTGCGGTGTGAGAGTCGGGGGGAGCGTGAGAAATATGTCTCCCGGAGTAAGCTTAAGATGGATGCCATCAGGGTCCATCTTAATGAGGACGAAAAACGGGCAATGAAGCTGTTTGAGGCTGAGAAGAATGGGATGCCGAAGGGATGGATGCCCCCGACGCAGATCATTCTTCAGGATGAACTGCTCTGCCACGTCGGCCTCATACCGGCCCTCGAACAGGGTGAGTGGGGTCGGTGTGAGGCCCATCTCTGCTTTTAATGTTTCTGTTTTTGAACTTTGATTTATTTCATTTACTTAACTCTTGTTTCGTTTCCTTTGCAGACCGTTTTGGCCCGTATCTGTCTGAGGATACCCTCAAGAGGTTGGGACTCGGCAAGGACGGAAAAGTTATTGATTTGCATCCTAAGGCCGAGACACGTGATCGCAGACCGGCGCCAAACGACCTCATGGATCAGCAGTTGAAGGCCCTAGATGCGACGGCGGCCCAGGCGAGGGTTGCCAATAAAGTGCCGCGCCGTAAACCAAAGATAACGTCTACGGCGGCGACGGCGTCAACTTCCGCTCAGCCTTCAATCCCTATGGTCCAGAAGGAGCTGGTGGTGGTCGTCGATATTACCGATGAGGGGGTCACCGTTGCGAAGGGTCCTCCTCCATCAAAGAAGAGAAAAGAACCGATGCCTGCTACCACCGTCACCGAGGCAGGGGAAAAGAAGGACTCCGCCGGCCCTTCATTTAAGAAGGTCCAGACTGGTACGGATCTAACCCATGGCTCGGATTTAGGTGGTTCTTTAGGCATTCCCGATGATAGGCTCTCTGACATGTCAATGAACGTTGACATGGATGCTTTGTCTGAGTTTTTTGTAGATCAACCGCCGCCGGCACGGTCCCTCGAACGGCAATCGAGAAGCGATGCTGTGCGGACGGGTGATAAGAATGCCGCCGTCGTCTCCTCCTCCCCGAAGCCTTCCCCCGCCCAGATTAGGATGATGCTGGCGAAGTGGGCTGACATGGCCGGTGCTCATATTATGGAGCAAGAAAAGGTCATGGCCGAAGCTGCCCCACAGCTTGAGCGACTCAGGCTTGAGCTCGCTTCTGCGAAGAAGGAAGCCGAGAGGGCCAAGGTCGAGGCTGAAAAGGCGGTCCTTGCTGAGCGAAAACTTAGGGAGGATGCTGAAAAGGCGGTCCTTGCTGAGAGGGCCAAGGTTGAGGCTGTGGAGGCTGATGCCGCTAAGCTGCTGGAGGAGCGTGACAAGCTTCAGGCTGCCTTCGATTTTGCTGTTGAGAAGAGGGAGGAATGGAAGTCCCTGTATTCGGCCCAGGCGAAGGCACATCGGAACACGAGGGCTATCATCGCCCAGAGGGAGGAGGACATTGAGACGCTCCAAAGCGTCGTCCTCCCTAACATGTGCGCCCAATACCGGGACATGGCCGAAGAAGCCGCTAGGGAAGTGATCGGAGAGCTCTTTCCTGAAGGCTCCTTCCCGTGGCAAAAATTTGACGAGCTGTTTGATGTTAAGCTCGATGATAAGGCGAAGGCTGCGGAGGCGAAGGCTGCGGAGGAGGCAAAGGTGAAGAAGGAGAAAGAGGAGGTCGCGGAGAAGGCGGCCCGTGCTGAAAAGGTGAAGGCGGCCAGGGAGGAAGCTGAGAGGGCAAAGGCAGCTGAAGCTGAAGCTGCCAAGTCAGCTTATGGGTCGCCCACCAAAGATGATGCTGGTGATGTCGCCGGTGGCGAGCAGCAACAGGCATAGGGAGACGGGCGGTCGTCACAAGGTTCACCTGGCATCTTGGATAGCTTCAGCTGTTCGGGGGCCAACTATTAAGCCTTTTCTTCCTGCCATCTTTTGGCACTTCATATCTTATGTCTGTACCCTTTTGTTGTTCCTTCTTTTTTGTAAACTTTGGTAGGTAGTGTTTAGGCTATCCCTATGGGGACGGCCGTCGACTTCTTTCTTGTATTACCTGTAAACATTTTTAATAAGAGTTTGTTTATTTTGCCTCTGGCTTGGCCGAGGTCTTTTTCTCATTTTTATCTGAGTTGTCTTCTTACGTTATTAATTGAGCGCTTCTTTCGTTTCTCCCTTCGGCTTGGCCGAGGCAGTTAGAATGCGTATCTCAACTGTACTTAACGTTTTTAAACATGTTGGCGTGTCGGTCGCTTCCTCCACCGCCCGAGGCGGTCAGATTTGCTATCCCAACCACCGTTGTGAACATGTTAGCGTATCGGTCGTTGTGTCCCCGTCACTCTCGGTCTGGCCGAGGCAATCGGGTTAACGGCTCGACAGCGTTCGTATCTGTAGACGTGTTGATTGCTTCCTCTTTCACTCTCGGTCTGGCCGAGGCGTCCGATTTGCGTTTCTCAACCGTACTTATACGTTCCTAAGCATGTTGATAACTGTTGTGGGGCAAGTCACGTTTCCCTCGTCACTCCCGGCTTTGGCCGAGGCAACTGAGTTTACGTTTTGACTGCTGTTGTAAATATCTTGGTATGACTATGGGAGGGACACTTCATTTTGATAGAAAACTTGGAACATTCTTCCTTAGATATAATCAAGCGTTGGGGTGCCCACAACGGTCTTGGACACCTCCGCCGCTATACAAAGTATTTTCTAAGATTGTCGGTGTTCCAGTGGCGCATTAGAGGCACTCCCTCCATGTCTGTCAGCCGGTATGTACCCGGCCTCATTTCTTCAACTACTTTGTAGGGTCCTTCCTAGTTGGCCGTCATCTTGCCATTGATGTTTTCTTTGTTGGTGGCGGCTGACTTTCTTAGGACTAGATCTCCTACTCTTAAGTCTCTTTTGTGGACCCTACGGTTGTATGCTCTTCTCATTCGATTATGATATACAGCCAAGTTAAGCCGTGCCATGTCTCGGCTTTCTTCGACCAGGTCTAGGGAGACTCTAAGGCCTTCCTCATTTTCGACTGGGTCAAAGGTTTGCCTTCTGAATGTCGGCACCGATGCTTCAATTGGCAGGACGACTTCAGACCCATAGACCAGGTGGAATGGACTGTATCCCGTTGCTTCTTTCTCCGTGGTTCTAAGGGACCATAGGACGCCGGGTAGTTCATCAGCCCACCTTCCCTTTAGATCTTCAACTTTCTTTTTCAGCCCGTTTAGGATTGTTTTATTAGCCGCTTTCGCATGCCCGTTGCTCTGAGGGTGGCAGACGGAGGAGTATGCAAACTTGATACCGAGCTCTTCTAGCCAGTTCATCACCATGTCACTCCAAAACTCTCGGCCATGGTCAAATACCATGACTTTGGGTAACCCAAAACGAGTTATAATATTCTCCCAGATTACCTTTCTTACGGCCGCCGTGGTCTTGGCAGGTACCGCGACAGCTTCTACCCATTTGGTGAAGTAATCAACGGCGACGATTAGGTACTTTCTTCCTCCGGAGGCCGTTGGAAATGGCCCCAATAAATCCATCCCCCACTGTGCAAAAGGAAGGGGACTAAGCACCGGTTGCAGGTCTCGGGAAGGTGCATGTATCACCGGAGCATGCATCTGATAATTTTTACACTTCTTGGTCTTAGCTCTGGAATCCTCAAGCATGGTAGGCCAGAAGTAGCCGGCTCGGAGAGCTTTATGGGCTAGTGTTCTTGCCCCCATGTGATGTCCACAGATGCCTTCGTGAATCTCTGTCAGTATAAGCTCCGCGTCGGCTGGGCCGACACATTTCAAAAGTGGTCTTATCACGGACCTTCTGTATAGTTCTCTTTCGAACACCAAGTACCTTGCGGCGATCCTTCTTATCTTCTGGGAGAGACTGCGGTCCTCCGGTAACTCATTTGTAAGTTTGAATTTCATTATCGGAGTCATCCACGTCGTCTCGGCTTCGATGTCGCCCACCATGCCGACGGTCTCAGTGATGCTTTTAGCATTCCTGATATCTACCAGCACGGTTCGACTGACATTCTTGATGCTTGAACTGGCAAGTTTTGAGAGAGCGTCGGCTCGGTTGTTCTCGGACCTGGGAATGCATTGGATTTGGAAAGATTTCAATTTTGCTGTGTCAGCTGTTACCCTTTCCAGGTATCTTACCATCCCGTCGTCCCGAGCCTCATACTCTCCTCTGATTTGGTTAGTAACCAATAGTGAGTCTGTCTTCAACATAATGTGTTCTGCTCCGGCAGCTCTAGCTAGCTCGACTCCAGTTATCACCGCCTCGTATTCAGATTCGTTGTTTGAGGCCGAGAAGGTAAATTTCAAGGCGTACTCAAACTCGTCCCCGTTTGGGCTGATGATAAGGATGCCGGCTCCTGAGCTGTTCGCCGTGGAGGACCCGTCGGTGTATACTTCCCATACTCCGGGGTTTGGTTCTTCTTGATATGTGTACTCGGCTAGGAAGTCTGCAAGTGCCTATCCCTTTATCGAGGGCCTCGGCTTGTATTGAATGCCGAAGCCGGATAGCTCTACTGCCCATTTGATGAGCCTGCCGGATTGCTTAAATTTTTCCAATGCTTTCTCCAATGGTTGGTCGGTTAAGACCGTCACAGGATGTGCGTCGAAGTAAGGTTTCAGTTTCCTTGCGGCAACGACAACAGCAAAGGCTGCTTTTTCAATCAGTGGGTAATTTCTTTCGGCGGGCAACAATGTATGGCTGACAAAGTAGATTGGGTGTTCTTTGTTTGTCTTCTTCTCGATGATCACTAAGATCGACCGTGGCCGAGGTAACTGCTATGTATAGATATAGCGTCTCCCCCAGCATCGGCCTGGACAGGGTTGGGAGAATTTGAAGATGAGCTTTCAGTTGCCTGAAAGCTGTGCTTTGTTCTCCCCCCCAGCTGAAGTCTTTATTCCCCTTCAACACTTTGAAGAATGGGGTGCTCTTGTCGGCTGACCGAGAGATAAAACGGGCGAGAGCCGCCATCCTCCCGGTCAGAATCATAACCTCTTTTCGATTTCTCGGCTCCGGTAGGTCCAGTATTGCTTGGACCTTCTCTGGGTTAGCATCAATTCCCCTGGCGCTGACAAGTACGCCGAGGAACTTACCTGCCCGGACACCGAAGTTGTATTTCATTGCGTTAAGTTTCATCTTGTATTTCCTTAGTGAACAAAATGTTTCGCTCAAGTCGGCCAAGTGCTCGCTGTCAGACTTGCTTTTTACAATAGCATCGTCGACGTAAGCCTCGATGTTTTGCCCTTTTTGATCTTGAAACACTTTGTCCACCAGCCTAGTGTAAGTTGCGCCAGCGTTTTTCAAACCGAACGGCATCATTTTATACATGTATGTGCCGTGTATGGTGATGAATGCGCACTTAGGCATGTCTTCTTAGGCCATGAATACCGATGGTACCCGAGAAGGCGTCGAGCGAGGCTCGGCATGGTGTAGCTCTTTGTTGCGTCTATTAAACTATCTATTCGAGGCAAGGGATAGCAATCTTTAGGGCATGCTTTATTAAGATTTGTAAAATCAACACACATCTTCCACCCCCCTGATGACTTCTTTACCATTACAACATTTGCTAGCCATTCAGGGTAAGTACAAGGCATGATAAAGCTTGCCTCTAATAATTTATCTACCTCGGCCTTGATGGCCTCGTCTTTCTCGGCCGAGGAGTTCCTCATCTTCTGCTTGACAGGGCGAGCGTTGGAGAGCACGTTCAGCTTGTGAACGATCACCTCTCGGCTCACGCCTGGCATCTCGGCGGCTGAGTACGCGAAGACGTCTTTGTTCTTCCTTAGCAGGTCCAGGAGGTCGGCTCTGAACTTTGGCTCCAGGCCGACACCGACAGTTACGGTGCGTCCTGGGTCAATTTCTATTTGTTCGGTCTCGGCCCCCTCCACCATGCTGACGCTGTTGGTGCTCATCGGATCACCCTCCTGTCGTAAGGATGGGCTCTTCCCCTTCTCTGATTTCCTTGCCACTTTGAGGGATTGCATGTTACACCCTCTGGCAGATATTTGGACATTGACAACTTCGTCTTTCTCGTCCTTTGAGACGAGCTTTTGTGCCTCCCCCCGGTCCGAGACATACATCAATGTCAGGGCCCGGATGGACATTACAGCGTCGGCCTCGCTCAAAGTAACCCGACCTATCAGAACATTGTAGGCGGACGAGCCATCAATGACCACGAACTCAGATAAAACATTCTTGGCCGCATCGTCTTGGCCGAACATCACCGGCAACCTGATTGATCCCAGGGGTACCAGGCCGGCCCCTGAGAAGCTGGATAGTGGGTTGGTGCAGGGGCTCAGGTCCTCAATCTTCAGACCGAGATTGAGGAAGCATTCCCTGAACATGATGTTGGTGTAGGCGCCTGTATCAATTAGGCACCTCTTAACCAAGTGGTTGGATATGTCCAGGTGGACTACCAGCGGCTCGCTGTGTGGGGCTACGACTCCTTCGTAGTCTTTCCTTCGGATGGTTATATCGGGGACGGTGGAAGCGGGGATCGCTGTGGTGGGCATAAAGTTGATGGCTTGGTAAAGCTCATTTAGGTGCCGTTTGTGCCCATTAGCTGACCCTCCGTTCTCGTCTCCTCCGTAACCACCGGATCACTCCCATCCTCCGGAATACCGATTTCCTATTCGCCCGTCGGAGCTCGTTTCGGGCCTCTAGCTACGTACTTGCTGAGGGCCCCCTTTCGGATAAGCTCCTCGATGGCGTTCTTCAAATGCCGACGCTTTTGTCGGTCTTATGGCGGGGTGGCCGTGGTAATCGCAAAATTGGTTTGCGTCGCCTTCCGCCTTTGTCTTGGGGGGTCTTGCCCACTTCTGCCCTTCATTTTTGCTTATGGCGAAGACCTCGGCCGGTGATTTAGCTGGGGGGTGAGATGCCGCACCGCCGGGGTGTATGGTCCCGAACTCCCCGCGCCCGCCGAGTTCTCATCTTTTATTAAATTTCTCGGGTCGTGACCTATTATTGTCACGGCGTCCTTCATCTCTGTTATCCCGTGCCGCTTGCTCCTCTCGGGAGCCACTTGCCGTGGCTTACCAGTCTTGTGATAATCCTCCACCTTGATGGCTCGGTCGGCCATCTTTCGGCGGAGTCCGGTTGAGGTCTTCACACTTGATGAGCTCATTTTTGAAATCGCCTCTCGGTAGGCCTTTCATCGTCGCGAAGGCCGCCGATTCGATATTCGGCTCTCGGATCTGCTAAACCTTAGCGTCAAATCTCTTGACGTAGCTCCGGAGGGACTCGTCCTCCCCCTGTCGGATAGTCAGGAGATCTGATGTCTCCACGGCCCTTCGCTTGTTGCAAGAGTACTGGGCTATGAAGCTATCTCTCAGGTCGGCATAGCAGTATACCGAGCCATTGGGTAGCCCCTTGTACCAACTCTGAGCCATGCCGTGGAGAGTCGTTGGGAAGACTCGGCACCACACCTCATCGGGTTGCTCCTACACCGACATGTACGACTCGAAAGCCTCGGCATGGTCGGTGGGGTCGCTATCCCCTTTGTATGATATGGCTGGCAGCTTTAATTTAGTTGGCACCGTGACGTTGAGGACATAGGCATTGAGGGGCTGTCTGACCATGTGTCTAATGACACGCGGCGATCGGCTCCTCGCACCTCTAGTCCGGCTTGCCTCCCTCTGTCGGGAAGGGCTTCTTGTTGTCCGACTTTGGAAAGTCGGGCTTCTTTCTTCACTTCTTCGGGGGTGGCCTCGTTGTCGCCGCGGCGACGCTGTCCTTCCGCGAGTGTGGGAAGGACTTTGGTCTGCCACTGACAACACGGGCACCGCTGGCGTTTTGGTACGCCCAACCTCTTGCATTGCTCCGGACAGGTTGTTCGGAGTCACCTTCGGGGCCCTGGTCACCTTTGGGTGCGCTGCTGTAACCGTCGTTGCGACGGGGGTTAGCGGCGTGCTACCCATTAGGTCCAGGAATAGTTTCAGTTTGGCTGCATCGACCACATGTCCCATGATAGTGACTTGGCCGGCAGGCAGCGGTGTTTCTGGTATTATCGGCATCCCGTACGCCGGTTTAATTACACGGCCGGTGGGGGACTGCCCGATCTCAGAATTATGGACGGTGTCATCCTGGTAGAATGCAGTTTCGTCACTCACTACTACTTCTTGTTGTTTTGACATCTTCTTAGCTTGTTGGGTGGGTTTTGTTTTGTGTTTTGTAAGGGATTTGACTAGCTTTTAGTATGTCTTCCCCACAGACGGCGCCAATTGTTCCGGGTGTGATTACGGAGCAGTGTTGTTACCACGTAAGCTTTGTAGAATGATGACTTTGCTTGACTCTTTCTTTCGGCCTCTCCTGAAACAATGAACAAACTGAGGGCTCGGCTTTGTACCGAGCGTACTCACTCCGACGCTCAAGTCAGTAAACTTAAAGGGATTAAGTTGTGTGATACTTGGCAAAGTATATTGTAGAGAGATAAGGGAGTTTATACCAGATTAATATGTTTAATTGATTATTTGCGGATCCCCTTCTCGTTGAGAGAAGTGGAGTATTTATAGACTTTCACCTTTTGTCACGTAGTGGCCAAGTGGCCAAGTGGCTAGCAGGTGGAAAGACTGTTCTACCCTCGACCGATGGACCCATGGCAGGCCGGCGGGCCCTGTTGACTCCATGCCGAGGGGTCTTGGATGTGAGTACGCGGATGTGTATCCCGGCTGGCTAGTTGTCCTAGCCGGGACCCAAGTGACAGGCCGACAGGCTGCGTCGGTTAGGCTGTCCAAGGTGTTGACTTGCTGTCGATATCTTTGACCTTGCTCAATATGTTGACTCGGTCAGCGGGTGCAGAATATGCCCCATCAAGATTGGTGCTTATTAGGGTTTTGATGTTTTGGGCGGAATCACTATTGGTTTAGGATTAGAGTATGGACGTACCTTTATACAATCACGTTTATGTTTTCTGTAGTTTACTTGGATTTAAATTGGAAATTTTCGTAATCTAATGGGTGGGTTATGGTTTACGATGCTTGGTTGACAGTTAGAATATTTTGGTGCGTGGTTGGGGTTCACTCGCGTGACGTAACGGTTGTCGTTTCTTGATTATTCAGGTTGGGTCTCCTATGTTTGGCATGACAGGATTTATAATGGTAAGAACCTCACACTTTTGTTGTGTTAATCACAGTTATTTTTGACTTGATAGTCATTGATTGAACATGACTCTTTCCCTCATACATTTAAGATTGGGAAAGTTACGCTTTTGGCAGGTCATGGCAACTTTCAAGTGTTGAGGTGCTAGCTGGTCTGGATATACGTACCACCCCACATCGTACCTGGTGCTAACAACCATCCTGTCTGCCCAAGCTGTTGTGATATGTTAGGTTTTGACCTTCTGCATGGAATTACATTCGACTGCTGATAGGTTTCGCGTTTGTCGTTGCTTTATTATTTGATTGTTTCTGTGTGTTTGTTTGTGTGGCAGACTATATCAGTGGAAAACGCAGCAACAGACGAATTGGCTGTTGTGAACAAGGTATCTTCTGCTCACAGTCCTCTCCCTCCATTCCAATTTTACCTTCTTTACTTTCCTACTCACTCTTCACAATCACACTCACTTTCTCGCTTCAATTTAATTCCTCTTGCTGCTATTTAATATAACAAACCTCTTATCTTTACTTCATTTCTGCAAATTGCACGCAAATTCTATATTAGGGTAGATGGGTATTATTTTCTCCTTTTAGATGTCTGATTGCTCCTTCTGTATGGATGACATTATTACTTATAGTGAATAAGTAGGTGAAATTAGAGTAAAATTTAAACCACTTTGGTGTATAAATTTATCTTTAGTTGAAGAAAACACCATGGCGATGCTTGAATCTTTTTGTTCTTATGATTCTTCACGTATTCCCGCTACATAAATCTCCCCAATCCTCTTCAGGTTAGTTTTAATTTTAATTTGTCTTTTTTTAAAAATTATTTGGGTTGGTGATTTGCTTTGAATGTTTGGGTGATGAATTGTTTGTTTTTTAACTGGTTATTGGTGTAGGTTTGGATTAAGTTTAGTGATCAATTTCAGCTGATTTTGTTTTTCTTAAACCGCTGCACAATCGAGTTATCAAGGTTACCTGTTTTGTATCTGATGGTTGCTCACTGCTCTTTCTTTCTTTTTTTCCTGTTCTTACACAGATAAATGAAGAAGAAGCATCCTTGTTTGATTTGTTGTGGTTGTTGCTGGCAAGTGTGATATTTGTACCTATTTTCCAGAAACTTCCTGGAGGTAACAGCTAAATGCTTATATAACTCCTTAATTCAAAATGTATGAATGTGAAATCTGTATCCTACTGCAAAGAAACATATCCAGGGAATGTTTTGGATGGTGTTGGGTTTTAGCACTCCATACTCGAGCTGTATTTCTAGAAGTGTTGATTATTCAATTCCAGTGCTTTCTATCTTTTAATTTCTTTTTCTTGCTCTCCTTTTCTTCAGGAAGTCCTCTGCTTGGCTATTTGGCTGCTGGCATTTTGATTGGCCCTTATGGCCTTTCCATCATACGCCATGTTCATGGTACTAAGGCGATTGCTGAATTTGGTGTTGTCTTCTTGCTATTTAATATTCGTCTTGAGGTGCATACAAATCTTGAAAACACTGAAAGTTGTTATATTATTAATACTGAATAACTGCAGTAATAGGACACAAATTCTCAAAACATGGTTCTTTTGTCAGCTCTCCGTTGAAAGACTAAGCTCCATGAAGAAGTATGTCTTTGGATTAGGCTCTGCTCAGGTAACTACTATCACATTTTTATTAAAAGAATGGAAATAGGAGAGTGTTTCTCAAATCGAGGTATTAAAGCTTGTTGCAGTCTATTTAAAACAGGTCAATGAGCTATTTTGCAGATTGGTTTATAAAGCAATGTAATGTACTAAATTGGTTGTGGCATGGACTTTCCTTTGCCTTTACTTCGATTACATCACTCAAAAAAGGCGCCTCGAGTCGGTTCGAAGTCGCGTGACCGTATTTTTCGGGAGATTGTGAGCTTTTATGTGTTAATGAGCTTGGATTTGTGATTATGCGTCTTTTTTAGGGATAAACAGTATGAGCATCTTAGGTATAGATTAGATTATGTTGTAAGATTACAGTCTTAAGGATGATCAATTCTTATTTTAGGTATAGATGAACTTTATAGGCCTTATTACAATATTAAGGGGATATGGCTTTCTAATTCTTCATGGTTTGTTAAGTTAGTTATTATAGAAAGTAGATGAACATCTTTGAGGTACATCGAAATTTTATGTTATTGTGTAGACGGTGTCGCAAGTGATGGTTACACAGCATTAAGGTTTAAGAGCCTGGTTGAGTTGCTACGGTCATGGTGTTTTAGAGATGCAATAAAGTCAAGAGTTGATTTTAATAACTATGGTGGTTTATTCGAGCTTAGTAATTCAAGGGTTTGATTGAGACATCTATGAGAATTTGCGTTTTGCAATATGTTGAGTGCTTCTGGTTATAAAAGCTTATGTATGTGCAGCTAAGTGGGCTAATGCCAATCGTAGCTAGGTGGTTGAATGATTGTGTGTCTAACACATCCTTCAATATTCCAGTACAAAAATTGGAAAATGAATGGTTGTATATCCCTCCTTATGTTTTTGTCAATTTCTCTTGTTCGATTTCAAGCTTGCGGTGGCGGCTAACAACTATGCTGTCGTCTTAGTTCTCAGAATCACATGAAAAAAAAAAGCTCTTTTTTCTTCCCCAAAATATGCTTCCTTTCCGATAGCTGTTAGGTTGTTTTAATTTACTCATTCTATTAAGATTTTTTAGCTTATTGTACAACACGTGCATCTATTTGATGTTAGAATGTCGTTTCTCCCTATTTTGTTTCAGTTGTGGTGGGTGGTTCATTAGGTGAACCTGTGAAAAAGGGAGATGGACAGTTTGTAAACATAAAGCTCATACTGAGAGGATGAGTATGATAACATGAACCTTTTCTTGATTTTTATTTTATATGGTGCCAATGGTGGTGATCTGGGAGGATGAGTATGATGACGAATATGCTGGCATCTCGCTGATTTAGCTGCAGTTGTGTTTATTTGAAATTGTTTGGTATGATTTTTAATTTTTCACTTTTTAAAGGTTGGGTGCCACCGTGCCAGTGGTGTTGATGTGACTGTGGGGAGGTCATCGAGACACAGCAACGATGCGGGTTAAGTATTTTGTTTATTTTCTTTGGATTGTGCATCTTTGAGAGATCTTGCTGCATCTCTTAGGTATTTTATCTATCCCCTTTTCCCTCTTCTATCATGCTCAAGCTTTTGTCTGTCTTTGATAGCAGAATCAAACGCGGAAAACCTCAAGGATTCTGCCCAATTAAACATCGCATCTTCTGATGATGATGTACGGTATGGCACTTGACTTTCAGGGTTATGAAACTAAAGTGTTACAGTGGTCGAAAGGAAAGGAAGGAAATATCCGATCATTGCTTTCAACTTTGCAATATGTGAGTTCCAAGGCTACCACCTGAAAGCAAAGTTTTAGTACAATAGATATTGTTTGAGCTGTGTCATTACATAACTCCAGCCTCATACACCCTCCTATATCCCCACAGACACCGTCTGTGGGTCAAATTTATACATCCACACCCTGTTTAAACGATTAACAGCACAATAACAATGTTCCCATTTAACCCATAATGAAGCTGATAATTGCATTGAATGTCAGTTTACCTTGCAAAAAAAATATGTCAACCAGTTTGGTGTTTATTTTCCTTTACCTCAGATGAGTAACTTAGTGTTTATCCCTTATGCAGGTGGAGATAGTGATGCACTGGCGAAGAAAAGTCGGGGTGGTTGTGTTGAGCAAAAGGTAAATGGACATATCAAAGGTGTTTGTTGGTGTTGGCTATCACTGCAGCTAGAGTCTTCTTCCTCCGTGAGCCTATCACCACACTAGATAATTCTATGCATTCTTTATTGAGAAAATAAAAGTGGATTATTGCACTGATAGCCATCCATGGAGTATTGCAGTGATAGCCACTGATATGGCATAGTGAATCCCATATTCATAAAGAAGTTTATTCAATCTAAGTCACTTGATATAAACAAAAGCGGTTTATAAGGTTATTTCACATTTAATTTTGGGAATACAAATACTAAGAGTACAAAAGTGGATGCAAGGAATGGTAGAGTGTTCTCTCCTAATCGACGTCATTTATCTTTTACTCTTTCAATTGTACGATGCCTACATCCGTCTGATTAAGTTTTATCTATCTTTGTCTTCAAGCGTGATCTACTATTTGGGAAGCCATTTGGGAAGCTAAGGAATCAGGCAAATCTTATGGAGCTTTCAACTACAAAGGCCCAGTGAAGTCTTCAATGCTTTTCTTGTTGAAATACGAAGTGCTCTGTGACTTTCATACTGAATTATGGTTTTGTAGTTGATGAACCTAATGCTAAAACTTAAATGTTAGACAATAGCAGTGGACCTTTAAACTTTTAGTGATCTAATGTTTTTTAGTCTCTTACTTTTAAAAGGTGTGAGAGTAGCATTACAGTAGCGTTCGAATGACAATAAGTAGTTAGATTTAGGGGAGAAATTATATAAGTTCAATGTGACTTAGGGTGATTCAACAGTCTAGCTTAAAGCTTTAGCTTTTATAAGCCGGGACACGGAAAGTGGGTTTTATGTGAGAATTTTTTTTTTTAAAGAACACACTTTACTTTTTAATTTCATTTTGCAGCATGAGTAATGTTTATCAAAGTTGACATTATATGCCGCTGTTTGGCTTTCAAAGTCAAATGTGAGAATATAATGGGTTAAGCTGAGTACTTGTTGTATATTCATTTGCATATGCAGTTCATTAGCTGAATACTTGGGAGAGGATTAGAAGTTGGTTGATGTTTATCACTCAAATGTTGTTATAAGGACGCATAGGATGTATGTTGTCGGCCCTTTTCTAATCTATATTTTGATGTGCATTCCAACATTACACATGTGCATAACTTTATGTTTTCATCTGATGGCTCAATATATTAGAAGTTTAGAATTATATTATTATTAATAAATGATCCCAATAAAGCATTTTACGTATCCTTTTCATAAATTCCCATAAGAGACAGGTTTACGATACCTAATCAGTAGAGTGACAATGGTCCATTTGATTCCATTTGAGAATCAAATGAGGTAGGTCTTCATTAAGTTAATGAGCTAAGGGTAGGTCTTCAATTAAAGTAGGTCTGGGCAAACTGGCGACTGAAACTATTGTATTGGTGAATTAGATTGGGCATACGCAAACCACTAAATGTGTCTCCATTACACCGTAGAACCCTGTTGGGTCAACTAGCCAATGATGTCGAATAACACAACCTTGAAAAAGACGATTACATTGGTCTTAAAATAAAGCAAATTTCTTAGGTCCGCCCCGAGCTCGGTGCGCTTAACAAAAGGGGACTCTCTAAATTTTAACAATTTTCTTCATAATTAAGTTGCGTCCTTTAAGTAAGTAAATAATCCTCAGGGCAACCATGAGTCCATGACTATCAAAGAATCTAACATTGATATTTGGTTGCCTACAGGTTATGGGATGGTCATCTCCAAATGACAAATTGTTGCTTGTGCAAGCTCTATGAAAGGCGGGTGAAATCTTTGCTATCATCGGTGATGGCACTAATGATGCTCCTGCTCTTCATGATGTTTTTATTGGTCCTAAACTAAATTTCATATGACACTTTTTTCTTTTCCTGATGAGAAATGTGTTCCATGTGCTAGAAGAAATAGATGACTCAAGCTATTACGTTGTCAGTGTATGTGAAAGAGATTGGTCTGTTTTAAGTGAAGAGTTATGACAATGATGCATAATTTTTGCTAGAATGATCTTCTCCCTTTGCTAATGTTAGTCTGGATCATCTCAATGAAACTGTTAGGACTTGTTCACAGCGTGTCAATGCAGGTAAACGGTTGTGCGTATTTCGTGTATTTGTTTATCCTTGTCCTCTATCTTTCTCTGATAGTAGAGCAGTTCACCATAATGGAATATCATCTTAAGTTTTTTAGTGCTTTAACTTTTGTTACTTTGTACTTCAGCCTAATATTTGGTCTTTTCGTGAGCATTTCTGGAACAAAAGTCGTTAAAGCAAGCTCTTTTATCATTATCTTGGATGATAACTTTATTTCTATTGTGAAAGTAGCTTTCATGTTTTCTATCATTTTTTAAGGCGATGGAAGCTTCTATTTGCACTACTATATTTATAATATAATGTTGAAACCACAAAGAGGGTTTTTGAAAGATCATGATGAAAATTGCTTTGATAATTGTGTTGGAGGCCGCAAAACGAACTAGCGTTGTTGGGTTTTTTAGCTATATTTCGTCACATCCAAAGCCCGAGAATGTCGAGAACGAAAAAAACAATGAAGTGAATGTATCATTTATATATCCTTCTACATTGCACGTATGTGACGTTCAGTGTATTCAGGTTCATACAATTTTTGTTACCAGTAAATGTAGCTCCACATTAATGAATCAGAGTCTGGAACCTGATTGACGGTGAAAAAATAATGTGAGCTAAAAGGGAAAGGGAGAGATGAAGGGATGAGGAGGAGAAAGAGGAAAGGAAAGATAAAACGAAAAGTTCGAGGACAGAGTGTAGGAGGAGTCCTATGAGAGAAAGTGAAGGTGAAAGAGGGGGGAGAAGGAGGTGGTTGAGGAGGCGAGGACGTCTCTAAAATTAATGAATCAGAATCTGGAACATGATTGACGGCGAAAAAATTAATGTGAGCTAGAAGGGGAAAGGGAGAGAGGATAGGATTAGGAGGCGCCACGTTAAAAGAGAAAATAGAGGGGGAAAGAAGAGAATGAGGGAAAGAGAAAGGGGAAGAGCTAAGGAGGGTAGGACAAATAGTATAAGGAGAAGAGAAAGAAGGAGAATACGGATGGGGGAAAGAGACGTAGGTTGAGAAAGAGAAAAAAAGGGGAAATAGGAGGTAGAGAGAGGGAAATAGAAGGATGTGAACGATAAAAAGAAAGAAAAAGAGGAAGGGAGGAGAAACAAGAATATATGGAGGAGTGGTACGAGGAAAAATGGGAGGGATAACAGTATGACAACAAGTGGGTGACGAGGGTAAATAGAGGATATATAAGAGGATGGGGGCATGGAAGGTATATGGGAGAAGGAAGGGGAGAGTTACGGATAAGGACCACGCTGATGAAAAAAGGGAGCTTTTAGGATGCGAGTATGCGACGACGTTGGAGAGAAAAGGGAGAAAAATAGAAGGACGGGGGAGGTAGCGAGGGAGATGAACGCGGGGAAAGAGGTGGAGGAGAAATAGGAAGGGTAAGGGGAGAATGTCGAATAGTATGAGTAGAAAATTGAGGAGGATATGAGGTGTTTGAGGGCTCAAAAATGTTGAAGAGAAAAAGGATAAACTGTGAGGGAGAGATGGATTGGGAAAAGAGGAGGAGTAAGAAGGGGTGAGGAGGGAAGGGCGAGTAGTATGAGGAGAAAGAGGTGGAGGACTAGGAGTAGTAATAGGAAGAGAAATGATTAAAATGAAGAATTAAAATAAATAGAAAAAAACTTGACAAAAAAATTTAAATGTATTAAACCTATCAAGTTTCCTTTTCACTACTCTATTAGTTAATAGAGACATTCTTAATCAAAATGTCATTTTCTTGGAAGAAGCATAGGAAAACTGACGGAGGAGACACAAGAGAAGGCAGGGAGCCACAATAATAGAAGGGGGGCGAATAGGAAAGGGGATAAGTAGGCTGATAAAAAGGCGGAGGAGAATGAGGCGGCAATGATAAAGAGAAAGGAGAAAGGGTAAGAGGCGGAAGAGGGGGATAGGTAGAGGAATAAATTAGAAAAGGAGGAAGGGGGTAAGGGTAAGGGTAAGGGTAGGCGGACAAATAGTAGGAGAAGAAGAGAAAGGAGGAGGAAGGGGAAAGGGAAAGGTATGAAGGTCGAGAAAGAGAGTAAGGGTAAAAAAAGAGGAGGTAGAGAGGGGAAAATGAAAGGATGCGACGATAAGAGAAAAGGGAAAGAGGAGGAATGGGGAGGAGAAAGTGAAAGATATGGAGGAGGAGTGCTTGGAAAAATGGGAGAAGTAATATGAGCGCAAGTAGAGGAGAAGAGGAAATAAAGAATACATAAGAGGAGGATAGGGAAACATAGAAGGTATAGGGAAGGGGAAAGGGGAAAGGGAAGGAGGACTACAAGGTTGAAGAAGAGAAGGTAATTTAGGATGCGACGGCGTTTAAGAGAAAAGAGGCAGATAAAAAGGATGACGAAGTAGTGGGTGAGGAAGGTTGGGGAAAAGGAGAAGGAAGAGAGGATTAAGGAGGGCTAAGGGGAAAAGAGCGATTAGTATGAGGAGGACGGGGAGGAGAAGATGTGATGTTTACGTTACTTCGCAAAGTACAATATAATACTAATGTCTTATGTATTCCATGTAATTGCGTTCTTTAACAATTAATCATCTAAGCAAAAAGTGTAGTTATATTCGGATATTCATACTCCCAACAAAACTAAATACAAATTATTTACGAAAGGTTATAATTTTCTTTGCAATTGATTCAACCATCAAAATAATATAATGACAAGTGTTTCATTGTGATCGACACTCAACGTGTACAAACAACCGAACCAGATCGTATATTCATGTTCCTAACAATGTTAGATACGAAATATTTACGAATGTGACTTTTTTTGCAATCGATTCGAACAACCAAAAAATTATAACGACAAGAATTTCATTGTGATCACCACTCAAAATGTATAGAAAACCAAACCAATCAAGATTCGTTACTACGCATTTGAAAAGTAAACGATTAAAATAACTTGGGGGACGGCGCGCATCGCGCGCCGTGCAACCAACTAGTATTAGGAAAAGCACACTTAAAGACCCATATTAAAAGACACGAGGGTGATAAAATCACCCTCTTAAACCGACACAAAACACTACTATCATTTACCAACACTACTAAACGTGTCTTATTTTTGTCCTGAATTTGTTTTAGCCGTTCTCTGTAATATATTATGAGTATTGATCTACTTGAATAAAAATTACTTTCAGAACATTACTGTTGGATATACCGATAAGGCAAGGCTTGAATTATGGAACAAGAATGTAAAAGATCTAGAAGATCGACTCTCTTCTTGCAAGATGGAAAACCGAGATATGGTGATAGAAATAGGAAAGGTACAAGAAGAATGTAGCGCAATCATGTTCGAATTAGATTTGACCAAGACCCAATTAGAGTTGACAAATAAGACGAAAAAAAAAATTGAAAGAGCACACTGTTACACAAGTTGACAAATAGCATCCTAAATTCCTAATGTCGAGCTTGCATTGTACATGAATTGTTTTGCCAAGCAATGATTATTATTACTAAAACTGGGTTCCTCCATACACCGGACTACCAGATTAGTATCAACATATATTTCTTTAAAGCAGTAGCCAAATTAGTTGATGTGGCATCTCAAAATTTCATCTCCATCTGATGTGGCACGTATATAGAGCCATAGAGAGTGGCTTGATAAAAAAATCAAAACAGAGTAAAAGTAAACTAAATAAAGCACATAATATGGCATCAAGAATAGAATATTCCAAATTTATATTTAATGAAATATAACACATGATTCCTTCCAAATTTGAGTTGATTACGCAACATGATTTTCGGAAAATTAACAACTTAATTACTCCATATAAATCAGTAGTTATTAGCTATAAAAAATCAGTAATTGCATTTAATTAATTCGTTGATTATATGAAAAAGAACAAGTCAGTTAAAATTACACGCTAATCCAATACAATGGAAAATTTAGTTTATCTTTGGAAATTATATTTTTCAAGATAAATACGCACTGCCACAATAACTGCAGTCACCCTCCATCAGTCACATTTCACAAAATACTAAACGCCAATTTCAGAATCGGTTTTTCTAACGTATGTCTTAAGGCACACATTAATAATCTATCCGATTAATAATTTAGAATCGTTTTTTGTTTTTTTTGGTGTAAACCGGGATGTCCACCGTCGACAACAGTGTATAATCCCCTCGCCGCGCGTGCTCTCACGAAGAGGTAAACGGCTGGCCAAAGAGTTTGCTCCATTCCTATTGGCAGGGATCGAACCCCTGACCTCGTGGTTAAGGGATGAGGTGAGCAACCACCACACCAAACACATTTGGTTAGAATCGTTTTTTGTAATGGCCTTTATTTGCACTCTCTTTGCCATTCTCACCGGGACCGATTAATTGAGCAATGAACATACGTCAATACTCTATCCGATTAACTACACCCAAATTTAGGCATATCTTTGTTTTTGCGAGGTTGATAAATTAATTGATAATGACATTAAGTCAATCACTCATGCTCTTCACTTCTGGCTTTTTTATGCTCATGTTTGTGAGGGCTGGGTTTGGTAGTCATTAAGAGCTCTATTATGTTTTGCCTTTATTTCAATTGTTGTTTTTTTGGTATATATTATTTCAAGGGTAATGATAAATATAACCCATTGGGTTATGGGTTGTATTTAAGAAACTAAAAGAGGAAATGAATTCTTAATATATGCATTAATTGTATTGGTTAATGTGTATTTTAGTTCTTAATTCCTAAATTAATACCCAAATTGAAAAGTATTTAATGCTTAAATACAACCCACCGGATAATGTGCCTCTTCGATGCCATTTTTTTTTTGTAATGTGCCTCTTCGATGCCATTTTTTTATGTTGGCACTTGGCACATGTTTGTCAATATTTTTATTTAACGTCCTTAGATTAAATATTACGATATTAGTGTAAGACGGTCTTACTTATTTAATGGTATAAAATAAGTTGTCTTTTTACCTAATGAAATTGTCTCATAGTGTAACACCGTCTTACGCAATACATATTGTTTGACCTACATAATTTTATTGTAGGTCTATTTTAGATATTTAAAAAAATTGTGCAATGGATAATTTAATATGTACGAGATTAGGAATAAAAAAGTATATTTTTTTCATGTACAAGTTGAACTCTAAACGCGGAGTTGAATATTTTATGTCTCAATCGTTTTATTTTTTTTATTTTGGTGCAAATGAGAGTTTAGTCCGACAATTAAGGAATAAAACGAGGGGTGGCTACACCTAGAAGATCTTCACGAAGAATGGAACGGAGTGCAGCAGGAGGCACATCGAGATAAATAATGGAGGTAGATGATTGTACTTTTTGATTGGATAACCAATCGCTTGCTCTGTTCTTCTCTAAAAACGTGTTGGAGCTTAACCTTCCATCAGGGGTCGTGGATTAACTCTTTGCACCAATAACAAGATGACGGAGACTATTACTAACTAATTGATTAAGTCTTAATCATGTTAATGAGCATATATATATGTGTAGCTCATATATAATTAATAATTCTAAATAAGTTAAATCATACCTTCAGTATTATTAAATCATTATATCTTTCCTATGATTAATTATATTTATTTAAAATATTAAAAGCAGACTCATTGTTTAGGTGTAAAAAACATAATATAGCTGATATTGATCATAACTTCACTCATACGAGATAATTTTTTTCTCTTTATATTCCAATAAAAACAAATAAGAAACAAAATAAATGCTTAGAGGGTGATCAAGTACATTAAAATAATGAAAAATGTTTAAAACTAGATATTTTGTGAGGGTTACGAACACCCTTTAAAAATATAATTTTCATCTCAAAGTATTACTCCCCGCTCTTAAATAAATGACATTTTCAGTTTATGAGATGAGCTTTTGAATTCAACTTTTACAAAAATATATTGACTGGAAAATTATAAAAATTACACCATAAAATTCTTTACGACTAGAGCTTTAATATGAGTATACATTTCAATATGATATTTTGATAAATATTGAAAAAAGAATAGAGTATCTCGAAGACTGAGAATGACAATTTAAAAAGAACAGATGGAATAACTTTTATAAATATTAATAATGAAATTGCAATCTTTTATACAAAATGTTTTAAAGCAGACCCGTGAACTTTCACGGGTTTAAACCTAGTTTGATTTTAATGTAATTGCCGTAAATAAATAAATCTACTATATATATACGAAAACAATTTGCAATTTGATAATTCTAAAGCTTACGTTAAGGAAAAAGGTATCATTTCATTCACAAAATAATTTCTTGGAATTTTTTATTTAGGTCTTTTGATGTTAATCTACTACGAGTATATAAATCAAGTTGGAGTATATTTAAGATTTGATTTGTTATGGTTATAACTTAAGTGTGATCCAACTTGATATTTATATCCTTTTATATATTAACCTATGATGGTGAAATTTTGATTTACATCTTATGAAGTTCATAAGATTCATACAAATTTTGTCAGAAAAAAAAACTACTATTTTTATTATTCCACACAAGTTCTAATCACTAAAAAAAAAAAATTGGGTGAGACGGTTTCTCGCTAAGTTATTGAGAGACCAATCTTTCGTACCCTTTTATTTGTATTTCGTACCCTTTTTATTGTTGATCGTGACATAGTAATTTCGTACCTATTTACATAATAAACGTACCCATTTTATCATTAATCATGATTTGTACCTATTTTATTACCTTTAGTACCACTTTTTCTTAAAATTGTACAATAGTCTCTCAATAAAGCTTATTAAGAGACCGTCTCTCAGAGACCTACTCAAAAAAAAGTTAGTTTATGCAGCAGAATCTATTATTTCTGTCATTCCACATAAGTTACCCGATTTGGCAAACGCCAAAAACTCATAGTCAGTTGTTAAAAGAAAAATATTATTCTAGGCCCGTGCATCGCACGGGCATTAAATCTAGTCTAGTATCTATCTATCTATATTAATAAAGGAAGTTTTTTCCGAGCGATTACAGAGTCTCCAGCTTTTACGAACTACCTAATAAAAAATAAATCACACTCCAATGTAAGTCGGTATTCTCATGCTACTCGAATTCGTGTAAATATATGTACTATGTATCTTATAAACAATAGAAATAATAAACACTAGAATTTTATTAGGATTCAAACACGTTTGCATAATACTACATAAGACTTGATAATACATAACATAATAGACATCAATTTTTGTATTCCTTTTATTTATTTAGCTTTTTTACCTTACGTTATCTGCATCACGACAAATGCTTTGTTTTTCATATTTTTTTTTTGCAATGGCTGATTGACCAGAATTGTACAAATTTTTTTTATTGCATGGTCTTTAGTATAGAAATAGCATATGATGCATATTATTTTGTATTTTTTGCAACAATTTTGTGGTTTTTGCGGTTATACTAATAGATGCTTTGTTTTTTTACAGTTATAGTTATGGACGATCTAGCAATCGCAGAAGGATATTTTTTTCCGGCGTAATGGTTTGAACAATAAACCAGATTTTTTTAGTGGCCTCATTGGTAAGTATTTTTCTTAGGTTTTTGTACACATAGTCCAATTTCTTTAAAATATTATTCATCTATCTATAATATTAGTTATTATCGTAAGCCTAAATTAATTGACTATATTAATAAAGATGTTTTACAAAATCATACGAAAGATTAGAGTTTTATGAGAACTATGGATCAGAGTGATTTCCCTAACAAATATTCTCTCCGTTAAAGTTAATTTCATACAATTTTTATTCATATGTGAGGTATATTTTAATCAAACATTACGAATTACTCAATATGATGAAGACTTGTGAAACTTAATCTAATGATAACAAACAAAGAAACATACTCTGTAGTTCAATTACACTCCCGCCAACTTTGTAGAGCTAGGTACATCTAAGATACTATATAAGCATTGTAGGCACAAATTAAAATTTTATAGTATGATATCCCTCATAATATACCTACCCAAAGCAATTAACACATAATTATATTTCATCAATTATAATTTAATTTATTGCGTGGTTGTCTTATCAGCTTTATTTCAATTTAAGCTTTTTTTTTTTCTTTCAGAATTTGAGATATAGATTGATAAAAGAGGCAAAGAGCAATGATAAGATATTAAGGTAGTACATTCACTTATTGAATGAATGAGTGTTGCGGTTTTTTACAACCCCTATATTGCATAGCATTAGTTGTATTGTACTCCCTATATATATTGGTGTTAATATAGGACATCTGCTTTCTATAATGAAGCTTGCCAATTTCTCATACCATCACACGGTATAGAATGGAAAGAGTTTTCAGGTAGTTACGGTAAAATAATCTCCTTATTTAAAGCAATGATGAATGTAGTTCGAACATGGTATTAGAAGTTATTTTCATAAACTCATAGCCTTTTCTCCCTAAAATTTGTATATAGAGTTTTCATACAATATTATATATTGGTGTTAATATAGGACATATGCTTTCTATAATGAAGCTTGCCAATTTCTCATACCGTCACACGGTATAGAATGAAAAGAGTTTTCAGGTAATTACGGTAAAATAATCTCCTTATTTAAAGCAATGATGAATGTAGTTCGAACATGGTATTAGAAGTTATTTTCATAAACTCATAGCCTTTTCTCCCTAAAATTTGTATATAGAGTTTTCATACAATATTACACTATGATGTTTGGGTGTTTTGCAGGTTTTCTAATAGTTATATTGTGGTGACGATGAACAAGTAATAATAAGCTAAATATTATTGATGAGCAAAATTAACTATACCAACACTTTCGTGTACTATTTTCATCGTAAATGTTGGTATAACTTAACTGTGCATTTGGAGTTTAGATTAAAAATATGCTCATGCTCATATTTTATATTTCTCAGCTGGATAGTTAAAATCAAAACCTTACTAGGGGGGGTGTTTGGCCAAGCTTTTTAAGTGCTTTTCTAATTGTAAAAGTGGAAGTTGGGCCAAACACTATAATTTAGGGAGATAAAAAACTACTTTTGAAAAGTCAAAAGTTAATAAAAAGCTACTAGAAACAGAAGCACCAAATTGATGCTTCTGCTTTTACTTCTCCCAAAAACTTTTAGGATTATGGAAACTTCAAAAAAAAAAAAAACAAAAAAGCAATAGTTGGCCAAACACATCAATTTGTTAAGAAACTACTTTTACAAAAGTTAGGCCAAACAACCGCAACTTTTTCAATAAGTAGTTTATGAAAAAACTCATTCTAGAAAGTAAAAGCTATTTCACATAAACTAGGCCAAACATCACCTAGGTTACATTGTGTCAACTTTCAACTGAAAATTAGTATATTTTGATCTCTTATTGAATGTCTTTCATTAACCGATAACCCCTATGGTAACTCAGGAAAATAGGTCAATCAAGAAGCACTCATGCGTTTGCAAAGCCTTACACGGCCATTATCTCTTGAACCTGCCTCATATCACTACTAAAAAATTTATTCAAAAAATACGTTTACGAAAACTATTTTATCAAGCAACTAAAAGAAATATACTTTAATATTTTTTAACTAAAAAATCTAAAGAAAAGATAAAATATACTCCTTTAACTAAGCAGATATATGTCATAGTCATCCTCGAGCGAGGTTAATCATCTGATTCATACAGAAAATGAAATCGTGGATGGTGTAACCATGAACTTTTTATCTTAGTCCTTAGACCACTACAACAAGTTTCTCCGCATAAATAACTACGAATCTACGATCAATAGTTGAGCTAGACTTGATAACAAATGAAGCCCTAATTATGAAAATAAGGTTAAAAACTCTCCTTTTAAGTCAATTCAAGTTTAGTTAATTTAACTCAAATTAAAGTTAGCTTAATCGATTTGGTTTAGACCGAAACAAAAATTCTTTTAGCTTAAAGTATGATTTTAATAAAATTTAAACAATTATTTTTAAAATTATTATCATGATATATTCTATTGTCAGCCTTAACGGAAATTAAACGAGACGACATTCTTTATAGGCCTTAGCATGGTGTATCATTTTTATGGAATAAGAGAGAACATAACCAAAAAATGGTAGCTATCTACACTTTGTTACAATGATAACCATTATTTTTATTTTTATGCATTGCAACGACAAACATTATATAGTCCCTATTTACAATGATCTTGATAATTTGTGTTAAATTTGTAGTTTTGAAGTTTAACACTCCGTAATGTGCCAATAACTCTAATATAAGTTGGCAGAGGCCAGAGGCACTTTTAAAGAGGGTGTAGCGTGTTTTTTGGTTTGTAAAGCTACCCACCTTTTGTAGATGGGCAAAGAGGGTGTAGCGTGTGCGAGTGCGACTGCATTCTCTTTGTTTTAGGGGAAAGAGATAAGTAACAGTGAGATGGATACTAAATTTGGAAGTCAGGAAAGACAAAAAGGGTAGAGGAAGTTCAGGAAATAGGGATGGGGATAGTTATTTTCTTAATTTCATGTATAACATTTTTCTTCTTACGAATGTTTAGCAAGTTATAGAAAATGTTTTATGTTATCTTTACGCAAGACGATTTTAATTTGTTTTTAAATTATAAAGGATGGTAACCGAATTGGATACAAAGTATATTTTTTTATGATAAATACAAGATATTAGAGTCTCGAACTTAAATAGTTTAGTGAGAACTACTTATATAAAAAAAAACTTAGAATTAACTTTAAGACATTTACTAATTCCATTGATTCGAGCAAAGAAAGTCTAATAGCTAATTTCATTTTTCGACGTTGTTCTGTATGCTGTTTATTTCTGTAGCTATTACGACATAGAGAAATGCCATTTTAACTAATAATATGACAATCTCAAATTATTATAGGAGTACTATCTGACTAAGATTCTTAAGTTAAAACTAGAAAATAATAAAATATATGATAGATTTGCAATAAGTTGATTAGAACATCAATCTTGGGTAGAATACCAAAAAAACAAAGTAGCGTATAGGTTCAATCGTGATTACATTATTTAGTTACTACATTATACGCGACAGAGGATTACAATGAGGCCCGTACATCGCACGGGCATTAAATCTAGTATATTTATAAAAGGGGCTTTTTTCGAGCGATTCTAAGTTGTCCACATCATCAAAAATCAATTTAGGAAAGTTTTATAAATAATAATTTTTGATGTAAATATTAAAGTGGAGAATCTTTTAATTATTATAATATACTTCCTCTATTCTCATATGATGTACTCATTTTATTAAACTACTCCACTCATATATTCAACAAATGGGTACATCATATAAAAACGGAGGAAGTAGTATATAGTATATATTTCCTAATTTATATTCAAGTAATGTTTCTATTTTTTACATGAAAACTTTTACATTTCATTTGACCAAACAACATTATTTAAAAAATTATGAAAATAATATAATTAGATTCGTGGTAAAAAATGTTATCATTAGATATGATTTGCACATATTAAAGATGGTGTAATTCTTACTTTGTTATGTGTCCCACATTGAAAAATAATGTATATTTGGTGAATATACTCCCTCCCATCCACTCCAAAGGTAACATGGACCTACTTTTTGTGAGAGAAAAAGTGGGTTCATGTTACCTTTGGAGTGGATGAGAGGGAGTACTACATATAAATAGTAGAGTTAGTTGTCCCACATCGAAAGATTAACATACGGTAGATGATCCTATGATTATAAATAGTAGGCATCTTTGGAACTTGGGTATCAAACCAAAAAAATTGGAGTCTCTTAAGTATTTTTAAAGGGCTCTTAAGATTTTATTGTTAAGCTAAAATCTCAAGACCCTCGACCATTAGTTTAAGTTTTAATAATATGTTCGAGTCCTCTTACATATTCTCATAGTAGAATTATGAGATGCGAACTTTGATTATAAGGAACCTTCTCTCACCATTATTTTTTGTTATTTATTTTATTGAAAATGAACATACTCCTAAAATCATTAACCCAATTTGTTTGATTATTGCCATGAGTCGGAATTGTTAACATTACTACAAATACAGGCAACTACAACGACCCTTTAACAACGCTTATTCACGAAAATCATCAAAACACGTTGTAGAATTGATGCCGCGAATTTTACCAAACTTAATTACAACGGTTCTGTGTTGTTAACCGTTGTTATTGGTTTTAACAACGGGTCATACTTGAAAAACCGTTGTTAATATAAAAACTAATAACAACGGTTGAATCTGTAATACATTTTAACCGTTGTTAATAATTTGGCACAAAATTAGTGAAAAGTAATCACAACGGTTATATTAGAACCCGTTTTTAATACTTTTTAACAACGGTTGTAGACTCAATAACCGTTGTTATTAATGTTATGAAAATCTTAAGAACAACAGATTGCTTTATTCTGCTATACGCTACAAAACACAAACACAAGCTAATACTGCTACTATATCATCCTCCCTTCCTCCCTGATCGTCTCTCTGTCTTCATCTCCGTCACTGTTGTCACCGTCTTCTCTCCCTCATCGTGTTTATCAATCAGGTATATATATGTTTCTTAGCAACGCTTATAGATATAGGATTTTTTGGGTTATTATCTAATTTGTTGATAATTTAGCTTAATTGCTTTCCTGAATTTCGTTTATTTGTTTGCCTATTATTGTATTTTCTGAATTAGTTGCCTATTATTACGAATGTAGAATAATGACTCGAACTTGGATGATTGATGCAAATATGAGTGACCGCAACTATAAGGATGGTTTAGCTGAATTTTATGAATTCGTTTCGAACAATTTGAAAGGTTCTTCTAGTATTACATGTCCTTGTGAAAGATGTGGTAATATTAGCTATATGGCTTTTCCGGACGTTAAAATACACCTAGAAAAGTGGAGATTTAGTCGATCCTATACACATTGGATTTTTCATGGGGAATCATTAGAGGAAGAGAATAACTCTGAAGAAGATGATGTTGAAGTACACGAAAGGCTAACTGATGATCCTGAGTTTGCCGAGTTTTTTGAGTTGGAAGTAGAGAAGTTGAATGTTGGGTCTATAGATAATGAAGAGAATGATGATGAGTCGATTGCTTTTGAAGATGTAGGTGATGACACTAGTAATTGGGATGACCTTAACAACATGTATGAGAAGTTGTGTGAGTCTGAAGCACCTTTGTATCCTGGTTGTAAGTTCACAAAAATGTCAATTTGTGGTGAAGTTGTATAATATCAAGGGGACAAATGGGGTGAGTGACACGTGTTTCACTAGTTTTTTAGCCTTGATAAAGGAGTTGCTTCCTGATGGTATTGTTCTACCTGTTAAGACATATGAGGCGAAAAAACTAATAAGAGGAGTGGGTATGAAATATGAGAAAATACATGCATGTCCAAATGATTGCATATTGTATCGGAAATTATATCAAAACTTAACCAATTGCCCTAAATGTTTGGAGTGGCATTATAAGGATAAGGAAGGGATCCCGCCTAAGGTGTTGTGGTATTTTCCATTGATACCAAGAGTCATAAGGATTTATGCGAATCCTGATGATTCAAAAATGTTAACTTGGCATGAAACATGAAGAATAAATGATGGAAAGCTAAGACACCCGGCAGATGGTATGCAATGGAAATCGTTCGACGCTAAGTATCCCGAGTTCGGCAATGAACCTAGAAACTTACGTCTAGCGCTGTCCACTGATGGAATGAACCCACACGGAAACATGAGTAGCCAACATAGTACTTGTCCAGTAGTGTTGGCTATTTATAACTTACCTCCATATGTGTGCATGAAAAGAAAGTATTTGATGTTGTCGTTGTTAATTTCCGGCCCTAAACAACCTGGAAATGATATAGATGTATATTTGGAACCTCTTCAAGATGATTTGCGATTGTTGTGGGATAGTGGGATAGAAGTATTTGATGCATATAAGAACGAAACTTTCAATTTGGGAGTGATGTTATTGTGTACAATATCTGACTATCCAGCTTATGGCGACCTTTCTAGGCACACAGTTCATGGGAAAGAGGCTTGTCCATTGTGTGGGGAGGATATCGAGTCTGAATACTTGAAGTCTTCTCGTAAGTATGTGTATATGGGAAATAGGAGGTTCTTGTATCATGACCATTGTTATCGAAAGATGCAGAAAACATTCAATGGAAGACAAGAACTTCGTTAACCTCCTAGAATTTTGAGTGGGCATGAAGTTTATCAGAAAGTAAATCATATTGAGATAGATTATGGGAAGAAGAGCGGCTCTAAATTGTCTACTCGTGGGTATAATAAAAGATCCATATTTTTTGATAAACTTCCATATTGGCCTGACCTGGAGGTCAGGCATTGCCTCGATTTCATACACATTGAGAAAAATGTCTGTGATAATATTATCAATACCCTTCTAAATGTTCCTAGTAAAACAAAGGATAACGCCGCAGCTAGGGAAGATATGAAAATGATGGGTATTAGGCTAGAGCTGGCACCACAATAGAGAGGTAATCGTACATTTTTACCGCCTGCAGCTTATACCCTTTCACGGAATGAGAAAAAAGAGTTCTGTGCATGCTTGAATGGAATTAAAGTGCCACATGGTTATTCGTCGAACATCAAAAGCCTAGTGTCGATGCAAGACCTAAAACTCACCGGGTTAAAGTCACATGATTGTCACACTTTGATGCAACAATTACTACCTGTGGCTATTCGTTCCATTTTACCTGAAAAGGTAAGATATGCTATATAACTAGATTCTGTCTCTTCTTCCAGTCCATATGCGAGAAAGTCATCGATCCCGATGACGCGGATTCATTGCAGGACCTCGTTGTAACCTCTCTTTGTCAGTTGGAAATGTATTTTCCACCCTCTTTCTTCACTATCATGATTCATCTGACCATTCACTTGGTTAGGGAGATTTTGTACCTTGGGCCCGTGTACTTAAGATACCAGTATCCTTTTGAAAGATTGATGAAAGTCTACAAGGACTATACATCTAATCGGTATCGTCCGAAAGATTGTATTGCTGAACGCGCTATTTTAGACGAAGCTGTTTCATATTGTTACGTTCATCTCTCCCCTGAGGAGTTGATTGGCGTTCCTAAGAATCGTCATAGTGACTGGATGACCGGAAAAGGTATTAGGGGCCGGGTTGAAAAAATTGTGACACGTGAAATGTTGCATTTAGCACATATGTATGTGCTAAACAACGAAGATGAGGTGCAACCTTATATTCAACAACACAAAGATGAGCTCAAATACGATCACCCAAACAAGACCGAGAAGTGAATTGCACACGAGCATACGAAGACGTTTGCGGAGTGGTTTAGGAATATTGTCTTAGAGTGTACGAATCAAACTGGTGATGACATCTCTCCTAGGTTACTACGTCTTGGTTTAGGTCCAAATGCCAGGGTCACCTTTTACAGCAGTGTTGCCATTAATGGATATACTTTTTACACCCGTGAGCAAGATGAGTTGAGCACAATGCAAAATAGTGGTGTGAGTTCTAAATTTGAGGCAATACACTTTGCTACTTCAAAAGATAAAAAGCCTATTTGGGGAAAATGCCTTTATTATGGTGTTATTCAAGAAATATTGGTACTAGATTACATTGATTTCACAATGCCTTTGTTTCGATGTAACTGGGTTGATAACAACCTCCATTGTGTCCGAAAGGATAAGATGGGATTTACGTTGGTCAACTAAGGTAAGGTTGGCAATAATAAGGATGATCCTTTCATAATGGCATCCCAAGCTAAACAAGTGTTCTATGTCACCGATCCTATGGATAAGAAGTGGTCTATTGTACTGTCTATAAGGAGTAGAAGGAGTAGTCCATCCGATAATGGTGATGATGATCAAGATGTCGTTTTTGAGGGAATGGATCACTCTACCACTGTATCTTATTTCGACGATGTTGACACTGATCATGAGGACACTGAAAGCATCTATATGCGTGATGACCATGGTGAAGGTATTTGGGTTAACGAAGAAACTATGACATCCAAGAAACGTCCCCGATCCTGAGATGGTTCATCAGGACACAGTGATATGGAAGACCAACATTTTGAGTCATTTTCAGACCAATAATTTGATGGTTTAATTTATTGGTAAATCAATAATGGTTATTGTTAAATAAAAATTCCCAAATTTGCATGGCATGGTAAATCCTGTAGCTTAGATATGCAGTATGCATGCATGCTGGTGTTGTCTTATTTTCTTGATCTTATTATTATATGTGGATCTTTGGTGTTGAAATTTTTGAATAATGTTGCAAAGTATATGGTGCTTCATTGCATTACGAGTATGTATTGTTACAGGTTTGGACTGTAATGGAATTACAGTAATTTTAAAAAAAAAAAAGGTTTAAGAATAACAACGGTTATATTTAAATTACCCGTTGTTAATACTTTCAACAACGGTTATAGTTACATTACCCGTTGTTATTACAATCAACAACGGTTATAGTTATATTACCCGTTATTATTACTTTCAACAACGGTTGTAGTACCCCTACCCGTTGTCATTGATTTTTTTGACATATTTTATTTTGGCGCAAATTTGGTGAAAATATATTACAACGGGTATATTTTAACCGTTGTAATAAAGTTTTGACAACGGTTGACTTTTATTGGCCCGTTGTTATTAACATATAACAACGGTTTTGCTTTGAGCACCCGTTGTCGATAGTTTGTCTTAATAAAAAACTAATTTACAAACACATACAGCATACCACACAAACACACACAACACCAGTTCAACCGTTGATATCCTGAGTTTATTCTTCTCTATTCCTCGCTTTCTACATTCTCGTTGCCGGCCGTCGCCCAGTTTCCGACGCCCAGATTCCGTTGCCTTCCCTTATTATCCTGCTCGTTCTCTTTATCATCATCATCATCAGGTATGTTCACTTTAATTTTGTGTTTCGTCATTAGGGTTTTAAGACGATCATCTTTTTTCTTTTTCATGCATCTGTTTGTTTTTCGTCTTCTTTGTTATCTTTATCATCCCGCATCATCTACTTCACTCCTCTTATTAGGGTTTAGGATTTTAGAAGCTCAATCTGTTGTTTTAAATTTTCATTCCTATTAGGGTTTAGGGTTTTAGATAATACTATGCATGTACGTTGTTAAGTTGTTCATTTCCTATATCATTCATATTTGGGTTTTAGGATTATCATGGGTAAAAAATGGAAAAGAAGTCAATAGAATAATAAGCCTGGGGATAATAAGCCTGTTGAGAGGGGTGCTACGAAGTGCCAGAAAGCCCTTGCAGCTATAGCCGCTAAAGACCCGATGAAAATAACATGGAGCTCGAAGGGTTTCCCTACTGGTCCAAATGCGGGTTATTTATCCAGTTGGATTGGATGTTGCATAAGACAGTTTGTGCCTATCCATTTAGATGACATTAGAAATTTGAATCCAAAATTGGCGGAGTTATACTTGGCTCGTGTAAAGGAAGCCTTTATTATACCCGATGAATGCCATGATAAGTATTTAATGCATAAGGCAGCGGATGTCCTAAGGCAGTGGAAGTGTGACGTTGCTAGGGATTGGTTGTATGTGGACAAGGCAACGGGGGAGATGCGTAAGAACCCACCGGTAGACAATAAGTGTCCCACCATTAGTCAGGAACAATGGGATCTTGTGGACAGCGGGGGGCCCACGGGGGCGCTTGGGAGGAAGAGAACAAGCGTTTGTATTTTTGTTGGAGTCGCCACCAATTTTTATGGGAAATTGGAACCGTTCGAATACCTCGTGCCATGTCAAGACACAAAGTAGAGACATGAACACCAAGCAATCGTTACCCTTAGCATTCTATGTCTAGAATGACTCTCGTGGATGCCAATGAACTCGGATGTTCACAGAGATCTGGAGTAAGGGGTGAGGGTACGTATTAGGAAGCTCTTTTGATCGAACACCTAATCCCGCCCGCCTCGATAGCGGCCTCTACTAATGATTAGGGACATCATTTATACTCGATATATCGTCGGTTATATGCATGCAATGCAACATCCAAGTTTTAATCCTAGCATGTGAAGAATTAAACTAAGTCGGTAAACACGTAATTTAATCATACAATTAATGTCTAAGTAGGATTTAATGTTCAATTACATGTGAAGACATACAAATGATACAAGAAATATGATAAAAAGAAAATTACAATAATGAAAATTACAATAATTACAATGAGATAGGCGATTTATGTCGAAAATACCTCTAAAACGGATAATTTGAGAAAAAGAATAAAAGAATAAGTTGAAGAACCAAACAGAAGGTGATAATACGATTAATAGTTAATTATACATAAACTAATTAAACCATGTCAAACAACAATGGAGTTCAGAGACAGAATTCAACCGAATAAAGCAGCAGAGTGCGTCCTTTGAATAGCGCAGCGATTCTTTGCGTCGTCATTCTCGACCGAATCTCGGCGTGAAGCGGAATTGCGTGTTGTTAATACTCGTTGGTAAATTTAATGATTGATTAAATTATTTACTCGGATGAAAGTGATTAATAGGTTATTTACATGTGATTGATAGTCATAAAAGCAATGAACATGGATGAGACGGAATCAAAGATGGAAAAATTACATGAATGAACGATTAATTAGTGACATGGGTGAATGAAATAAACTAAACAAGATGAATTGACGACAAATTAATGACGAATATGACAATGAACAGATGAAAATATATCAAAGAAGTGAATTACAGAAACTCAATATGAACAAATCGAATTTCTACAACCCGGATTGATTTTTAATGACGAAAACCCGCAAATATGAGATTATAAGGGATTTAAGTCGGATTTTAATGATGAACAAAACATGTTAATGGTGAATAATAATATACGTAACATACATGTGGGATTAATATGCTATTATGGCAAAGAATTAAAGAACAAACGAAAACAAATAAAAAAAGACGAATTACAGAGGACGAAGAAAGAAGAAAGGAAGCAGGAACTGCGGCAGCCTCACGAAGAGGCGCAGCAGTTGCTGCGTCCTTTCTCGACGGTTTGTCTTCCGGAAATCCGTAAAAAGAGGTTTTTAAACATGGTTTTAGAAATCGGTTTTAATGATATTTTCGACATAAACCTTACATTAATGATACAAAAGAATAAAATACAATAATAAAAGAGATATTTACACCCTCAGACTTACATGTTTGACGAAACGAGAAGGGCTAAGATATCGATTAGTGCTGCTCGACGCGAATGTAACGAAAGTGCCCTCGTAAGAGGAAAACGATTAAATTAGTTAAGTTGATTGATTGTGGAGTTGGTCAAATTGGTCGGTCATGCAAATGAGGCTGGTACTCAGAAGGATCCGAGCTTACGTGGTCGAATGTTCAAGCACGTAGACGCCAAAAAGTAAGAACAAAGGTCTAGAATGGAAAGGGAGAAGAGAAGGGCGGACACTCGCGTGAGAAATATGAGGAGCGAAGGCTCCTATTTATACTAATCACGTGAAGGAATTAGGGTTTCGGAGACTCTTTGGAAGTGAATCTCGGAAAGATATGAAAAAGATACGAGAATTACGAAGAAAAAGACCTGGGAAGAGGCGCAGCAGCCACTGCGTCTCTTGGAAGAGCGCAAAGACACTGTTGCGTCTATTCCCAAGTGGTTTCCTCCTGCGGAAGAAAGATTTCCGTGTTTAAGTTATGGTAGGACGGAATAATTTAGTTTTCCTTAATATCTTATGTGAATATTTACGGGAAATTGTTTACCAAAGGATGAAAATTATGAAATATGGAATAGAAATATCCGGAACATTCCAGAACATTCTGACTCGGGATTTAACGGTTATCATAAAATGAAGACGGTTTTAGGCCCGGACTCCAAATGTACTCTAATTACTGTCAAAACGACCGTATCGGCACGTAGATGACAACTAAGAGGTAGACATTAATATTTGAGCAATCACTTGACGATAAACTTATGAATTGTCACAAATCGTTCCGCGTAGCAAACATGCGGCCCAATCATCACCGGGTGGTTTGCGAGAGGTGCAGAAATGAGGTATCTACAGAGCCCCCACTTTGACTAAGGCTTGGACAAGGCAAAAGTCAAAGTATAACCATCAGGTCAATCAAAGATTACAACCTGACGACTATGGCGACGCGAGGCGGCTCAAGGGGTCTGAGCCAAGGACCTGTCGTCGGGAACATTTTAGAGTCTGTCGACTATCGGGGAGGGTCGTTTAAAGTCCATTAGACTACGTAAGGAGGCTCGCCAACTATAAGAAGAGACCATACCTGAGACTTCTTTCTCGAGATGCTTCCGGAGGTACATGGGAGCTATCGAGCCAAGGTCAGGCGTAGGGACTAAATAAGGTGAGCAGCAGGACACTGGCGGGAACTGCTGAGAGAAGACTGCTTGGGTAGTCTTCGGGAAATAATTGCGAGTAGCAGGACACAAAGGGCGGGGCTGCCGAGAGAAGATCGCCAGCTTGGGTAGTCTCGAGAAATAATTGCGAGTAGCAGGACACAAAGTGGGCTCGCCGAGAGAAGATCGCTTGGGTAGTCTCAGAAATAATTGCGAGTAGCAGGACACAAAGTGGAACCGCCGAGAGAAACAATGTCGATCTCCATGTCTTGAGAGGGAAAGTATATCCGCTTACTCTCGCTATAGTGAAGGCGTGTCGAATTCTGTGAAATGCTCGTTGCGACAAGCAAAGGTCTTGGAATAAATAATATGCAAACGTCTGCTGCTGGCTTGGAAAATGCGGGTCGGAATGAAAAAAAATCGTCAAACGGACCAAAAGGATAAAATAGCATCGGGGAAGTGGCGCACCAAAGATGGGCCCACAAATAACGAACTCATAACGAATTTTTGAAAATCCGTATGGAGATAACACAAGGAAGAGGCGCAGCAAGAGCTACGTCTCTTGGAAGAGGCGCAGCGCCTGCTGCATCTATTCCCCATAGTGTTTTTTTCTGCGTAAAAACGCGATAATCAGAGGTTTTGCAAATCATTATTTCGAAACATAATTTACACATTTCTCTCTCAAATCTTCACCATTTCTGCCAAGGTTTGATGCAAAAGCTTGCATTAATCATGACTAATCGAGGTATGTGTCTCATTCTTGCATTAATCTTCCGTATTGGCTCAATTTTGGATCGAAAAAATTAGGGTTTATGACCCAATTAATCGAAAATTTGGGGCTTTTCCCCCAAATGCATTTGCCTTGTGAAATTAATATTAGAAATGGATAATTGGTAATATAAGGAACGTAACCATGTATTTGTCTCGAATTTTCGTTGAGTTTTGAGCCTTTGAGTGAAATTTGAGACGGTTTCACAGCTAAACCGTAAATTGCTTCGAAAATAGCCTTAGGATTGTCCGTTTGCGACGAAACTTGATATCTGGGACCCTTGAATGATGGGTAAACTTTTTACCATCTCGGAATTTTGGTTTGTGACGGCTTTTTCAGGACACTTTTCTAGGGCATAATCGCTGTTATAACGAAATGCTGCCGAAATTTCGACTCGAACCCATGACTAGGCTTCAAGTTAGGCTTGACTTGACTCAAGTTACCACATGAGTGATCGGGTTCATGGGAATATGGCCAAAGACGGCGAGAAAAGAGCGATTTCAGGGCTTCCGAAGGCTGGAAAATCCCTTAACCAAGGTTTGTCGTCACGTGACGCGGCCTAAATTTGCTTTAATGTTGCAGGTGATGTGGCTTCTACTTCTGGGAGGACTCCCATGGAGATAGACGTTGCTACTGTCGAGGAGGCTTTAGAGCAGGCCTTCACCGCCGCGGTGATGGCTGCTGGGGACGAGGTCCATGAGGAGGAGGCTGTTGAGGAGGAGGAGGCCTCGAGACGGGCCAACGTTGGGCGAGGAGGTCGTCAGCTGAGAGGAGCTCCCGAGTGGGCTGAGACTTGGGAGAGTAGGCACTTGCTGTGGGCTGCAGAGGGTCACCTGTCCTACAGGACGGTGAAGAGCTGGGTAAATAAGAATTCACTACTCATTACTCATCCTCTTTCATTCATTTGTTCATATCTCTTTCAATTTTCATTCAAAACTAAAGATAGCTTTCGTTTCAAATCATAATAGGAGGCCGGGAACATCAGGTCGTTCTCGGGCTACACGACTGCGATGGAGCACTACGAGCGGCTGTCGGCGGAGGAGCGCGCCATGATCGAGCGTGGAGCGTTCGGTTCTTTGGTGCAGACCTGCAGGGATATTGCGAAGAGGAAGCTGCGGGCTAACCTTAGCCTGGTCCACGCTTTCTTGGACCGATTCTGGGATACGAATTCCACGTTTCACATGCCTTTTGGTGAGGTGGGAGTCACTCTGGAGGATTACGGCATGATTTCTGGTCTGCTGTGTGGGTCTTAGGCGGTAGAGTGGCCGGAGACTGCCATGAGGGTGGACTCGGCCGAGGCTAGGAGATTAATCGGCTGGAACTTGTCCGCCGAGGGCTGTCACAGTGCCGGGTTTGGTGCCCAGCTCCTACGTTCGAGACTACTTTGCGGGAAAGATCCCGGCGCTGGTGACGATTGACGGGAGGGAGACGGCTCCTCCTCCCCTGTCTTCTCGCCGAGCGGAGGGATCGCTTGTGGCTCTGGTGGTTTCTGTCTTCGATTTACCTCGGAGACAAGGGCGAGAGGCTGTCGACGAAGCTTCTTCCCTTCCTTTCTGACCTGAGCTCCCTAGGGCGTTGGGACTGGGTCACTGCTGGTTTTGCGGTCCTCATCCGCTTCATGAGGGCCATGGTTCGTCCGGAGTTGATGGAGAAGGGGACTTCACCTGGTCTTTGTCGGACTGGACTACCTTTGGAGGTATGAACCTTCCTTTAGACCAAAGTTAATTCCTTTCTTTATCAAATCCTGAAAGATCATTATTGATTATCTTGCTTTATAGGCGTGGGTGTACTCCTACTTCCCGAGCCTCGCGCCCAAGAGGACGGAGCCGCTGGAGAAGGCCTATCCCGTGGTGAGGGATTGGGTGATGTGCAGGACGAAGAGCAAGCGTTCTTCTCACGGTGTCTACCGGCGGGATGTGAACGCTCTTCAGCTAGACAGCGTAAGCATCTCACTTATATTCATTTTGCTTCTATATTGCTTTGATCATAAGAATGATTCCTTGTTTATCTTGTCCCAGTGGGTGCCCAGGCCTTGGGCGGAGTACGCTGACACGCCTCCTTTTGTGGCTGAGGTCCTTCGACCTAGGAGCTCGAGCCGCTCTTTGTTGAGGACGTCGATGGGTCCGGTGTGGTACTTGGGCGAGCGCTTGGCTCGTCAGTGCTCTCGGGACGTGTTGACGGTTCCCATCGACCCTCCTAGGACGATGTTCATGGAGCCTTCTAAGGCAGAGAGGGAGGCGGACTTGGCTGGCGCTAGTGGTGACGCCCCCCTTCTTCCTGGCGAGGTCCTCTATGGGAGGTTGGCGTACTGGCCGGTAGTGGTGAGCATCTTTTACTCTTCCTCTTTATTTGATTTTTTGAGAACTATGATGAAAGATCACCGATTAACGAGAAATATTTGGTTTTGCAGGAGGACGACGATCTCCGAGCTGCGTGACTTTGACGTAGCTGTGACGGATGCTGGCCTGGACGATTGGCAGCATCTGATTCGGAGGGTAAATCCTCTAACTTTGCATAACTTTTGTGTAAGAACACATTTGATTGAGTTTGTTCAATTGTTGAGAACTTCTTTTTGAAAATGTAGGTTGCGCCGTCTCGGTTTGTGGCGTTATGGAGGGTAGCCAACCGGCTGCGAGCTACTGCCGTCGAGGCACTCGTCGGCGGTCGAGGCCGTCAGGTATGAACCTTGTGCCTGTTTAATTTTTGAATTTTGATTTTCCAACTTTTCTTGAAACGATTGACATGAGCCACTTTGTTGTTTACAGGGGGACCGCGAGCTGGAGCGAGAGTTGACCCAGTCTCGGGAGGAGACAGCTCGCTTGTTGAGGGATCTCGAGGTTCGGGACGCCGAGATTGCCGCTCTTGCGGCAAGAGTTGCAGAGCTGGAGGGCGACCAACAGTAGTTTTGTGTAGCTTTTTTGTTTGCTTGTTGGCTGTATTTTGCACAGTTGTACATTTGGACCTTCATTTGGAACATTCTGGACTTTGTTTGGGGCTCGAGCCCCCAGTTTGTTGTACATTTCCCTTTTTGAGTTGTATATATGGCCTGAGTGCCTTTGCTGCTGGGTTGCGTTGCTTGTACCTGTAGGTTAGCTTTGAACAGGTTTGGTAGATGACGGTTTACGCCGTCATGCCGCCGAAATTTACATAGAAAATCACGCAAAACATACATTTATATATATATATGGCTTTAATGAGCGCAAAACGAGTGACTCAAAAGAATGCAAAAACATGCAAAAAATCTGCCGGAAAATGACCGGACGGTAGGGAGGGTTACCCCCTAAAAAAAGAAAAAATAGAAATATATAAGTTAGAGGTGAGATGATAGAAAAGAATGAGATAAATGAATGTAAATCGAAATGAGATTTATTTCCTAAAATGAATTAATAAAAATGAAAATTATTTCCTAAAATGAAAATGAAAATTATTTCCTAAAATGAAAAAAAAATGGAAATTATTTTCTAAAATGAAAATTAAAATTATTTCCTAAAATGAAAAAAAATGTGCAAGTGTGTTAAAATTGCGAAAATGTCGATGTCGCCTCGAAATGCGTGCTCGCGGAATTAGAAAACCTGAAACATGGTAACTTTCACGTATTTACCAAAATAATAACCCGTAGGAATAGGAAACTATTCGTCATGGAATTAGGAAAGATCCAACGCGGAAAATCACAGAAGTTAAGCTGAGGAAGAGGCGCAGCATGAGCTACGTCCCTTTGAAGAGGCGCAGCAGGTGCTGCGCCTGTTCCCAAGTTGTTCTATTCTGACGGATTTTTGGAAACAGAAATTAGTATAAATAGAAACGTCGATGGAGCTTTTATTCACACAATTCTTCCGTCTCTTCTACGTCTTAATACATAAAATTCTCAAAATAAACTCTTCATCATGAATACTTTGGAGATTCGCCTTAAAGAATGGACCAACGAATTTTCAAATATAGAGAAATATGATATGGGCTCCTATAATTTTGGATCATTGTTGAGTTTAAAACTCATCAAGGTTGTTAAACCGTTCTTGGATGCTTGTCTTGACTATTGGGACCCGAATTACCATGTTTTTGCATTCCCTGGAGGCGATATTTGCCCATTTCCTGAAGAAATTGCTGCGATTGGTGGGTGGGATCCCGAACACTTGCCTGCCATTCCTTCTACTTCGCAAAGGTACAAGAGCAAATTTAGAGACTTGCTTGGGTTGACTAGACTTGAGGTAGACCGTCTAGTGACCTCGAAGGGAGTGCGAATGTTGGACTTCATTGACCGATTTATTAACAGGACCGACTTCACCGTATCTTATGTTGCCAGGCGAAGGGCATTTGGGTTTTGCTTGTTGCATGTGTATGTCTTCCAAGGGCATGTTGATGAAGATTTGAGAGGTGATCCCCGTCTTCTGGGCCTTGTTGAGCAAATGGAGCTGCGCAGGAGCCCATCTTGTTTATGCTTAGGAGAGATCCTTTTGGGCTTGGATAATAGGAAAGCCAACCGTGACCTACCATATTTGGGAAGTCCCGTCATTCGCAGTAAAAGACATTTCTTTCTTCTTTTTTTTCTTTTTTTTTCTTTTTTTTTTTTTCGTTTTTTTTTTTTTCGTTTTTTTTTTTTTTTTTTTTTTTTTTGTTTTTTCGTTTTTTTTTTTTTTTTATGTCTAATACCCGCTTTTGGTAGGTGTGGCTTATGGAACGGCTCTGATTGATCGAGCCCCCAGTTCATATTCCTTCCTATCATGCTCGTTCAATTGCAATGAGGACTAGGCTTTACATGGTGGATTTCACCCGAGTCTGCAATTATTGGGAGAACAAACTGAAGAGTGATGATGGTCCGTTGATTAGGTGGATTGTGCCGTGGTGGGACCTCAAATCTGTCATTGGAGTGTCTTCTTTGGATCCTACTCGGCCCGTGCGCATTCCTGGATTGGAGTTTATGGTGTGCATTTTCCCGGAGAGGCTGATGAGACAAGTTGGACTGAAACAGACAATCCCGAAGCTTGACACCGTCCCTTGATCGCTATGGCGCTTACTACAGAGAGCCGAAGGGAGTGGGCCGTTAAATGGGCTCAAAGAAATGTGTGGTTCCTGAACTCTTCTGCAAATGCCTTGTGGGTGTCGGATTCTTATCTGCGATGGAGGAAAGCTACTACTTCGGAAGAGCGCGAGAGATTGAGAAAGCGCGAGCCCGTTGACTACAAGGTGCGCGAGGTGGAGAAAGAAAAGGAGAAGCATTTTACTGAGGGAGAGGAAGAAGCCGGGTTTCGAGTCGTTCATCCTTCGAAGAAACCGAAGACCTCTCCTGCCGTAGAAATGGTGATTGGCAAGAATGGAAAGTCTAGGCCTCGAGAAAGACCTTTGGTGATTAGGTCTGAAGTGGCGCAAGAGCGTCCGGCTCGAGGTCGTGACAAGAAATATGACAAGAATGACAAGGGCAAAGGGAAGATGGAGGAATAGCCCGAGTCTCTTTTTTTTATTATTGATTATTATGATTATTTATTGTTGTAATAAAAAAGGTGGGGTTTTTAGAATCCTAGCCTATTCTATTTTTATTATGTAGCGTACTATTATTATTAGAATGAATGAAATAAAAAGGTTAAATGGTTATGAAACCGTTGTGATTTTCTATTTATTATTCTTGTCGAATTCCAAATGCAATGCAAATGTCCTTCTATTTACATTTTAAATATAATGGGTTGTATCCTGTGAAGGATTGCCTACGTATTCACTTAAAAAAACTGAAATCAAACCCTTGCGCGTAGTTCGAGTAAATGTAAAAGAATAATTGTTCTAAGCAAGAGCTTGTAATGAACTTAGAAAATAAGCATGAGCTTTTTGCTTACTCTGGAGGTGCAAATTTAGTTTATTTGATGATACGAGGATGATAAATTTGTCAAAATAAAAGAGCACAGTGACATTAGCTTATTTCAGCTTGGCCAGGGGCCGTTTATTTAGTGCCACAAGAGCGACACGTGGGGTTACGCGAGGCGCGTGTTTGTTCCTATTCTAGGCATAGTACCGTTTTAGTTGGTCAAGGTTTGTTGGGTTTGAAAACTTATTCCCGTCTAGGTCAGTGATTCTAACCGCACCCCCTGGGAGTATGGATTTGACTAGAAATGGTCCGGCCCAATTAGGTTTGAATTTTCCCCGTGGGTCAACAGGTAAAAGAGCTCTAACCGATTTGAGTACTAAGTCTCCTTCCTTGATGTTCCTTGGCCTAACCCTTTTGTTGAAAGCTCGTTTGATACGTGCTTGATATGTTTGGACATTATGCAAGGCGCGTAGCCTACGTTCATCCAGGAGGATGAGTTCTTCATATCTATCCCTCTTCCAATCGGCTTCCGGGATTTGACTTTCGAGTAAAATACGCAAGGATGGTATCTCTAGCTCGACTGGTTGTATAGCTTCCATGCCGTAGGTCAAATAGAAAGGAGTAGCCCCAGTGGGCGTCCTAACAGATGTACGATATCCCCACAAGGCGAAGGGTATCTTGCTTGGCCAATCTCTATAGTTGTCAATCATTTTCTTGAGAATCGTGACAACATTCTTGTTTGCCGCCTCTACCGCGCCGTTAGTCTGTGGTCTATAGGGCGAAGAGTGGTGATGCTTAATCTTGTATTTGGCTAGCAATTGCTCGGTCTCAGCTTGGAAATGTGATCCATTATCACTAATGATCTCATGTGGGCAACCGTATCGACAGATGATGTTGTTTTGTATGAACTTTGCCACATTTTTAGCCGTGAGACTGGTGTAGGAAGCCGCTTCTACCCATTTGGTGAAATAGTCGATTGCCACTAGGATGAAACAGTGGCCTCCTGTTCCGGCTGGGGTTATCTTCCCGATTATGTCAATTCCCCAAGCAGAAAATGGCCAAGGAGATGTCATTGTATAGAGCAATGAAGGAGGGACATGTTGCACATTTCCGAAGATTTGGCAATTGTGGCAATGTCTTACGTATTTGATGCAATCGGATTCCATTGTGGTCCAATAATACCCCAAACGTGTGATTTTCTTTGCCATCATGGGCCCACTCATGTGAGGACCGCATTCTCCGTCGTGGACTTCTTCCATCACTTTTCGTGCCTGTGAATGATCAAGGCAACGTAGGATTACACCAAGAGGTGTCCTTTTGTATAATTCTCCTTGCATGAGAACGTATTGGGAAGCTAGTAGGCATATAGCACGTTGTCCCCTCTTATCCATATCGGGTGGATAGGTACCATTGAGCTTAAAATTCAGGATTGCTTGGAACTAGGGTTCCTGCGCGATCTCCTCTTCATCGGTGATTTGGTGGACATAAGCCGGCTCTGACCGTCGTTCGATGCACAAAGGCATTTCCACCATGTGATCTGTCATATTAATCAAAGATGCAAGTTTCGCAAGAGCATCTGCAAATTGATTTTCTTCCCGAGGCAGGTGTAGATACGTCACGTGATCAAAGAATTGAGCAACTTGGTCTATCCTGGCTTGATAAGGTGCGAGGCTTTCGCTTCGAATTTTCCAAGATCCTGTAACTTGGTTTATGATCAAGGATGAATCTCCATGTACTCGGAGGTTTTTAATGCCTAAGCTTACTGCCGCTTGTAGTCCAATGAGACAAGCTTCGTATTCTGCAGCGTTGTTTGTCACCTCGAAGTCGAGTTTGACAGCAATTGGTGTATGCTCGCCTTCAGGAGAAATGAGCAACACTCCTATTCCAAATCCTCTTAAGTTTGATGCTCCATCAAAATAAAGGTCCCAGGAGTCTATATCAGTTTGGAGTATATCCTCGTCTGGAAATGACCAAGTATCTATCGTTTGTGCGTCGTTGATGGGATTTTCTGCGAAGAATTCGGCGACGGCGCGACCTTTTATTACTTTCAGAGGTACGTATTTGAGATCGAATTCTGAGAGCATCAAGGCCCATCTTGCTAGGCGTCCGTTGAGGACGGGTTTCTCGAAGAGGTATTTGACTGGATCCATTTTGGAGTATATTTTGACGGAGTAGCTAAGCATGTAATGGCGTAGCTTCTTCGTTCCCCACAAAAGAGCGAGGCATGTCTTTTCGAGTTGTGAGTATTTACACTCGTACTCCAAGAACTTCTTACTGAGGTAGTAGATAGCTCTTTCTTCACTTCCTACAGTTTGAGCCAGCATGGCACCCATGGCTGTTTCGGTTACTGTGAGATATAAACCAAGAGGTTGATCTCGTTGGGGTGGCATGAGCACTGGTGGTTTAGCCAATATCTCTTTGATTGGGTCGAACGCCTTCTGACAGTCATCATCCCACATGGTGTGGTCTGTTTTCTTGAGTTTCTTGAAGATAGGCTCGCAAATCATGGTGAGTTTCGATATGAATCGACTTATATATTGCACTTTTCCCAGGAATCCTCTGACTTCTTTTTCTGTTTGAGGTTGTGGCATTTAGATCAGAGCTTTGATCTTGGAAGGGTCTATTTCTATACCTCGTTGGCTAACGACGTATCCTAGGAGCTTGCCAGATGTTACTCCGAATGTGCATTTCTGAGGATTGAGCCTCATGTTGTACTTTCGTAGCCTTGTGAAAAATTTGCGAAGGTTCGCAATATGCCCTTCTCTATCCTTGGATTTGACAATCATGTCGTCTACGTATACCTCAACTTCTTTGTGCATCATGTCATGTAAGAGTGTAGTTGCGGTGCGTTGATATGTAGCTCCGGCGTTGATCAATCCAAATGGCATGACCGTATAGCAATAGGTTCCCCATTGAGTGACGAAGGCGGTCTTATGCATGTCTTCTATGGCCATCTTGATTTGGTTATAACCCTTATGTGATCATTATTTGCGCACATTTAGTCCCCTGATTGAGCCTATTTTGCATACTATTATAACATTCTATGGCCATTTTATCCGTCAAAACCTTCCTATTTGCTTTTCTATCACATTGCATATGTTTTGCAGAAAAGGAGACAATAAGGCGGAAATTCCCGTCTTTCGTGCCTACTCGGAAGCTACTTGACGATACTAGATGGACTAGTATGAAGAGGAAGCAAGGACTAAAGACCAATCCCACAAGAATAAAATGGAAGTGAAGAAAAGGGAAGAAAAGAAGAAGGATTATTGCTGAGGAACAATCCGAGCGGATTGTCCACTATCCGTCCGTCTCCTCATAGCACAATCCGAGCGGTTTCTTCCAAAGACGCTCGGATTTCACCACCAGAATCCGCCCGGATTCTCTTGAATCCGCTCGGATTCCATCACAAGAATCCGCCCGTCCCGACCCTAATCCGCACGGATTCCTCCACAGCACAATTTCGTCTTCTCCAAGCTACAAAGAAAGAAGCCCTTCCTTCGAAAAATACCGGCTCCTCCTTGCTCAATCTAAAAAGTGTAATTACTAGTTTAGCCCTTAGTTAACCCTAATGCATCCACCTAATTTCCACTATAAATACCCCATTTGTAATAATCCTTGCACACATCTTTTTAGCTAGAAAAATCCTTCTTTAGATTAGATTAGGAGTAGATTAGAATAGATTACTCTTTAATCTTTCTACAAATTACACATTAATCTCTCCTTAATTATTGTTCAAGTTTATTATTCAAGTTTATTATTGGGTAATTGAAGATTATTGGGTTTATTGGGAGATTGAAAACCTTCCATCAATTATCAAGTTCTTCTATTATTCTTTGCTTTATTGTTTGGATCATCTTAAGTTGGTATAATTCCTTTACTCTTTACTCTTTATTGTTCATTTCTTCATTCTATTATCATGTTTATACTTGTTGTGATGATTGACACCATTAATGACATGTTTCCCATGATAATGAGTGAGTAGTCTTTTAGCTAGGATTAGTGGGTAATTAGGGGAAACCAACATGGGATTGATTCATGCTTAATCTAATATGTTCACATGATTAAATTGCTTGCTTGTTGTGATATCAGCTTTATGCACATGTTATGTTTGATGAAATGCTAAGCCTATGAATCCTTGCATTTAAAACCATATCTTATCTACTCAACTTGACTTGTAAGATATAAACCAACTCGAGTCTTGTTAGACCATGCATAGAAGTTGAATAGGAGGAAAGTAAGTCGACTTGTAGGTGTTGTACAATCTAATCGATTCGGCTCCGGGACCCAACTCTTCCTATGAACCGTAAGACATAAACCAACTCGGTTCCTTTACAACATTAATTGCTTGCTTATAATTGTAAACATGTTTGTATGATCAAAATCATGAATCCCCTATGACCCCATGATATCCTAGCACTTTTAATTAATTGTTTACATCCTTCCTTTTATTGCTTGTTTTACCTTATTGCTTGCATTAGTATAGACACAACTACAAACCCAACCAAATTGTGACACTAGCATAAATTGAGATAGATAGACTTAGAACCCAAAGCACACCGTCCCATAGATCGACCTCGACTTACCCCTAACTAGTTGTTTGTTCAGTATTATAAATGTGTTTGATTGGTTGAGTGACGACATCGACCGGATCAAAATGGCGCCGTTGCCGGGGATGGTGCTATGTGATTAAGTTCTTACTTGTTTGTCTATTTTGATTGTGCTTTCACCTTGATGAACTTGTTCCTCAAGGATTGTTCTTACCATTTTTGTGTAGTTTCCATGCTTGTAGTTGTTTCCTTGTCTTAGCTATGATGGCTCAAGACTTGACATATGGAGTATATGTTGGATCTTTTGAGTATGACTATGGGTATGGGGAGTTTGAGAAGCAAGTCAACACAAACCTACCTTATTATTCGTACAATGAAAATCCTAACTACTACCCCAAATTTTCCAACCAAAACACTCACATCCAATATCCACAACAACTACCCACCCAATACCCACTCCATAATGAGTTCCAATTGCCGCAATACAACCACTTTCACACCTACCCACAACAAGAAAATAGCCCATTCAAAATGTGATTCTCCAAATGATGGGAGATCAACAAAACTTCTTCAAACAAATGATAGAGGAGAGCCAAAAGAGGGACAATGTTCTTCAAGGCATTGTTACCCAAGGAGAGGAGTTGGAGATTAAAATTGCCCAAATGAAAGAAGCCCAAGTAACTACTCCTCACCATTCCTTAGACATTGATCATGAATGCGAGTTTGAAGGAGTTACCTTTGATGAGAAATGGGAAGAGCCAATCTCTTTGAGCTCTTGTGAGTATGAAAGTGTGGTATTTGATGATGAAGACATGAGGTTGAGTAAGCCAAATACTCTTAACCTTTGTGAGTATGAGGGTGTGTCCTTTGAAGTAAATGTTGGATTGTTGGAGATAGAGTTACATGAAGCCCCCATTTATGATTCATATGAGGATAGCAACAATGATGATGAACCCAACGGATGGACTCGTAATATCACCTTGCTTGAGGAGCCTATCCTTGAGACATTTGAGATACCCTATCATGAAGAAGAACGTCCTTCCTTTATTCCTCATGAAGACCACTCGGCACCTATCATAGAGCCAATGATCATTGAAGAGGATATGATCGACCTTCTTCAAAAGGCCAAAATTTCATACAAGAGCTACTTGGTGAAAAAGCTCAAAGAGAAAATTGCTCGAGAGACTACTTGTAAAGATTTGGCACCCACAATCTCAACCCCTATAGTATCCAATCATCAAAGTCATGAAAATTCTCCTTCTACCTTGGAAGGATTGAAAGATCAAAATGCTATCATCATCACCGATTGTGAAGAAGAAGTTGGTAAGTGGGAGTCTACGGATGAAAATGAACCACACTTCATGCTTAGTGTTGACAAGAATCATGGGCTCATCTATTTGAAGCATCGGGAAAGCTCTAATGCTAAGGACAAAGCAAAGAAAAGAACATTCTACAAGTTTCCTTGGCCAAATTTCATATTCAAATTTAGCAACCCATACTTGTGCTTATTTGGAGCTTGTTCACAAGCTTTTGATCTTTTATTAAGAGCCTTGAGCTCTATGGATAAGAATTTCTACGTTTTGAATTAGTTTGGTGGAGTTCTACCTCAAACCACCATTTGTAAGATATTTCTTGGCCCCTTTACTTTGTATAATATTGTACAATATTTAATTTCTTGCATAAGAGAGGAGAGAGAGAGAGAGAGAGTCATCTCACATGTTTCATGAGCAAATTTCAGAAAAAGATAAGGAAAAAGAGAAAATCGGTGAAAAGGGTACCTTATTTAACGAAAAGAGAAAGAAAAAGAAAGAAAGGAGCGGAAGACGCCCGGATCAAGAAGAAGACGCCCGACCAGGGCCCACGTCAGAAGAATAATTAACGCTGCAGAGGAAGACGTGCGGATTCGGCACAATCCGCTCGTCCTGGACAATACGTCTGTTTTCTTCACGGGACGCCCGTCCCGTGTGTCACCCAGAAACGAGATTTTGTGCTGCACCTGAATACGGGCGGATTTTGAGCAAGACACTCGTCCTACTCAAGCCGCACGTCCCAGAGGCAAGACGCCCGTCTTTTCCCATCTCTCAGTCAAAAAAGATCGCTGTGTTAGAATCCGTGCGGATTCGACCAAAGACGCCCGTCTTCTTTTTCCCCAATCCGCCCGTCTCGATGGAAATCCGCTCGGATTGCCCTGTTCCTTCGGATAAAACGGATTTGACCCACCCTTATCCGTTCGGATTCCCTATTTCTTCTATATAATCACCCCCTTTCTCCCTCATTTCCTCACCTTATCAAACCCTAAAACACTCATCTCAATCCTCAAAATCACCCTCCCATCCTCAAAATCACCCTCCCATCCTCAAAAACACCCCCATCACCAACATCAAAATGGCACCATTGATGAACACCAAAGGAAAGGCAAAGAAATTGGTTGAATCATTCGGGAAGAAACGCAAAGGATCAACCTCTTCAACGCCGCGAGAGATAGTGATACCAAGGAGCTCCCAACCCTTAATGAGGGGAGGGATTGAACAACTCAACCACTTTCAAGAGGTGCTCTTTGAATCCGACGACCACCGCGAAAACTTCGTCAAGCTACTAGGTAAGAAGTACGAACCCACTCAATTTGTAGACACCAGGGTGTTGGAAATCCTTAAGATAAGGTACCCTACCGAGATGTTCTTTAATGGCCTTGGCATTGGGAAACTTTTCCATGCCCATGAAGAGACTTACCTTAGTCTCACCCTTGAATTCTTGAGTAGCCTTCGTATTGTGGCAAATACCCACACCAATGTGGGCATGGAGTTTAGGTTATGCAACCTAGACCATAGTCTTTCGCTTGAGGAATTTGCCTATGTTTTCGGTCTTGAAGTACCCACCAACTTTACCGAAAAGCCCGATAATTTCGGTGTGGATCTTCTTTGGAAGGCTATCTCCGGGAGGGATTTTACCCATATAAAGCGTTGCTATACCTTTGCCATCCAACATCCGGTGATTCGATTCACCGAGCGCTTTGTAGCCGGTTGCATCAATGGGAGGTACGAACAAGATAGGTGTACTCTCATCGACTTAACTTTTCTTGAGTCCTATTTGAATGTTCGAGCGGTGAGGCGTTATAACTTTAATACGCCACTTGAGATACTTACTAGGTTCCATGATTTTGCTCAAGGGACCACCCAACTCAAAACCTTCGTGATGGGAGGTCTAATTACCATTTTGGCCCACCACCTTTGCCCCGGGTTCAATGCCCGAGGAACCTATATTCCTCTTGAGGGGAGAACTTTGATTGATGAGCACACCATCTTCCACAGTCACCGATGGTGTAATTACATTCGAGATGGGAGTGTAGAGTGGCACACCAAGGGATGCACTTCAATGATCCTTGAAGGATGGAAGATACCGGGCATTGACCCAAGATTGAGTCCTTACTCGCCTCCACCAAGCTACCTCCTTGATATCCAAATTCTTGATAATCCCCCTCAAAGGGAAGAGCCACACCACCAAATACCTCGTGGAGCACCAGGAAGGCCTATTCGCCCACCTTCCTACGTACCTATCCCACCGTACCCTACTCCATATACCGAATTTAGGCCGGCAATCCCCAATAACCCGGGTATTAATGATTTGATGGCACTCACGAATAGAGTGGACCTAGGGGTACATCAAGGGAGGGAAGACAACTACTTGGCCCTCTACCCCCAATACTATAACATGGCTCAACAAGGGTACATTGACCCTAATGGTCCTAAGCCCTCTTGGGCACAACCGGAGCTCTTGTTCCCAAATCAAGGGGACCAAGCTTGGGGTCGAGGGGACGGAGGGCATTCTAGCCAAGGTGGATGGTACTCGGGGCAAGGAGGAGAATTTGACCAAGGAGGGTATTGGGGTCAAGCAAGCGGGTATGATCAAGCCGGGAGTTCTCATCAATATGGCTATGATCAAGATGAGGATGACGAGTGAAAGAGGCCTACCTCACCACCTCCATTTGTATGATATTTATCCCTCTCTCTTTTGTATATACATTGCATTTAGTATAGCTTTCACTTGCATTTGTATTATATTTCATATTGCATTTGCATTATATAATTCATATAGTATAGTCGCATTGTAATATAATTCATATAGATAGTTGCATATAGATTATAATTCATGCATTGTCACTAATGGCCAAACCTATTCATTGCTACACTAGAAATAGTGTTTAAATCGGTTTGGGGAGGTTTGATCATAGGTGACCATAATTTACTAGAAATCATGCATCATATAGTATAGTTTAGATTGCATTCATTTGTTATATATGTCATATAGAATTGCATTTAGTTAGAGCATGCATTCATTCATACCATATCATTGCATTTGTACTTTATTTCAAAAAAATCAAAAATCCAAAAACATGTATTTCTTTTTCATTCCTACTCCTACATGTACATTGAGGACAATGTCCAAAATAAAGTGGGGGATGGGAATTTATATTCCAAAAATACATAAAAATTGAAAAATCACAAAAATATGTCTTTTAATTTCATAAAAACAAAAACCATAAAAATTTGAAAAATTGAAAAATCCAAAAACAAGTTCATTTCCTTTGTAGTGTAGACTTGTATATATTGTTTTGTATATATTGTGTTTGTTCATCCTTTTTCACATTGATTGACTACGCCACATCCGAGACATGAGGATATTGAAGACCGCATGGTATGATCTTTCCAATCTCCTTTTTCCTCTTTATGTTAATGACTATGTGGCTTTATCTTGATTGATGCGGTAAAACAATGTGAACTTAGGACTTGCATTTAGTTTATATGTCATATTAGTTGATATAATCATTTGCATTAGGATGTTTATATTAGTTGCATCATGGCATGTAGTTGCATATTAGAAAAATTTTGAAAAATGCCTAATTTGGAACTTTGACAAGAGCAACTAAGCCATTACAAATACTTGTTCAACTTAAGACTTTGCCTACTAGAATGGTTGTAAAACACCCTAGATAGTGTCATACTAGTGTCTTTTAACCCATGACCCAAAGCCTAGTCAAGGGTTTGCATGTGAGTCACCTATCTAACCCCGTGATGCGATGTGGACTTGGTTAACTTGTCTAGGTGACCTTGATTGACCTTGTGGTAAGGCAACCCAAAAATACTTTCTATCAATAAGTTTGAAGTGCTCATTTCAAGGAATTTTGTCATGTGGAAGTAATTTAATGCCAAGGAAACCTCAAATGTTATGAATTGTTGAATGTTGAGAAATTTTAAGTTGTTTTGATGGAGGCGTACTACTTCGATGTGCTTTGGTGCGGGATCCATTGAATTGGGCCCCCACACGGTTGTGAATTCGGCCGCCCAGAGACAGAGTGACTATCACCCCGAAAAGCTATTGTCTAGAGGTTAACCGGTTGCCTAATAAGCGATTGGCGAAAGCAAAGGACACTAGCCCGGAAGGGACAAACCCCATCTTAAATTTTTGAAATGTGAAAGTCAAATGAGGTCAATTTTTGAATACTAGTCATATCCACCCGTTGTGTATAAAGATTTGAGCATTTCATTCCCAAAAAGCCTTTTTGTCAAGCCACTTTGTCGAGCTTGGGACGATCCATGACCTTTACTTTTGTAGAGAATTCGAGACTTGTCATGTCATATGCTACTAGCATCATAGGGATCATCATTCCACCACCATCCGATCGCTCTTGACAAAAGCATTTGGAAATTGAGGACGAATGTAGTCTATTTTAACACCATTTGGAGGTGATTTAGTGCCATCCTCTTAGCCTTAGTAATTTGTTGAACTAGTATTTGTGAAGGATTACATGCTCTTAAATTTGTTCCTCTTTAGTGCCTCCGCCGCTTGATGAGGAAGTGGCTATTCCTTTTTTAGATGCATCCATTATGTGATTTTGTGTGCTTAATGTTTGGATGTGTCGCCATTTTGGCAAGACCCACCTTGCCTTGCAAGAAGGCATCCTACCTCATGGTTGTCTTGTTGTGAGTTGAAGGGGCGGAGTGAGACCCGCTAATTGTCTCATATCGGTTATATTAGTAGGTTAGTTTAAATAAAGGTCTAGTTTTTGTCACCTCTTTACTCGGGACGAGTAAAGGTTCGGTTTGGGGATATTTGATGTGATCATTATTTGCGCACATTTAGTCCCCTGATTGAGCCTATTTTGCATACTATTATAACATTCTATGGCCATTTTATCCGTCAAAACCTTCCTATTTGCTTTTCTATCACATTTCATATGTTTTGCAGAAAAGGAGACAATAAGGCGGAAATTCCCGTCTTTCGTGCCTACTCGGAAGCTACTTGACGATACTAGATGGACTAGTATGAAGAGGAAGCAAGGACTAAAGACCAATCCCACAAGAATAAAATGGAAGTGAATAAAAGGGAAGAAAAGAAGAAGGATTATTGCTGAGGAACAATCCGAGCGGATTGTCCACTATCCGTCCGTCTCCTCATAGCACAATCCGAGCGGTTTCTTCCAAAGACGCTCGGATTGCACCACCAGAATCCGCCCGGATTCTCTTGAATCCGCTCGGATTCCATCACAAGAATCCGCCCGTCCCGACCCTAATCCGCACGGATTCCTCCACAGCACAATTTCGTCTTCTCCAAGCTACAAAGAAAGAAGCTCTTCCTTCGAAAAATACCGGCTCCTCCTTGCTCAATCTAAAAAGTGTAATTACTAGTTTAGCCCTTAGTTAACCCTAATGCATCCACCTAATTTCCACTATAAATACCCCATTTGTAATAATCCTTGCACACATCTTTTTAGCTAGAAAAATCCTTCTTTAGATTAGATTAGGAGTAGATTAGAATAGATTACTCTTTAATCTTTCCACAAATTACACATTAATCTCTCCTTAATTATTGTTCAAGTTTATTATTCAAGTTTATTATTGGGTAATTGAAGATTATTGGGTTTATTGGGAGATTGACAACCTTCCATCAATTATCAAGTTCTTCTATTATTCTTTGCTTTATTGTTTGGATCATCTTAAGTTGGTATAATTCCTTTACTCTTTACTCTTTATTGTTCATTTCTTCATTCTATTATCATGTTTATACTTGTTGTGATGATTGACACCATTAATGACATGTTTCCCATGATAATGAGTGAGTAGTCTTTTAGCTAGGATTAGTGGGTAATTAGGGGAAACCAACATGGGACTGATTCATGCTTAATCTAATATGTTCACATGATTAAATTGCTTGCTTGTTGTGATATCAGCTTTATGCACATGTTATGTTTGATGAAATGCTAAGCCTATGAATCCTTGCATTTACAACCATCTCTTATCTACTCAACTTGACTTGTAAGATATAAACCAACTCGAGTCTTGTTAGACCATGCATAGAAGTTGAATAGGAGGAAAGTAAGTCGACTTGTAGGTGTTGTACAATCTAATCGATTCGGCTCCGGGACCCAACTCTTCCTATGAACCGTAAGACATAAACCAACTCGGTTCCTTTACAACATTAATTGCTTGCTTATAATTGTAAACATGTTTGTATGATCAAAACCATGAATCCCCTATGACCCCATGATATCCTAGCACTTTTAATTAATTGTTTACATCCTTCCTTTTATTGCTTGTTTTACCTTATTGCTTGCATTAGTATAGACACAACTACAAACCCAACCAAATTGTGACACTAGCATAAATTGAGATAGATAGACTTAGAACCCAAAGCACACCGTCCCATGGATCGACCTCGACTTACCGCTAACTAGTTGTTTGTTGAGTATTATAAATGTGTTTGATTGGTTGAGTGACGACATCGACCGGATCAAACCCGCATACCCATCCATGAAGGATAGTAACGCGTGGTCTGCAGTATTGTCCACCAATATATCGATGTGTGGTAGGGGGAAGTCGTCTTTGGGACTTGCTTTGTTTAAGTCCCTAAAATCAACACAAACACGGATTCTCCCATCCTTTTTGGGTACGGGTACTATGTTGGCTACCCAGTCAGAATACTCGGAAACTTTGATGAACCCGGCTTTGAATTGCTTGTCAACTTCTTCCTTAATCTTTAGAGCACATTCTGTCCTCATTCGTCGAAGCTTCTGTTTTACAGGTTTGAAACCTGGCTTAATCGGAATCCTATGTTCAGCGATATGCCTGTCGATCCCTGGCATGTCTTTGTAGGACCAAGCGAAAACGTCTTTGAATTCATTTAGGAGGTCTATGAAATCGGCCCTTTCGGTAGAGCTCAAAGTAGTCCCTATCCTAAGTTCTTGGGGTTCTAGTTCAGTTCCTACATTGATGGGTTCGGTGTCCTCTATTACTGGTCCCCCTTCCCCTTCCTGCAGTATTTCTTTGGCTACGTAGGGAGGTATTTCGATCGAGTCTGGGTCTTGTTCATCCTCAGTATCATCGTAAACAGAATTGCACTCAAGATAACACAAAGTGTAAGCAGAACCTGATTTATTCATATTAAAATTTGAGTAGAGTTGAAACAAAGAAGCCAACTGATCCATGGTCAGTGGCGGCAAAGGGACAGTGGTTGGGACATTTCCCGAACTACTGCGACTACTCGAGGCTAAGCTAGGAGAAACAAAGGGAGTGGGGATGACGACAGGAGGAGACTCTCTAATGACTTCTCTAGACTCCGACTCTGACTCCGACTCCGACTCCGACTCGAACTCATCGTCTTCTGGTTCTCCTTTGAACATCTTTCCATCTCCAGTGGTGAGCTTGAAGAGTCTTCCTTGATTGTTGGTGCACTTGATTGATTTTCTCCATCCTTTCTGCTGACTTGCGTTGGTTTCTGTGATTAACGCGGTGGGGTTGAAGCGATCGTCTTGAAGTATCATGGTAATGATCTCATCCTGCGCGGCCCTAACAAATCGATCTTCTCCGAACAATAGGCTAACAGCTTGTTCGTCTAAGCAAGGTGCTTGACGGGTTTTGACGGTAGGAACCGTCTGTGGAGGGATGAAGTAACAATTGTGAAAGATCTCGATTCCGGCTAGCTTCCTCTCGAGATAATTCCAAGGCTCGGGAAATCCGTGAAAGAGTTCTAGACTTCCTTCTTGAACAAAGTACCCATTTAAAGTAGGGAGATAGGGTCGCATTTAGACTCCTACGTGCTTGCGGTTTTGGACTTGAGCAAGCATTTCGAGAACCTCTTCTTTAGTGGGTTTGTACCCTAGTCCAAGTGGTATCCTTTTTTAGTTGCCTTCCTTATATGGTGCGAAGGTGTTTCTTCGAATAGGGTTCAAAGGCATTCTAGGGAAGTATCCCTGGGTTTTGAGCATGTGGTTGACCACCAAGTTGGAGTAAGGATCATAGTATAAGGGTGCCAACTCACTTTCTATGACACTTATGCTTTGGAAGCCCCCAAGTTCGTATACGGGATCTGCAAGGACTTGATTGTTCGACTGTTTTTCGATTATTGCCTTGATGGGTGACGAAGTGATCGTCACTACTTTGCCATTTAGTGGGATTTTGATCCTTTGATGAAGAGTGGATGTTACTGCTTTGGAAGCGTGAATCCAAGGTCTTCCCAGAAGTATGTTGAAGGAAGCTTCGATGTCCACTATTTGGAAGTTAACCTTTCGCTCAATTGGCCATAGGGATATGGTTAGGTTAGGAAGTCCTACTACCTTTCGTCGTGTACCGTCACATGCACGCACACCTTGATTGGTAGGGGTCCAATCCGATTCTTTCATGCCTAGCTTGTATGCCGTTTTGAGGGGTATGACGTTGACCGTGGAGCCATCATCTACCAAGGTCATTGGCACGTTCTTCTTTAGACAAATGACAGTGATGTAAAGAGCTACATTGTGACTAGCGCCAAAAGGTGGCAAATCTTCGTCTGAGAAAGTAATAGGATTACTTAGCTTTGGTGATTCTTGGAGGACCAAGTTAACTACATCTTCGGGTGTCGAGTTATGTGCTACATTTAGTTTGGCCAAAGCTTGCAGCAAAGCTTGGCGATGTGGGAATGAGCTCGCTATTAATTGCCAGACTGAAAGATCAGCCTTTGTCTTCTGTAATTGCTTGAGCAAATGGTCAGTAGAGTCCTCTTCGTTATTATTTGGTGTGACAACGTTGGTTGGACCATTTTGAGTAGTGCTTTGATATGGACGACCCGAGCGAGTTAGGTGGTCCACATCTTGGTCTTCGCCATTTTGGACTATTTCCTTGACTAGGGAGTTCTCAATGAGGTACTCGTCCTCGTCATCGTCGGCCCAAACTCCATTGATTGTAGCTAGTTTCCTTATTCTCATGATTTCATTCTCTAGTCGTATGATTTGGTCGACTAGTTTATCAACCACGGTGACTACTTCTTGCATAGTAGCATTTTGAGAGAAGATTAGTGGCATATGTTCTTTGGGTGTTGCGTTGGGATTGCGTAAAGTTGTCACCATATTTTCTAATTCCCAAACTTGCCTATCTACACTCCTTGCCCATGTGATGAAGTCGGAAATGGTAGGGGAGATAGTAGAGTAGAACCCTTCATTCTCGATGGCATGGATATCATTTTCGACTGGAGAAATGAGGTGTGAGCAATCTAAGGTAGATTCGTCACTTGTAATCACTAGAACTCCAAGAGGATTCTGAGTGTTGTTGGGTTTACCTCCCGGCGGTATTGGCAATCGACCATCTTCAATCATGTCTTGAAGCACATTTTTCAACTTGTAGCATTTTTCTGTGTCGTGCCCCTTGCCCCTATGGTATTCACAGTACGAGTTCTCGTCCTAGAATTTGGATTTCCTTTCGGGTTCGGGGGTAGGCCCAATGGGTTGGAGTTTGCCTTGCTTCATTAACCTTTTTAGAGTGTTGGAGTAAGTGTCCCCAAGATTTGTGAATTTCCTTGGTGGGGTACTTTTCTTGGATGGCTCGAGAAGGTTAAGTTCATCGGTCTTGCTAGTGAAGCCGTATGAACGACTTGTTGAGCCTTGATATCCTCGACCTACCGTTTTGGACAAGAGTCCTTTATGGATGTCATCTTCAATCCTTGTCCCTAGTACGGTTAAGTCCTTGAAAGTTTTGATATTTTGGTATCTCAAATGATTGGCATAGATGGGTTTGAGATTGTCCACAAACTTCTCCACAAGGGTAGCCTCATCCGGGCGTTCAACTAGTTGGGTACTAGTCTTCCTCCACCTACTTAGGAAGTCGGTGAATCCTTCTTTGTCATTTTGGGTAAGAACCTCTAGAGTGCGCATGTTAACTTGAATTTCGGCATTATCCGCATATTGCTTAGAAAACTCGATCGCGGCATCTTCCCAAGTAGCGACCTTCTTGTGTTCTAAGGAGTAGAACCATTGCTTTGGGATGGTGTCGAGAGATGAAGGAAAGATCCTTAAGAACATCTCGGGTTTGATGCCTTTGATAGACATGTAATCCTTGAAGGCACGGATGTGGTTCAAAGGGTTCTCGTGCCCCTTGAATTTAGGGATATCCGTCATATTGAAGTTGGTTGGCAATTTGGAATTGACGGCCTCATACTTGCGATTGTTCTCCCTATAAATGTCATCTCCCTTAAGGTACATCAATTGCTCCTCTAAGTATTGGAGTCTTTTCTCGCCCATTCTGATTAGTCCCATGGGAGGATTTTCATCCCTAGATTCATCCGCAGAGTCACCTATTACTTCACTTTCATGGGGAGGCAACCTACCCTCTACGGCATAGATCCGTCACTCGATGATCTCAAGGCGATCATGGACTTGGTCTTGGGTAACTTGGATTTGGGCTAGCGCGGCTAGGATTTGATCATTACCATCTTGCAGTTGGTGGAGGTTTGTTTTATTTGGATCCAGGCATCTTGAAAACTCGGATAAGAGATCGACGACGAATCAAAACACGATCGACCATTCTAACACACTTGCTAAAAGGAGAAACGTTTTGACTCGTGAAGTGGGTGTGTGCCACTTGTGTTGAGTGAGTTTTGAAGAAAGACAAGGTTTTTGAAAATGTGTATCCTAGTCAACTATAGTGTAGTTGTAGGAGTGGACTCAAAGTGAGGTTTTGAAATGGGCTTGTGGCCCGAATTTTGACGTGACAAACGGACAGAGTTTTGACTTGGTTTTGCGCTAATTGAAGGCCTATTTTTCGAAATTTTGATTCAAAAGAAGGGTTTTTATTTTTGCAAAATTGTCATGGTTTTGTTTAGAAATGGTGATCACGTAAGGTACAAACATTCATACAAGCATTATAACGGGATGCTGAGTGCATTTAAAAGGGTTTTGGTTTAAAGGGTGGGTTGCCATACCGAACCATCAAACCCGAAGTCTGTGGAGAGGCTCGTGCCAAACAGGAGTAAGGCCGATTCCTAGTCCATTTCCTCAAGTAGTAAAGGCCCTTGATACAAACAAGAGTAAGCATCATGGTATGGATGACGTCAATCGCTATCCATCCTTAGGCCCAAATAAGAATTAGGACCGTTTAGACGGGACGATTGGTCGAATGGGTTGGGTTGGGCCTAGGAAGGCCGAATAAAACGGTCTAGGAAGACCGAGTTATGAAAAACCGACAATTGTCTTGTACAAATTATTCCCTAACCTTGTTCAAGTTTCACCCTTACACGTAAGTGTATTTCCCCAGCGGAGTCGCCAAACTGTGGACAGCGGGGGGGCCCACGGGGGCGCTTGGGAGGAAGAGAACAAGCGTTTGCATTTTTGTTGGAGTCGCCACTAATTTTTATGGGAAATTGGAACCGTTCGAATACCTCGTGCCATGTCAAGACACAAAGTAGAGACATGAACACCAAGCAATCGTTACCCTTAGCATTCTATGTCTAGAATGACTCTCGTGGATGCCAATGAACTCGGATGTTCACAGAGATCTGGAGTAAGGGGTGAGGGTACGTATTAGGAAGCTCTTTTGATCGAACACCTAATCCCGCCCGCCTCAATAGCGGCCTCTACTAATGATTAGGGACATCCTTTATACTCGATATATCGTCGGTTATATGCATGCAATGCAACATCCAAGTTTTAATCCTAGCATGTGAAGAATTAAACTAAGTCGGTAAACACGTAATTTAATCATACAATTAATGTCTAAGTAGGATTTAATGTTCAATTACATGTGAAAACATACAAATGATACAAGAAATATGATAAAAAGAAAATTACAATAATGAAAATTACAATAATTACAATGAGATAGGCGATTTATGTCGAAAATACCTCTAAAACGGATAATTTGAGAAAAAGAATAAAAGAATAAGTTGACGAACCAAACAGAAGGTGATAATACGATTAATAGTTAATTATACATAAACTAATTAAACCATGTCAAACAACAACGGAGTTCAGAGACAGAATTCAACTCGAATAAAGCAAAAGAGTCAAGCTGCGTCCTTTGGAATAGGCGCAGCAGTTGCTGCGTCTGTTCCTGACCTGAATTCTGGCTGTGAAGCCGGAATTGCGTGTTGTTAATACTCGTTGGTAAATTTAATGATTGATTAAATTATTTACTCGGATGAAAGTGATTAATAGGTTATTTACATGTGATTGATAGTCATAAAAGCAATAAACATGGATGAGACGGAATCAAAGATGGATTAATTACATGAATGAACGATTAATTAGTGACATGGGTGAATGAAATAAACTAAACAAGATGAATTGACGACAAATTAATGACGAATATGACAATAAACAGATGAAAATATATCAAAGAAGTGAATTACAGAAACTCAATATGAACAAATCGAATTTCTACAACCCGGATTGATTTTTAATGACGAAAACCCGCAAATATGAGATTATAAGGGATTTAAGTTGGATTTTAATGATGAACAAAACATGTTAATGGTGAATAATAATATACGTAACATACATGTGGGATTAATATGCTATTATGGCAAAGAATTAAAGAACAAATGAAAACAAATAAAAAAAGACGAATTACAGAGGACGAAGGAAGAAGAAAGGAAGCAGGAACTGCAGCAGCCTCACGAAGAGGCGCAGCAGGTACTGCGCTCCTTCGAAGAGGCGCAGCAGTTGCTGCGTCCTTTCTCGACGGTTTGTCTTCTGGAAATCCGTAAAAAGAGGTTTTTTAACATGGTTTTAGAAATCGGTTTTAATGATATTTTCGACATAAACCTTACATTAATGATACAAAAGAATAAAATACAATAATAAAAGAGAGATTTACACCCTCAGACTTACATGTTTGACGAAACGAGAAGGACTAAGATATCTATTAGTGATGCTCGACGCGAATGTAACGAAAGTGCCCTCGTAAGAGGAAAACGATTAAATTAGTTAAGTTGATTGATTGTGGAGTTGGTCAAATTGGTCGGTCATGCAAACGAGGCTGGTACTCAGAAGGATCCGAGCTTACGTGGTCGAATGTTCAAGCACGTAGACGCCAAAAAGTAAGAACAAAGGTCTAGAATGCAAAGGGAGAAGAGAAGGGCGGACACTCGCGTGAGAAATATGAGGAGCGAAGGCTCCTATTTATACTAATCACGTGAAGGAATTAGGGTTTCGGAGACTCTTTGGAAGTGAATCTCGGAAAGATATGAAAAAGATACGAGAATTACGCAAAAAAGGACCTGGGAAGAGGCGCAGCAGCCACTGCGTCTCTTGGAAGAGGCGCAGCACCTGCTGCGTCTATTCCTAAGTGGTTTCCTCCTGCGGAAGAAAGATTTCCGTGTTTAAGTTATGGTAGGACGGAATAATTTAGTTTTCCTTAATATCTTATGTGAATATTTACGGGAAATTGTTTACCAAAGGATGAAAATTATGAAATATAGAATAGAAATATCCGGAACATTCCAGAACATTCTGACTCGGGATTTAACGGTTATCAGAAAATGAAGACGGTTTTAGGCCCAGACTCCAAATGTACTCTAATTACTGTCAAAACGACCGTATCAGCACGTAGATGACAACTAAGAGGTAGACATTAATATTTGAGCAATCACTTGACGATAAACTTACGAATTGTCACAAATCGTTCCGCGTAGCAAACATGTGGCCCAATCATCACCGGGTGGTTTGCGAGTGGTGCAGAAATGAGGTATCTACAGATCTTTTCAAAGAGATGAGAACTACTGAGAAGTTTCAGGTTAAATATCCTCGCCTTTTAACGATTTACCTATCATTTTTTTAATTAATGAGTCCTTTATATAATCTTTTTATTATCTCATCCCCTTGCGCTTTTATATAATTATTTGAAGGCCGTTAGCAGAAGAAATCGTGCTAACATTTCATGCAAGAAGGGGAAATGGTATGGTTCTCGAGGCGGTTACAGAAAGATAGAAGAGAACCTTGTAAGTAGCATGCATTATTCCCCTGTGAGACTTTATTTTTTTAATCACACTTGGACTTGCATTGATACACATTTACATGTATAAATGTTACCATGTTAATGTGTAGGTGGCAAAGGGAGTGACCAACTTGGATCGACATGTAACTTATAAAGAAGGGCACACGCCTAAAGGATCCCGGTCGCGTGACAAATATGATGAGGAAGTGTTGGCCAACATAGTAAGCATTATTTTATTAAGACGAGTTCATTACTAACTTTATTATTTTAGTCACAAATATAATTTGAAGTTTATTTAATATATTATAGGACAACGTATTGAAGGAGGTAGAAGAAGGGAAATTCACTCCCAATGGTCGTAATGACGTTCTTGCTAGAGCGATTGGCCGACCCGAACATCCAGGTCGATTGAGGGGCGTCCCGTTACAGGTTGGAGTAACGAAATATTATGGGACAACTGCCCCGATAAAGAAGAAAAGGAAGACTAAGTCTGAGAAGGCTGACATGGTACCATTTATTCTATTATTTTCATTTAATTTCAATTCACATGTTATTGTTGGGAAAAAAATTGCTGAAACATTACATTCTTGGCACGCAACTTCAGTTAATGGCATCCGTACTACTAAAGTTGAATGCTGGAGGCAAGCTTTCCGAAAAAGAAATGAAGATGATGGAGGATGTCATTTATAAAGGGGGTAATAAGGTACAACAGATTGATCAAGAGGCCGCTACTACCTTGGCAATACATGAGAAGGAAGTATCGGTCAACGAGATTCAGAAAGATCAGGTACCTAATGCTTCTGAAGTTGTAACAACTAACGTCGATCAGGTACCTAATACTTCCTTATTTTTCTTTTCTTTTTTTTTTGGGTAAGATCAGGGGGTGTGTTCCCTGCCAGCTCTAATGCTATAACTTCTGACATCGTGCCATTGGTTAATTTTATTAGGTAAATAATGGGTCTGAAAAGGAGATGTAACTTGAGAAGACGGCTGATGGAAAACAGCATACATCCCCTTCAAGTCAGTTCACTGTTTTCAGTAAGGTATGCATGAAGTGTTTAATTAGTTAAATTTATATGAATTCTATTAAATTTTGGGATATAATAATGTATGTGTATATTCTTCAGGCCGTAAACAAGAGGCCAGTAATTCTTGCTGACCCTAAATTTGAAAATCCATATGTGCGTGTTGGTCGGGGTCTCGTAGAAATGCACACCAAATCAGCGGCGGAAACTGTAGTTCATGGCGAAAAACGTTTGCCGAATCATAGAAAAGTAGAGATAACTACAGTCTTTCCAGGCCATGAAAACTTTCAACTGCTTGTCCCAGTTCGTGACGACATTACCATTCTGGGAGATGCGGTTGAAAGTTTCATCCAATGGCCTAAAACTCACATCTACTTGGCTCGGTCGTCTCCGCCTCAGCAGCCGAAAGCAGTTGGGGTTAGAAGAAATACCTTTATATATATGTTACATTTTTAATTGTTGAATGTTTTTATATGTTATTTTTTTTGTAGGGAACAAAAAAGCCGGCTTTGGCGGATAAGCCTAAGTCCACAGACATGCCAACTACCTCGTCGAGACAACAACTTGATGAGGTATTTAATTAACTTCTCTATTTTTATGAACACCTCCCTTTAATTTTTTTTGTTTCTGTATTTCTAAAAAGCATGGAAATTTTTTGTATGTAGGGAACAGAAAAGCCGGCTAAGGCGGATAAGCCTAAGTCCCCGGACATGCCAACTACCTCGTCCAGATAACAACTTGATGAGGTATTTAATTAACTTCTCCATTTTTTTAAAAACCCCGCTCCCTTTATTTATATTTTGTCTGTATTTCTAAAAAGCATGGTAATTTTGTGTAGGGGACAAAAAAGACTGATAAGCCTAAGTCCCCAGTCATACCTGCTACTACTACCTCATCATTGAAAGAGCAGGTTGATGAGGTATTTAGTTAAGTACGCTTTTATTTTTATTACTCCAACTAGGATATGTTACCTTTGGATTTTTTATTATTTTAATTATCTACATGTGTAGGCAGGTGGTAGTAGCACAAAATCAAAGAATCATTATTTCCCCGAACTGAAAGAAGTTAGGAGTTTAAACTCCACAAAATATTCTGGGAAGGATTACATGCAAAAAGTAAGAACGGTGACGATGAGGAAACTGCATGAGGAGGCTTGCCGTCGCATAGCCAACGAGCAATTGATAATTATTCCGCTCGAGGAGGATATTCTAGGGGTTGAGCGCGAAGCACTTATGTCATGGGATATGCTAGCCATTTGGGCTGACCTAGACCAGATTGATGTCCAACACCTATTTGTTTGGATGAAGTAAGTTTCTTAATAAATAATTTCATATTCTAATATTCTGACTACTAGATAGTGTTTTAAATACCGTAATAATGTAGGATATTGAAATTGCGAGTGATCCCCGAGAAGAAGATTCCATCTGATCAATACGGATTCATGTGCCCCTATATTTTATCTTTATTTATTCCGGAATACTCGTTCGAAGATCGGGTCGATTATATTGCTCAGCAATTGGCGACAACCAGAAGCTGATTTTTGCCCCTTATAATGAAAAAGAGTAATAAACAAATTAATATTATGTTTCCCTCTACAATTGCATTTTCATAACTAATATATGTACTTGTTAATAATGATGATGTCTCTTGATGTAGGACTCTATACATAATCAACCAAGCGAGACTTTTAAGCGCTTGATTAATTGTTAAGTTTATAATACTGATTTATTTATAATAACATTAAGTTTCAATTTTTATTTATAGCAAAAAGCTCATTTTTGCCCCTAAAAAAATGAGTTTCTGCCTTCTTTTTTAAAAAAAAAAAAAAAAAAAAGGCCTTTGAGAAGAGAAGAGCTAACGAGCAGGATCAACCCGATAAAGATTCTGATGATGGCCCTAATTTTATTACGATAACAGAGGTACATGCTCAAATACAATACATTAATTGCAAAAATCTGTGTTTAATACTAATACAATACCTAAAGTTCAAGATTCTGATGTGAGCCTTCTCTCGTCTTTTTGTTTTAATGTAATAATAGGCCCCTCTGTGACACCCTCATTCATTGCGGAAAAGTAAACACGTAATTCTAGAATAAAACTGCATGGATATGTTTGTAATAGGTTCATTTGGGTAAAAACCTGTAATTTTTAAAATCGAAAACGAAACCTGAACCGGTTATAAAAATATCCAAATGGGAAGGTGTCAAACATACAAGGTCTAAAATAAATCCCATAAATAAAACATCGCTAAAGTCGCGAAACAAAGTTATACAACCCAAATATGAAAAAGGGAGACATATGTCCCTAAAAAGTATATGACATAAAAAGTGTTTAAGGGTCACAATGAAATAAAGCCAATCTAGGTCCCAAGGTTACTTTGCTCGCTAGCTCGTCCATGTACCCCATGTATGCATCACCTACATGTCAATCACATTTTATACAAATACGAAAGCCACAGTCAGTGGGGAGTAACTCCGAGTTCTCCCAGCCACGAAATGTCATAATTAATATAACATGTAAACATAAGAATATGAATATGAATAACACATAGCCTTAGCACATAGATGCTAGACAATCGTGCTTATCATGTGAACAACAATATAACAACACATAGTCCTAGCATGTGAATACTAGACCGACTCATACTACACTATCATGTGAATCACCTAACATCCAGGAATACAAACTCTATCAACCATAGCCGGCTTGCATCTCACCTTCTATGATTCATAGAATCATCAAACAAGAAAGGACAATATATCTAGAGACAGGCATAAGTTCTTAGTACAGTCAATAGTCACTCTGTAACTCGAGTCTATACCACGAGGTAAGGTAAACATCCTAGTCCTAAACCTGCGCAGACCTAGCGACATGTGGAACACTACCGCATCCAAGACCCATGATAACCACACATGAGTACCCTTAAGGAGTCCACCAAAGGGTTGGCTAGTACTTAAGCTTACTACATACTTCTAAGAGTACGTCAGGAAGTCATGCCCTAACTTGGATATAAACCCACCAAGCTAAGACACAAAGGCTATTAAGCGGTGAACATACACTCGTCAAAGACTATAAGGGCCTATCTATGACGATGGTCTAAGATACCAACACCACACAAGACAAGTAGGACACCCACTTAACCATAAGAGGGGCAAAGAGTCCAAACTTGCACACACAAATGATCATACACACCCTAGCATATGAAAGGCTACGCAAGAGCATATTCAGTTGACAATCCAACAATATCTCCAATATCAATAATAATCCAAATTCCAGCTAACCAATAGTACCATAATCCATGAGAACAAGCTAAAATGGCAAAGAGGCAACAAGACTCAAGCATAAGGCATCCAAAGCATCCAACAACCAACATGTGAAATGATAATTACAAACATCAAGGCATAATATAAAACATCCAATAACAATCAATCTCACCTCAAAGACAAACCCTCGACCCGAGTCCCGCGACGGATCATCGGCCAAATCGAGGCTGACCGGTTTAAACCTAGTTTGACCAAACTCGTTCGGTCAATCTGGCCCAGCTCAGAGTCTTGGCCTACTTTGGCCCAAATCACAAAAATTCATCACAATATCATTCTCATGCCCTTTCCAATTTCTATCATGTGAAAAACTATCAACATAAGGAAATATATTCCAACTTACAAAATATCCAATTCAATTAAATTCTCGCATAATAATGATTACCCACATGCCAAAAATACCAAAATACATAAATACGCAAACAAAAGACCCAAAACATCAAACAATAGACCCAAGACCCGGCCCAAAGTGACGGGTCAAAGTCCGGGCCGTGAACCGGATCAGACCGGGCCTGCCGCGCCCCTTTTGCGGGCTGTTTTGGGCGGTTTTTCCGCCCTTTTCCCTTTTTCCTACCAAAATCCGTTTCAAGCTCAATTTAATACCTTCTCAAGCAACAATCAACAATACCCATTTCGTTTCAATACTCAAGTATATGAAATAACCACAAATTAGTAAACTTTAACAATACAAGTCATGTGAAAAACGATACTAACACATTATCAATCACCTAAACACTTAATAAACAACAAACACAACATCAATGTGACATTAAATCGTCGAGTAACTCGGAATAGTTACATTAAGCTAGCAAAGAGACAAGTAATATCTTGAGAAATCTTCTAAAACCCAAAATTATGCATCATCTTCTACAATATATGAGTCTCCTAACTCATCTTCATATTCTTCACCTATAAGAACAACAAAAACACATAAATTAGTCCTAAATTCGAAACCCTAAAAAGATAAGACCCGAAACGAAATTGGGGGAAATGAAAATAAAGCTTACTAGTAGATGAGGATTGAAGAGAGGATTCCAAATATATAAGTTTTATGCAAATTGGTGGAGAAATGAAGGATTTATGGTGGTTTTAGGGATTGTAAGGAGGTTATTTTGAGAGGAATTTGGTGTTTGAGAGAAGGAGGAGATAGATTGAGAATGGAGGAAATGAAAATTGAAAGAGGAGGCAAATAGAGAGGAGGTGGCCGGTCCAAATGGAGGGAAGGAGGGTCAATTGTTTACTTTTTGGGTTTGCTTCGACGGTATGTAGAAATATTCGTCGAACGCGATTTCCGAGAATATTAAAGTTCTTAAACACGATTTTACTAAAAGATTAAGTACTCATATGCCCACTATCCAAACTCGTTTACCCAACGACCGTAAGAAATGGGAAAATCCCAATTTTACGACTTTTATCCGAAATCTATTTTATCAAAGGAAAATGTTTAAATATAGTTTAAATCACTTTTAAACATTTCTAAACTATTAAAAATAATTATATTTCTTCAAAATAAAATAAGATTATATTTTATCAAATAAATTTTATTTCAAATAAATTAATATTAAATTAAAATAGATTAAAATATTACTTTTAAAATATAATAAAGGTCTTCAAATTTACGGGGTGTTACATTCATCCCTCCTTTTAAGAAGTTTCGTCCCCGAAACTTAGAAGAAGGAACATTGTATATATGTAGGTCCATCTCTTTAAAATCAAGTAAACAAAATCTTCAAAATATGAACGTATGAAATATAAGTGTCTTTTCAATGGAACGGAATATCCTCGTCGGCCGTTCAAGAACATCAACCTTCCAAATCAAGGACATAAAAATATATATTTTTACACCAACAAATGAGAAAACCAATTATCGGACGTCTCCAATAACGAGCTTTGCCACTCATTGACGTTAAAACCAGTGGAAAACATTAAAACATTTTCAAAAATCTTTAGTTCGAAACTCTATAATAAGGATAATAACTCCACTAGCTATGACCAAACTCTAACTACGACTTTTAAACAACTAAGCAAGGACTACTAACGCGGAGAGTATTTAAGAGAAGGAGAGGAACACTCGAAAGGATAGCTAAAACTCACAAGAATTAGATAAAGGAAAGAGAATTACCTCACGAGAAAAGTTCGGGATATTTAGCTAACATAGAAGATTCAGGCTCCCAAGTTTCTTCTTCGACATTTCCACAACGCCAAAGGATACGAACTAGGGGCACAACTTTGTTTCTAAGTTGATTGTTTGCTCTTTCGAGGATTCGGATTGGCCTTTCTTCCAAAGTCAAGTTAGGCTCCAAATATGGGATTTCTTCTTGAATGACATGGGCCGGATCACTAATGTACTTCCTCAACTGAGATACATGGAAGACATCATGAACCTTGCTCAAATTCGGGGGCAACTCCAAACGGTAAGCAACGGGACCAATCTTCTCAAGCACACGGAAAGGTCCAATGTATTTGGGACTCAGCTTTCCTTTCACACCAAACCGTTTCACCCCTTTCATAGGTGATACCTTAAGGAACACTCGATCATCAACCTCAAAGGCAAGTGGTCGACGACGGACATCGGCATAAGATTTCTGTCGGTCTTGAGCGGTTTTCATACGCTCTCAAATGATCTGAACCTGATTGATGGTCTCAGTCACCAAATCGGGTCCCAACACATGAGCATCTTGGACTTGATCCCAACAGACCGGACTACGGCACTTTCTACCATACAAAGCTTCATAAGGTGACATCTTGATAGAAGTATGATAGCTATTGTTGTAGGAGAATTCAACAGGAGGTAAGCACTTCTCCCAAGAAGTGTGGAAGTCTAAAGCACAAGCACGGAGGAGGTCCTCTAAAGTCTGGATAGTCCTCTCAGTCTGTCCATCTGTAGCGGCATGAAAAGCGGTACTCATTAGTAGCTTACTACCCATGGCTTCTTGCAAAGCGGTCCTTAAACGGAACAGAATCTCGGGTCACGATCTGAAACTATATCCTTAGGCACTCCATGGTAGCGTATTATCTCCTTCACGTAGGCACCAGCTAGGACATCTAATCTCCATGTCTCCTTGATAGGTATAAACCTAGCACATTTGGTCAATCGATCTACAACCACCCAAACCGCATCTTTTCCGCTAGCAGTCTTAGGTAAAGCCATCACAAAGTCCATGGAGATGGACTCCCATTTCCAAAGGGGAACATCCAAAGGTTGTAGCAAACCCCCGGGTTTCTAATGCTCAATCTTCACTTTCTGACAGGTAAGACACTTGCTAACATACTCTAGGACATCAATCTTCATCCTAGGCCACCAAAACTGTAATCTCAAGTCTTTATACATCTTGTCACCACCAGGATGAATAGAGTAAGGAGAAAGGTGAGCTTCATCAAGGATCTTCTTCCTCAACTCGGCTACTCTCGGAACATACATCCTACCTTGGTAACGAAGGTATCCATCACTATCCACCACACAATCCTTAGCTTGCCCAAGTTGGATTTTTGCTTGAATGGACTTGAAAGTAGCATCCTCAGGTAGGCATGTACGGATCTCAAGGTAAAAGTCGGGTTCTGCACTCAAGGCACTAAGATAGTCAAAACCCTTCCCAACAAGGCTTATCCCTAACTTTTGAAATTTCATGGTAAGTTCATCAGGTAACACACAGATAGTGCTCAAAGAGTGACTAGTCTTCCTACTCAAAGCATCGGCCACCACATTTGCTTTCCCTTCATGATAAATCAACTCGGCATCATAATCATTCACCAACTCTAGCCATCTTCTTTGCCTCATATTCAATTCTTTCTGGGTAAAGATACACCTCAAACTCTTATGATCGGTATAAATGCGGCAATGAACTCCAATAAGGTAATGCCTCCATGTCTTCAAGGCATGTACCACGGCGGCTAATTCAAGATCATGAGTCGGATAGTTCACCTCGTGAACCCTCAGTTGTCGAGAAGCATAAGCAATAACCCTTCGGTTTTGCATCAAGACACAACCTAGCCATGCTTTGAAGCATCACAATAAACATCGTAGTCCACACCATCCTCAGGTAAGGTCAACACCGGAGCGGTAGTCAACCTAGTCTTCAACTCTAAGAAGGCATTCTCACACTCATCGGTCCACACATACTTAGACTCCTTCTTCAACAATTGAGTCATCGGTCTAGCTAACTTAGAGAAATCTTTCACGAATCGACGGTAATAACCCGCCAAACCGAGAAAGCTTCGAATCTCAGTCACATTTTTCGGACTCTTCCAATTAACAACGGCCTCAATCTTAGAAGGATCTACCATAACACCATCTTTGGATATGACATGTCCAAGAAAAGTTACTTGATGCAACCAAAATTCACATTTCGAGAACTTAGCATACCACTTTTGGCGATGTAGAATGTCTAAGATGATATGGAGGTGTAGGGCATGTTCTTCATCATTCTTTGAGAAAATCAAGATATCGTCAATGAACACCACCACACACTTATCGAGGTACTCACTAAAGGTACGATTCATTTGATCCATGAAGATAGCCGGAGCATTAGTCAAACCGAAAGGCGTCACTTTAAATTCGAAATGACCATATCTCGTGCTGAAAGCAGTCTTAGGAATATCGGACTCACGCACCGGAATTTGATGATAACCCGATCGGAGGTCAATCTTGGAAAAAGTAGAAGCACCACGTAATTGGCAAAGAGATCATCAATTCGTGGAAGAGGATACTTGTTCTTGATTGTCACATGATTGAGTTCACGATAATCAATGCAAAGTCTCATAGATCCATCCTTTTTCTTCACAAAGAGGACGGGGGAACCCCAAGGAGAAGCACTAGGCCTAATAAAGCCTTTCTCAATCAAGTCATCAAGTTAAACTCTCAACTCCTTCAATTCGGAAGGTGCCATACGATAAGGAGCTTTAGCAATAGGACCGGTTCCGGGAACTAGGTCAATAGAAAATTCAACATCTCTTTCAGGAGGAATCCCGGGTAATTCATCGGGAAATACCTCCGTAAATTCACAAACAATGGGAACATCCTTCAAGGGAGGAAGAGAAGGAGAATTAGAAGTAGTCACTACACATAGGAATGCTTGATGACCCTTCTTCAAAGCATTCACCATCTTCATAGCTGAGATCAACTTCACACCTGTTTGCTTTCTAACCCCTTGATAAGATACGCGAGTACCCAAAGGGCTTTTAAGAACAATCTTTTGATCTCGACATTCAAATCGAGCAAGATAGGTAGATAACCAATCCATGCCCAAAATAACATCAAACTCCTCAAGTGGAAATCGAAGGAGATTAGCCAGGAAAATAGATTCCGCTATCGATATAGGGACATCCGAATAAAAATAAGAACAAGAGAAGATGTCGCCGGAGGGTAAAGATATTGATGTACTATCTCCAAGTGAAGGTTCAAGAGGTAACTTGTCGGAGAATTTCATCGATATAAATGCCAAAGAAGCACCGGTATCAAATAAAACCAAACAAGGGACATCAAATATTAAGAACGTACAGTGACTATATGCAGGTGTGCCTCGGCCAAGACGGCTCATCACAAAGATGCGACCTCTCGGCCTCTCAAGAACAGCAGGAGTAGTAGTAGTCTTCTTCTCAGGACACTCATTAGCCTTGTGTCCAGGCTTGTTGCAGGAGAAACACACAATTTGCTTATCAAAGCAACCAATTCCGGGATGCAAAGGCTTCTTACAATGATAGCACATACGACCCTTAGGATTTTTGTCGTTGCTAGGAGATAGAACACGAGCACCTTGATTTGCTTGTCCACTCGGAACAAACCTCTTCTTGTTAGGATAAGGGGGGAAGAAGTAGGCACAAAGGGTCTAGAGGGAGCAACATAAGGCCTAGAAGTGGAGTAGAGTGGCCTCTTGCCAAGGGAAGTACGAGAAGCACGAGCCTCTTCATCAATAGCCCGAATAGAGCTCTCGGCCCATAATGCATCATCATAGATTGAGACAAAGGAAGTAGAATCCCTACGGATCAAGCTCTTAAGCTTTGGAGTAAGCTTGTCAAGGTAAAAGAAAGCCTTTTCTTCTTCATTTTTGGACAAGTCTAGAAGCATAGTGAGCAAGTTCATTGAACTTGTCGGTAAATGCTTGGACAGAAACACTTCCTTGCTTCAAATTCATAAACTCTTTAAGCCTTTGTTGTTTCAGCTCTTTTGGATAGAACCTAGCCTCAACTAGATCCTTAAAGCGATCCCAACCAAAGCCAGGCTCAAGAGTGGAAGTAGGACTAGTCATAGACCACCATCTATCAGCTTCTTTCACAAGGAAATGAGAAGCCAATTTCACTTTGTCTTCTTCACGAACATCATACAAGGCAAAGCTTTTCTCCAATTCACGAAACCATTCGGTGAGTTCCACAGGGTCTACTTCACCACCATAAGTTTGAGTCTTGTTTCGAGTCAATTGACTTGCCACCCAAGTGTAAGAACCGGGTCTATCACCTTCTGGAAACTGAGGAGGGGGAGGAGGAGCTGGTTGGTTTTTGCGATTCGAAGAAATCGAGTAAGAGCTTGCAAGATTGCATTATCTACGGATCTTGGAGGAGCCATCTTGCAAAAGAGAACATTGGTTAGCACCTAACAACTAGCAATCACAAAGAGGCTACAACATAAGGTCCTAAGTCTACCAATCCTACCCATCTCTCAAGTTTATTATTTTAAGGTCAAGTTATTTATATCGGGGGTGCACAAACGTGCGTTGGGAGCAAATATGCTCTGATACCAACTGTGACACCCTCATTCATTGCGGAAAAGTAAACACGTAATTCTAGAATAAAACTGCATGGATATGTTTGTAATAGGTTCATTTGGGTAAAAACCTGTAATTTTTAAAATCGAAAACGAAACCTGAACCTGTTATAAAAATATCCAAATGGGAAGGTGTCAAACATGCAAGGTCTAAAATAAATCCCATAAATAAAACATCGCTAAAGTCGCGAAACAAAGTTATACAACCTAAATATGAAAAAGGGAGACATATGTCCCTAAAAAGTATATGACATAAAAAGTGTTTAAGGGTCACAATGAAATAAAGCCAATCTAGGTCCCAAGGTTACTTTGCTCGCTAGCTCGTCCATGTACCCCATGTATGCATCACCTACATGTCAACCGCATTTTATACAAATACGAAAGCCACAGTCAGTGGGGAGTAACTCCGAGTTCTCCCAGCCACGAAATGTCATAATTAATATAACATGTAAACATAAGAATATGAATATGAATAACACATAGCCTTAGCACATAGATGCTAGACAATCGTGCTTATCATGTGAACAACAATATAACAACACATAGTCCTAGCATGTGAATACTAGACCGACTCATACTACACTATCATGTAAATCACCTAACATCCAGGAATCCAAACTCTATCAACCATAGCCGGCTTGCATCTCACCTTCTATGATTCATAGAATCATCAAACAATAAAGGACAATATATCTAGAGACAGGCATAAGTTCTTAGTACAGTCAATAGTCACTCTGTAACTCGAGTCTATACCACGAGGTAAGGTAAACACCAAAGTCCTAAACCTGCGCAGACCTAGCGACATGCGGAACACTACCGCATCCAAGACCCATGATAACCACACATGAGTACCCCTAAGGAGTCCACCAAAGGGTTGGCTAGTACTTAAGCTGACTACATACTTCTAAGAGTACGTCAGGAAGTCATACCCTAACTTGGATATAAACCCACCAAGCTAAGACACAAAGGTTATTAAGCGGTGAACATACACTCGTCAAAGACTATAAGGGCCTATCTATGACGATGGTCTAAGATACCAACACCACACAAGACAAGTAGGACACCCACTTAACCATAAGAGGGGCAAAGAGTCCAAACTTGCACACACAAATAATCACACACCCTAGCATATGAAAAGCTACGCAAGAGCATATTCAGTTGACAATCCAACAATATCTCCAATATCAATAATAATCCAAATTCCAGCTAACCAACAGTACCATAATCCATGAGAACAAGCTAAAATGGCAAAGAGGCAACAAGACTCAAGCATAAGGCATCCAAAGCATCCAACAACCAACATGTGAAATGATAATTACAAACATCAAGGCATAATATAAAACATCCAATAACAATCAATCTCACCTCAAAGACAAACCCTCGACCCGAGTCCCGCGACGGATCATCGGCCAAATCGAGGCTGACCGGTTTAAACCTAGTTTGACCAAACTCGTTCGGTCAATCTGGCCCAGCTCAGAGTCTTGGCCTACTTTGGCCCAAATCACAAAAATTCATCACAATATCATTCTCATGCCCTTTCCAATTTCTATCATGTGAAAAACTATCAACATAAGGAAATATATTCCAACTTACAAAATATCCAATTCAATTAAATTCTCGCATAATAATGATTACCCACATGCCAAAAATACCAAAATACATAAATACGCAAACAAAAGACCCAAAACATCAAACAATAGACCCAAGACCCGACCCAAAGTGACGGGTCAAAGTCCGGGCCGTGAACCGGATCAGACCGGGCCTGCCGCGCCCCTTTTGCGGGCTGTTTTGGGCGGTTTTTCCGCCCTTTTCCCTTTTTCCTACCAAAATCCGTTTCAAGCTCAATTTAATACCGTCTCAAGCAACAATCAACAATACCCATTTCGTTTCAATACTCAAGTATATGAAATAACCACAAATTAGTAAACTTTAACAACACAAGTCATGTGAAAAACGATACTAACACATTATCAATCACCTAAACACTTAACAAACAACAAACACAACATCAATGTGACATTAAATCGTCGAGTAACTCGGAATAGTTACCTTAAGCTAGCAAAGAGACAAGTAATAACTTGAGAAAGCTTCTAAAACCCAAAATTATGCATCATCTTCCACAATATATGAGTCTCCTAACTCATCTTCATATTCTTCACCTATAAGAACAACAAAAACACATAAATTAGTCCTAAATTCTAAACCCTAAAAAGATAAGACCCGAAACGAAATTGGGGAAAATGAAAATAAAGCTTACTAGTAGATGAGGATTGAAGAGAGGATTCCAAATATATAAGTTTTATGCAAATTGGTGGAGAAATGAAGGATTTATGGTGGTTGTAGGGATTGTAAGGAGGTTATTTTGAGAGGAATTTGGTGTTTGAGAGAAGGAGGAGATAGATTGAGAATGGAGGAAATGAAAATTGAAAGAGGAGGCAAATAGAGGGGAGGTGGCCGATCCAAATGGAGGGAAGGAGGGTCAATTGTTTACGTTTTGGGTTTGCTTCGACGGTAATTAGAAATATTCGTCGAACGCGATTTCCGAGAATATTAAAGTTCTTAAACACGATTTTACTAAAAGATTAAGTACTCATATGCCCAATATCCAAACTCGTTTACCCAACGACCGTAAGAAATGGGAAAATCCCAATTTTACGACTTTTATCCGAAATCTATTTTATCAAAGGAAAAGGTTTAAATATAGTTTAAATCACTTTTAAACATTTCTAAACTATTAAAAATAATTACATTTCTTCAAAATAAAATAAGATTATATTTTATCAAATAAATTTTATTTCAAATAAATTAATATTAAATTAAAATAGATTAAAATATTACTTTTAAAATATAATAAAGGTCATCAAATTTACGGGGTGTTACACCCTCGCCAGCCGGATAGCATACAATGTGGATACTACGTTTGTCGGTTCATGTTGGAGATTATTAGGCGAAGATATATCCTTATTCCAGAAAAAGTTAGTAATTTAATAATGTGTTTATTACTTTTTTTAAATTAGAGCTGATGTTGTCTTGCTTGCTGCTATACCATGATGTTGCTATGCAGTATTTGATATTGCATTGTTACAATAATGTCTTGTCTTTATTTTTTCCGCAGTATGTAATCAACCCGTCACAAGAGATTCAACCGTACAAAAGTTTAGATATAGACGAGGTAAGGGACATGTTGGGCAAATACGTCTTAGAACATAGAAATGCATGATACTCAGAGCTTAGATCAGCTTATTAGTAAATTTTTTGTTGAAGCTAGGGAATGATTAGTTCATGTAAATTAAACTCCTTGTAAGTATATATATATATATATATATATATATATATATATATATATATATATATATATATATATATATATATATATATATATATATATATATATATATATATATATATGATGCTTCTGTTGTGGTTGAATTGAATCTATTGAGTTCGATGAACCCATTTGTGATTTATCTTTGGTCTTTGGTATATGGTCTTTCTTGATATATGCAGGTTTTTGAATGGCATGAAACATATTTAATTTTTAAAAACATTAGGAGTTCGTAATAAAAACGGTTACTAAAAAAAACCGTTGTGAATACCTTTCACAACGGTTACTAAAACAAAAAACCGTTGTGAATACCTATCACAAATACCGCGCATAATATTCAACAACAGGTTTTAAACGAAGAACCGTTGTTAAAAGTCTTTACAATTTTGGAGGGAAAGTTACAACAACGGGTTTTAAACAAAGAACCGTTGTGACTACAAATTTCAACAACGGGTATGTAGCATATACCCGTTGTTAAAAGTGTTTACAATTTTGGAGGGAAAATTACAACAACGGTTATACATATCACAACCGTTGTTATATTATTCCCACCAAATTTTTGAAACATTTTCCCCAACGGCTTACACGCAACAACAACAACGGCTTTTAACCGTGATGAATACTTTCGACAACGGTTTAAGTAAATAACTTAACCGTTGTAAATACCTTTTACAACGGCCGCTTTAACAACGTCCGCTTTTTGTTTTTACAACGGTTTTTACCCGTTGTTATAGCCTGTATTTGTAGTAGTGTAATGAATATTCGCCTAAATAAATTATACCTATCAATGATATTGGCCTCAATTTTTCATGTATTTCGTATAATATTGTTTAACTACTTATATAGTCAACTTAACGACTTTTACTTATGGTGATAAACAATTAATTCTCGATTGAATGACACATACATACTCACAGTATAATCTATTAGGAAAACAAAAATCGAAGTACATATGTGTACTATTTCAGTATTCAAGTGATGTTCATAATTTTTACATAAAAACTTTTACATTTTATTTGATTAAATTGGGGTAACAAAAAAGCTATTATTAGATGATAGGTTTCATATCATTTGCATATATTTTAATTCTGATAAAAAATAGAAGAAAAAAAACGTACGAATATTAATAGATAGTATAGTATTTGCTCATTATCAAGTCGGGTTGGATGTCAAACTAGGTGCGATAAAGACGGGGATTTCTTAGTATGTTATTTATCCCATATTGAAAAAATAATGTAGATATACTGAATATACTATGTATAAATAGTAGGATTGTCCCAAATCGAAAGATTACCATAAGGTGAGGTGATTATGTGATTATAAATAGAAGTCTTCCTTGAAACATAGGTATCACCCAAAATCTTTCGAGTCTCTTAATTATTGTCTTAGAGAGCTATTATAAGAATTTGTATTATTATTTTCACAATAGTGAAATTTATTTATTTTACAATTATATAAATACGTATAATTATATCATCTCCTTTTCTACTAAAATTTAGTGGTTTAAAAATAAGTTATTTATTTTTTAATTTTCAAGCTGAATTTTAAATAATGAACATACATCATTAATATATCTATCTATATTAATAAAGGAAGCTTTTTTCGAGCGATTACAGAGAATCCAACTCCTCGAAACTACCTATAATATTTTTTTAATGCATATATTTTTAGAGATAATAATCGAGATGTAAAACCTATCACTCTTGATTTAAAAACAATTAATATAAAGATAAAACTTAGAACTTAAATATATATTATAACTCACAATAAAATAAATGACAAATCTTATGTAATATGATAAGATTTTACAGCTATTACGTACATATTTCATATGAGGTCCAATTGAAGACCTCTAATAGTAATTAATTTTAGTAAGGAGAGGACTCAAACTGTTTGTATATAAATATACTGATTTTATGGCTCAAGATTCCAAATACAATACATTCAAAGTTTCTGGTTTCTCTTATAACTAGGTTTGGTGCCCGGCTACGCTCGGGCTACCTTTATTTAACATTTAAATTTTATTTTCTGTGAAATATATTTCGCTAAATTTGGTTGACACATACATTTACAATTTATATCTTAAAATTATGATGAAATGTAAAATTAATCAACAATTATGTGACGTTCACCACTCCCGGGTTAATGTTATTACTTTTACTAAATCGCATGTTAATACTATTATGTTCACTACTTCTTCGGTTACTGTTGGTTGTTTGTTTAACTACCCTTGTTATTTTTACGGTTAACCAGTTAGTTTTGTCAAACTCATATATTTAAATAAATTAATATTTTTTTTAAATCGAATTGTTAGTTAATTTTCATACTTTCCCCGTTGTTCGTACTGTTACTTTCATTACATGTTTTGTGACTACTATAGTACTATTACTTTCACTTCTCCCGCCGTCTTAATTTCACTACTCTCATTACTGCTAGTACGACTTTCACTACTCCGGTTGCTATTATTGTTGCTTTTACTACTCATATGGGTGGTTACTATCATATCATAGTAGTTGATTATCTAATTGTATTAGAGTTATATATTTAAATAAATCTAAAATATTAGAATATTATTTAAGAATAATCATTATTACTTACTAATAAAATTACAAATCTAATGATTATGGAATATTATATTTTTTTGAAAACCTACATTAATTTATTTACCTTTTAATAGTTTCCAAAATATATATATTAATATTATATTTGTGTATGTTAAATAATTAACATCTTTATACTAATTGATACCATAAGTAGGGCATGTTATTTTAAGAAAAATCACCATATTATAATGTTCTCTAAATTTATACTTCAACCAAAACTATATAATATTTACATTGAAGTCCCTTGGTCGGGTGCATCACACAGTGCTATGATTAAAAAATATATAGTAAAATTAATTTGTATAGATTTATTTAATTACATTGAAGTCCCTTGGTTTCTGGAATTAATATATAGTACTAGTATTGGTGCCCGGCTTCGCCCGGGCTACCTCTAATTACCATAAATTTTTTTTTCATTGAATAAAATTACTTAAAAGTTGTATAACCCATAAATTTATCATTAATATATTTTTCTATGGCATATTCTAAAATTACGATGAAATAAATTTTGAGACAAATTCACTACTCCCGTTATTAATACTTTACTCTTATTAATGAAACAATAGTAATAACATTTCGCTACTTGCCCGTAATCATTGTTACTTTACTCCCGCTGTAATTATTGTTACTGTTACTACTGTCGCATTAATATTGATAATTTCACTACTCCCGCCGTAATTATTGTTACTTTCACTATTGCCGCATTAATATTGATTATTTCACTACCCTCGTTGTTGTTTCTACCACTTTCACTAATCTCGCTGATAATATTGTTACTTTTACTATTCAAGTGAGTGATTACTATCATATAACTATATCCAATGTTACTACAAATCTTTTTTTTACTAACGAAATTACTTTTACTACTTAGGCATGCAATTTTAAGAATATTATATATTTATATAAATATATTACATATATGCATTAAATCAAATCGAAAGAATTATGTAATATTATATATTATGGAATCTAACTTGAATTATTTATAACATACTTATAATATTTTTGTATGTTAAATAATTAACATCTCTATACATCTAATAAACTATAAATAATGTTTAATAAAATTACATAGATTTTAAATTTAATATATAATTTATGATGATAATAATTAATACCATAAGTGTGCAGGTTTATACTAATTAATTATTTTATTTTAAAGAAATTGGCCATTTTCTAGTCTTCTATAAATATTTAGGAAACTTACCAAGCATCTTCTTTCTTTTAATCTCCTTCAAATTGATCATCTTAATTAATTATTTTATTTTAAGAAAATTAACCATCTTAATTAATTATTTTATTTTAAGGAAATTGACCATGTTCTAGTCTCTTACAAATGTTTAGGAAAATTACCAAACTTCTATATAATTTAATTTTAACCAAACTATATAATATTTGCATTGAGATCCTTTAATCGGGTCCATCACACGGTGCTATTGATTTAGAAATATATAGTATAATTAATTTGTATAACTTTCTTTAATTACATTAAAGTCCCTTGGTTTCTGGATTTAATATATAGTATTGATTTTATTTTTCTTTAGCATGCAAATTTATTTATGATCTAAAATTTTTAGTGTTTTTTCTTTTGCTCTTAGTTTCTAACATACGATTATATGAATGTGTTTTTTGTCCTTGTGTGCAGTGCAATATAGACGATACTCTACAAAATTTGCCATACATAAGGTACTCATGTTTTTTTTTTTTTGGTAATTCTATGTTTATTTTAACATATGAATGTGGTTTTTTTCCCGTGTGCGGTGCAATTTATTGGTAAGATTATGTTTCCATCATCTTATAAAGAATCTCTATAAATATTGATTTACTACATATTCAATCATTATATGCAAAAGGGATATTTATGTTTTATTGTTTCCCTGCAGATTTTGTAGTTATACGCTTGTGCGGAATGCATGAAGATTGATCGCGCATAGGCTCCACTCTCCAGTGTTTAAACAATAATATTTTTGCGTGAGAGTTGTATTTTATTTTGCTGTTTTGCACTAACTTAGTTTGTCGAGTTGGCCCTCGATATCAATTTGGCCATGCTAAGATGAGGTAAAAAGGTTAGCATAGGCGACGAAAATAAAGTTGAAATTATCCTCTTTTTTTTAGTATTTTTACAACTTTACAGCTTAACTAATATGTTCTTCTCTTGCTCGAAACGTGTAATGGTAGTAAAGATTTTGTTATTTCACTTGAATTTCGATTATGAAAAAGAAAGCTTCTTTAGTTCTTTTCATTTAATAAAGATTTTGTTAGTGCTATGTCTCTTTTGTTTATGGCTTTTACGATACTACCCCTCTGTATCAATCAATAGTTATTGGCAATAGTTATCATTTAATGAAATATTTTTTTTAAAAAAAAAAAACGTGTGATGTTATTTATTTTAACGTATTAGGTTTAAACCCGTGAAAATTCACGGGTCTGCTTTAAAAACTTTTGTATTAAAGATTGCAATTTCATTATTAATATTTATAAAAATTATTCCATCTGTTCTTTTTAAATTGTCATTCTCAGTCATCGAGATACTCTATTTTTTCTTCAATATTTCTCAAAATATCATATTGAAATGTATACTCATATTAAAGCTCTATTCATAAAGAATTTTATTGTGTAATTTTTATAATTTTTCAGTCAATATATTTTTGTAAAAGTTGAATTCAAAAGCTCATCTCATAAACTGAAAATGTCATTTATTTAAGAACGGGGAGTAATACTTTGAGATGAAAATTATATTTTTAAAGCGTTTTCGTAACCCTCACAAAATATCTAGTTTTAAACATTTTTCATTATTTTAATGTACTTGATCACCCTCTAAGCATTTATTTGGTTTCTTATTTGTTTTGATTGGAATATAAAGAGAAAAAAAATTATCTCGTATGAATGAAGTCATGACATCAATATCAGCTATACTATGTTTTTTACACCTAAACAATGAGTCTGCTTTCAATATTTTAAATAAATATAATTAATCATAGGAAAGATATAATGATTTAATAATACTGAAGGTATGATTTAACTTATTTCGAATTATTAATTATATACGAGCTACACATATATATATATGCTCATTAACATGATTAAGGCTTAATCAATTAGTTAGTAATAGTCTCCGTCATCTTGTTATCGGTGCAAAGAGTTAATCCACGACCCCTGATGGAAGGTTAAGCTCCAACACGTTTTTAGAGAAGAACGGAGCAAGCGATTGGTTATCCAATCAAAAAGTACAATCATCTACCTCCATTATTTATCTCGATGTGCCTCCTGCTGCACTTCGTTCCATTCTTCGTGAAGATCTTCTGGGTGTAGCCACCTTCGTTTTATTCTTTAATTGTCGGGCTAAGCTCTCATTTGTACCAAAATAAAAAAAAATGAAACGATTGAGACATAAAATATTCAACTCCGCGTTTAGAGTTCAACTTGTACATGAAAAAAATATACTTTTTTATTCCTAAATTCGTACATATTAAATTACCCATTGCACAATATTTTTAAATATCTAAAATAGACCTACAATAAAATTATGTAGGTCAAACAATATGTATTGCGTAAGACGGTGTTACACTATGAGACAATTTCATTAGGTAAAAAGACAACTTATTTTATACCATTAAATAAGTAAGACCGTCTTACACTAATATCGTACTATTTATTCTAAAGACGTTAAATAAAAATCTTGACAAACATGTGCCAAGTGCCAACATAAAAAAATGGCATCGAAGAGGCACATTACAAAAAATGGCATCGAAGAGGCACATTATCCGGTGGGTTATATTTAAGCATTAAATACTTTTCAGTTTGGGTATTAATTTAGGAATTAAGAACTAAAATACACATTAACCAATACAACTAATGCATATATTAAGAATTCATTTCCTCTTTTAGTTTCTTAAATACAACCCATAACTCAATAGGTTGTATTTATCATTACCCTTCAAATAATATATACAAAAAAAAACAACAACAACAATTGAAATAAAGGCAAAACATAATAGAGCTCTTAATGACTACCAAACCCAGCCCTCACAAACATGATCATAAAACAAAACCAGAAGTGAAGAGCATGAGTGATTGACTTAATGTCATTATCAATTAATTTATCAACCTCGCAAAAACAAAGATATGCCTAAATTTGGGTGTAGTTAATCGGATAGAGTATTGACGTATGTTCATTGCTCAATTAATCGGTCCCGGTGAAAATGGCAAAGAGAGTGCAAATAAAGGCCATTACAAAAAACGATTCTAAATTATTAATCGGATAGATTATTAATGTGTGCCTTAAGACATACGTTAGAAAAACCGATTCTGAAATTGGCGTTTAGTATTTTGTGAAATGTGGCTGATGGAGGGTGACTGCGGTTATTGTGGCATTGCGTATTTATATTGAAAAATATAATTTCCAAAGATAAACTAAATTTTCCATTGTATTGGATTAGTGTGTAATTGTAACTGACTTATTCTTTTTCATATAATCAACGAATTAATTAAATGCAATTACTGATTTTTTGCAGCTAATAACTAATTATTTATATGGAGTAATTAAGTAGTTAATTTCCGAAAATCATGTTGCGTAATCAACTCAAATTTGGAAGGAATCATGTGTTATATTTCATTAAATATAAATTTGGAATATTCTATTCTTGATGCCATATTATGTGCTTTGTTTAGTTTACTTTTACTCTGTTTTGATTTTTTTTATCAAGTCACTCTCTATGGCTCTATATACGTGCCACATCAGATGGAGATGAAATTTTGAGATGCCACATCAGCTAATTTGGCTACTGCTTTAGAGAAATATATGATAATATACTCTCATAATGAATAAAATAGGTAGTAAAAGAAGATTTATGAGGATATTTAGATACATGTAGAATAATTTTACTTATAAGCATTACGAAAAAATTGGTATACAAAGATAGTCTCTCGAGTTATAAAAAACTAAAGCCATTGAAATATGTTCTACTCTCCTATTGAATTCAAATTAATTTGTGGTATAGTTATATGAGACAAAGACTAAATGGAATTTGTATATTTGATAGCCATATATATACTCATATGTACTTAACTACGGAGTATACTTTCTAATACCATGTAACTTATTATGTAAGTGGTTAGAAAAGAGTGTAATTATTTATTATTGATAAACGAATGTGTTTATAGAAGAGTGTTAGAGAGTTATATCTAAACCGAGCTAGAATATAGTAAGACAATTCTAATGAAACACAATAAAGTAAGACGGAATCAAATAGGAAAGTAGCCCGTAAGGGTAGAGTCTAATCGGGTGAAATTCCCAGGAGACTCAGGTTCAAGCCTCCCCAAGAGCAAAATCTTGCGGAGCATTCTTGGCCTGAGTCCATGCCTAATAGACTTCGAGCCTGTCACCCTCGGATGATTTACCTGGTATACGTGGTTTGCAGGCTATCACGTACACTCGCGGGTTTACCCAGTGCGCACCGAAGGTAGCGGTTGCGGGTTCCCTCGTTATCGACACATGGTTGGTCACCTGGTTTATTTAGCCGTGACTAGACCTAATTTAACTTTCTCGGTTCATAATGCTTTCCCAATTTCTAAAGCAACCTCGTGTAGCCCATATGGCAGCTGCCCTCCGCGTGGTCCGATATTTGAAAGGCAGTCCTGGTCAGGGTGTGTTATTGAAATCTGATAGTTCATTCACGGTATCCGGATGGTGTGACTCTGATTGGGGTACATGCCCCTTGTCTAGACGTTCTGTTACCGGTTGGTTCGTCTTCCTTGGGGACTCTCCCGTTTCTTGGAAGACAAAGAAACAACAAACGGTCTCACTTCCTCGGCTGAAGCCGAATACAGGTCTATGGCCGCGGTTGTTTGTAAGCTCAAATGGTTGAAGGGCCTTCTTCTAAGCCTTGGTATCGATCTGCAATCTCCAATGCGACTTTTCTGTGACAATCAGTCTGCCATTCATCTAGCTCAAAATCCCGTCTTCCACGAGCGTACGAAACATATTGAGATTGATTGTCACTTTGTTCGTGACGCCATACTACCACTGAGCAAATCGCTGATATATTTAAGAAGCCTTTAGCAGTTCGGCAATTTCATTATCTTCTCCGGAAACTGGGCGTTCTTGATCTTCACGCTCCAGTTTGAGGGGGTGTTAGCGGTATATTAGATAGCATAATATTTGCCTAATATCTAGAGTATTTGTTACCTAGATTAGCTATTATTCCCCTGATCTTATGGGATTTGTTTGGTATCATTGTATTATATATGGCCATGCCTTTTACGTAATGAATAACACAACAAACACTTCTTCCATCTCCTCTCTCTGTTTGTCTACTCTTGCATTATCAACAGTGGCAGTTGACATAAGTTGGCTCTTTAATTTTGCGCATGTTTTTATGTTAATCATAAGGGCTATCAAAACGTCCTGATTCCCTTACACTTACGGTGATTAGTACTCAATAAGTTTTTCTTGAATTCGAGACAACAAAGCTTTAGAAGCTACGTAATGCTTAAAATCAAGTTCGTATTAAGAGACTATAAGGGATTCACATATTTCATTTTCTTTACAATTATGTGACACCCGGATTTGAACTTCTAAACACCTATTCGATAACGTTTTATAGCTTTGTTTTAAAATTATCAAGGTCATTAACCCGTACGAAGTACGGGCTTTTAAACTAGTTGGTAGTAATATTGACATATTTCTCCTTCCGTTTTTCTTTGATTTTCTTTACTTTTTTCGATATCATTTTTTAATAGACGTTTTACCCTTTCTCTATAATAAAATCGAAGTTAATAAATTATCGAGTTGGAAAACCGAACAAATTATGAAAATAGATTTTTAATGTAAAAAATGTGTGGGGTATGTTAAAGTAAGAGAGATAAATGATGAAAGAGAATGATGATGAATAAGTGTAATTATTGTTGGAGGAGTGTTTTAGATGTAAATTGAAAATTTGAGGAATAATGAGGTGGATGAGTAAAAAGTGATAAGAGAGAGTGAGATGATGAAGAGTATTGAGCATGGTTGGAGCCAACAAGGTCATGTCCAACTCTTTTGAGGTGGTTTGATAGCCGGTGGCTTCAACTTACCTCCCTCATTCGAAAGGATGAGATAGGTTGGTCCTACCCTAGAGGATCAACCTAGTTTTCTTTCCTAATCAAAAAAAAAAATGAGCATGGTTGGAGATGGTCTAAGGTCTTTCTGAAACCCGGTTTAGATTGGACTGTCAGTCTCTCATTGACGTTTTTGCGATTTTATATGTAATGTTTCTTAACCGTTTGATTTGTGTATTGTTAATTTTTTTTTTTTTTTTTTGATGAGGTAAAGAAATTAGGTTAACCGAAATCAACCTATAGCATCCTCTCGGATGGAAACAGTAAAGGAAAGTGAAAAACTTCCAAAATACCAAAGAAAACCATAAAGACCAAGAAAAATGAGGCAAACAAAAACTCACACAGAAAAAGTTCAGTTTTTCAAAAGCCTAAGAGAAAAATCCAAATTTAAGAAAAATCCAAATTTGTGTATTGTTGATGGGTTTCCTTTACTTTTTATATGGAATTTTCATTGAACGAAACATCCTGCAACTCATACTCATTAACTTAGAAGTTAGAAATCAGAAGTGAAGATAATAGGGAAAACTCATCATACTTGATCATTACTATTATTCAAGAGAACCATAGTTAGTAGATTACCATATTCCTTAACTGACATAGAACAAACTTCCAAATACTCCATAATTAAGCTAAAACAGTCATCAAATAATGAAGCAGCATTTAGTATATAGCACCTTGATGGCTTGATTCAATTTTCAAGAACACATCCCTTTTCTTAGGTTTCCGTCCTTCTAATATCCATTTAACAAAGTACTATTCGTATCAAAAATAGGAGTTACAGAGTAATATCAATTTAGCAACTTCCTTGAGCAATCCCAAATTCTCGTATGACCTCACAAAATAAATTCTCAAAGTAGTATAACAACAATAATGATAACCCACTGCTTTAGTGACATGAAAATTGAAGAGGAGACGGAGAATGAAGTCACCAAGATGGTGGGTGTCATCACATTTGGCTGATTCCATGATTCCATTAAATCATAAAGAAGATAATTTCCTTGATAAGGCTATTATTAATAATAATAACACTCTTGATTAATCCATGAAGAATGACCAAGAATTCATTTGACAAACAATGAAGCAGCATTTCATCAGACACCTTCGACGCAATCTCAAATTCTTAGTCATCGACTATGACAAAACGCATGATCAGATTATACAATCGAGTTGTGCTTTAGGACAAACTTTTGCCTCAAATAAACATAAAACCTAGCAATATACCATATAATATCGACTTGCTAAATACTTGAAGTGAAAAACAATATGGAGTAATATAGAAAGCATAAGCAAGTCAAGTTCATGGACATTCAACAAATTATGGCCAAATAACTTGGTAAAGTGAACAAATACGATTGAGGACAGAAAAAAAATATGGTAATCTAACCTTATGAGAATTTCCAATTCACTCCAAGCAAGCATCCAAATGATTAACAGGATGATGCCAGGGAACAACTTCTTAATGTATTTGATTGATAAGAAAATGAGTACATAGGATAAATCCGTAAATTGATTACTTCAAGCAAACATCTAATCCGCAATATCATCGTATGCATATGAGGAATTAAATTGAGTGAAAAATGAAAGTATGAACGAAACATCCTGCAACTCATACTGCAACTCATACTCATAGATGGAATTTTATATAGATAGATGGAATTTTCAATGAACGAAACATCCTGCAACTCATACTCATTAACTTAGAAATCAGAAGTGAAGATAATAGGGAAAACTCATCATACTTAATCATTATTATTCAAGAGAACCATAGTAGTAGATTACCATATTCCTTAACTGATACCGACATAGAACAAACTTCCAAATAGTTCATAATTAAGCTAAAACAGTCATTCATAAACTGCAATTCGGTCCATAATCTTGGACACCTGATATATGAGCTCAGGAATTAATCGAGAAACTCAGAAATTACAATAGGATTCCTAAAAGAAGAGAGGAAATCGAATGTGCAATTTCATTGATAATTCTGTTGAAGATTACAGTAGAGAGAGAAAGATTAAGGAGAGAGAAAATGAGATTACAATCTGATAAAAGCTACTGATGAATATCAGAGTATAGCTATTTATACTCGAGTTGGTTATTTTCCGCCAAAAGTAACTAACTTGAACTAACAACTTTTCTGTTATTATGCTGAGCTGTATTTGGCTGTTGCTAGCTGGCACATATCAATCCATCCCCCTTAACAAACAGCTTGTCCTCAAGCTGGATCTAAATTGAAACCAGGAAATCTTCTCTGCATATCATCATAGAGTTCCCAGGTAGCATCATTAGGAGATGAATTTGACCATTGAACCAGAACATACACCACACCAGAAATTCCTCTTTTTGCTAGCTTCCTATCCAACACAGCTACTGGTTCAGCTCTGATTTGCTGAGATTCATCCATCTCAGGCAGAAAACTGCTAGCAGGAGCTGGACCCTCATGTTTTTTAAGCAAAGAGATGTGAAAAACTGGATGTACTTTAGCTTGAGCAGGCAACTCCAGTTTGTAAGACACTTGCCCTACTCTAGCTGTTACAGGAAAAGGACCATAGTACCTTGGAGCCAATTTGGCACATGTCCTGTGCACTACAGACTGCTGCCTGTACGGTTGGAGCTTGACATAAGCTAAATCTCCCACCATCAGTTCTCTTTCAACTCTTCCTCTATCAGCTTGCTTCTTCATCCTGTCTTGTGCTCGAGTTAAATGAAATTTAAGCATTTTAAGGCACTCTTCTCTAGCACTCAAACTCCTGTCAATAGCCTCCACCTTACTATCCCCCAACACATATGGAATATGAACAGCAGGGGTCTGACCATAGACAATCTCATATGGGGTTTTCTGTGTGGCTGAGTGAAAGGAAGAATTGTACCACCACTCTGCTAGGGGAATCCATTTGGCCCACTGTTTGGGATGTTCACCAGTCATGCATCTGAGGTAATTTTCCAGGCACCTGTTAACTACCTCAGTCTGTCCATCAGTCTGAGGGTGATATGCAGATGACATTAATAGATCAACTTGTTGCAGCCTAAAGAGCTCCTGCCAGAAATGACTTATGAATACCTTATCTCTATCACTAACAATTGATTTAGGCATCCCATGAAGTCTGAATATCTGATCCAGGAATGCTTGAGCAACTGAAGTAGCAGTGAATGGATGACTCAAAAGGATAAAATGAGCATACTTGCTTAGCCTGTCTACTACCACCAAAATAGTGTCCTTCCCATGTGACTTTGGAAGACCTTCTATGAAATCCATTGAGATATCCACCCAAATGGCTCCTGGTATGGGTAAGGGTTGCAGTAAGCCTGCTGGTTGTTGTAGTATAGGCTTAGATCTCTGGCAAACCCCACACTTTCTCACATAATTTCTGACATCCCTTTGCATGTGCTTCCAATAGAAAAGAGGCTTAATCCTTTTGAGGGTAGCCTGCACTCCAGAGTGCCCCCCAACAGGTGAATCATGTAAAAGAGTGATTATTTTTGTCTTTAAAGCCTCATCAGAACCTACAACCAGACTTTCTTTCCTCCTTAATTCCTCATTTTCCCATTTGTATTTGCCCTGAGAATTTCCATCCTTCAACTGTTGGATCATTTCTTGTAGTTGGATGTCCTGCTCCCAGCTTTTGTGAACCATGCTTACCAAGTCAGTGTGAATATGGGACACTAGCATTGTCATAAGTTGTTGACCAGTCACCCTTGATAAAGCATCAGCAGCATCATTGTCAACCCCCTTCCTGTACTTAATTTCATAATCAAGTCCCAGTAACTTAGGCAAACATTTACTTTGGAAGGTTGTAGTAATCTTTTGCTCCATGAGATATTTCAGACTGAAATGATCAGTTTTGATCACAAAATGCCTACCAATTAGATAGGGTTTCCATTTTTCCACAGCAAAAATCACAGCTAGCAACTCCTTTTCATAAGTTGAAAATGCTAAGGACCTTGAAGAGAAAGCCTTACTGATGTAGGCAATAGGATGGCCCTCCTGTGACAGCACAGCTCCCATGCCTGTATCACATGCATCTGTCTCCACAGTGAACTCTTTAGAAAAATCAGGAAGGGTCAGAACAGGAGCATTGACCATAGCTTGCTTCAGAGCTTGAAAAGACCTTGAAGCTTCAGGATTCCAATTGAATGCATTCTTTTTAAGCAAATTGGTAAGGGGCTTACTTAGAATTCCATACCATCTTATGAACTTCCTATAATAACCGGTCAGCCCTAGGAATCCTCTTAATTCCTTGATATTAGTAGGTTCTGGCCAGTTGACCATGGCCTCAATTTTGGCTGGGTCAGTGGCTACCCCTCTGCAGGAAATAATGTGTCCCAAGTATTCTACTTCTGATGTGCCAAAAATGCATTTTGACATTTTAGCAAACAAAGTGTGTTCCCTTAATATCTCAAAAGTCTGCCTGAGATGTTCCAAATGCTCTTCAGGTGTTCTGCTGTATATCAGTATGTCATCAAAAAATACCAGAATAAACTTCCTTAAATGCTCCTTAAAAATAGTATTCATCAAGTGTTGAAAGGTGGATGGGGCATTTGTGAGTCCAAAAGGCATGACTAAGAACTCATAGTGGCCTTCATGAGTCCTAAAGGCTGTTTTCTCCACATCAGGGGGGTGCATTCTAATCTGCCAATACCCAGACCTGAGATCAATTTTGGAAAATATGATAGCCCCATGCAACTCATCCAATAATTCCTCAATAATGGGAATGGGAAATTTGTCTTTGACAGTATTCTTATTTAATTCTCTGTAATCAACACACAACCTCCAAGTTCCATCTTTTTTCTTGACTAGCACAATAGGTGATGAGTAAGGACTTTGGCTTGGCCTAACCACCCCATTTTCCAGCATTTCTTGTACTATTTTCTCTATGGCATCCTTTTGCACCACTGGGTATCTATAAGGTCTCACATTAATAGGTGATACTCCCTCCTTCAAATGGATCTTGTGGTCATGCACTCTCTGAGGAGGTAAGTCAGTGGGTTCAGCAAAAAGATCCTCATAAACAGCTAGTAATTCCTGCATTTCAGGATTTAATTCCTGCTGATTCTTGTTAGTAAGTATGTCAGCAGTAGAACATGCCTTAATGGCAAAGCATTGTCCATAGTTGGAGTGAGCAGCTGTCAATTTAAAGAGAGTGTTATGTAATTGTTTTCCCTCCATCCACTTCAAAGTAGTAGCTGCCTTGGCTCCCCTCAATATGTGTTTCTTTCCCTGGACCTTAAACTCCATTCTCAATTGACTAAAATCCCATAAGACAGGACCTAAAGAAGTCAACCATTGGATACCCAACACCATCTCACATCCTCCCAAGGGAACAAGCATCACATCAGTAGAGAATTCATGACCTTGCAGCTCCCATTTAAATTGCTGACACATAGATTTACTCATAATTGTATCTCCATTAGCAACCGACACCACTAATGGACAGGTGGTTTTAAGTCTACACCCTAATTTTTTTGCAGTGTTGACATCCAAGAAGTTATGTGTGCTTCCTGAGTCTATCAAAATGTTGATTGGATTGCCCCTAACCTTACCAGTGACTCTCATGGTCTGATAAGTAGTGTTTCCTGTTATAGCATTCAGAGAAATGAGAGGGGGTAGTCCCACATCTGCCTGACTAGACTGCCACTCTTCTTCTGGTGGAGATTCAGACTCCTCCTCTACTATTGTCACAAATTCAATGCTATGCAATTGGGCTCTACACTTATGAGTAGGTGTCCATTTCTCATTGCAGGTAAAACACAATTGCTTAGCCCTCCTTTCAGCCACTTCCTTTTCACTCAATCTAGAAGTGTTTAACCTTTGATTGGCAGGAGGTCTGGGATTCTGATAAGCCATGGAAGACTGATATGGTCTGTTTGATACAGGTGCCACAAAAGGTTTTGTGACTGGTTTGTCCAAAATTGGTTTACTTTTCTTATGAAAAGAAGACAAAGTAGCTTCCTGTAACTTGGCTAATGCAAAAGCATCCATTAGGGATTGGGGTTTATGCATTCTAACAGTGTTCTGTATGTCATCACTTAAACCCTTAAGAAAGCAACTTAAAGCCTGTTTCTCAGACAAATCAGTTCTATTCAACAAACCATCAAATTGTTCCTGATATTGAACAACAGAGTCTTTTTGTTTCAGGTTCATAATTTCAGCCATAGGGTCATCAAAAGAATTATTTCCAAATCTAGCAATTATAGCCTTTTTATACTCTTCCCAACTCGGCCAATTACCAAATTCCCTAGTTTTCATCAAAGATTGATGCCACAATAAAGCTTTGCCTTCAAGATGAATTGAAACCATTTTAACTTTAATGTTTTCAGAAGTGGAATCAACCTCAAAGAATTGATCACATTTATAAATCCAGCCTAACACATTATCACCACTGAATTTAGGGAATTCTACCCTAGAAAAGCGACTGAAATTGGAATTGAAATTACCAGAATTGGGGAAATTGCCAGAATTAGGGTTTTGAAGAATACCAGAATTTGAAGAACCAATTTGACCAGAATTTCCAGAATTTTTCTCCAAATTAACAACCCTAGAACTCATTGCAATCAATTGCCCCAAAACTTGCTCAATTCTTGAGTTCATGCGATCCATTTTATCAGTTAACCCTTGTTGTTGTAATTGTATTGCGGCATTTAATTCTGCTTTGTCTTGATTGTGAATTCTCACCAATTCCCCCAAATTTGCCTCAATGTTCACCATAGATTCACCCAGGTTCTTCACCTTATCCTCCATTGATGGTGTAACTTCAGTCATCGTGTTATCAGAGTTTTTTGCGTTTTTTGGCGGCATTTTAATCAAGAGAATCCAGGAAGGATCTCTGATACCACTGATATATGAGCTCAGGAATTAATCGAGAAACTCAGAAATTACAATAGGATTCCTAAAAGAAGAGAGGAAATCGAATGTGCAATTTCATTGATAATTCTGTTGAAGATTACAGTAGAGAGAGAAAGATTAAGGAGAGAGAAAATGAGATTACAATCTGATAAAAGCTACTGATGAATATCAGAGTATAGCTATTTATACTCGAGTTGGTTATTTTCCGCCAAAAGTAACTAACTTGAACTAACAACTTTTCTGTTATTATGCTGAGCTGTATTTGGCTGTTGCTAGCTGGCACATATCAACACCACATCCTTGGACTCCTTGAGAAGCCTGATACTCTTGTTAAGTTTCTCCCTCTTGGCAGCAACAGAAGGTGATTCATCAAGCAACCTCTTAATGCCATCCCCGTATGGACCCATTAGCTCATTCACAATCTCAATCTCCAAATCCTTGTTCACCAAATTCTGTATTGAAAACAGCAGATGAAGAGCCATGGAGTCAACTAACCTTCTAAGCACAATCTTCCAGTATGCAGTCATCCTCAACTTCAAATCAAAAGCCTGATGTGCCACACCCTTGTGGTTCCTTATGTGCCCCACATTTACTCGCCCAAAGCCTTCAATTTCCATAAATGGTTCCTCATTTTCATTCTCCACAATCTTGACAAACTGTTCCTGACAAGACATCAGCTTATTCCAAACTAACATATATTCGGGATTACAAGTATAATCTGCAAGCTTCTCCATTTCAACTATTTCATGGACACGCTTAGTTGATTCTTCTTTCAACTTAGCAACCAACCCTGTTGCTGCTCTAGTGGTGGGCAACTGAAGCGGTGGGTAGTTCTCGCAATGATCCATGAGAACCGTCACCAAAACCTTCTCAATATACATCCAAGCTTTATGCATAAAATCAACCGGAATCTCAGATACTCCTCTTATCTTCTTCTGTAGCATGGTGATAAATATAGATCGAGGGAGGAAATTGGGAAGTTCAATACCCTTGGCTTCCTCAAGAGCCCGTACCTCTTCCATCAAGAAATCAGTGGGGTTCAATTGTGGAATTCCCATTGACTGGAGCTCATTAGAAAAGCTGGTGAGCTTATCAGCCAGACGAGCAATAGCATGCATCTCGGTATCAGTATCATCAGAGTACTCATCGTACTCACCTCGAATCAATAACTTCCTCAGAGATTCTTTAACAGATCCCATGACCTGCATGAACACAGCCATTGCCTCAGGAATCGACTGCAAATGCTGAGGCATATTATTCAGTTCAACAACATTTGCAGTCAATTTATCATTGATCTGCCTAACAATATTAGGCAAGCACCTAGAGATAATGTTAGCCTGTATATGCACCAAATTATTCGCCAACACGGGTATCCCAACAATCGCCTTATCTATCTTCGACAAGAGCGGGTGAGTTTCAAAAAGCCTGGCTTCCTCCATCCTCGCATCCTCGTAACTCTCCTCGCCTATCCTATTCCTAACACAGACATAACCCAGCCCAATGCTAACATCATCATTGGTCACCTTCTCCAACAGCCCGTCTGGAGCCCGGTCCGCTTTCGTAACCACAGCCAAGGTCCTCTGACCAGTCTTGTCCACACTTTGAGACATCATTATCGACTCGCAAGTAGTAAAGTCGACAGTTGCAGATAACACATTCAGAATGATACTTTCCTCAGGAGTGATATACTCCATGATCATCTCCCTAATCTGCTCATATATATTCTCAGGTTGCCCGTGAACTGGAACCCGGGTAATACCAGGAAGGTCCACCATTGTCAAGTCAGGCACACCATTTTTTTTACCACAAGAGTAATGGGTGTGTTTGCAATACCCTTAGAATGACCAGCAATTTCCTGAGTTGCCAAATTAATTGCATCAGCAACGTTTTCCTCATCCGTCTTGACGGTTTGACCCAAATACTCCAAGGACAGTTGAGGTTGAGGGTCATAATGATGTTGTAAGCGCATAATCAGGGGAACTCGAGTGCATATGCCCTGCCCCCTAGGGAGGCTAATGCCGGCCAATGACTCGAGAACACTCGATTTCCCTGAGGATTGATCACCTACAACCACAATAGTAGGTAATTGAATACCTTCCTTCATGACTTTGAGGTTACGAAGCTTGTCAACTGCGTCAAGAAGTGGACGAATTCGGTCATTATAAGAAGTAGCTAGTGGAGGTGGGATGGCGGATATTGGCAAAACGGGTTCTTCAGTAACCACAAGAGCAGCGTTGTCATTATCATTTTTGTATCCTCTGTTGATGGAGGGAGTTTGAATTCTGTTGTTGGACTTGGATTTTGCCATGTTTGGTTGTTGAGAAAGGTTGTATAGTTGTGTTGTGTGTAGGATGAATTCTCAAGTGTAAAATATATGTGTATATATATAGAGAGAGTTGAGAGTGGTGAAACACATCGTTTGAGTAGTGATAGTAATAATGAGGTGAGACAGTTTCATAGGAGAATGAGAAGTCAAGGTAATACCAAAAGATAATGTTACTGGCAGAGGACAGTGAATGGTTTGTAGCAATGCAGATTATGAGACGCAGTAATATCACTGTCTACCTCATACTCTACTTCTTTGGTAGAACTCGAGGAATTTGTCTCCTAATCCTATGAGACCCTTTATTAGGTTGTCCTTTGGTATGGTTCTGGATATTATCAACACAACATTGTATTTGTAATTAATACTACTAAAAATAATTAAAATTCATTGGTATAATGGTCAATTGAGAAGGCAAATATTTACCTTCTTCAAAGTAACACTATGCAGAATATTGTCTTATAAGTAGGAAGTCGAGGTAATACCAACAGATGGTACATTGATTATTGACAGTGTTATCGCAGAGTGCCGACGAGAACGAATGGTTCCTGTAACAATGCAAATGTTGAGACTTTCGCCTTTTGGGTTACCAGCCTTCTTTGTTGTCCCCAATTATTAGTTAAGGAGTTCGGAGTATATATATCAGTAATATCACTGTTAACTACCTGATACTTCTTTGGTATCTCTATGAGACCCTTTCTTGGGTTGTCCTTTGGCATGATTCGGGAAATAACATTATGATATACTGAGTTTAACTATTATCCACCTTGTATTCGTAAACTACTAATTTTAAAAAATCTGAATTTTAGATTTGATTTCGAAATCAAGTGTCCTCGTTCGTTCTATCACATTTGCGCCAAAAATAAAGCGAGTACCGTGTCAAAATGTGATTGCATTACTTTTTCAGACCTTCATAGCATGTCTATACCATTCATTAAACTTTCGTCAATACCTTTATAACATATCATGATGCAATATTGTAACTCACTAACTCAGGTTAACATCATAACCTAAACACATCCAAGAATTTTTTGGTAAAGTAATACACTTCTACCGTCTACCAATAGTGCATTTTTCTAGACCTGACAAAAATCCAGTGGTAAATTCAGCTACTTTTATTTTGGGTCGAGTTTAAACAACAAAGATATACAGAGTACTTTTTCTAGCTTTTTTTTCTCCTTAAAAGAAAAGAATAATTTGTTAGCTTGTATTAACAATGGAGTACTTGATGGTCAATTAACAAGGCAAATATCTATGACTCTACGTTCTTGGGCATTACTAGTTTACTACTATCAGGACTATGGCCTAAAGGGCTACAATCTCCAACTAGTCCGTACTAATTTGTTCAGAGTACTACACTTGCCAATCTCCTTGAATCGAACTTTTTGTTACCCAAACGGCCAAACGTTAGGAAGACGATGTTAAATGTCCACTACTATATTTCCTGAGTCTCAAACTCAAGACCTTTCGTTAACGCAAATCTACACCTTGCCAATTGATTCAAGTATTAATTCATCAATTTATCTGAAGTGGCAGGAAAATAGCTTTCGAATTTGGATTAGCTGGATGATGCTGATAAAAATTAAACCACCCAACTTATTTGAACTGCTATAGGCTAATACTTGGTCTATGTGTTTTTTCTTGTTATAAATATTTTTTTTGGTACATATCTTGTTATAAATTCTGACAAAAAAAAAAGCAATGAACAACCAGTCCAAAAGTAGGACATAAGCTTAAAAAGAAATTCCGACCTGCCGGATTCGAACCAGCGACCTAAGGATTATCTGCTTCAACAACTACAGTCCTCCGCTCTACCAACTGAGCTAAGGTCGGATGCTGATGTTTTTCAGCTCCGTTAACTTAATGACTTGTTTATCTAAATCCTGATAGTGACGCACTAATTTTTAATTGCTAGCTTAGAAATTGACATAGGTCCTGTTCTTTTGGATTGAAACTTATAGGATCTGAACTGAACTTATAGGATATGAACTGAACTGAACTTATATGATCTGAACTGAACTTATAGGATCTGATCTGAACTGAACTGAACTTATGGAATCTGAAGTGAACTTAAATTAAGTGACTTTAAGTCCAAAAGAACAGGGTCATACTATAAGTAGTAGTACTTTTTTTTTTGACCAGTAGTACTTATAGAACCTAAATTTAATTAAACGTTTATTAACAAAATAGCATGATCAGAAATTAAAAAAATAAAAAAAAAAATATGGATTTCAGATTGTTGAGCTTGTTTATATATCAACCGCAAAGTGCAAGAGAATTATACATACAAACTACAATAAAAACTACTCATTAGTGTGCATACTTGCCCGGTTTATTTTTAGTTTCTTTTAAGCATTTGTTCTTTGAATAATTCAAACTTGCTTAATTTTCTTCTGACTGAAAACTATGATAAAACTAGTATACAATAAAAAAACGGAGTTTATTTTCACAGTACAATTTTTACTCATTATAATACTTTTTACACTAAACTTTCCATTTGCTACCCTTAACTAAAAAACACATCAAACATAATTCTTTACACCTTCTCTCTACATTCTCTCAATTGTTAAAACATTAACCTTTTTTCAACCTTATTAAAATTCTTCTATTATGAACGATTATCCGAATGAAGAGCATGAATTTAATTCGTTAATGCGATATTAATAATTTAATTGACCTTTCTTATATTTTTATTCCATTTTAATTAGGGTTTTATGTCTAAATCAATAAATTGCTAATTAATGTATAGTAGTTGGGTATATCTGTGTTGCGATTTTTATGTAGCTTAAAATTGATTGTGAACCTAAAAAGCAATTGATTAATCATTGTCAGGTAGTACACAATTGAAATGCAATACCACACATGTTGTCAGTTCTATGTACCACGTTTACTCCACCATCCACGACACCACCCTAACCCACCCACCCCTAACCTGCCGGCTCCTCGCAGTTGACCCATCCGTCAGTCTCTCTCCCTGACGGCGACCCTAACACGACGAAAAACCCATTAATGCAATGGCACTATCCCACACCACCACAGTGACCCACGAACGTAGCACCGCCGCCGTGACTTGGCCCAATGTTGAGATCAACCGTTGAGTATTAGCTTTGTGAAATTGGGAGTTGGATGTTTGAAATTAGAGAGATTTTAGAGAGGGAAAATGGTAGGAGAAATGAGAGGGGTATAATTGTCAAGGGCGTACTGAGATGAGTAAAATGCGTACTGCGAAAATCAGAACCCTAAAAAAAATATTTTAAGTAAACATACAAATTTACCACAGTGACGATTTTCACATGCTAGGGCAGTTGTTCGACATATAAAAAGAAATTTTTAATGATTTTTAAAGCAAAATATAATTTGAAAAGGAGGGGGTATATTTACATATTTTAACATTAACCGAGTTTCAAACTTTCAAACCTATACCACTTAGAATTGAAACAAACGCAAGGTACGAGGAATGGAGTTTCAACCCTACACCACACATGTATGATTCTTTGATTCAAAACCAATACCCATGCATGAAACCCTTGTGTAATATTTCTAACAAATAGGATTATACATCCAGTTGTACTATAAACATTGTACAATCAAGGTATAAAAATCCGAGCTTATATGTATTTTTTCTGAGCTAATTCAAAGTTCCTGTTTTTAATATGTAAATGGATAAGTTCAATACTTTATAATAAAGCTCATATTATTTAACATAAAGCTCGGATTCTACAACGTACAACTGGTTGCATAATCCATGAATTGAATATTTCCTTCATTCCAATCAATTCGATACATTTGATTTAAACTATAATTCGAAAAAAAAAAAAATTTGTACTAGTATATTCAATAAATGTATAGAAATGATTGGAATTGAGGAAGTATCTATCTTGCTAACTAATGAAACATAAATGAGAGTTTTATTATGTTATGCCAAAATTTTGGCCAGTTTATTACACAAGATCCAATTTTGGTATATCAAGCCTACCAATGGCAATGAATGATAATTTGTATAATTATATAAAGATACACATTAATAAGATTCAAGTATTATATTCTATGACCTACTCTAATCCCAAAGCCGTAAAAATCAGGAGCTCAAACCCTGAAAAAGGGGTTACATGCCATCCAAACCTGGCCCGAACCCGACTCACCCAACCTGTTTGATACCATTACATTTCTATATCTTCAAGTTCAGGAAGAGGGAACCGGAGAACTGCTGCAATGCCTGTCAATTGGGCTAATTCTGCATTGACACACCGCCTTAATCAGTAATAACAAAATACGAAAAAACAGCTCACCTACATAGACGAAACCAACAAACAGGTCCCTTTTCCTTCTTTCGTTCAATTTTTTATGAATAGGAACAGCGAGAAGTAACTAATTATGAAGTACTCCGTACTATTTTAGTGATGCTAAATGTTAATATATATTTATATAAATGTGTAGCCAAGATAAAAGAGGGATAAGGAAAACTCACATCTCATTGTGTTCTACATTTAAACAACGTATTTAACAATAAAAAACGGGTGATATCAATCTAATCTAATATAATAATGGAGTATGATTTAATGATGCACTTAAAGAGTAAAATATATAATGGACAAACTCGGAGTAGGTGTACTTACGTTCCCCTGAGACATGCATAGAAGAGAATAAATGGGCATTTCCGCCAGAGCCCTTGACTGAGCTAACCAATTTGACATACTTTTTTCGTGTTATGACATCAGCGCTCCTGACAGAAGTAACAAAATTGACACAGGAGGGTTAGGTCAGCTACACTTGCATCAGTTGCATACAAGGCAGAAATAGCAGAAATTAAGTTTGGCTAGACAAGAAGACAGTATTTATGTAAATAAATTAATGTGTAGTTGGCTGGAAGACATATTAATGTCTGAAGCTATGTGTCGCGGTTACGGCACTCCAATAATAAGTAATTTTATTATGACTGGCATTCTCTCACGTACAAAAATTTGCAACCACACTAACATAATAATATTACTGTTATAAAAGTATTTCTTAAAAATTGAAGATGATCACGCCACAAAATCCACAAGAAGAAAATAACCTGAACAGCTCATCAGTGATTAGCAGTGTTTGGATAGCCATTCGCTCATGGGCAACTTCTACGTGTTTAGGACCATAGCATGCACGATCTGGGTCCTACAGAACACAGAAAGCAGGATCACATTAGAAGACAGAAAAAGAAGGTACAAAAACTCTGCAGCATGATATTTACCCAAATACCGAAAAAAATCTTACGTAATATCACCTTTACGGGGGCAAATATTTTCTCTGATTAGTATTCCATCAATTACCACATCAGAAATTTGCAAAAGTTTTCATTAACATATTCTCTTCTAAGTTGTATCTACATGACTACATACATATCACTATATACTTCACTGTTCACATGTAAGATATAGGGTGAACAACTCTACACACAAAATGAAGAGACATGCTTCAAGCTGTGCCCCAGGTGAAGTATCAGCTCGGGGCACCATTTAGCAACAATTTACTCTGTACTACAACATGTCTGATGTCAAAGTTCTCTAGACGTCCAGAGTATAAAAAACGGCAAGATCCATCTTGGTTAAAAGGCGCGCTGAAAAGAAAGCCAAAAATACATCTCAAGATTAAAACCCTCACATTTGATAGCATGTTGAAGAACTCCTCAAGAGCGCGAACCTCTTGTGCTGCTTTTGTATCTTTTATCATGCTCATTACATTTGGTGCATCCAGAACCTCTCTCAAGCTATGCCTACAATAAAAAAAATAAAAAAAAATAAAAAAAACAGTGAAATTATGAAAACAGAAACGGAAAGATAAAATGTAAGCCAGTTACACAGACACCCGCAATTACATATTCCATTGTCAACCCACCAAACAGACTGCTGCACCGAGCGGGGTAAGGGTTTGACATACACAACCTTCCCCCATTAAAATAATTAAAGGTTGTTTTCGAATTGACCTTAGCCGAAAATGGAATAACAATCTGCTACATGCCTATACACTGACATGAAAAAAAAAAATACTAGTTTTATGCCCGTGCAAAAAATGCATGGGTATAATTTTATTAAATTGAAAAAATCAAAAAGAAGGTAAATATATTTAATAAAAATATGATTTTAGTGTTACAATTATACCTATGTAAAAAGTAAAGAGAATTTATACGCTAAACTTAGACGCAAGTAAAAACAACGCATTAGCTCGACGTTATAAAAATAAACAAATTCTTATTTAAGACGGGTCAAATATATATATATGTGTAGGATGAATAAAGACAAAACAAAAGCATTATGCATGGGGAGTAAAATATTTGTCCTATATACCCAAGGGGTTGATATTGACATGTTTTAAACTTAAAACGAATAATAGCCGATAAAAATATATATAGATCTGAAAATTATACTTACGGTTTAAATCCTAAGTTCTTAACCATCGTAATTAACCCAAATTATTATTGGGATGACTCTCTAACTACCCAAAAAAAAATCCAACCATATAATATAACCTCCGGCCCTCTACAACAACAACAACATCAGAGCCTTAATCCCAAAATGATTTGGGGTCGGCTGACATGAATCATCCTTTAGAACTGTCCATGGGTGAACGCACCCCTCAAAGATGCGAAAAAAATAGAAAAGAAAAAGTGAAAAACAAAAAGGGAGTGAAACATAATACGAAAGCCAAGTAAACTTATAGGTTTTAAAATCGAAGTCCGGATTTCTTTTATAAAAACTTAGAATTTAAATCAAGAATAAAGATTAAACGATTTAGAAAACCGAAGTAAAACGTAAGGGGTCCGGAATACCTTACAAGTGAACCAAGTAATAATATATAAGAAAGTTGTAGGTAAAAAGGTGTAATAAATCCGAAAAGAACAAATAAATTTTAAAAAAATAAAAATAAAAACATTAAATATATCAAATAACGTCAACAACAACATTACCCCAGTGCCTCAATGGCTCCCGTAAATTGCGGGGTAAGGGGGGGGGGGGGCGGATGTGAGCAGCCTTACCCTTGTGTTAGCAACACAAAAAGGCTGTTTCCGAATGACCCAAGATGAAAATAGCGTCGAGAACTGTATTGAAGGACCGCTACTTCACAAAAGAAAGAAGAGCAGCCACTTTAGTGAGCCATTTTGATTTATTCCATTATAATCCATAACCAAAGAGTAACAAGTCTTTGGCTCCATTGGAAATATGGAAAAAAAAATATCAAATAACGTGAAATACTAAAAATCCACATGTATCATTGCCCTCCATTGTGCCCTCTCCATCCACCATTCCCTCATCAAGCCCGAGAAATACTAAAAACTCCGGCCCTCTAACTATCCAAAAAAATTCCGACCATATATGGGGTCGATTTTTTCCACATGCAAAATAATTGTTCATAATTTTTTTTTCGATAATTAATTTTAATGGATCTTTTTTTTTTTTTTTGACTTTTTTCATCAAGATATTATAATCTGGATCTGTGTGCTAAATTTTGTGTATAATGATATGAATTTGCTTGTCTATATTTTATTTGTTATTATTCATTCGGTTTGTTATTTATTAATTTATTAATTTGTAGTCGTTGAACATATGAATTTCTGTACATATTTTCGTTTTTTATTTTTTGTATTTATTTGTTTGGCATAAAATTTTATATATAAATACTAAATATTTTTTATCATAAACTTAACATATGAATATGAATATTTTGAAATCTGAAGTTTGTAAAATGGAAAACAAATGAAATTGGAGGAGAGAGAGTAATTAAATGGGAGAAATGATCGTAGGGTCCATTTGGCCTAAAATCAAGCAGTCAATAGGAAGCATTTAAATGCTTTGCCTTTTATAGATATGGGATTCAATCACAAGACGACTTTCAAGCTTCAGGCTTTCAGCAATAGGTGACTTCATAAATGCATCCCAAAGGAAAAGACAAATGTTACCATTTATAAATGTCATCTTCGGTTTCAAAGGAGGAGGCAACAATATCAAGAAAAGAGATCATAGAGAATTAAAATGCTTCTAAACAATTAAAAATTAAATGTCATACTTGTATCCAGAAGTTGTATGCACAAGAATTATGCGCGACTTGTTCTCTATTATAGATCTCAGCTCCTTTCTCTCAGCTTCAAGCAACAAGTGACGATGAAATTGGTCCTGCAGTAATTAAGTCGTATTTCAGATAAGAATGGGCTGCGTCATCATTCAATATTTCCTAATTAATCAAGAGGTTCTCATTTCTCCGGCATATTTACGTGTGGCAGAACAGCAATAATCCAATGCCTTAGAGGCTCCAAAGTACACTCCCTTTACCTTGTGTAAAATTCACCGAAAGTTCTGCTCATTAGACATTTGTTAGCCAAGAAAGTGATCACTGCTTACTTCAAGAATGTATTTCGGACATTCTTATGACAATTAATGTCTTCAAGATAACTCTTTTATAGAAACAAACGCCTACTTAGAGTTTAGGCCAAAATATAGAAAAGCTAATCTATATCTGGCAAATAATGTAGAACACTGATAAGCTATTAACCTTGGTGAATCCAGGGCTCGCAATGACAGCACATCGGACAACCTTGAAATCCACATGTTTCAGAAAAGCCTGATAGAGGAGCATAAGAGCGTCACATAGGGCATTAGCGAAAGCAGAAGAGAAAGCAGGCATTTCATCTGAGGCATGCTTCTTAAAAGGGAGAGAAAGAGAGTCTAACACACCTGTAAAATATTCTCGAAAAACTTTTTCAAGGCCTGTAAGGAAAAGAACAGAAAAATTATATTCCCACTTGCAAAACTGGCGAAGGAAAAATTATAACACAGCATATCACAGATTGTCTACCAGTGATGGTACATACAGATTCATATCCAGCTATAGCAGGTCCATGTTTCCGAGGGATGGATACTTCTATCCGTGAACGAGTAAGGGTCACACTTACAATCAGACAAACAAACAAAACATAAGAAAGTCAGTTCCGTATAATGAGAGATCACAGCGAAATGGTCGTGTAAAGAATGTTAATGCTTTGAATTTGAAAACTGCGTGTAAGCATAAGCTACGGAGAAATATGGTGTTAACCAATGTAGATTTGTTATATGTTGTCATTCTCTCCTTCGCTATTTGTCTCTCGAAGTTGTGAGACTCGCAACCACACTATTGCAGATATTCTAGACCCTGGATCTAAAATTAACTCTAGCCTTGTCCATTTATAGTGGGGTTAAAGGGTTATGTTATGCATCTCTCATGCTTTCTCTCTCCTCACAAGCAAAACTCACACCTGTACAGCAGTTCATTTATAGCAAGAGTATTAAATTGAGGCTGCAACACCAAAACACGACTGTTTTATAAAGGTTTTGAAGACTACTGTGACCGCATTTTACCATATTGTTAGGTGATATTGACCTCATTTATAAACTGAGGTCACAACAACAGCTCATACCACAACCTTGACCAAAACCGAGATTTAATACTACGTTTCTAGCCAATCATATTCAAGAACAGAGCATGGTATTGCGGCTTAAAGGAAGAAATCAGTTCTCATATGCAACACATACTGTAGACTTGTAGGTTACTTGTGTTTTAAAAGTGAACTACCACACAAGGACATCATTTCATGTTTCACAGTCGAGATAGCTAAAAGTTTACATTATGTACCGAGCTATACCTTTTACCAATCAGCAATATATGAGCCAGTCCTTCTTGCATAATTATAACAGCTAGATCAGCACTTGCTGTAGGATCTGCATGAAATAGATACAAATTAGAACACATCAATTAAGCTTCGAGGTACAGGAGTGAAGAAAAGAAATGTTACTTGCGCACTTGGTAATAGTAGCACTTGATTATAGAAAAAAAGAAATTTTCTATTTTTATTTTCTAAACTCATTATACTACTCAGTCTATTACTACCTGCCTGATTCAGCTACATATTCTGGTAATTTTCTGATAAAATGACAGCAGAGCTGTAGCTAGTTTTATAAATATACATGGTAGTAAGTAGTAAGGTCTCAAATCCACCAACAGGTAAGTATACCCAGCTACTTACATAATGTCAGCAAAGCAATCTTCAGAAAAACTATACTATTCAATCACACAACAATTGGCTGCTGGCATGACATGCATACCATGTACTCTTTTGAGGGACAAAGCAGGTAAACGATGAGAAATACGGTGATAGACTGAATTCAATGATTTGAAGAAAGCAGACAGTCTATTATATTCTACACTCCGTCTTGGATGGCTCCGGTCCCTTGCCAAGCCAAAATCATTTTGTTTTTTCGGCTTTGAAGATGCATTCAGGCAGTATATGTCACCGATCTAGACAATCTTCGAATAGTCGATACGTTGAGGATCGAGCTCAGGTAAAGGTAAAATATAAGTTCTCGCTGGTAAATAAAAAGTTGTCGCTGGTTAGAGGGTTTGTTGTTTGCAGGTTTACAAAGACTATAGCTGTGGGCTATAAAAGGAAGGAGGAATGTTCAAGCCATTTCAACAACCTTTACCTTTCCCCATTTAAGAAACGACGTTTTTTTGGTGTTAATGAGTCGGTTTGTACTTTTAATTATGTTAGTTGCTCTTCTATTAGTTTAGGGGCCTCTCCTGCCCCTCGGTTTGCGTTTTAACAGGTTAGTGTGTAATCAAACTTATGTAGTCTCGTTTTTATGTTTATAATAATAGTACAACGTTGTCTAAAAAAAAAAGACGAGATGCTTGATAGCAAAAAAAGAAAATACCTGCTGCTTGATGGAGCATATCTAAAGCCATCGAGTCCCATATATCCTACATAAGAGACAAATATATGCTCAACAAATAGGCCAATAGATAAACGGATCAAGATATACGGAGCTTTTATGATCATGTTTTCCGATCAGAATATACTATATAGATCTATGGAGTAAGTTACATTTAATTTACTACTGCAAATTTCCTTGTCTACCAAGAACTATCAGGATTCAGGTTCGTTTTCCAAATAAATAAAGCAAAAAATGGATTATCTCTTGAAGTGACTGGTCGCAGTTCAGGAAGAATAGTTTCTATACCTCCTCAACTTAATAGTAAAAGGATTGGTTAGTCTAGCAAGCAACACTTTCAAATAAGCGGAAGTTACGTTGCGAGACTTTCTTAAACTACACCTAATTACTAAAGGCTATTTGGGAGTTCGAAAGTGATACTGAAACGAACAATTCTTAACTCAAAAGGCGAGGAGACGAGGGGCATAATTCAACTCTAACTCATAGAAAGGTCACCTGATTAAATATGGCCAGTAACTTTGGAAAATAGAGTTTTGAAAGGAAGAGTAAGCCATATGAGTGAAATTGCGAAACACCTCTAACTTTTTGTCTCCAGGCTAACCCAGTACAGGAGCATAATTCAACCCTTAGGCTGTCCACCAACTGATAGCACGAGGACAGCACAGAAAAATCTTTGAGAGAGTGGTTCACTCGTCAATGATTGCATGGTGAGGATATCCAATGTCTACAGCTTACAAGGGTAAGAGTGACAATGAATATCTGGGAAACAATGTTTTTTATGGCTTTTGAGTTTTATGAGCAGATGTTCCAACTGATGTACTTCACATAAATTCACAGTATGGGGAGAAATCTTTTCATAATGCGTAGGCCATATCCAGATTTTTTTTTAAAGTTAAAAAAAAGAGCAAGAAAAGTACAAGACTCCAAGTATATCTAGACAAATGCAACTTAAAGCATACCTTCCTTATCACAAAAGGACGATGAAGCTCAATTTCGAGAGTGTGAAATGCTCCTATCTTCAATTAAGAGAAAAAGAGATTGGGAAACTATTAGAGATAGTACATCACATGATCACAGAAGTGACAACACAATAGACCAATAAGTACCTTCACATGCTCGTTTTCTAGAACATTTTTGCCACGTATACGTAAGATGCCTCCGTCTTTATCATATTCCACAGCCTGTGAAAAAATATTAGAATCACATCAGCAACAACACTTAAACAGCTGAACTAGGGAAAATAATGCTTACAAATCCCACTGAATTTATCTTGAAGGAATTGGAAAATTGCATATTGTACAAGCATAGTTTCTTATCAGAGATAAATAGATAACTTCAGTGTACAAGCATTAGTCTAGGTCTTTAATGAATGCATAACGACCCAACTGAATCTTTCATTACGAATAACGAGACAACTAACTCTTGACCCTGAAGCTAAATCACTTTATCTACAGACAAGCTCTAGGTCCAACATGACCCAATTCACTGTCAGCTACGGGGGAACCAAGTGAAATGTCTAGAGTTATTGATACCTCCACTTTAATTTCCAGCTTAAGTTTGACACGTTCTGCATCCCTCCCTCCAGAAGCCACCTCTCTTAAAACTTTCCTGCATATTCAAACAAAATCAATACTAGAAATCAAGCTTTCAGCAAACACAAAATTCATTATCAATTAAAACTAAACATAAACCAATGTTAATTAGAGCATGTTTGGATACAAAAAATGGGAGGGAGACGGAGGAGGGGAGGGGAGGGGGGGATGGAGCAAAGGAGTTTTTCCTCCAAATATTTCCTATGTTTGTGGAATTTTGATTAGGCTTGGAGTAGGAAAAATGAATCCCTCCATTTCCCTCCTATATTAGCTAACCAAACAAGGAATTTGTATCTCTCCCTTCACTTTCCTTGCAATTCCCCCAATCCAAACAAGCCCTTAAGGTGTGTTTGGATTGAGGGATTTAGAGGGAAAAGAAAGGGAGGGAGAATAGGGGATTTAAAATCCCTTGTTTGGATAGCAAATGAGGGTGGAGGGAAACGGAGGGGGAGAGATTTGGAGGGATCCAATTTCCCTCCTCCAAACATAATTAAAATGGATCCATTGTTTGGTTAGCAAAATGAAGGTAGAGGGATTTGGAGGGGAGGGAAAATGGATCCCTCCATTTCCCTCAAGGCAAATTATTTCCCCACCAACATAGGCAAGATTTGGAAGGAAAATCAACTCCTCCATTCTCCCCCCTCCCCTTGTGCACTATATTGTTAAGTAGGAGGGAAAGGAAGGGAAGAGAAGGGGAGAGGAAATAGAGTATGAGAGTTTGGATACATTTCCTTCCAAATCATTCCTATGGCGAAGGGATTTTGATTTGCCTTGGAGGAGGTAAAATGGATCCAACCAAATCTCTCTCCTCCATTTCCCTCCTACTCCTTTTGTTATCCAAACAAGGTTGTATCACTCCCTCCCCCTCCCCTCCCTTTCCCTCCAAATCCTCCTATCCAAACAAGCCCTATAAGTTCTCGGACAAACAATAGTGTCGAAGTTGGGCAAAATACTAATTCTTATGAGTTGTCTACATAAATTATATTATCACTATCAGGGATAGATCATAGTTCTATTGGAATTTGGAAGGGGGCCCATGGCGCACTTTATTTTATCCTCCAAGATCCATCACTGATCACTACTGATATCTACCATGACTCCATGAGACAACATAATTTAAAAAAAAAGGAAAAAAAAAGAACAAATTCAAAAACTAATGGTAGATAGAGCCAATAATTATGCACTAACAGTAGGTAATAATGCTCACAGAGGCCAAGGCTATGTAGATAGACCCACACAACACTGCCTTGCCTGATAAACATTCATCCAATAATTTAACGTTGAATAACTTGGATTTATAAAGATTCATCCAAATAAAAGCATCATAATCTCTACATTGGATTTACATATTGCTCGATCAACAGAGTCAACCTAAAGAAACATCCGAGATACCATGATTGAGAATCAAGTTGCCAGAAACACACATATAGCCACTGAGCCAAGCTAAATTGTTGACCTTGGGGATTGAAAACCATAATCGAGTTGAGTAGCACTGTTTACTAAGTTCATTGAAGTTTTCCTAATTGAATTGAATTGAATGGAATTAAACTAAACTAAATTCGGGAGAACGGAATAAAATTGAACTGCCAACGTCATCTTTTAGTAGTAGAAAACAAATCAAAACCAAACTAATTAGATAAGACAGGTAAATTAATACCTAACAGTGACAGCAAGAACATAATCACCCTCAGCAATCAAATTATAAGCAGCCCACAAATCATCTCCTTCCTCTGGAATCATCTGCACACACTAATTTATTACCCAACTTGCTAATTCAAGCTTGCAAATTTTATCATAACATCAAAATTAACCACCAAAACTTGCAAAATTTTTCCATAAGATCAAAAACCCACAAAAATTAACCATTAAAACTTGCATATTTGATTGTAAAATTAAAAACCCATATGAATTAACGGTAATTCATTTAAAAATAGAGAAAAGATTCGACCTTTACACTGCCGGGACCACGAGGAACTAGGTTTCTGTGAACAATCTTCATGATTTGATCTCCCTAATGTCTCTTGTGTTCGCTAAACTCGGTTTATTTGTACAGACTGTTGAAGGTTTTTAGGAGAGAGATACTTTCCAAAAACTGCGCAAGTAACAAACAACTAAACAAGTATAAATTGGACATGTTACGGGATGATGAACTCTGGCTCTGATATTTGTTATCCTAGAAGGAAAAAGATATTTAGATTTTGGAAGAAGAATATAAGCACACGTGTGAATTTTTAATTTGACCGTGTTAAAATTTGTTATTAGTCTTCTCTAAAATAAAACGTAATTGCTAAATCCGCAAACAAATTTGCTTAATCCTGCACATTTTACCCTATTATTCCAATCCTACCCCCCATTAAAAAAAATTAAGAAAATTTCTCCCTTTTCTCCTCTCAAAACCTAAAAAATTGTTTAGTAATTCGATAACTACGAATTCTAATTCACATATATGGCGAGTAATTATGCTGTTTTATCAACAATTTTACCCATCATTCAATCGATTGAATGAATTTTTTTGTAAAGGAATTTAGAGTTAGGGTTTAGGAGTTTTGGTTGTTGAAATAGTGGGTGGTCGTGGCGGTGGTCGAATTGGTCGTGGCAGGGTCGGCGACTCGACATTACGGCGAGGGCGCAATGAGCAGGCTTTTCTGGCGCTTGCGGTGGTTGTTTTATAAGAGTTTGCGGTGGCTGATTGGGGGCAATACTGGCTGTGGTTACGAAGGGGAATGTAACTTCCACCGGCGTAGGTGGTGGTCGGCGCTTGGAGGCGTGAAGGTTTGTGGGTGCCGGGAGGGGGTGGAGGAGGTGGTGGTGGGCGGCAGGTGGAGAAATTTGACTTCTTTTTTTTTGGGGGGGGAGGGGGGGGGGGAATTCTTTTAGCATCCCCTCTATTTTTTTTTTGTGAAAAGTGGGAGGGGTAAAGTCGGAATAAAGCAAAAATATGTGTTGGATTAAGCGAAATTGTGTGCGGGATTTTGCATGCCCCAAATAAAACTAGATTTAATGTTGTGCACTAAATAATGTGTTGCTTTTCGATTAGGTTATGAAAAATGCACAAAAATATCTCAATTACTGTAACAGAAGGTTTCAACTTAACTTAAAATACATTAAAAGTGGTTGTTACATAGCATAGATGTAAAATTTTATTATATATACTCTGTATATATTAAAATTTTAGAAGAACTAATTAGTAACCCTAAAAAATAGTTTTAAAAAGAACTATAGATTTCCCTACATACACTTGCACTTTGATTTTGGTGCGGACCGGATCTACTCTTTTGAGTCAATGCTTATATGAACTCAAAAAGAGGGGGGTTTAACGGTGTGGTCGCCCCATTGGCGTTTGAAAATTACAAAAATTTTAGTTAAAAATTTCAATTTTTTTTCGAAGTCCCCTTATAATATTACCCTTTCGCCCCCACTGATTTAAAATCCTGGCTCCGTCACTGTCAAAATATATATGTTTTTTTTATTGCATAACCTAGGTCCAGACGTGAATAGTACACGTCCAACCCTAGACGTATACTATTCACGTCTGGACCTAGATTTGGAAGTGATATGAATTGGACAAAGTACATTACTTCCAAGTTGTTTGAATCAGTTATGGAGGCAGGGACCCGAGATAAGTGGGCAAAAAATATATATGTTTTTTATTGCATAACCTAGGTCAAGACGTGAATAGTACACGTCCAAACCCTAGTGTGAACATGGGCCACGTGCAACGCTGGGCCAACTCGTGGACGTGCAGCGGTCGGAAAGCCACACTCGGTGGCGTAAAACTGCTTTCGACCAGATCGCTTTAGATCGGTCTGTTTCGTCTCAGCAAGGGTCTTGAAACGATGTTAGAGATGTTCGGAGTCGCCACCAAGCAATTGTGGGATGCTTGAAAACCGTTCGAGTCCACTTTATACCTAGGTCAACCAAGGAAAAAAGCGATGTTTGACAGAGGTACTAAAGATAAGGAGTCGTCCCTCTTTAGCATCTTATCTCTAGAATGACTCTCGTTCGCCCTGGATAAGGTCGTCCACTATCTAAAGTTTTTGAGTAAGAGGTGAAGGTACGTATTGGGAAGCCTTTTAATCGGACACCTAATCCCGCCCACGGTGGCGGCCTCTACTGATCGATCTTGATTGGTTAAATGCAAAAAAATGATAAAACGGGTAACTGCATGAATGCTCATCCAGAAGTTTAAACCTAACATGTGAGCTTACTATGTCGGTTGTTTATCCAAGTATCAAGTAATTGATGTCGAGTTGGATTTAGTGTTGATTTGCATGCAAGAGGGAATTTAAACATCCATTTACCGAGTTAGGTTCATGGTGCATAACGTGATCCATTCGTCTTAGAAAGGCGTTTTGCAAATACAAAGTAAAATATGGACACAAAAATTTTAGTTAAAACTTTCGATTTTTTTCGAAGTCCCCTTATAATATTACCCTTTCGCCCCCACTGATTTAAAATCCTGGCTCCGTCACTGTCAAAATATATATGTTTTTTTATTGCATAACCTAGTTCCAGACGTGAATAGTACACGTCCAAACCCTAGACGTATACTATTCACGTCTGGACCTAGATTTGGAAATGATATTAATTGGACAAAGTACATTACTTCCAAGTTGTTTGAATCGGTTGTGGAGGCGGAGACCTGATATAAGTGGGCAAAAAATATATATGTTTTTTTATTGCATAACCTAGGTCTAGATGTGAATAGTACACGCCCAAATCCTAGTGTGGACATGGGCCACGTGCAACGCTGAGCCAACTCGTCGACGTGCAGCTATAATACCCCGTATATTTTTGGGATTTCTTTTAACTATTTAGTCGATAAGACCATTAAGCATGATAATGACAATGATCATAAAATAAGGATTATTATAATTCAATCATATGTGTACAATAATTATTATTAAAGAAAAAGAAATAGGAAGCCCATATTTAAATCTTACGGAGTACACATGCCCTTAAGCGATCTTAACCGACTTCATGCTAGGGTATAAGATAAAAAGAATCCCTTCGTCTTTCACTTATGTTCCACGCCTCAATATCAAACCCCGGTTATATTTGTGTGCTCCTCTCGCTCATCACCACAACAACCTTGTCGATTGCCGTTTTCCTCCATTGTCTAACAAGCGACATATTCAAGTACTCGAGGTATACATCCATCGCTTTTAGTTTCAGTTTCTTCTTTGATTCAGTTTTTATTGTGTTAATACGGGTGACGAACTTAATGAATTGTCATTGTCATTGTCATATAAATCTTGTAGTAAAATAAGACAGTAGATTTGAGTTCTGAGGATCAAGTGTAGCAATAGCCTCGTTCTTGAGTCGTTTGATATCGGGTGATAAAGGTATCAAGGTGAATCGTTAGGGTGTCACTTGGGACTTTTTTGAGAGCATAAGTGTAGCGTGTGTGAGCCGTTTGAGGGTCTTATCACTGGCCGGATAAAACAAAACGTGGTGCTCTGTTTTACACCGTGAATACTGTCTTTTCTTGAAGTCGTGTGCGTCCTTTTTGGTTGAATTAGTTCCGACACTTCTGTAACATATTCGTATGATGTTAAGGGTCATATTGGTGGTTGGAAAGGAGCCTATATGCGTGTCACTGTCGACGTTGTAACCGCGTGAATGCTACGTCGCCATTGTTGGCTAAGCCGCTGGTTGTTGGTAGGTTTTGGTGTCGAGTATGAGATGAGTAACTTGCTAAGGCAAATCGATGGTTGGTAGTAATTGAGTGCAAGAGTTGTGGTATTGTTCGTGTAAGTTAAATGTTGACAAAGGGAGTTGGTTGAAGTCGATTTTTGCGGATAGTGTTCAGTTGAGTTTGTTCAAATACGTTTTGGTGGTGACATTAGTTAACAAAACTCATGGGTCTGTTGATATGGAAACAATATAGGCTTTGGATTTTTGTTGGTCATGTGAGAATTGAAACAACTGAGCTATATTTGGAGTTTAGATTTATATAGTGAGTTAGAGGTTTATTTTAATATCGAATAATGTAGTAACTGTATAACTGGTATTATTTGTAGCTTGTGGATTTGAAGTAAAAGAATTTTTTGACTAAACTTAATTAGCTTGGATTGATCGTCTCAAGAGGTAAGGACTTTTACCCCTTTTAAAATTAAGAGCATGATCGGTTTAACATTTAAAGAGTTTTATATACTTTTGGTAACGATGAATTTCTACTAGCTTTTCTGAGTTTTTAAATATTGTTTTATGTGACCATGGGTCACCAATTGAAAATTATTTGGCTCAAGCCGTCTTTGTAATTATGTAGCAGACTCTGGGAGTTCTGTTGGTCTAGCAGGTTTAAAGGTGCGTCTGAGACGTCCCTGGGATTACGTCCCGAAACTAAACTCTTGGCCCGAGTTTCATTGGGTGGGGTTTGACCGGCCCCCACTCGCTAGGGGGTTAGACTTTCTCCTTTGGCAGCCTCATCCTACTAACTGCCCAAATGTGAGAGATGCGCATTATTATAAGTCTGACCAAGCACAGGTGATACCTCTAGACCGTGTCAAGGGTAGGACCTTGGCACACAGGTGGTGAAAGTTATGGATTTTGAATGGTTTAATAATTGTCATTTAATTTACGATATTTTTCGTTTTGGAATATAATTCTGTCTTACTTTGATTTTTGGAGCTCTGTAAATTTTATAATATTGTTTTATGAATTTGTCATTTCTTCTTATTTTCTTAAAACTCAGCTTTGCTGACGTCCTTATGTTTAGGTCGTTCCCCCACTGGAACCTATACCTGTTTATGTTTTGGGTACAGTTGAAAGGTACACTTGAGATGCTGCATGGGTGCATATTGGATCGGGGAGTATTATGAGCGAGGAAGGATTTTGAATAAAGACTACGTCTTAGTCTATTTATACTTTTATAAGACCGTTGGATTTGAATTTTATTTGTTGTTTTAGATTTTGTACGACCTTTGAATCTTCCGCTGCAACGTCTTAATTATTTAATAAAGTATTGAGACATGTATGTGTTTTTAAAAGTTGACTCTGTGTTTACCTTGCACTTGGCATTTTAAACTAAGTGTGGAGTGACAGCCGTGAATTTTTCCTCTCTAGTTTATCGTTTTTGGTCGTGAAAATTTAGGGCTGTTACAGCAGCGGTCGGAACGCCACGCTCGGTGGCGCAAAATGCTTTCGACCAGATCGCTTTAGATCGGTCTGTTTCGTCTCGGCAAGGCTCTCGAACGATGTTAGAGATGTTCGGAGTCGCCACCAAGCAATTGTGGGATGCTTGAAAACCGTTCGAATCCACTTTATACCTAGGTCAACCAAGGAAAAAAGCGATGTTTGACATAGGTACAAAAGATAAGGAGTCGTCCCTCTTTAGCATCCTATCTCTAGAATGACTCTCGTTCGCCCTGGATAAGGTCGTCCACTATCCAAAATTTTTGAGTAAGAGGTGAAGGTACGTATTCATAAGCCCTTTAATCGGACACCCAATCCCGCCCACGGTGGCGGCCTCAACTGATCGGTCTTGGTTGGTTAAATACAGAAAATGATAAAATGGGTAAATGCATGAATGCTCATCAAGAAGTTTAAACCTAACATGTGAGCTTACTATGTCGGTTGTTTATCTAAGTATCAAGTAATTGATGTCGAGTTGGATTTAGTGTTGATTTTCATGCAAGACGAAATTTAAACATCCATTTAACGAGTTAGGTTTATGGTGCATAACGTGATCCATTCGTCTTAGAAAGGTGTTTTGCAAATACAAAGTAAAATATAGACACAAAAATTTTAGTTAAAACTTTCGATTTTTTTCGAAGTCCCTTATAATATTACCCTTTTGCTCCGTGACTTAAAATCTTTGGTCTCCAAATCCTTTGTCAAAATATATATGTTTTTTTATTGGATAACCTAGGTCCAGACGTGAATAGTACACGTCCAAACCCTTGACGTATACTATTCATGTCTGGACCTAGATTTGGAAGTGATATTAATTGGGCGAAGTACATTATTTCCAAGTTGTTTGAATCGGTTGTGGAGGCGTGGACCCGAGATAAGCGGGCAAAAAATTATATATGTTTTTATTGCATAACCTAGGTTCAAACGTGAATAGTACACGTCCAAACCCTAGTGTGGACATGCGCCACGTGGAATGCCGGGACAATTCGTGGACGTGCAGCGGTCGGAAAGCCACGCTCGGCGGCGTTAAAATGCTTTCGACCAAATCACTTTTTGGATCGGTTTATTTCGTCTCGGCAAGGGTCTCGAAACGATGTTAGAGATGTTCGGAGTCGCCACCAAGCAATTGTGGGATGCTTGGAAACCGTTCGAATCCACTTTATACCTAGGTCAACCAAGGAAAAAAGCGATGTTTGACATAGATACTAAAGATAAGGAGTCGTCCCTCTTTAGCATCCTATCTCTAGAATGACTCTCGTTCGCCCTGGATAAGGTCGTCCACTATCCAAAATATTTGAGTAAGAGGTGAAGGTACATTGGGAAGCCCTTTAATCGGACACCCAATCCCGCCCGCGGTGGCGGCCTCTACTGATCGATCTTGGTTGTTTAAATGCAAAAAATGCTAAAACGGGTAAATGCATGAATGCGCAGCCAGAAGTTAAACCTAACATGTGAGCTTGCTATGTCGGTTGTTTATCCAAGTATCAAGTAATTGATGTCGAGTTGGATTTAGTGTTGATTTGCATGAAAGACGGAATTTAAACGTCCATTTACCGAGTTAAGTTCATGGTGTATAATGTGATCCATTCGTCTTAGAAAGGCATTTTGCAAATACAATGTAAAATATGGACACAAAAATTTTAGTTAAAACTTTCGATTTTTTTCGAAGTCCCTTATAATATTACCCTTTCGCCCCCGCTGACTTAAAATGCTGGCTCTGTCACTCTCAAAATATATATATTTTTCTATTGCATAACCTAGGTCCAGACGTGAATAGTACACGTCCAAACCCTAGACGTATACTATTCACGTCTGGACCTAGATTTGGAAGTGATATTAATTGGACAAAGTACATTACTTCCAAGTTGTTTGAATCGGTTGTGGAGATGGGGACCCGAGATAAGTGGGCAAAAAATATATATGTTTTTTTTATTGCATAGCCTAGGTCCAGACGTGAATAGTACACGTCCAAACCCTAGTGTGGACATGGGCCACGTGCAACGCCGGGCCAATCCGTGGACGTGTAGCGGTTGGAAAGCCACGCTCGGTGGCGTAAAAATGATTTCGATCGGATCGCTTTAGATCGGTCTGTTTCGTCTCGGCAAGGGTCTCGAAACGATGTTAGAGATGTTTGGCGTCACCACCAAGCAATTATGGGATGCTTAGAAATCGTTCGAATCCACTTTATATCTAGGTCAACCAAGGCAAAAGCAGTGTTTGACATAGGTACAAAGATAAGGAGTCGTCCCTCTTTAGCATCGTATCTTTAGAATGACTCTCGTTTGCCCTGGATAAGGTCGTCCACTATCCTAAATTTCTGAGTAAGAGGTGAAGGTACGTATTGGGAAGCTATTTAATCGGACACCCAATCCCGCCCGCGGCAGCGGCCTCTACTGATCGATCTTGGTTGGTTAGATGCAAAAAATGATAAAACGGGTAATTGCATGAATGCGCATCCATAATTTTAAACCTAACATGTGAGCTTACTATGTCGGTTGTTAATCCAAGATCAAGTAATTGATGTCGACTTGGATTTAGTGTTGATTTGCATGCAAGACGGAATTTAAACATCCAATTACCGAGTTAGGTTCATGGTGCATAACGTGATCCATTCGTCTTAGAAACGCGTTTTGTAAATACAAAGTAAAATATGGAATTTGTGAATACCTTTATTCGGGTTAACCGAAGTCAGGATTGTCCTAGACAAGTGCCGGAAAGGAAGCAGGACCTGCATAAGGCAGTCTATTGAGGTGCGAGCCTTTGGGCAATGCATAGGGACCTGTCCTGGTTTGAAAACTGGAAATCAGTAAGCTTATTTAGGCGCGAGACAGTAGACGACCCAAAGGGGCGTCTCATGACTGTTGAAAATGTTTGTGAAACGGTTTGTAAAAGTGTATTTGAAGCTGTTTTTATTGAAAAGGTCGTTTAGACCGCTTTTGTGCTAATATGAAGAATGAGACTTGAATAATCAGCATTGTATTGACGATATTCGATGTCGAGTTCGGTTTTGCAAGTTTGACGTGAATAGTTTTGAAAAACATTTATTATGAATTAATTGTGTTAATTTTATTGTTTTGTAATTAGTCAATATTCATCATCGTACTCGGATTTAAACCGACATGGTATGTGGAACCAAGGATGATTATTCATGTATGACCAACATGGTTGTTTTTGAAATGTTAACAAATGATTAAAAGGTTTTAAAATACCTTTTAAAATGTAATTAACCAAATGTTATCACCGAAACACGGATTAAACCGTCATGGTATGAGGAACCAAGGGTGAACACTTTCATGGTTAAAAAATATTCATCATAAAAATTATTTGAAATGGTAAAAACAAATTGTAAAATGAAATGAAAATGGAAAGAATGAACTCAAATACATTTGAGTTCTGACCTGGACAACCCGTTTAGGCGCGAGCCACCTAGTTGTGACTAGGGGCTTCTGTTTCCGGTCAAAACTCGATTTTGGCTCATTCGATTCGTATTTTGGACCATGTTATGCATGTTTTAGCATGTTAAGGTCATGAAAATAGATAAAAAGACATGAAATAAGAAGATTAATTACACCCTCATACTTACATGCTAGGTCGAAGGCGAGAAATCGACGGAAGTGTAAAAACTTGTTAGGTCGGAAAACTCGGTTGAAAACTGATTTAGCAATGTAAAGAGTGTTTGTTTTGTTTAGTGATTGTGTAATTGGTCGAAATGGTCGGTCAAGTGATTTAATGCACGATGACGGTACAAAACAATGTGTATGGCTTGTATTTTCGATCGGTAGGTCGAAAATACGTGTCGGTTTGTGACTTGAGAAGTTGAGTCTCGAATTTTAAGGGAGAAATGAGGAGGCGGACACTCGCGTACCTTCAAATGGTGGCATTTGAGGGGTATTTATAGAGGATTGAGTGGTTGTGTTCGTTTTGAGCGACGTGGCCGCATGTGCTACTCGAAGAGGCGCGAGCCATTTCGCGGGTCTTCGAGCTGTCTTGTCACTATCACGCACTTGAAATCATGATTTGTTCTATCCTTAGTTTCGGATGACATGATTATTGTACTTGACCATTCAAGTATACCGGGTATACTTAACATGGAAGCTTTGTGATGTTTGTTTATTGTGTTTGACTCGGTTTGACTCGTTGTTGGAGTCTGGATTTGAATTTTGAGTCGGTTTTTGGTCCGGTGTCGGTTTTGACTCTAGTTAGTGTTATTGCGACCCGTCGTCATTGATACGTGCATTTTATATAGTCTTTTTAGGCCTTTTTATGCACGTATTTCTATGCTATTATCGTAGTTTATGCTACGAAATGCCCCGAATATGCTACTTTGGTTTGTTTTGTCTTATTTGCAGGAATGAACAAGAAAGTAGTGAAATCAAGCCTTTTACCGTCCGTTTAGCATGCATTTGGAGGAAGAGTGAATTTGGAGCCGGAATGTAGCTATTTTGAGATGCGCAAAGAAGAAAGATAGCTAGGCGAGCAAAGGAAGAACTTCAAATTGCTAGTGCCTAATTTGGAGAGCCATATCTCGAGTTCTACAATAGATATTCAGGTGATTCCAATTGGAGATGAAATCTTGTCCTCTTAGCTTTCCAACGCCACCGGAATCGCCCTGTTTGCCCAAGTAACGAAGAAATGGCTGCCGTTTGAAGTTCAGTGCGCAAAGTAGGAAATTGTGCGCTGGAAAGTACTCGATCGAGTACAATTATGTTCGATCGAGTCCTTTTTCTACTCGATCGAGTAGTTGCATTTTAGGATTTACTCGATCGAGTATATTTTCTATTCGATCGAGTGGTTTAAGCTTTATTTTACTCGATCGAGTAGTTTAAAAGCACTCGATCGAGTGGTTTGCAATTGGGCTCGGGATTTTTAGTCCGTGATTGGGTTTATGTTTGTAAAATCTCGCTTCCCTATATAAAGGAAGTCGGGATTAGGTCATAATTATCCTGGATACTACTAGGACGATGCTTCTATCACACTTCATGTTTTTCCTTCTCTCTTTTCTCTGTTAAACACTTTTCCACCATTCTTTTCCGGATCTCATAATCAGTAATTCCTTTCCTTACTCTTTTTCTTCCTTTACTTTATTTTTAATTTATGATGTTGTTTATTCCTTTATTTTTCGCTCTTGCTCTTCCCTTATCTATGTTTAGCTAATTCCCCTGCTAGGATTTAGGGGAGTCGATGAACCAATGTTAATTGCTAATTAGGTTTACGGATTTGTCGTTGTTGTTAAGTCTATGTTGTTAATCACTGCTTTAATTGTTTCTAGCTATTTGAATCGATGCATTTAGCCTACTTAATATTGGTAAGCCTTGACCTAGACCGAAAGGTTGGAAGGGGTGAGACCCGCAGTGAACAATAGGATGCTTTAGTGAGGGCGAAAGTTAAGCTAATTGCATTTTAGGGCGAATTGAGACCGAAAGGAGATATTCGTTGCCCCTTAGACCGACACATCGACTAATTTGTGACCTTATCTGCAATTGACCGACATTCATTGATGACCCGACAATCCTAGTTCTCTCTCTTTATTGTTAATCCCTTTATTTTTATCGCTCAATTTCTCTTGTCTCCTCTCTTAGTTTAGAAATCGTACTCAAACCCCCGTTACTCTTAGACTAACTTAAAACAGATAAATCTCATTTTTGCCTCCCTGCGGAGATCGACCCGACTTCCCTAGCTATATTAGTTAGAGCCAGTTGGTTATTTTTGATAGGTATACGACTGCCCTGTCAAATTTTTGCGCCGTTGCCGGAGAGGCAGTGTAGTTTTATCTGTTTTTATTTAGTCTATTTCTTTTCTCAAGGAACCTCGGTTCCTTGAGACCGTTCTCATGTCTTTCGTTCTTGACTTTCCGTAGAGAGAGAACGAAAGTTTTGGTTCTTATATAGACAGGTGGGAGGAGTGGCTCGAACCAAGACGAGGAATGCTTTCGGGACTCCAAATATGCCAGTCTATCATCCGGGGAATTAATGCCCCTACGCGAGCATACCTCGAGGCTAATGGTAAGTGGGATTTCGAAGGAATCCCCGTAAAAGAGTTATTAGAATTTTTTGAATGGTTTGCTACTGAAACTCTTAAACCCAATTTCTCTCTTCATGTTGACTCAGATGAGGGGGTGGGTGAGACCTTAGAAACCGTTCTAGAAAATACTGATGGAAAAATAGAGGAGACCATTAGCATGGTTGATAACCCCTTTTAGAAGGATAATTTAGAACCCCTCTATGATTCTTGCACAAATAGTGAGGACGACTGGGAAGGTCTCTTTGAGAACTTCCCTACTGACGAGTCCGGCCCTAAGGAGAGTGAGGAGAAAATTTTTGACAGTCTTGAGGTTAAATGGGATAGTTATGACGATATTATGGATGAACTTATTGTTGAGGACCCAATTGACCCGATTGACTTTACTGTCCCTTGCATTTGGGATGAATACCCACCTTCTCCTTTAGAAGATCAGATTCCTCTACCTCACAATATAAACCCGTCAGTGCATCTGGATTATACTCGCATTATTTTTGAGTCAAATTCTCATGAGCTCTCTTATTTTCCACTCGCGGTTAATTTAAGCTTCTATATTCCGCCCTTAGCTGGAGGGAGGAATAATTTTGTGGATGTTTTTAGGAGCTGTCATAGGAAATTTGTTAGACTTAAATGCTATTTCATTTTAATTTCCTATGTTATTGCTATTCTATGGTGCTACTTACATTTTTGTGTAGCACATGTGCAACTGTTTGATCGGTTCTTTGCGCGCTTTAATTTGTTTTGACCAGGCTAATTAGAGACTAGATGAAAAAGAAGGTCGATTTGGGACTGTCTCGAAAATAGCGCTACCCGGGAGGCAACCCGGAGATTTATTTTTAGTTGTTTTTCAAACATTGCATTTTATTTCAGTTGTGTGTAATAATTGGTCTTCGTACCATAGCCTATATCAGTATGCTTGCTTTGTTAGTTTTGTGGGCTGTTTTTATTGCGTCTTTTGCAGGAATATACTAAGGATCACTCGATCGAGTACTTTTTGTACTCGATCGAGAGCTTTTGCTGCTGAAATCACTCGATCGAGTACCTATATTCTACTCGATCGAGTACCTGCAAAAAAAAAAAGTACTCGATCGACCACTATTCCTCTAGATCGAGCTGTTTTGGACGGCCATTGCTTGGATTAGCTTCTTGTGACGATGTTTCGGAACTATTAGTGACCTCCCACGTTGTTGGCTGGTTTCGGGGGGGGGGGGGGTCCCTTATTCGCGCAATCTTGTGATCTTTCCGTATTTACTCTCTTTCTCTTGTAGTTTGCATTTCCTTTCCATGTTTTGGTACAATGAGGGCATTGTACGGTTTGGTTTGGGGAGGTTATGCATCCATATCTGTGTCTGCATCTTGTTTTTATTGCATTTCTGTTATCACGTTTAATTTCAGTATGCATTGTTGTTTATTTTCATAAAAATCAAAAATCTCATAAAAATTGAAAAATTTCAAAAATTCAAAAAATATCCACGTTTATTTTTGCATATAGGTTGAGTCGGAACGATAGATTTCCGTGATGAAATTGCACTTTAACTTGTCTTTTTACTTGAGCCTTGCACTTTATTGACAGTTATTAGCCGAGTCTTGCGCATATCTACGAGTTTTTGTTCAAATTTAGTGATTTGTTTAGACTTGACACGATAAATTGGCAACCTACTCTATAAATTCTGAGTTTTGGAGCCTTATAACTGGTGACATTCATGACCAGTTTGCATAGGAATTGAGAGTAGTACTCCTTGCATAACATGTTCATCATTATTGCACATTCATGAAATTCGATTACTTGTCAAATGCATACATTCGGGTTTGTGGTCGGTGTCACATGCAGGGAGGCGCTTGCGATTTTCCCCTTTTCTTATATTTTTCACCCATTTAGCTCCACTTAAGCCAAATCTTGCCTTTTTGACCCACTAGCTACATCCCAAATTGAGCCTGCCTAGTCAAGCTAGTTTAGCATGTCTTTTGTGGTATATTTTTCCGTTTGCAGTTTGGCCCGTGTGTATATGATTGGAGTAGAGCTGATCAAATGGCCCAAGCCCATTGGCCCTACCCGGCCCGACCCGGTTTTTTAAAGGGCTTGGGCCTTTAGTTTTGGCCCAAAGAAGCCCATGGGCCGGCCTAAAAAGGCCCAAAATATTTTTGGGCCGGATTTGGGCCAAGCGTTTGGCCCAAATTTTAGCCCGGCCCGGCCCATATTTATTAATAATGAATATTTTTTCTAATAAAACCTATTAAAGTAGCGTTAAAGGTATACTCAACTCTTTACAAACTCAAGTGTATTTTTTAAAATTTATAAAACAAAGTATACATAACATAAATCATATCTAAGAATGCATGATTAAGCATTCTAAAGTGGCGATTTGTGTCATTATTTTATTTTTAAAGAGCAATTCATATGCATTTCATCATATTTTGTGCAATTTTATACACTATGTATGTTTTAAAAGTTGTAACTGAAGGTATTACACTAGTTATTTCCTAGGGTAAGTCGTAAATTTTAGGGCCCGAAAAAGCCCATTTAGGCCCAAAAGCCCGCATTAGCCCATAAGGGCCGGGTTTGGGCTTGCTAAATAAGCCCAAGCATCTGGGCCGACCCGGCCCACACAAATGGGCCACTTTTGTTAGAAAGGCCCGGCCCAAGCCCGCATTGGCCCGGCCCATGATCACCTCTAGATTGGAGTTGGTGAAAATTGAAAGAAAGGAGAATGAGAATGAAAAAAAAGGAACTGAAAAAATGAGAAAAACGTGAATGAAAAAAAGAAACAAAAGAAAAAAAATTTGAAAAAAAGTTGAAGTTCACGTGAAACAGAAAGAAGAAAAGAAAGAAAAAAGAAAAAAAATTGGATTGAGTTGTATGAATAAAAGAGACCGACTGTGTTTATCTCTATCTTGTGACGGTCTTACTCCTCTGTTTTATCTATATCATTTTGAGGAGATTGTGTATTGGGTAGTGAGTTTTGTGCCAAAGAATGACACTTGTGTTTATTTTACAGTCAGTTGAGATTCGGATGGTTTTATATGGTTCTGTTTAGGTGCTAGCTTGACGCTTTACCTCCACATTTCCATAATTTATTTTGCCTTTTCTCACCTGAACCTCACTTTCCCATATCATTTGTAAGCCCTCAGCTGCGACGGACATTGTTGATTGGAATGTATGTGTAGTACTTGAATCGTCTATCATTTTTGTTGCATGCATGTTATGTAGGTCATGATCTAGGTGAGTGATTTGTTTTCTCTTTCTCTCTTATACATATATTTTCACCCTTTGCTTCATGAGAGAAGAGTGACCACGTGAGAGTCCGATTTTGTTGGTCTTGCAGGGTTGATAGGTCAGCTTAATTTATGGACATCTTATAATTCGTTTGCGTAATGACCATTGTAGCTGTAACTGTTGATTTTAGCTTGCATTAAATTGGTTTAAGTGGGCATTTGTAGCTAGCTCTGAGTTATCTTTACCGTTCCATTAGTTTGCATTTAGTTTACTCGAGGACGAGTAAAGGTTTGGTTTGGGGAGATTTGATACGTGCATTTTATATAGTCTTTTTAGGCCTTTTTATGCACGTATTTCTATGCTATTATCATAGTTTATGCTACGAAATGCCCCGAATATGCTACTTTGGTTTGTTTTGTCTTATTTGCAGGAATGAACAAGAAAGTAGTGAAATCAAGCCTTTTACCGTCCGTTTAGCATGAATTTGGAGGAAGAGTGAATTTGGAGCGGGAATGTAGCTATTTTGAGATGCGCAAAGAAGAAAGATAGCTAGGCGAGCAAAGGAAGAACTTCAAATTGCTAGTGCCTATTTTGGAGAGCCATATCTCGAGTTCTACATTAGATATTCAGGTTATTCCAATTTGAGATGAAAGTTTGTCCTCTTAGCTTTCCAACTCCACCGGAATTGCCCTGTTTGCCCAAGTAACGAAGAAATGGCAGCCGTTTGAAGTTCAGTGCGCAAAGCAGGAAATTGTGCGCTGGAAAGTACTCGATCGAGTACAATTATGTTCGATCGAGTCCTTTTTCTACTCGATCGAGTAGTTGCATTTTAGGATTTACTCGATCGAGTATATTTTCTATTCGATCGAGTGGTTTAAGCTTTATTTTACTCGATCGAGTAGTTTAAAAGCACTCGATCGAGTAGTTTAAAAGCACTCGATCGAGTGGTTTGCAATTGGGCTCGGGATTTTTAGTCCGTGATTGGGTTTATGTTTGTAAAATCTCGCTTCCCTATATAAAGGAAGTCGGGATTAGGTCATAATTATCTTGGATACTACTAGGACGATGCTTCTATCACACTTCATGCTTTTCCTTCTCTCTTTTCTCTGTTAAAGACTTTTCCACCATTCTTTTAGGATCTCTTAATCGGTAAGCCTTTCCTTACTCTTTTTCTTCCTTTACTTTATTTTTAATTTATGATGTTGTTTATTCCTTTATTTTTCGCTCTTGCTCTTCCCTTATCTATGTTTAGCTAATTCCCCTGCTAGGATTTAGGGGAGTCGATGAACCATTGTTAATTGCTAATTAGGTTTACGGATTTGTCGTTGTTGTTAAGTCTATGTTGTTAATCACTGCTTTAATTGTTTCTAGCTATTTGAATCGATGCATTTAGCCTACTTAATATTGGTAAGCCTTGACCTAGACCGAAAGGTTGGAAGGGGTGAGACCCATGATGAACAATAGGATGCTTTAGTGAGGGCGAAAGTTAAGCTAATTGCATTTTAGGGCGAATTGAGACCGAAAGGAGATATTCGTTGCCCCTTAGACCGACACATCGACTAATTTGTGACCTTATCTGCAATTGACCGACATTCATTGATGACCCGACAATCCTAGTTCTCTCTCTTTATTGTTAATCCCTTTATTTTTATCGCTCAATTTCTCTTGTCTCCTCTCTTAGTTTAGAAATCGTACTCAAACCCCCGTTACTCTTAGACTAACTTAAAACAGATAAATCTCATTTTTGCCTCCCTGCGGAGATCGACCCGACTTCCCTAGCTATATTAGTTAGAGCCAGTTGGTTATTTTTGATAGGTATACTAACCCCTGTCAAATTTTTTTGCGCCGTTAGGGAGCGGTGTAGTTTTATCTGTTTTTATTTAGTCTATTTCTTGTCTCAAGGAACCTCGGTTCCTTGAGACCGTTCTCATGTCTTTCGTTCTTGACTTTCCGCAGAGAGAGAACGAAAGTTTTGGTTCTTATATAGACAGGTGGGAGGAGTGGCTCGAACCAAGACGAGTAAAGGTTTGGTTTGGGGAGATTTGATACGTGCATTTTATATAGTCTTTTTAGGCCTTTTTATGCACGTATTTCTATGCTATTATCATAGTTTATGCTACGAAATGCCCCGAATATGCTACTTTGGTTTGTTTTGTCTTATTTGCAGGAATGAACAAGAAAGTAGTGAAATCAAGCCTTTTACCGTCCGTTTAGCATGCATTTGGAGGAAGAGTGAATTTGGAGCGGGAATGTAGCTATTTTGAGATGCGCAAAGAAGAAAGATAGCTAGGCGAGCAAAGGAAGAACTTCAAATTGCTAGTGCCTACTTTGGAGAGCCATATCTCGAGTTCTACAACAGATATTCAGGTTATTCCAATTTGAGATGAAAGTTTGTCCTCTTAGCTTTCCAACTCCACCGGAATTGCCCTGTTTGCCCAAGTAACGAAGAAATGGCAGCCGTTTGAAGTTCAGTGCGCAAAGCAGGAAATTGTGCGCTGGAAAGTACTCGATCGAGTACAATTATATTCGATCGAGTCCTTTTTCTACTCGATCGAGTAGTTGCATTTTAGGATTTACTCGATCGAGTATATTTTCTATTCGATCGAGTGGTTTAAGCTTTATTTTACTCGATCGAGTAGTTTAAAAGCACTCGATCGAGTAGTTTAAAAGCACTCGATCGAGTGGTTTGCAATTGGGCTCGGGATTTTTAGTCCGTGATTGGGTTTATGTTTGTAAAATCTCGCTTCCCTATATAAAGGAAGTCGGGATTAGGTCATAATTATCTTGGATACTACTAGGACGATGCTTCTATCACACTTCATGCTTTTCCTTCTCTCTTTTCTCTGTTAAAGACTTTTCCACCATTCTTTTCCGGATCTCTTAATCAGTAATTCCTTTCCTTACTCTTTTTCTTCCTTTACTTTATTTTTAATTTATGATGTTGTTTATTCCTTTATTTTTCGCTCTTGCTCTTCCCTTATCTATGTTTAGCTAATTCCCCTGCTAGGATTTAGGGGAGTCGATGAACCATTGTTAATTGCTAATTAGGTTTACGGATTTGTCGTTGTTGTTAAGTCTATGTTGTTAATCACTGCTTTAATTGTTTCTAGCTATTTGAATCGATGCATTTAGCCTACTTAATATTGGTAAGCCTTGACCTAGACCGAAAGGTTGGAAGAGGTGAGACCCGCAGTGAACAATAGGATGCTTTAGTGAGGGCGAAAGTTAAGCTAATTGCATTTTAGGGCGAATTGAGACCGAAAGGAGATATTCGTTGCCCCTTAGACCGACACATCGACTAATTTGTGACCTTATCTGCAATTGACCGACATTCATTGATGACCCGACAATCCTAGTTCTCTCTCTTTATTGTTAATCCCTTTATTTTTATCGCTCAATTTCTCTTGTCTCCTCTCTTAGTTTAGAAATCGTACTCAAACCCCCGTTACTCTTAGACTAACTTAAAACAGATAAATCTCATTTTTGCCTCCCCTGCGGAGATCGACCCGACTTCCCTAGCTATATTAGTTAGAGCCAGTTGGTTATTTTTGATAGGTATACGACCGCCCTGTCAAATTTTTGCGCCGTTGCCGGGGAGGCAGTGTAGTTTTATCTGTTTTTATTTAGTCTATTTCTTTTCTCAAGGAACCTCGGTTCCTTGAGACCGTTCTCATGTCTTTCGTTCTTGACTTTCCGCAGAGAGAGAACGAAAGTTTTGGTTCTTATATAGACAGGTGGGAGGAGTGGCTCGAACCAAGACGAGGAATGCTTTCGGGACTCCAAATATGCCAGTCTATCATCCGGGGAATTAATGCCCCTACGCGAGCATACCTCGAGGCTAATGGTAAGTGGGATTTCGAAGGAATCCCCGTAAAAGAGTTATTAGAATTTTTTGAATGGTTTGCTACTGAAACTCTTAAACCCAATTTCTCTCTTCATGTTGACTCAGATGAGGGGGTGGGTGAGACCTTAGAAACCGTTCTAGAAAATACTGACGGAAAAATAGAGGAGACCATTAGCATGGTTGATAACCCCTTTTATAAGGATAATTTAGAACCCCTCTAGGTACTTTTGAAAAGTTGTGAAAACGTTTTGTTTTCGAAATCGATTTGAGTTTTACGACGTATAGTTATACAAACTGTCGATTAAACGTAGCGATTCCTAAGTATGTTGTAGTCCAATAATCTTCGGGTGTTTGTTGGGGATTCAACAGATACTGGGTATCTACAGAGCCCCACTTTGACTAAGGCTTGGACAACGCGAAATTCAAAGTATAGCTCCCAGATCAATCGAAGATTACAACCCGGAGACCGAAGCGACGCCGAGGCGGCTCGTAAGAATTCGGGCCAAGGACATGCCGTTGGGAAGGGCGACGCTGAGGCGAATCGGAGATACGAGTCAAGGACCTATTGTAGGGAACAGTTTAGAGTCTGTCGACTGTCCGTGTTGGTCATTTAAAGTCCGTTAGACTACGTATAAAGGCTCGCCAGCCATAGGAAGGAGTCATACCTGAGGCATCTTCGGGATATGTCCTTGAATTATTTCTTGTTTGCTGGCAAAGGCTCGCCAGCCGTGTTGGAGGTACGTTTTGAGGCTCGCCAGTGATGTTGAAGTCGCGTTTTGAGGCTCCCCAGCCATGTTGAAGGCGCGTTTTGAGGCTCACCAGCCATGTTGAAGGCGAATGATCGATTGTGGGAAATAGCCGTGTTGGACGAGCTTATTTCGAGAGGTTGTTGAGTTAGTGAGCTCCGTGGGGAGGTCTACGGTATCCTTCTGGGGATCTTCGGTGTTTATATTGGATGTGTGCGGTGTCGAAATGAGATAGGCTTTTTGTAGTTTGAGCCTGGCCCATGTGGACAGCGGTCTCTGTTATCGTCATTCGTAATTTCGAATTTTGAAGAGAGGTAACGGTTTTTACTGCCGTTATTCGGAGTTTGTAGAAATAGTGAATGTGAATTCCGCCATTTGATGTCCGTTTGGGAGATAACGGTTTTCAATTCCGCCTCCTTATGATTTGAAATTCGTGAGAAGTAGCGAATTTGAATTTCACTATTTTGTTTCAAGGGGTGACGATTTTTAATGCCGTCGTTTGAAATTGTGTAAATAACGAATTTGAATTTCGCTATTTTATATTTGTGACAGATGGCGGTTTTTTATTCCGTCGTTTGAGTTTTGTGAAAATAACGGATTTGAATTTTGCTATTTCGCTTTTGTGAAGAAGTGACGGTTTTTAATTCCGTCATTTGAGATTTGTGAAAATAGCGAATTTGAATTTCATTATTTTGTATTTGTTTGAAAAATGACGGTTTTTAATTTCTTCGTTTGAAATTTGTGAAAATAGCGAATTTGAAGTTCATTATTTTTTATTTGTTTAGAAACTGACAGTTTTTAATTCCGTCGTTTGAAATTTGTGAAAATAGCGATTTTGAAGTTCACTATTTTGTATTTGTTTGAAAAATGACGGTTTTTAATTCCGTCGTTTGAATTTTGTGAAAGTAGTGAGTTTGAAGTTCACTATTTTGTGTTTGTTTGAAAAATGACGGTTTTTAATTCCGTCGTGTGAAATTTGTGAAATAGTGAGTTTGTGTGGAAATTGGGCCAAAGCCCAAAATTTCGGTGAACAAGTAAGGAACACCTCAAAGAGGCCCGAGCCATCGTGCAGATGTAAGGAGCCTCCCCTTTTTTCTGTGAAAAGACGCGAGGAAGGCTAACTCCTCATACATTTCGTCTTCCTCACTAAAACTCGCAAAAACCCAACAAAATCGCCATTTTCGACCTCGTTCTTTGCTTGTTTTCGTGCCTCAAACATCATGTCATCTTAAGGTATGTAAATCCTCTTGAATCCATTTGAATTTGTTTGTCTTTTTGTTAATTGAATTAGGGCGAAAACCTGACCCCCTCGAAATCGAATTGGGCGTTTTTGTTTATCCCATTTTTGAGTGAAATTGATGATTGCATTAGATTAGAAACCTGTTTAGAGTATAGAGGTGCTTTTAGTTTGCATTTTGGTCCCCATTTCCGCTCCCTAGAAGCAAAACACGTGAGTAGACGAAAGATCGTCGTATTTCGCAATGTCGCGTTTTTTTTTGTGCTTGAGTTGTGTGCCCCACTAGGTTGCATTGTAGTCGGGGAAGACTGTCTTCACCATGTTGGACCTTCGTTGGGTGTCGTGGGCAAATTTTTGAATTTTTGCCTTTGTCAGACGGTCTTACGCGACGAAATAAGCGTTTGTTTGGGCTCAAACTGAGCTGTTTTGCTTTGAAACGGACCTTAATGGTAGTTTAGGTCACTTTGAGACGTGATCAAATTGCGTTGTTTTGTCGTGGTCGTAATTTGGATTTTTGACCTGTTTGTGCCCGAATTAGCGTAAAATTGCCTTTTCGAGCTGTGAAAAATGCCTAGTTGTGTTGGGAATTTTTGTAATTTTTGTCGTTGTTTTGACTCGTCTTTTGCTTGAAAGAAAGGGCGAGTCGTTTCTTTTTATTTGTTTTTTGTGAAACGTTTTGTTGGATGGGTTTGGGTGGGTTTGCCCTTGTTTTTTTTGGTATTTGCAGGTGTTTTTTTTGGATTTTGTCCATTTTGTGCCGTCGTAATGCCGAAATTTCGGCTGACGTTGTTTTTGTTTTGTCCTGATTTCAGGTGAGTGTTCCGGGGCTTCTTGGCCTACTGGGTCTGTGGCTGAGGCCATGGAGGAGGAGGATGATCCAGGGGGAGGAGAGACGGTTGTTGCCTTGTCTTTGTCCAGTTGTGTTTTTCCCTGGTGGCCTTTGTCCAGCCTTTGATCACGTGTTGATCATTGGCTGTTGTCTGCAGAAATTTGGATGTCTGATGGTTAGGGGTTAACACCAGCATGTCGTTCTACATTGCCGTTTTCAATCGTCGCTGAATTCTGATGATTGGGAGTCAACATCGGGGTGGCACCCTATGTCGTGGCTCTTTCTTATAGCTGAATTCCGATGATTGGGGGTTAACGTCGGGTGATGTACTGTGTCACAATTCCTGATTTTCATGTCGTCTGAAGTCTGCCAGACATTCTTTTCCTTTTTTTTGTCACAGAGTAAGAAAGAGGGATTACCGTCATGGTAACCACCTCTAGCTACTTCCGCTGTTGCTCCTTTCTTTTCCATGTTGTTCCATTTCTTTTCTGGTTAGAAGGATAGGGAGTGCTTAGTTCGGTAGGTGGCGGATAGCCTCTAGTTCATTGTTTTAGGCAAGTGTTTGTATGATAAATACTTGTACCGGATCCTGTTTATATGGCCAGTCGTTTTTATCAAACGCGTGTTGACGTATTTCGCGTGAGGCGGTTTGTATATATGTGTTTTTGGTTTGTAATTTGTTTGTGTTTGGCTTTTTTTGTGTTGTGTTTCGGAGAAGCATGGTCAATGGCTGATTTCCATTTGCTTCGGCTTTTTTTCGTGCATCGTTAGTGTAGGAAACTGGCAACAAGCAGCATATACGCATACACGTAAACACGCAAAAACATTTGATGAAAACAAAAGTAAACACGTTGACTCGAAGTTAAAATTGAAATCGAAATCGAAAAGAAACTTTGAAAATTCCGCGATAAGTCGTCACGTTTGGATTTTTCAAATAAAATTGTTTTGAAATTTCGAGATATTAATTCGGTTTGAATTAATTTGCATTGAATTTTGCCGAAAATTGATTTGCAACTCGAAAACTAAACCTCAAACCGTCATAGATGAATTTTAAAAGAGATTTTGCGAGTGTATTAATTTTTTTTCTTTTTTTTTGCGAGATCAACACTTGGATTTTTGATTAATTTTTGTGGAAAATGCGAAATTTTTTTTGATTAACTAAACCTCAAACCGTCGTGTTATTAATTTTTGATTTTTGTGGAAAATGCGAAATTTTTTTTGGAAATTTTCGACTGACATAAAGACGATCCGTCGCGGATCGGGGCGACTAGCCCTTCCGCCTTAAAAAAACAGAAAAACCTGTATGTTTAAAGCTGCGTCATGGAAATCGTGCCGGATTTCATAAAATACGAAATCAAGGAAATAAGAGTGTGAGAAAACACAAAAAATTCCGGACAGGCCTGAAGAGGCGTGAGCCTTAAGGCAAGAAGATATATGCGTCAGAAAGAAGCAAAACTTGACAGGGACAAGTCAAGGTGCGGATCCCGAGAATCAGCCCAAAGAGGCGCGAACCCCTGGGCGATGCAAGGGAGCTTCTTTTTTTTTTTCGGAAAAAAGGCGCTGATTGTTTTGTATAAATAGGGACGTTTGTCCTTCATTGTTTCATTATCCGAAACACGAAAAATATCTGTACGAAAACCTTTCTTCTACTTCCACAAAATAATTCATGGATACTTTTGAAAATAGGTTGAGACATTAATGTCGGGATTTGTCGCCTCCCGAGAAGTATCAACTCGTTGTAATGGGAGTTGGTCAATTGCTGGTGCTTCGTCAAGTTAAGGTGCAATCCTCGTTCCTTGAAGCATGCTCTCGGTTTTGGGATTCGAAACATCATGTTTTCGTTTTCCTGAAAGGTGAAATTTGCCCTCTTGCCGAAGAAGTGGGTACCATTGGAGGGTGGCCGGGTTTTACTCCGGTGCTTCATCCGACTCGGTTGTGTTACAAAGAGAAGTTTCGATCCATGTTGGGCTTGTTGACGAGCCAAGTGAACTTTCTCCTTGCTCCTCATGGTGTGGATATGTTGGCTCTCATCAACATCTTCTCAAACCTTTTGCCTAGTGCATGCGTACCTCCTTGTCGATACCTTGAAGAAGGAGGGGTCAAGATAGTATGGTAGCATGACCCTTGTGCATGTGGTTGAGCAAATGAAGCACGGGTGGGATCCATCGTGGTTGGTGCTTGGCGAGATCATCCAAGCTTTGGACAACAAAGGCTCTTATGGTGAAGCTCCTTCGTTTGGATCCCCAAGGATCCTCCAAGTGTGGCTCATAGAGAGGCTAAGGTATGTAGAGCCTCCGGTTGATTCTTCTTCCTACTCCTTCCGTCACCTTACTATGAGAAAGAAGTTGTATTCGGATAGCTTTGCTTCCACCGAGGACTATTGGACCTCGAAATTTGTGGAGGAGGGTGGTCCTCATATCCGTTGGGTGGCGTCGTGGTGGCACCTAAGTTCCTTCACGGGGTAGCCCGCTTTGGCAACTTGTTCTTGTTCTTTGATGGTGGTGGGCTTGAAGGTTGCTTACTTCATTTATCCCGAATGGCTTATGAGGCAAATGGGTCGTCAACAAAAGGTGCCCGCTCAAGATACTATCGTCCAAGAGAATGTTTTTCGAAACTCCGAGCTTGTGGAGATTTTCGAGAGGCCGACTTGGGAGGTACCAAGCCCCGCTTCAACGACATGGGTGAGTGCCGCTTATGTCAAGAGCTCAAACCATGGAAGAAAGGTCCAAGTTCCGCAACGACGAAGTTGTCGACTTATATGGTGGTTGGCAAGGCCAACCGTGCCTTCTTTGATGACTTTGCCGGTGACGTCAGCCCGGATGTAGTGAGGCCACTGAAGAGGAGGAGCTCGGGTCCAAAAGATATGGTGGGCCGTGTATGGGCTCGGCTAGGACCGAGTATGGGGTCGTGCAAGAGACCGGTGCCGTCGCCGTTGTGGATCTGTTGAGGATCCGTTCCGAAGAGGAAGTCCATGCTAGGCGGGCTGATAAGAAGATCAAGAGGAAGATGTATCCCGAAGGAAAAGGCATGGGTAGAATGGAAGAGTGAAGACCTCCATTACCCATTTTACTATTATGTTGTAATAGTGTTTGTGTGTTTTTATTATGTTGTACTAGCTATGTATTGTGTATTTTTGTGCTAGTTTTACTATGTAAGATGTCTTGGTCGACACTCGAGCTTGGCAAGTTGTGGACTTGCTTAGCTTTATTTGTTGTTAAGTTTGTAATCCTTCTCATTATTAATTAAATAAGAGGATTGCTTGTGTTAAAAGAAGTTGTGAATGCTTGTTTCTTCCATCCATCTTGTAAAGGTAATCCGATTTGAATTATCCTAAACATTGCACCTGTGAAAAGGGAATTTTGTGGAAAGGGAGAAAGGCTCTTTCTTTTTTATTTTGAGGAAAGGGAATGTTTTCTCCTTCTTTTTTGAAGTTGGTATGGGTGATTGTTTTTTTTTGTGGGGATGGTTGTATTCTTCTTGTGTAAGGAAGGATTGCCTACGTATTCACCTGAAGAGGTGAAATCAAACCATGCTCATAGTTCGCATGTTTTGTAAATTTGTTGGGATGTTGTGGTTGTATCCTGCTTGTGTAAGAAAGGACTGCCTACATATTCACCTGAAGAGGTGAAATCAAACCATGCTCGTAGTTCAGGTGTTTTGTTTTGAGTGCAAATGGATGTTGCCTTTGAAAGATCAAAGGCTATTTGAAACAGGGTAAGGTGCCGTAACTTAGACTCGATAAAACATGTAATTTCAAATCAGAACGCTTTGAGTAACTGACTTGAAAGGGAGATTGTGGTCACTAGTCCTGAAACTAGGGTAAGGTTTGTTGGTTACTAGGGTTCAAGGGTACTATTTCTTGAGTTGGTATAGGTTGGTAGGGTTTGTGAAATCCTCCCCGTCTAGGTCACTTAATCTCACTGCGCCCTCCGAAAGTATTTTCTTGACCAGGTATGGCCCCGCCCAATTGGGTTTGAATTTCCCCCTCGGATCGACGGGTAATGGTGCTCGAACCGACTTGAGGACTAAGTCGCCTTCTTTGATGTTTCTGGGTTTGACTTTTTTGTTGAATGGCCGTTGTATACGTCGTTGGTATAGCTGGACGTTGTGCAAAGCGTTGAGTCGCCGTTCGTCTAGGAGCCTGACTTTCTAGTAGAATGCGTAGAGATAGGACCTCGAACTCTACTGGTTGTACTGCCTCCATACTGTATGCTAGGTAGAAGGGTGTTGCCCCTATTGGTGTTCGAATTAAGGTTCGGTATCCCCAGAGTGCGAATAGGAGTTTGCTCGGCCAATCGTGGTAATTGTCTTGCATCTTTTTGTTGATGGTGACGAGAGTTTTGTTTGCTGCCTATACCGCTCCGTTGGTTTGGGAACGATAGGAGGATGATCGATGCCGTTTGATTTTTACTTGTCCAGCAAGGCTTGTGTTTCCGCCCGGAAGAGGGAGCCTTGGTCGCTGATGATTTTAAGGGTACCCCATATTTGCAGATGATGTTGTTTTGGATGAACTTGGCCACTTGTTTGGTGGTCAAGACTGCATAGGACTGTGCTTCCACCCATTTTGTGAAGTAGTCGATTGCGACGAGGACAAAGCAATGACCTTTGGTGCCTATCGGGTTGACTTTTCCGATGATGTCGATTCCCTAGGTCGAGAAAGGCCAGGGTCATGTCATGGTGTATAAAAGAGATGGTGGTATGTGTTGTATGTTGCCGAATATTTGGCAATTGTGAAAATGTTTGGCGTAACTTCTGCAATCGGCTTCCATGGTGGTCTAGTAGTAGCCTAACCGCATGACTTTTTGGGTTAGCATCATTGCGCTCATGTGTGGGCCGCATTCTCCGTCATGGACCTCTCCCATGACTTCTTTGGCTTTGTGGTGATCAATGCAAAAGAGAGCGACCCCCTGAGGTGTTCTTTTGTATAGTTGTTCTTGGTTTATCACGAATTGTGATGCAAGTAAACGGATGGTTCTTTGTCCTCTTGTATCAGAGTTAGGAGGGAATTTGTTTTTCGTTTTGTAGTTGAAGATGGCTTGGTACCAAGGTTCGACATGGTTTTCTTCATCATTGTTGATGGCACAGATGTGAGCTGGCTCGCTCCTTCTCTCGACACATAAGGGCATCGATGTCATGTCGTCGGGTATATTGACGAGCGAAGCAAGTTTTGCTAGGGCATCGACAAATTGGTTTTCCTCCCGTGGTAAGTGAAAGTAGTCGACTTAGTCGAAGAATTCGGCCTCTTAATTGATTTTGCTTGGTAGAGTGCTAAGCTGTCGCTTCAGGTTTTCCATGATCCGGACACCTGATTGATGATGAGTGAGGAATCTCAGTGGACCCTTAATTTCTTGATGCCAAGTATTATGGCTGCTTGTAGGCCGATGAAGCATGCTTCATATTCAGCGGCATTGTTGGTGACAGCGAAGTCTAGCTTGACTGAGATCGGAACATGTTTCCCTTCCGGTGATATTAGAAGGATTCCTACCCCGAAGCCTCTCAGGTTTGACGCAACGTCGAAGTATAGGTCCCATGCGTCGGTGTCGGCACAAAGGATGTCTTTGTCAAGAAGTGACCATGTTTCGGTCGTTGGATCCTCCTTGACGGGATTTTCTGCTAGGAAATCGGCGACTTCCCTTCCCTTTATGACCTTGAGGGGTACGAATTTGAGGTCAAATTCGGATAGCATAATTGTCCACCTAGACAGCCTTCCGTTTAGCACGGGCTTTTTGAAGATGTATTTGATAGGGTCCATCTTTGAGTAGATGTGAACCGTGTAGCTGAGCATATAATGTCGCATCTTCTTTGTTGACCAAACCAGGGCAAGACATGTCTTTTCCAGTTGGGTGTATCTTGTTTCATGTTCGATGAACTTTTTGCTGATATAGTAGGTGACTCGTTCTTCACCGTCGACTGTTTGTGCTGGCATTATCCCATGACTGTGTCGGTGACAGTCAGGTATAGGAATAAGGGAATTCCCTGCTAAGGTGGCATGAGGATGGGAGGTTTGGATAGGTGTAGACACCTCAAAGTTGTCTACTAGCCTTACGGGTACCCGATGATGAGGCTCAAATTAAATGACTAAATGAAAAACGACAATGTTATAATTATCGGCTCTTTACGCTTATTTCCCATAAATTACTTAAAATGGCCTAAAACTACCCAAAAGCCCTTATTCCCATTCAAACTACTTTGATCCATTGCATATTTTCCACATTCAAATGAAAATTGATATTGTTATATTATTGGCCCAAAACCAACACAAAGAAGAAGTATTATGGGCATCAAGCCGAGAGATTTGGACAAGGCTTAAGTGAAGGCCTACAACTTTCACGTTGGGCTCACTCATATTCAAAGGCGGTGGGACAATCATGGTCCAAGCAAATAAAATCAAAGAACAAGTACGCCTTGTTTTAGAAGAATCCATCACTTGAGGAAAGCAAATCAAATTACTAATGGGATAAGAATTAACAAGTTTGTTTATCATGGTTATGGATGAGTTGTCACTAATGTCCCTGTAGAATATGCGGCAAAAACAGATACTTTAGGAAATAGGAGATAAAACTCTATCATGTACGAACTCCAAGTCTCGGTCAAATTCCAAGCTACGGATTTGTATAAATATGACTCCATCATATCATCAGAAGAGGAGGACATACGCATATACGGGGGACACAAAAATACAAACAGACAGAGATTCACAAATAATTCCGTCACACACCAAATTCACGAGACATCCAGATCTCAGAAATTTCATACTTATACATCGTCTCGAATATTCTATCCCAGTTTCAAATCAAACCATTCAAATAAATTGTCCCAATTTTCATATAAGCGCATAAGAGCCAATAATTAACGACAAAGTCGAAATTCATTAATAGTCAAACATCCAGATAGGCCTGAGGGTACCGACATCAAATAAGTTTTTCTTTACTCTTTCTTTTTATTTAATTCTTTTATTTTGTCTTTTATTTATTTTCTCTATTTATTGTATAAACTAACCTATTAATTTGTCCTTGTAAATAATTGTATAAAGTTTGTTACTAACTTTCTTTTTTCTGTCTTATTTTCGTCAAATATATAATATTATAAATAAATAGTAGAGGCCGTCAGTTTGATGGGCGATCCGGGTGCCTAACACCTTCCCTGATCGTACCTTTACCCCCGAATCCGCAATCTTTGGTTCAGACCGGAGTGACGGATCAGTCCCCATATCAGGGATCAAAAGGGGCCTTTTCCGTTAACTTTATTTTTGTATGTTTTTTATAAAACCTACTGGCGACTCCATACTATTTACATATTTTCAAAAAGGAGATTTTTTCAGGGATCTCACAGTGGCGACTCCGCTGGGGACTAATAAGCGGGTAAGACTTGAAATTTATTTATAATCTTATATATTTGACTATTTTTAATAAATATGACAAGGACTTAATTGTTACAAATTGTGTTCACCCGTTAATTATATTTTGTGCGTCGAAAGTTTAATGAACACGGTTGTGGCATGCGTGCATGGTGTGCACATTAGCTTCACAGAAGACAAATTTAAAACAAGTACTAAAAGAAAAGCTTAATTGATTGGTTTTACATGGATTAACAATATGATTTTTTTTTCGTTTATTACTTGTTCATGCACTAACCTTTTTCTTTCTTTTTGTCTCTTTCTACGATTTACTTCTTTTTATTGTATATATAAGACAAAAAAGGCATAGGCTCTCCGTAAGTCAATATTATGCCATCTAAGCTACCCTAATTTACCCTCGGGAAGTATGTTGTATACTTAGAAGGTCCATTCGACCGACTAGGCCTTACACATATTTTCCACCTCATGACGTCGTGTTTTGGCAACTCGTCTGGTCCATATGACTGGGGGAGCACAAAAGCGAGAGATACCCTCGGGTATTTTAATGTTGTGAGTACCCAATTATCAACCATAAACCTAACCATAGATCCCGTAGAACCTTTGTCTAGGTCATGTTTTGATGTGTCCTGCTTGATTTATTTTTGGGTCGTGTAATTTATCTTTGGGTGATATATCTTTCCCATAACCATAATTAATTTTTTAAAAAAAAAAAAAAAAAAAAAAAAAAAAACAAGACAAGTATACACCGATTTTGTAATAGACAGTCCTTTGAGCTTCGTATAATATTAATAAAGTCCAAAACATTTGCAATTGATCATTAGAGTTAGAGTCACCATCTTTGAGACATCACATTAGGATTGTCCTTTTCTAAACATACTTGCATCATGCATATGCATCCGCCATCTTTGTCATAGCACATTACACTCCGTCGGTTTGTCCGTCAGTCCATCCCCGCATTGAGTCCCTACACATTTAAGGTTTCCTTTTGTAAATATAGTAAGCATCTGCATATAGCATCACCGAGAGAGCATGCATTATTCACATCTAAGCGCTCGGACCCACTCACCGTCTGCGTTTTTTCGTTACACGCGTCCAACATTCAGCATTTGCATATAATAGGTCCAGTACAGCAAAAGTAAAAGTACAACAATAACACTGAGCATGTAAAAAAAATAGGTACTTGCATTCAGGTCTTAGCTAGCATCGTATACATGTACATTCAATACATTTCTCCATTTTAGTCCTGTCTGCTATAAAAAAAAAAAATTTTCTTGAGCTAAGATGTCATGATCCGGGATAGGGAGGAGTAAACAAGACCCTAATTTTATTAGCCACTCTAGCTTGGGAACAAAAGAAGGGTACAAGAAGACTAGATAATACCAACTCACATGTAGTTCCTTTAGGACCATCCAAGTCCTTTCTCAGTTGCATATGTACAAAAAAAAACTAAGAGTAAGAACAAACATGTCAATAGAACAAGAAAATTCATTCATATAATCATAATCTCATACGAGTATTCCTAACGTTACCTAAAAAAAAACTAGTTTACATAGGTGTCTAATTAACATAGGACCATCCTAGTCCTCTTTTGAGTTGCATAAATAAAAGAAGAGCATATGTCATTTTTATTAGTCACTTGTTCTACTTTTTACCCTTAACTAGTAGAATAGACTTGAAATACTTTAGATCGTATCTTTTTAGTGTAGATCAGTCGACCTCTTAGAGTCAGCCTAAACGAGGGCGTGCACTAGACCATCTTTTCCATCTTTGTGGTGTGATAATTCCTTGATCGCCGTGTCTCTAACTAGGTGACCTATAGGTTTGGAGACTCCATCTTTCTACCCGATTCGTCAAATTTCCATGACTACCAAATAAGCACAAATTGCTTTCTACCAAATTTGTCTAACTTCCCATATCTCAGACTATCAGATGAGCACAAACTCACATGATCCACCGTTTTAGCAATTGTCCATCCATTTCCATTGATGCTAAAAAACTGGCTCAAAATTATTCAAACCATATTCTCAGTACACCAACTAAGACACGGGAGCGCGCACTCCGTGCTGTTAAACCAAGAGAGGTGACCACTAGTCCCTTAGAATGAACTTAAGACATGAGTCTAAATACCAATACAAGTTCAAGCAGAAAATCCAGCTTCAAGACTCTCAAATATTCAAGGAGAGAAATTATGATCTCAAATAGACACAACTACAGTCTCAAAAGACTCAAAAATTCAAATGTCAAAAGGCAAAAATTCACAAGACAAAAAAAAAATCCAGGAAAAGTTGCAATTTATTTAATCAAATGTCAAAAGTCTAAAAAAAAAAAAAAGACAAAAAAAAAAGTTCCAGTAAAAAAAAAAAAGACAAAAAAAAAAAAAATCCAGTCAAATTTGCAATCAAATTGCAGAGTAGTCACTTTTTCATCTCTCAGACGAGTCAATCCACAGTTACTTTGTCTCCTTACCTCTTGGGACGATCCTTTCATTCATTTAGGTGAGTGAGAGAGGCACACAGATCTCCAGTGTCTTCTAACACCATAGACCCTTCTACTCCATTCCATTTATCACCCTCGTTTAGCATCTAAGAATTCGGGGGATGTACACTAAGTTTATACAGTCACATAAGTATTTTGTTTCTATAGTATTAGTTTTGAGTAATTAGTCGAGCTTGTTACTATAAAGAAGGCAAAACTCATTTTACAATATAAATCTCAAATTCCAAGGTGAAAAAAAAAATGGCACCCACCCCAGGTCAAAAAAAAAAAAAAAAAAAAAAAAAAAAAAAAAAAAGGACAGAAGGAAATACCTGAACAGGGGGCTACCACAAAACATAGAGTGAAGAGTCAGTTAAGACCAAGTTAAGACCGGGGGCATAGGAAAACACTCGGCGCATATGTTTGACTACATTTAGACGATAGCCCTGACAAAAAAAAGTTCTAAGGACTTACAAAGCAATGACAATTCAATAGGCACAACACCTAAGCAGCTAGGACTAGAGTACTCTGTCCCTTTCCCAGATCATGCAGTAGCACGTTTTTGGTAAAAAAAAAAATTAACAGGACTAGAAATGAGATGTGTCATGTGTCTATGATCTATTTTAGAAAGAATGCATTGTCAATTGGCTAGTGTAGTCTTTGTTGTCGTAAGTAAGTGAGCATCATGCATCAGCATATATCATTAGCATTGTCATACTATTTATACATCATCAATATCATAAATCGCCGCATTAATGTCGTAATCGCGCTATCAGTCAATCGTATCATCAAGCACACAACTTGATTTAGAGATAAAAATAAAAAATAAAAAAGGAGCATAACTTCAATTCAATCATATTATCAGTCAAGCACACACCTTGATTCATAAGACCAGTAAGGAAATGGTAAACTTGGTTTTAGTATCACAATCGCACTATCAGTTCGGTCTCATTATCAAGCACACTACTTGATTCGCGAGACACCAGTAAAATTATCAGTTCAATCATCAAGCATACGACTTGACCAGTGAAAATACGGAACGAAAAAAAAAAAAGCATGAATTTGAAGTCGGTCAAGAGACAGAATGCTTACGATCCGATTTGGAGCTTGAAGGCAAGAATGGAAATCCGATCAAAATCACAGCCAAGAGGCTCGACGGTGCTCCTTTATCAGTCAACTCGTCACCAATCTATTGCTCAGACGATGGCTACGACGGCAGACATTTCTTTGTCCCAAATCAGGATAGTACATTTCAAAGCAATCATTTAAAGAGCATAAATTAAAAAAATCAATCGACAAACAAAAAGAGGTACTTACTTCGATGGGCCTCCATCATCAGTCATCCGATCGCCAATCGGGGGCTAAAATGGCGGCTCAACAGTCATTCGTCGCCGATCCTGCGCTGCAATGATGGCGCAACCCACGCTAATTCATCCCATTCAGGTGCTCGAATGACAAAGAATTAGCACTAATTTCACTTGCTTGAAGAATCGTGTTGATTTGGTTTTTCCGGTAACCAATAATAGACGATCGAACCAAAAAAAAAAAAAAAAAAAAAAAAAAAAAAAACGACTAAGAACAAATGAATTGAAGAAAATCAATCAGGAAAGGTGGGAAGTTTGGTCGTTTGGGTATGCAGGAAGTAAAAGATGATTTCTCTCTCCCAAATTTTGTGAAGATAAGTCCTTAATTCCTATTTCAATTGTGAGACACGTTATTGAAACAGGTCCACCTCATAAGGAATTTCACAATGTATTTCTCGACTTTCAGTCAAAATAATTACAATTCTCAAATTTAGTCTTTTTTCAAAATAAAATTTTGCAATTTTCAAATCCTTGGTCGGCAGGCCCTAACATGCATCCGAGTTCTTAAAATAAAATTTTCTGAACTTGCCCATTTCGTGAAATAAATTTTTACGATTTTCAAATCTATCCTTTTCAAAATAAAATTTTGAATTCCTTGGTCGGCGGGCTCTAACACGCAATCCTTTTTCAAAATAAAATTTTGAAATTCCTCGGTCGGCGGGCTCTAACACGCAATCCTTTTTCAAAATAAAATTTTGAAATTCCTTGGTCGGCGGGCTCTGACACGCGTCCTAGTTCATAAAATCAAATTTTGTGTTCTAATCCAGCTTCGTTCACCTGCGAAGTTAAGCAAATCCGGTTTCGTTCACCTGCGAAACTAAGCAATCTCATTCCGTTCACCTGCGGAATAATCCAGTCTCGTTCACCTGCGAGACTAAGCAAAATCCAGTTTCGTTCACCTGCGAGACTAAGCAAATCCAGTTTCGTTCACCTACGAAACTAAGCAATCTAGTTCCGTTCACCTGCGGAATAGTTTATAAATCCAGTCTCGTTCACCTGCGAGACTAAGCAAAATCCAGTTTCGTTCACCTGCGAAACTAAGCGATCAACCGTTCACTGCGGAGCTAAGCAAAATCCAGTTTTGTTCACCTGCAAAACTAAGAAGAATCCTTTGGTCGGCGGGCCCTGATACGCATCTGAGCTTGTGAAATCAGATTCTGCAAGTTCATTCTTAAGCGAAACAAAGTTTCGCTTTACCAGATTCCAGAACAGCTAAGCCAAGCTTGGCTTTACCAGTTTCCAGAATGGTGAAACAAAGTTTTACCAGCTTCATTCCAGATTGACAAAACAAAGTTATGTCATGCCAGTACCAGATCAGCTGAACAAAGTTTGGCTATACCAGTTCCAGACCGGTGAAACAAAGTTTCACTATGCCAGTTTCAAACCAACGAAACAAAGTTTCGTTGCCTCAGTTCCAGTTTCATTCCAGATTAGTAAAACAAAGTTTTGCTAAGCCAGTTCCAGATTCCAGCTACTCCATACAGGTAATGTAAGAGGCCCAGGTACGTTTCTTATCCTTTATCTGTCCCGACCGGACTACTTTGACCTTCGTCTTACTCAGACTCGGTCAAAGTGGGGGCTTCTGTAGACACCTCAAAGTTGTCTACTAGCCTTACGGGTACCCGATGATGAGGCTCAAATTAAATGACTAAATGAAAAATGACAATGTTATAATTATCGGCTCTTTACGCTTATTTCCCATAAATTACTTAAAATGGCCTAAAACTACCCAAAAGCCCTTATTCCCATTCAAACTACTTTGATCCATTGCATATTTTCCACATTCAAATGAAAATTGATATTGTTATATTATTGGCCCAAAACCAACACAAAGAAGAAGTATTATGGGCATCAAGCCGAGAGATTTGGACAAGGCTTAAGTGAAGGCCTACAACTTTCACGTTGGGCTCACTCATATTCAAAGGCGGTGGGACAATCATGGTCCAAGCAAATAAAATCAAAGAACAAGTACGCCTTGTTTTAGAAGAATCCATCACTTGAGGAAAGCAAATCAAATTACTAATGGGATAAGAATTAACAAGTTTGTTTATCATGGTTATGGATGAGTTGTCACTAATGTCCCTGTAGAATATGCGGCAAAAACAGATACTTTAGGAAATAGGAGATAAAACTCTATCATGTACGAACTCCAAGTCTCGGTCAAATTCCAAGCTACGGATTTGTATAAATATGACTCCATCATATCATCAGAAGAGGAGGACATACGCATATACGGGGGACACAAAAATACAAACAGACAGAGATTCACAAATAATTCCGTCACACACCAAATTCACGAGACATCCAGATCTCAGAAATTTCATACTTATACATCGTCTCGAATATTCTATCCCAGTTTCAAATCAAACCATTCAAATAAATTGTCCCAATTTTCATATAAGCGCATAAGAGCCAATAATTAACGACAAAGTCGAAATTCATTAATAGTCAAACATCCAGATAGGCCTGAGGGTACCGACATCAAATAAGTTTTTCTTTACTCTTTCTTTTTATTTAATTCTTTTATTTTGTCTTTTATTTATTTTCTCTATTTATTGTATAAACTAACCTATTAATTTGTCCTTGTAAATAATTTTATAAAGTTTGTTACTAACTTTCTTTTTTCTGTCTTATTTTCGTCAAATATATAATATTATAAATAAATAGTAGAGGCCGTCAGTTTGATGGGCGATCCGGGTGCCTAACACCTTCCCTGATCGTACCTTTACCCCCGAATCCGCAATCTTTGGTTCAGACCGGAGTGACGGATCAGTCCCCATATCAGGGATCAAAAGGGGCCTTTTCCGTTAACTTTATTTTTGTATGTTTTTTATAAAACCTACTGGCGACTCCATACTATTTACATATTTTCAAAAAGGAGATTTTTTCAGGGATCTCACAATAGGATTTCTTTTATCCCGTCGAAGGCCTTTTGACAATCGTCCCATTCGCTGTGATCGGAGGCGAAAATCTTCTTGAAGATTGGTTCACAAATCATAGTGAGCTTGGCTATGAAGTGGCTAATGTATTGGACTTGATCGAGAAATCCCCGAATCTCCTTCTCGTTCTTAGGCCGAGGCATTTGCTGAAGGGCTTTTATTTTTGTAGGATTAATCTCGATGCCCCTTTTACTGACGACGTGTCCCAAGCGTTTTCCGGAGTTGACCCCGAATGCACAATTCTGAGGATTTAGTCTCATGTTGTATTTTCGAAGATGAGCGAAGAATTTTCGAAGGGCGCTGATGTGGCTGCCCCGCTCTTTTGATTTGATGATCATGTCATCGACATATACCTCCATCTCCTTGTGCATCATGTCGTGTAGGAGAGTGATGGCGGTTCTTTGGTAGGTTTCTCCGGCGTTTGATTAGACCGAAGGGCATGTCCGTGTAGCAATATGTACCCCACTATGTAGTGAATGCAGTCTTGTGCATGTCTTCCTCAGCCATTATGATCCGGTTGTACCCAGCATACCCCGTCCATAAATGATAATAGAGCGTGCTCGGCGGTATTATCCACCAGGATGTCAACATGTGGCAGAGGGAAGTCGTCTTTTGGGCTTGCTTTGTTCAGGTCTCTGAAGTCGACGCAAATCCGAATTCTCTCGTCTTTCTTGGGTACGAGGACTATGTTAGCCACCCAGTCTGAGTACTCGAAAATTTTGATGAATCCGGCTTTGAATTTTTTGTCTACCACTTCCTTGATTTTCAGGGCCCATTCTGGGTACATACGGCGCAACTTTTGCTTTACGGGTTTAGCTTCGGGTTTAATGGGTATCCTGTGCTCTGCAATCTCTTTGTCAATATAAGGCATGTCTTTGTTGGACCATGCGAATACGTCCTTGTATTCATGCAGAAGGTCGATGAACTTCTGTCTTTCCGAGGGGGCAAGGGTGGTCCCTATTCTAAGTTCTTGAGGTGTGTTGTCGGTCCGTACGTTGATGGGTTAGATCTCCTCAATGATGGGTGTCCTATCTATTCGTTTGTCAAGTTTTTTGGCTAGGTGAGGTGGGTAGTCACTCAAGTCAAATTCCTCATATTCGCACAGAATGGCATTGCAGTTAAATTAATAAGAGTCGTAAGCAAACTTAGCGTTCATTAAGTCGACCTGGGCGAAAAGCTCGGATAGGACAAACAAGCTCCAGGTTGCTACCTTCTGCGGGAGTGGGGGGGGGGGGGGTGTGACCCTAGTTGACTCAGCCTTTGAGGTAGCCACAAGTTTGTGATAAAACAGCGGAAATGAGACCTTGACCGGGGCATCGGGAGCAGTAGGAGCTAAGACAAACTCATACTCAAACTCGGACTCCTTTTCGTCTTTACTTCCCTCTTTGAACATAAGGCCTTCTCCAATTGTGATCTTAAAAATGCGGCCTTGATGATCGGTCCACTTGACAGTTTTCCTCCAGCCTTGTGTAGCTTTCTCTGGGTCAGCATAAGAGATTAAGGCAGTACGATCAAACTGGTTGTCTTTTGAGAGAGATGTTGACGATGTCCTCATAGTGGAGGTGCTTGATGTTGTCTTCTCCGAAGAGGAGACTCACGGCTTGCCCGTCTAGACAAGGGGTTGATTCAGATTTAGGTGACGCAGCTTTGGTGTTGTCGGGGATGAATTAGCAGTCTTGAAAGACCTCTACGCCCGGGTGTTTGACCTTTGCTACGGGGTCGTAGATTGACTCAGGAAAGCCGTTGTAGAGCTCAGACTCTCCCTCGGGAACGAAGTATCCATTGAGAGTCAAGTGATAGGGGCGGAGGATGACTCCTTGCTTTTTGCGTTTCCGTACTAGGAGACCCATTTCCTGGATATCTTCATCGGTCGACTCGTAGCCTAGCCTGAAGAGGATGTTGGGGGACTTTGGCTTGTTTCATGGGAGGCATGGTGCTTTTTAGCTGGTTGAGAGGTAGGCCCGGGAAATAACCCTTGTGCATCAATATGCGGTTGACTGTGAGGTTCGAGAACGGGTCACAATCAAAGGGTGTTGATTCGTCAGTTAGGGCGTTCACAGCTTGGAATCCCCACATTTTGTTATTGTGCTCTTCATTGATCTGGGAGGCTATTCCCTTCTTCATGATAGCCTTGATCAAGGATGTAGGGATTGTGATTGTTTTCCCGTTGAAGGGGACCTTGATTTTCTGATGAAGGGTTGAGGTGACGGCTTTGGCCGCATGGATCCATGGGCGCCCCAAGAGCATGTTGAAAGAGGCATCGATATCGATCATTTGAAAACTGGCTTGTCTTTCCAGGGGTCCATTTGCAATGGTCGGGGTGATGAGTCATGCAACCTTACGACAAGTGTCGTTATAGGCGCGTCCTCCTTGATTAGTCGGGATCAAGTCAGCTTCCTTGATACCCAGTTTATGAGCCGTCTTGAGGGGAATGATGTTGACCGCAGATCCGTCATCTATTAGGACCATCGGCACGTTCTTCTTCAGGCACTGCACAGTGATGTACAAGGCCAAGTTATGGTTAGCTCCGAATAAGGGGATATCTTCGTCGGAGAAGATAACCGGGTTGTTCAGGTCAGGGACAACCCTGGTCATATGTTCTACCACTTCTTCAGAAGAGGAGGTAGAGGGAACTGTCAACTTTCCCAAGGCTTGTAGCAAAGCCTGCCGGTGTTCGAAGGATGTAGCGATCAGTTGCCAAATTGATATTTCGGCCTTGGCCTTTTGTAGTTGCCTAAGGATCGAGTTCTCGGGAATCCGTGGTTGAATATCCACATCTGGGACGATTTGGTCATTTGTTGTTGGATTGGTTGTTGTATTGTTCGGATTTGGGTAGGGGCATCCGAATCCGGTAGGTGACCGATCTCTTTTGCCTGTTTGCCTTTTCCCGAAATAATGTAGACATCCTCTGCATCCTCTCTCAAGATACCGTTAATCTCGGTGTCGCGAGGGTACCTTGGAGAGGTTTCCTCGGCGGATAGTTTTTGGAAGGGATGTTCTTATGGGGGTAGTTCTTGTAGGGTTGATTATTGTGGGGTTGATTATTGTGGTTATTGTGGGGTGCATGCCAGAATGGTCGCAAGAGCAATCTTTTCTGGAACTGGGAGTTTTGGGTGCTTAGAGGACTCTCCCTTGGGCGTGGTGTTGATGTTGGCGGGTTGAATTCCAGCCAGTGGTAGTGTAGATACCCAGTATCTGTCGAGTCTCCAACAAACACCTGATGATTATCGGACTACAACGTGCTTAGGAATCGCAGCGTTTGATCGACTGTTTTGTATAACTATACGTCGGAAAACTTAAATGATTTCGAAAACAAAACATTTCAAAACATTTCAATAGTACCTGGAGTGTTTAATACACGACGACGGGGTCGCAATGACACTAACTAGAGTCAAAACCGACACCGAACCAAAAACCAAGTAAAAAATTCAAATCCCGACTCAAACAACGAGTCAAACCGAGTCAAACACAAAAAAACAAACTTCTCAAAACTTCCATGTTAAGTATTCCCGGAATTCTTTATGGTCAAGTACAAATCATGTCATCCAAAACATAGGATAGAACAAATCATGATTTCATTTGCGTGATAGTGACAAGACACCTCGACGACCAGTGAAATGGCTCGCGCCTCTTCGAGCAGCCCATGCGGCCACGTCGCTCAAAACGCACACAACCACCCATTTCTCTATAAATACCCCTCAAATGCCACCATTTGAAGGTACGTTAGTGTCCGCTCGCTCATCTCTCCCTTAAAATTCTAGACTCGACTTCTCAAGTCACAAACCGACACGTGTTTTCGACCTACCGATCGAAAATACAAGCCTTACACATTATTTGGTACCGTCATCGTACATTAAATCACTTGACCGACCATCTCGACCAATTACACCATCACTAAAATTAAAATACTCTTTTACATTGCTAAAACGGTTTTCAAACCGAGTTTTCCGAACAAACAAGTTGATACACTTTCGTCGATTTTTCGTCTCAAGCCTAGCATGTAAGTATGAGGGTGTGAAAATTCTCTTATATCATGTTTTTCATCTGTTTTATGACAATAACATGCTAAAACATGCAAAACTTGATTCAAACACAGGTTAGATGAGCCAAATACGGATTTTGGCCGGAGACAGGGGCTGCTTGTGTAGCAGGAAGGATCGTGCCTAAACCCCCTATCAAGCCTTAATCCAGCCGTGTTTGGTCTCATCTTCCTCTTTATTTCATTTCTTATTTGTAATCGGTTGTCACCATTTCAAATATTACAAATCATTTCCATGATAAACTTTTAACCATAAAACATTTTCACCCTTGGTTCCTAATACCATCACGTTTAATCCGTGTTTCGGTGATAATATTTGGTTAATCACATTTTAAAAGGTATTTCAAAACCTTTTATTTCATTTTTTTACATTTTAAAACAAGCATATTAGTCATAAATACAAAATCATCCTAGGTTCCACATACCATATCGGATTTTAACCCGAGTACGATGATAAACATTGACTAATTACAAGCAAATGAACTTAAAACAATTAGTTCATAATCATTTTTCAAAACTATTCATGCCAAGCTTGCAAAATTGAACTCGACATCGAATATTGTCAATACAATGATGATTATTCAAGTCCCATTCCTCATATTAACAGACAAGCGATCTAAACGACCTTTTCAAACCAAGACGGGTTCAAACACCCTCTTTTCAAACCATTTTACAAACATTTTAATAGTCAGAAGACGTCCCCAGAACAGTCCGCTGACTCGCGCCTAAACAGGCCAATCATTTTCCAATTTTCAAACCAGGACAAGCCTGTTTGCATCGCCTGAGGGCTTGCGTCTTAATAGGCTACAGAGCCCCCACTTTGATTAAGGCTTGGACAGGTCGAAAGTCAAAGTATATCCCCCAGGTCAATCAAAGATTACAACCTGGAGACCAAAGCGACGTCGAGGCGGCTTGAAAGAGTTATGGGCAAGGATCTGCCGTCGGGAAGGGCGATGTTTAGGCGACTCGGGGATACGAGTCAAGGACTTATCGTCGGGAATAATTTAGAGTCTGTCGACTGTCTGTGTGGGTCGTTTAAAGTCCGTTAGACTACGTACGAAGGCCCGCCTGCCGTAGGAAGGAGTCATACCTGAGACATCTTCGGGATATGTCCTTGAGTTATTTTTGTTTGCGGGAAAAGGCTCGCCAGCCATGCTGCGGATATAATGGGGCTCGCCAGCCGCGCTGAGGTTGTGTTGTAAGGCTTGCCAGCCATACTGAATGTGCGTTGTGAGGCTCTCCAACCATGTTGAATGTGGTGCGTTCTGAGGCTCGCCAACCATGTTGAATGTGATGCGTTTTGAGGCTCGCCAGCCATACTGAATGTGCATTTTGAGGTTTGCCAGCCATAGTGAATGTGCGTTGTGAGGCTCGCTAGCCGTGTTGACTGTTGAACCATCGACTGCGGGAAATAGTCGTGCTGGACGTGCCTATTTCGGGAGGTCATTGAGTTAGTGGGCTCCATGGGGAAGCCTCCGATATCCTACTGGAGAATTTTGGTGTTTATATTGGATATTTGTGGCGCCAGAAAGGGATATGCTCGTGAGCCTGACTCCCGTGGTTGGCGGTGATTTTGAATCTCAAAGAGAGGTAACGATTTTTATTGTCGTTTGTTGGAAGTTTGTAGAAAAGGGGCAGATGTGTATTCTGCCATTTGATGTGTGTTTGGGGATAACGGTTTTGATTTTGTCTTCTCATGATTTGAGATTTGTGAAGGGTAGTAATTTTCACTATCCTGTTTGATGGTGTGACGGTTTTTAATGCCGTTCGTTTGAGATTTGAAAATAGCGAGTTCCGCTATTTGTTTCTGTGATTTGAAAATATCGCTGATAATTTTGTAAAAACAGGGAATTCAAATTTCCCTATTTATTTTCGTTTGAAAATGGCAGTTTTTAATGCCGTCGTTTTAAAACTTGTGATTTGTGGAAATAACGAATTTGAAGTTTGCTATTTTGTTTTTGTATTTGAAAAATGACGGGTTTTAATTCCATCGTTGAAAATTTTGTGAAATAGTGAATTTGAATTTCACTACTTTGTTTTTGTTTTTGAGAGATGACGGTTTTTAATTCCATCGTTGAGAATTTTGTGAAAATAGCGAATTTGAATTTCACTATTTTGTTTTTGTATTTTGAAAAATGACGGTTTTTAATTCCGTCGTTGAAATTTTGAAGTTTGTGTGGGAATTGGGCCAAAGCCCAAAATTGTGCCGAACAAAGCAGAGAACGGTTGATTGAGGCGCGAGCCCTTTTACGAGGGAATGAGGCTTCCCTGTTTTCTGTAAAAAGACGCGAGAGCAGGCTTGCTTCTCATTTCATTCGTCTTCCTCGACACAACATCACAAAAATGCGAAAAAAAATGCCGTTTTCGACTTTGTTGTTTGCTTGATTTCGTGCCATAGCCTTTATGTCATCTCAAGGTATGTAAATCCTCTTGAATCCATTTGAATTTGTTTGTCTTTTTCTTAATCGAATTAGGGCGAAACCCTAACCCTTCGAAAATCGATTTGGACGTTTTTGTTTAGCCCATTTTCGAGTGAAATTGATGATTGCAATAGGTTAGGAACATGTTTAGGAGTATATGGGTGTTTTTAGTTTGTATTTTGGTCCCCGTTCCTGCTTCCTAGGCTCGAAAAACGTGAGAGACGGAAAACCGTCTTATTTCACAATGCCATGTTTATTTGCTTGAGTTGTTTGCCCCACTAGGTTGAATTGTAGTCAGGGAAGACCGTCTTTGCTATATTGAACCTTCGTTGGGCGTTGTGGGCAAAATTTGAATTTTTGCCTTTTTGAGACGGTCTTATGTCTGACGAAATAAGCGTCTATTTGAGCTCAAATTTAGCCAGTTTGTCTTGGAATGGACCTTAACGGTAGTTTAGGTCCTTCTGAGACGTGATTAAATCACGTTGTTTTGTTGTGGTTGTATTTTGAATTTTTTAACCCGTTTGTGCCCGAATTGGCGTAAAATTGCCTTTTTGAGCTCTGAAAAATACCCAATTGTATTGGGAATTTTTGTTGTTTATTTTGCGGGCCTTGAGGTGTTGGGTGGTTTTTGATATTTTTGTTGTTGCTTTGACTCATCTTTTGCTTGAAAAGAAGGGCGAGTTGTTTTTTGTGCGACTTTTGTGGAGTGTTTTTGTTGGATGGGTTTGGGCGGGTTTGCCCTTATTTTGGTTTGCATTTACAGGTGTTTTTTTGTTTGGATTTATCTGCTTTTTGCCGTCGTAATGCCAAAATTTCGGCAGACGTTTTTTGTTTTGTCCTGATTGTAGGGGAGTGTTCTGTGCCCATTGGGTCCATTGCCGAGACTTTAGAGGTCTTGTTTGGAACTGGGCCATTTAGTACTCTGGCGAGTGTGCCTGAGGTGGTGGTAAAGGATGCTTCCGAGGAGGAGGAGCCCACTGAGGAGGCTTTTAGAGCCGAGAGAGCTGTGAGGACTCGTTAGGAGGTCGTTGTGGGGGCCGTTGGTGCTAAGGGAGCCACAGGGGCTCGGAGGAGCCTCCTGTTGCGGCTGTTGGTGCTGGGAGGGCTCAGACGGGGTTTGAGGCCGGTACCTCTGGGAGGAAGGTTTGTACTAGGAGGAGGGGTCCTCGGCCCACTAGACGGGAGCTTCAGAACGTTGCAAGGGTCGTTGAGAGACCTCCTCCCCGTCGCGTGGAGTCTCAAGGGGGGGGGGGGGGGGGGAGACGGAGAGTGGAGACGGATGCGAATGACGTCTTTATCGAGAACTGGGATGTTAGACGAGTTACAGCCCCTAGGGGGGTGAACCTGCGGGCGGCGCCTGCTTAGGCCGAGGGCTTTGACGGTAGCCAGCTGTTGTTGCGGCTAGACACGCACATCTCTTACCGTGCACAAAAGGGCTTGGTGAGTTTGCTGCTTGGTTAAGCTTTTGTTGTTTTTGTTGTTTCAGACCTGAATAGGTATTCTCATGCTGTTTGTTTCCCAATTTCAGGAGATTGTTACCATGAGGACTTTCTCAGGCTTCTCAACTTTCATGGGTTTCTACGACGTTCTCCGGGCCGGTACAAGGGTGTTGATAGAGAGGTCGGCTATGGGCCGTTGGTGGCTGCCTGGCGTGAGATTCATAAGGCTTCGATTAGGTCGAACCTAGGTTTGATTCGCGCCATGTTGGACCGTTATTGGGACACGACGTCGTCGTTCCACATGGAGTTTGGGGAGGTCGGTGTCATCTTGGAGGACTTTGCCATGATATTGGGCCTTCCTTGTGGCGAGACGCCTGTTGCGTTCCCGGAGACGCCGGAGAGAGTGTCTTCTGCCGTGGTTACGGGGTTGATCGGCAAGGTTTTGCCTGCGCCAATTGACATCACTCCTTTCCTGATAGCGAACTCCTATGTGAGAGACCACTTCAGGGGGAGAGTGGTGGGCTTTGTTCCGGCGCCGTTGGTGAGTCCGGAGGCAGAGGCAGAGGCTGACGCGCAGGAAGCGCGGTTGTGGTACTTCTTGGGTACCACATACTTTGGTGACAAGGGTGAGCGCTTGTCGACCAAGGTACTTCCTCTACTTGCTGACCTGGACGCCTTAGGTCAGTTTGACTGGGTTACGCCAACTTTGGCGAGTTTTACTCGTTACCTGCACGCTGCAGTTCATCAGAAGGTGATGCGCTTTGGTTGGTCCCGGCCTCATCTTGGAGGTACGAGCATTTTTATGGTTTTTTGATTTTGATTTTGATTTTGTTTTGAGTTGTTTTTTTTTTTTTTAAGTTTTGGCAATTTTTTGAAAAATTGGTTGATTGATGTGTTTTGTTATAGGCTTGGTTGTTTGCTTACTTCGTCCCATGCGCCCGAAGACGATGGGTGACGTACCTTCGGCTTAGCCTGCTGTGAGGGGTTGGATGGTGGCTCGGAAGAAGCCGACCAAGTCGACTTACAAGGACTTCAGGCGTCCGGTGAACGCCCTCCGAGTTGGTGACGTAAGTCGTTGCTTCTTATCTCTTTTGTTTTGTAGAAACGGATAGAGATTGGATGACTAGGTAGCCTAGAAAGCCCTCAGTTAGTTGATTAGCTTTGTCTTGAGCACAGTTTGTCGGGTGGCCTTGGGAGCACTACACAAGCGTACCAGCTACTGTTAGGGAGCATTTGTGACCTCGCAGTTGCCAGCGCTTGTACCTTAAGACGGCGATCGAGCCGGTTTGGTACCTTGGCGAGTATTTAGCTCGTTAGTGTTTTAGTGAGACCTTTGTGGTGCCGGTCGATCCGCCTAGGGTGTTGTTCCAAGAGTCGACACCCGACGAGGTTGAGGAGCACCTTCACGGCCGTGGGGGTGAGAATTTATTGTTACGGGAGGCAGACTACGACACCTTCCACTTGTCGAGGCTTGCCCGGTACCTGATTGAGATATGTTTTCCTCTGTTCTTCGTTTTCATTGCCTCTTTTTGTGCTTTAGCTGAAGGGTTTGTTACCTTCGACGCAGATTCCTGTTGCAGGGTGTCGACACGCTCATGAGGACCCAACCCCTAGCTTTCTCGACACAGACCACCTTTCAGGGGCTGAGTGGTGAGGAGCTACAGCTGCGTCTGCCAGAGCCTATGGCTGCTGAGGTGAATAACGCTGGCATGGAGTGAAGGTTGACAGTTCTGAGGGTAAGTTTTTGATTTGAATACTCCTCCTTGTTTGTATTTTGCCTTGCATTTTTCTTGTGTTGAAGGGCTTTTTTGGTTATAGGTGTTAACCGTTAGTCATTAGGCTTTGTGGTGGATGGCTAACCGGTGGAGGGCACTTGCTGGTGACCTAGCTGCGAGGGAGGCTCGGCTTGCGCAAGTGCCTTTTGTTGGTTGTTTTTGTGTATTTTTGTGTTGCATTTCACGTTTAGATCTCAATGACCTGTATTGTGTTATGCAGGGTACCGCGGATCCGGCGGAGCTTTCTCGGGTCTGTGCTGATGCAGCGAGGTGGATGATCGAGTCACAAGAGCTGGGGATCATCAGTCGGGACCAGGAGCCGAGGCCTCGTGAGGACGGGTTGCGGACCCGAGATGCGGATATTGCCTCTCTCAGGGCTCAGTTGGCTGTAGCGGAGGAGCTTCGCGTCATGATGGAGTATGAGACGCTGGAGAGCTCTCTTGAGAGGGGGCCCGAGCAGGAGGTGGTGTCTGCTTTGCCCGCGACTCCTCGTGAGACCGAGACTGGTCCAACGGGAGGCGCTGAGTAGTCGTAATTGTTTGTCCGTGTTTTGGACTTTTGTTTGTATATATGTACATTTTGCGTGAGGCGGTTTGTATATATGTGTTTTTGGTTTGTAGTTTATTTAGTTTGGCTTCTTTTTGTGTTGTGTTTGGGAGAAGCACGGTCAACGGTTGATTCCCTTTTGCTTTGTATTTATTCCTGCATCGTTAGTGTAGAAGACAGGCAACAGACAGCACGTATGCACACACGTAATCATGTGAACGCATTTGACAAAAATAACCACGATGACTCGAAGTTAAAATTTTGAAATTTGAAAAGAAAATTGTAATAGTGGTGTGAGTTTTTATTATGCTGTATGTTTAGGTATTTTTACCCAAGTCGATTAATTAGGGTCAATGTAGTCTATATTCGTTGGTTGAATGTATGTTTGTTCGTACGTCGTTGAGTAAATAGGAAAATAAAGTGCGTAATGTAAATTGACACGTAAGATTTTGGTGACGCGGAAAACCCAATGTGGGAACAACCGCGGGAGGGACGGTACCCTGCCAAGTGTTGCACTATATGAATTGGAGGATGATTACAATAGTGACGTTTATACTAATCTTGCTGACGCCAGGTGTCTGGCCTGCGAGATCTCAGATGGGTATATATTTGTGAGTGATATGTCGTGGTGTTGATGTGAATGCGCAAGTGCGGTTGTCTTGAGTATAATCTCGAATGAATGTATGGATGAGTGAAGGCCCTTCTTGATTTGCTCCCCTTGGCTATTTATAGGGTAAGAACCCTAGATATATCCGACCTCGAATATGGAAAGGGAATATTATTTCCATAAGGACTTCTTTCCAAACCCGGACTTCCTTGCCAATTCTCCCTGATCTCCCTATCTTCTCCCTAACTTCTCCTTGACACTCCTTTCCTTAACACGGGCACCTTCTATGACGGGCTCTTGATCCTTCTTAAGCCCATCTCCCCTTTTCCTGACCGCGGGCTCCCTTCCTCCTTATCACTTCTTTCGTAATCTTTATTTTATCAAATGGGCCTTCTTCATTGTGCTATTTTTAGCCCAAACAGTTTGCCCCAAATTTCTTGTGAAATACGCTTTCAAGTATCGAGCAAGGAATTTCACGTAACCAAATACTAAACCCTACGTCGTCTTTTTACTCCTTCCCATGCAATCCATCATTTCCAGCCGCCCTACTCCTCTTTCTCCGCACCCAACTCCCTTTCTCCTCTTTATAACCCCAACGTTCCTCTTCCACTCTCATTAATCACTTCAAATCATTTCAAAAACTCTTCTCTCTTAAACCCTCAATCTTTCTTCTCCTTTATTCCTTGCCGGCTTCACTGTTTCCCTTCCCCGTCTCCATCACCAGGTAATCCATCTTCTCTTCTTCTTTTAATCTTCATTTTCTCTCTCCACCATGGGTAAAACTCGATAATCCTCGTCAACCCCTGCACCCTCCGACCGTAATCTTGACCCCACCTTCCCTTCTTGAGGACTTTTTAAACATCCACATGATTGTGACTCCGCCTTAACTCCGGCCGACATTCCTATGATCAAGAGTCTGCTTGGTCTTGGTGACGGGGTGGATATCGTCATCCCTGAACCGGGACAGAAAGCTGACGCCCTCCATCCGGGGTGGGTTTGTTTCTACTTGTACCCGTTTAAATATGGCCTCCGTTTTCCTTTCCCTAAACTCATCCAAGATTTCATTTTTACCAACAATTTCGCCATGGCACAAATTTTCGCTGCCATATAGAGAGTTCTTCTCTATTCTCTGGCCGCCGGTCGAATCTTGGCAAATCCGTCACTCTGGGCGATCTGGCCCACATGTACAGCATCAGATCCCTGGGCAGGGGTCAGTTCTCATTCCGGGGCCATGAAGAGGCTCCCTTCAGACACGTGTCAAAATCCCGTGATGAGAAATGGTTTGAGGACTTCTTCTACACGAGGAAGGACTCCATCCAACCTCCTGCTGATTATATTTTCGAGAAATGGGTTCTGACTTCGAGTAAGTAGCCTCCCTGTCGCCTGATTTATTTTATCTCGCTGCTTACTAGCTTACTTCATCGTCTTCGTGCAGGCCCCCGTGACCTTACCCGTATCGGCGCCAAGATCCCCGCGGCAAAGAAGTCATTCAAAGCATTTCGAGTCCGAGAGAGTTCCCGGACACGCTTCCCCGGTTTTTCACCGCTTCCTCCTCTAATCCTCCCCAATCAGCTCACAGTATGTCTTCAGGTAAAACTTCTGCAACCCCTTTTATTTGCATGCTGTTTCTGCTGACGTTTTAATCATCCTGTCGTCTGAGACTTATGTATGCTTGCAGGTTCAAAAGTTGATCCATTAGAACTCATCCTCCAAAGTGCTAAAAGAAAGAGACCTTCTGTCAGCCCTGATGTGGCCTCTGCCTCCAAGAGGAGTGCTCCGGCTGCCTTTTTTCAGAATCCTCCCACAGTTTCCAGTTCTGCTGCACGTGAGCCCCTGGAAGTTAACCCGTTATCTCGCCATCCGCCTACTCCTCCTGCCAGTCCTCGTGCTTCGTCCAGTGGGGGTATCATTGCTCATTTCCCAGAAGGCTTTGAGAATGTGGACAAGGTGCCGTACTGGCCGGAGATTGATCAGTTGCTCTTTCCTCCTGTTGAGGAAACGTTTTCGGAGTTCACCCCAGAGGAGATGGCCGAAAATGACGTGCACAACGCCTTCATGGTAAATATTCTTCGTCTTCTACCCGTCGTCCATCCGCTTCTTGCTTAAATTTCGCCTCTCAACTCTCTTGCCGACTTCGGATTATTTATGCCCCGGACTCTTGATCCGCACTCTACAACAGAAGATGATCAATATAGTGCGGACCACGGCCGTGCTACCAGCGCCAAGAACCAGGAGTGAAGGAGATTGCAGATCCGGCACGAGCGGGTTGATCGAAGGAGCGTGTGGTGGAGCCAAGACCGAGCTTCTTGTCACTAAGAAGAAGTTGAAAGAGGGGGCCGATCAGCTGGCTCGAACCCATGCGGTGTGCATCACTTTTTCTGACTCTCTGAAGCAGTCTGAGGAGAAGATCAGTGAGTTGATCTCCCTGGCCACCAACGTTGTTGCCTATGCCACACCGGGCGGGGAAAGATCGGCGGGATGTGTCTTTGCCCTTGAGGAGGCTCCCACCAGCAGGCCATAGAAGAAGAGGAGAAGCGGTGGAGATGCTCTACCCCACCCAACCCGATCCGAGCGTGCGATGCCCGAAGTTGGTGAGGTGAATTCTCTGCGTTGGCCGAGCGGTGATGGGGGGTGGTCTTTGGAATGTCCCAGGATGCCGACTTGAGCTCGGGAGCTATGGCGGCCGAGGATGCTCAGTGACGCAAGACGAAATGAGAGGTCGCATGCGGAGGAGATGCAGAGGTGGAGGTCATTAATGTGACCGATAATTAAGTTTTTATGTTTTGATGAACTTTTGGCGTCCGGCCCGAGAGGTGGCGAGACCTTGTAAGTTTTAAACTCTTCTTGTGTTTGCTCGCCTTGGGGTGGCGGTTAAACTTGGGGCCGTTCTTTTGGCCATATTTTGAAGTGCCCCTTGTCATAGTTTGGCAAGGTTTTAGCTTACATATCGTGTGTTCGTTGTTTCTCTTCCCTGTTTTTAGGAAGTTTGTGCCGTATCGTCCGTTTGACCGATTTAGGCGAGTCTGTCACCCTAAAAAGGCTAACGTTCGACTCGGCCTAGCTGCCGTGTCGACCGATGGTGATTTAGGCGTATGCCGCAATGTTAGGAGGAGTGGCCGTGTCAACCTAGGAGGTCGATTTAGACCACTGGTAAGCCCGAAAAGGCCGATCCGGACAAGCTAGTGCCGTGTCACCGGATGGTCGATTTAGGCGTATCTTGCAGATTTTTGGACTACTTAACCTTGTTCATGACGCAAGGTGTGTTCATCTCGTTTAATGCCAACAAGGGCGTCATTGAGGCAAGTTTATCGTCATTCTAGGACCAAATGGAGACGCTGCAGGATTCGGTAGCTTGAGATATCCCTACGTTCCATGTTCGTTTTTGCATGCATTTGGGGCCCCGATTAATTGCGATTAGTGCGAGCTACGTCCAGGGGGTGGTATCGGGGGTAGCCGGATAAGCGTATTCGGTGTCGCCAGGCTCCCTTTCGTATGTTCCACGATCACTTTGGTGAGGGTGCTCCTAGTGGAGAAAATAGGTTGGGCATGTTGGAGTGCCGTGTGCCTTGTCACCCCGCGTTGGGTTGATGTGATCTGCTAGACATCCTTTCAAAGTACCATAGATACCGAGAATTCAAAGTGATGTACTTAGAGAAGCACGAAAATAATAAAATCTATTAAAATGATGTGAAGTAATTGTCGCCATCTCATGGGGTACCGAGCAATTGTGGTCCCGGGTGACGCCGCTAGACCACACCATCCAATAGCAGTTTAAAGTTTTAAAAATAACTAAAGATATAAGAAATAAGAGTGAAACTGGCAGTATGCCTACTACCGGATTTTTATTTTATCTTTAAAAATGATTTGGCTTCTCATAGTACATTATTCTGAAAGCTAGAGTCTACTTATTATTAAAACTAATATCTCTTCAGGTGAAGTATGTTCCATGGGCGTTGTATGATTTGACCGTCCATAGTCATCAGTCTGTATGCACCATGGCCAACAACTCCTTCTACCTGGTATGGTCCTTCCCATTTGTAGGCGAATTTGCCTGCTTTTCGATTTTTGGTGTTTTGAAACACCTCTCGGAGAACCAGGTCTCCTACCTCCAGGAGCCTGACTTTCACATTCTTGTTGTAACTCCTGGCCACTGACTGTTTGTAGGCAGCCAGACGGATTTTTGCGCTTGCTCGCAGCTCGTCAATTGTGTCCAGGCTTCTGGTCATCTCTACATTGTTCAGTTCCCTCGTCATATTTTCATACCTGTGAGTGGGAACTAGAACTTCTGATGGAATGACCGCTTCCGCGCCAAACACCGGTGAAGGGTGTTTGACTGTTGCTATCTTTGGCGTCGTTCGTCTGACCATAACACTCGTGGCAATTCATCTGCCCACTTTCCTCCTAACTCCTGTAACCTCCTTCTCAGATTGTCCATAATGATTTTATTGCTGGATTCAGCTTGTCCATTGGACTTTGGAGTCCTAGGTGCCGACTTTTTTAAGGTGATATTCCACATGGCACAGTATCCCTCGGTATCGTTGGAGATGAATTGTGAGCCATTGTCACATATGATTTCTGATGGGATACCAAATCTGCAAACGATGTTTCGTTTTATGAACGAAATGACTTGTTTGTTTTTTACCTCCGTGAATGCTTCTGCCTCTATCCACTTGGAGAAGTAATCTGTCATTGCTAGCATCCAGGTTCTGTTTCCTGTGGCCCGTGGTAGGGGGCCTACTATGTCCATGCCTCATGCCATGAATGGCCAGGGAGAGATAATAGGGTGCAGAGGCTCTGATGGCTGGTGGATCATGGGCGCTGAGCGCTGGCAGGCATCACATTTTCGTGCATACTCTGCTGCATCTGCTTTCATTGAAGGCCAATAATATCCCTGTCTGAGGGCTTTATTTACCAGACTCCTGCCCCCTGCATGGTTTCCACATTCGCCACTGTGGAGAGCATGCAACACAGTCTGTGCTTCTTCCTTGTCTAGGCACCGTAGGTAGGGGCCTGCTAGCGATTTTCTGAATAATATATCATCAATAAGTATGAATCGGAGGCCTTTATTCTAAAAGCTCTCACTTCCTTCTTATCATCTGGTAGCTTGTTATGGCGCAGCCCGATCTAGGTAAGGTGTGCGCGATCGTCTGCTTTGGATCGGCTACCAGTCGGGCGTCTGCTGTTTGATCGAGAGCTCTCACCTTCCTCTCAGAATCGCTTGGATTTCCTTTTCGCTTTGTGGATCCTCCAGTTCACCCCTGTCTATTTCGTGCATATCTCGGATAGAAGGTTCCAAAGATATGTGCTATTGGAATCTTTGGATAGCTCTGTTGGTTTGAATGTTGCCCCCGGGGTTGCTAGGGCGTCGCTTCCACGTTCGATCTCGGGGACTGTTTAAGCTTGCAAGTTTGAATTTTTGTTTTAATTCCTTTGCTACTTTTAGGTATGCAATCATCTTGAATCTCTCGGCTATAAACTCATCATTTACGTGGTTGACTATTAACAGAGAGAGAGTCGGATATGAGCGGTGTCGACCCCTAACTCCGAGCTAGCTTCATTCCCAATATCAAGGCCTCATATTCTGTTTCATTGTTGGTTGCCTTGAATTCACATCTTACGACTTGCGCTTATCAGGTCTCCTGCGGTGATCGCAGAATTAATCCTACACCGCCCCCTTTGGTTGGAGGCTCGTCGATATGCATCCGCCAAACTTCGTCTCGCTTGCTTCCTTCTAAAGTGAGGATCTCTCTGTATCCGCCAGATTCTCGGATGGTGGATCAAGTCGACACGAAGTCGGCCGATGCTTGTGATTTGATTCTTTGTTCTAGGGTCGTATTGGATGTCGTATCCACCGAGGTGTCTGACCATTTAGACATCCTTCCCGATGATTCGAGCTTCCTCATGATAACCTTTAGCGGGTAGTTTGTCACAACATGTATGATGTGTGACTCAAAATAGGGACGCAGTTTGTGAGATGCTACTACCAATGCTAGTACTAACTTTTCAAGAGATGTGTACCTGGTCTCTGCCGGCAGCAGAGACTTGCTTACGTAGTATATCGGCTTCCGCTCCTTTTCTTGCTCTCGACCAGACAAAGACTCACTCGCTACTTCGTGATGACTAGGTATAGGAATAATGGTTCTCCTGGCTTTGGCTTTGACAAAGAATGGCGGGCTGCTTGAGATAGTGCTTTGGTCTCGAAGGCTTGCTCATGTTCCGCGGTCCATTCAAACTTCGGCTTTTCCTTAGTACGTCGTAAAATAGCCTCGCATTTGTCCGAAGATCTTGAAATGAACCTGTTCAGGGTCTGCTACCTTTCCAGCTAGTCTTTGAACATCCTTAGGCTTCTCGGGTGATTCAGTGTAAGATGACTTTGATCCGCTTTCGATGTTGGCTTCTATTCCTCTTTGAGTTACAATATAGCCTAAGAACTTGCCAGAAGATACCCCGAAGGTGCATTTAGATGGGTTTAATTTCATCTTGTATTCCCTGAGGGTGCTAAATATTTCTGCCAGATGCCGCATATGATCTTTGGCCTTCTCTGATTTCACCACCATGTCATCAATATACACCTCCATTGTTCTTCCTATCTGTTCCTTGAACATTCGTTAACTTGACCTTTGATATGTGGAGCCTGCGTTCTTTAGGCCGAACGGCATGACGTTGTAGCAATATATTCCTCTCTCGGACATAAATGTTGTCTTCTCTTGATCTGCAGGATCCATCTTGATCTGATTGTATCCACTCCATGCATCCAGAAATGTTAACATCTCGTGTCAATTTTGTTGCATCCACCATTGCATCAATATGAGGCAGCGGGAATGGATCTTTAGGACATGCTTTGTTGAGATCGGTGAAGTCCACACATACTCTCCACTTCCCATTCTTTTTAGGCACCACCACTACATTAGACAACCATTATGGGTATTTTACTTCCCTTATTTTCTTTCTTTGCCCTTGACCAAGCTATCTACTTCCTGGTTGATCACCTTATTTCTTTCTGCTGCAAACTTTCTTCTTCTTTGTTGGATGGGTTTACACTTTGGGTCCACGCTAAGCTTATGTGTTATGATGGATGGATCTATGCCTATCATATCATCGTGTGACCATGCAAAGCAATCCATGTTATCTCGCAGGAACTTGACTAGTTCTTTGTCGTAAGCTTCTGTACATCCCTGCTCCAATGAGCACGGTTCTTTCGGGTGCGGCTTGTCCGGGTTGATCGATCCGGCTCTTCTGCTTTGGGGTTCGATGTATTCGTCTGGATAGGTGCTCCTGTAATTGCTATGCGGGGGGCTGGTAGTGCACTTGAGTGCCTTCTTATAGCAGCTTCTAGCTTCCTCCTGACCTCCTCTTATCGTTTCTACTCCCATGGGGTGGGGAACTTTATGCACTTTGGTGGTATGTTGAAGGGATGCTTTCATCCGGTGCAACCATGGTCTTCCTAGGATGACGTTGTAAGTAGAGGGGCCATCTATAACAGGTGCACGACTTGCTTGTTGACTCCTCCCACATAGGTGGGGATGATTATCTCACCTAGCTAGCTGGCTGTTTCTCCGCTGAAGCCTACTAGCGGAATAGTCTTCTTCTATAAATCCTTCTCGCTGAATCCCATGTTCTCTATGGTTTTCAGCATGATTAAGTTGACCAAGCTTCCTGTATCTACCAAGACCTTTCTAACTGTGCAATTGGCCATTGATAAGGTGATAATAAGTGCGTCATGATGTTCTCGCTCATCGTATGCATCTTCTTCATCAAAGCTAACTGCTGGCAGATCCCTGTGAGATATTCTGCAAGAATTGGCTGGCCTGTCTCCTTTGATCTCGGTGGCATGTCTTTTGGCTGCTGAATATGTCAATCCACTTAAGTCTGAGCCGCCTGTTATCACGTTTATAATTTTGGTGCATGTGGGTGGGTCTGCCGGCTTGGCAGAGCCTACCTTATCCTGCTGCTTGCCCCCACGTGGTAATAGGTGGCTCAGCTTTCCTTGTTCGTACAGGCGCTTGATCTCTCTTCTTAATGTATAGCAATCCTCAGTGTTGTGCCTAATATCATGGTGAAATTCGCACTTCTTCTTACTATCCTTTCTCCAAGCTTGCTCTCCTACTGGTGGGTTAGGCCACCTGACTCCATCTCTCATCTCTCTAAGCGCCTTCAAGATTCCTCCGATACCTGTAGTGAATCCATATTCTGCCAGGGTAGGGAGTAGCTGGTTTTCCTCGATTCTGTTGACTCCCCTCCCATATGGTCTGTATCTCTCGCCCTTCTTGTTGGTGGTTTGCTTTCTTCCTGATTTCTCCACGGCTGAAGTACTAGAGATACTCGGTGTGCTCTGTAAGTCGGCTCGCTAGGATATCTTCCTCCGGTCGATCGCGCACCGCTTTTCCGCACTACTACGAAACTATGGCGGGGATGCATAGTCACATTTGCTTGTATAGGTCGAGTCGTGGTGGAGGCCTCTTCGAAGGCTTCTCTACTTTGTTGAGACATCACACTCTCGTCGCTACCTTCTCATTGTTAAATCGGTATTGTATTCTCCAATGCTCTCTCCCGCCCCTTGGACGATTCTGTTAAGATCTCCTGCGTGCTTTCGTGGCTTTTCCGCTTGCGAATGTTGAGTAAATGCGTTCACCAATTCGGCAAATGTAGATATCGACTGTTGGGCGGGCTTTCAAACCATCGAAGTCGGTCTGTTAGGGTGGACCGAATCCTTTGCACATGCAGGCCTCCTTAACTTGTCCTATAGTTGTTACCGTCATCATTTTTCGCTTATCTTGGTGATATGATCAAAGGGGTCTCTTTGTCAGGCGTCGAAGAGAGGCATATTTGGGTTTGTGAATCCCTTTGGCATGGCTGTGATGGATATGGTGTCCACGAATGGTGAGTCGGCATAAGCGTTCAGAGTCGCTTTCTCGAGTGGGGTTGGTAGCCCTGGAACCCCGCTCAAAGCATCTTCTTTAGTTCAATCTTCTTTGATTTGTTATATTGGTGAAACTGGGTCCGCTTTGTCATTTGTCTGCATATGTCCTCCGATCCGGGTTCTTGAAGATTCCGATAAGCTCCGTGATCGGGGGTTGTGGTAACGATTGTCTTCTCGCCGCTGCCAGTTCACTTCTTTGGTTTGACTCGGATCCGCTACGGTGTCGATCGATTCTTTGCGGGGATCTGGCGACGGGGAGGCCACCCGTTTGTATCCCTACGCAGCTAACTGGCTGCCAGCTATCTGGTGTGAGGTATCCTAACCCTCGTGGGTTTATCCTTCCATCTGATGGTATCGTAACCAAATCCAATCTTGTAATTATTTGGTTTGGTATCACTCTTGCTCCTGTGTCGATCTACCGGGGGAGATCTTCCTTCACCTGTCTGTTTCTTTGGAGTGTTGATTTCGCCGCTTTAGGAGATCAATTTGTGCCCGAGCTCTCTGTCTCTTCTTCTTACCTCAGCATCTGCTCTCCTTTGGTCTTCTCTCATATTTTCCATAGCTTTCTGAAGATTTTCCACGCCGGCGAGCAGGATTTGCGTGGGACTGGGCGGCGGAGTGACGCCTGAGCTTGATGTTCCTTTGTCTGATCTGATCTGATCTGAGTTGAGACAGCAGGGGTCCTGGGAGGTAGAGAGGCTTTTGTTGTCGGTATGATTCTTGAGGTATGTGCGGGAGCCTGCGTGGCCACTGTCGATGTTGGACTTTGGGTAGACGGTGGTGGTGGCGATGGTTGCCTGCTCCCTGACATGGCTTCAGATACTTGCTTTTCCATTGTATATCTAGAATATCAACGATTGATGACCACAATGCCCCACGGTGGGCGCCAAACTGTTTAGGTATTTTTACCCAAGTCGATTAATTAGGGTCAATGTAGTCTATATTCGTTGGTTGAATGTATGTTTGTTCGTACGTCGTTGAGTAAATAGGAAAATAAAGTGCGTAATGTAAATTGACATGTAAGATTTTGGTGACGCGGAAAACCCAATGTGGGAACAACCGCGGGAGGGACGGTACCCTACCAAGTGTTGCACTATATGAATTGGAGGATGATTACAATAGTGACGTTTATACTAATCTTGCTGACGCCAGGTGTCTGCCCTGCGAGATCTCAGATGGGTATATATTTGTGAGTGATATGCCATGGTGTTGATGTGAATGCGCAAGTGCGGTTGTCTTGAGTATAATCTCGAATGAATGTATGGATGAGTGAATGCCCTTCTTGATTTGCTCCCCTTGGCTATTTATAGGGTAAGAACCCTAGATATATCCTACCTCGAATATGGAAAGGGAATATTATTTCCATAAGGACTTCTTTCCAAACCCGGACTCCCTTGCCAATTCTCCCCGATCTCCCTATCTTCTCCCTAACTTCTCCCTGACACTCCTTTCCTTAACACGGGCACCTTCTATGACGGGCTCTTGATCCTTCTTAAGCCCGTCTCCCCTTTTCCTGACCGCGGGCTCCCTTCCTCCTTATCACTTCTTTCGTAATCTTTATTTTATCAAATGGGCCTTCTTCATTGTGCTATTTTTAGCCCAAACACTGTACTAGTTATGTATTGTGTATTATGTGTTTGTTTTACTATATGAGATGTCTTAGTCGACACTCTAGTTTTGACAAGTTGTAGACTTGCTTAGTTTTATTTGTTATCAAATTTGTAATCCTTCTCATTTTTAATTAAATAAGAGGATTGCTTGTGTCAAAAGAAATTGTGAACGCTTGTTTATTCCATCCATTTTGTAAAGGCAATTTGGTTTGAATTATCCTAAACATTGCACTTGTGAAATAGATTTTTGTGGGAAGAGAGAAAGGCTTCCCTTTTTGTGGGAAAGGAGATGTTTTTCCTTTTTCTTTTTGTGGGAAAGGGAATGTTGTTCCCTTTCCTATTTTTGACGTTGATATGGGTGGTTTTTTTTTTTATTTGTGGGGATGGTTGTATCCTTCTTGTGTAAGAAAGGACTGCCTACATATCCACCTGAAGAGGTGAAATCAAACCATTCTCGTAGTTCAAAAAGTTTTGTTAATTTTGTTTGGGTATTGTGGTTGTATCCTTCTCGTATAAGAAAGGACTGCCTACGTATCCACCTGAAGAGGTGAAATCAAACCATGCTCGTAGTTCAGGTATTTTTGTATGAGTGCAAATGGATGTTGCTTTTGACAGATCAAAGGTCGTTTAAAACGTGGCGAGGTGCCGCAACTTAGACTCGATAAAACATGCATTTTCAATTCAGAACGCGTTGAGGAGCTTGACTTGAAAGGGATATTGTGGTTGCTAGTTGTAAAGCTAGGGCAAGGTTTGTTCGTTGCTAGGTCTCAAGGGTAATATTTCTTGAGTTGGTCTAAGTTGGTCGGGTTTCCGAAATCCTCCCCGTATAGGTCACTCAGTCTCACTGTCCCCCCACCCCTAAAAGTATTTTCTTGACCAGGTATGGCCCGACCCAATTGGGTTTGAATTTCCCCCTCGGATCGACGGGTAATGGTGCTCGAACCGACTTGAGGACCAAGTCGCCTTCTTTGATGTTCCTGGGTTTGGCCTTTTTGTTGAATGCCCGTTGTATATGCCGTTGGTATAGCTGGACGTTGTGCAAGGCGTTGAGTCGCCGTTCGTCTAGAAGCGTGAGTTGTTCGAATCTTCGACGGGTCCATTCCGCCTCAAGAACTTGACTCTCCAGTAGGATGCGTAGAGATGGGACGTCCAACTCTACTAGTTGAACCGCATCCATACCGTATGCTAGGTAGAAGGGTGTGGCGCCTGTGGATGTTCGAATGGAGGTTCGGTATCCCCAGAGTGCGAATGGGAGTTTGCTCGACCAATCGCGGTAATTATCTTGCATCTTCTTATTGATCGTGACAAAAGTTTTGTTTGCTGCCTCTACCACTCCGTTGGTTTGGGGACGATAGGAGATGATCGTTGCCGCTTGATTTTGTATTTGTCCAGCAAGGCTTGTGTTTCTCCCCGGAAGTGGGAGCCTTGGTCACTGATGATTTCATGGGGTACCCCATATCTGCAGATGATGTTGTCTTGGATGAAATTGGCCACTTGTTTGGCGGTCAAGACTACATTGGACTGTGCTTCCACCCATTTGGTGAAGTAGTCGATAGTGACGAGGATGAAGCAATGCCCTTTGGTGCCTACCGAGTTGACCTTCCCGATGATGTCGATGCCCCAGGTCGAGAAAGGCCAGGGTGATGTCATGGTGTACAAATGGGATTGTGGCATATGTTGTATGTAGGCGAATATTTGCCAATTATGGCAATGTTTGACGTAGTTTCTGCAATCAGCTTCCATGGTGGTCCACTAGTAGCCTAACCGCATGATTTTTCGGGCTAGCATCATTGCGCTAATGTGAGGGCCGCATTCTCCGCCGTGGACCTCTCCCATGACTTTTTTTGGCTTTATGGCGATCAATGCAAAGGACAAGAATCCCTTAGGGTGTTCTTTTGTATAGTTGTTCTTGGTTTATCATGAATTGTGATGCAAGTAAACGTATGGCACTTTGTCCTCTGGTATCATAGTTGGGGGGGAATTCGTTTTTGGTTTTGTAGTTGAGGATGTCTTGGTACCAAGGTTCGACATGGTTCTCCTCGTCATTGTTGATGGCGCAGATGTGAGCTGGTTTGCTCCTTCTCTCGACACATAAGGGCATCGATGTCATGTCGTCAGGTATGTTGACGAGCGCGACAAGTTTTGCCAGGGCATCAGCAAATTGATTTTCCTCTCGTGGTAAGTGAAAGTAGTCGACTTGGTTGAAGAACTCGGCCTCCTGATTGATTTTGGCTTAGTAGGGTGATAAGCTGTCGCTTCGGATTTTCCATGATCCGGACACCTAATTGATGATGAGTGAGGAATCGCAGTGGATCCTCAGTCTCTTGATGCCAAGCGTTATGGCTGCTTGTAGGCCAATGAGGCATGCTTCGTATTCGGCGGCATTGTTGGTGACGGCGAAGTCTAGCTTGATTGAGATCGGAACATGTTCTCCCTCTGGTGATATTAGAAGGATTCTTACCCCGTAGCCTCTCAGGTTTGATGCACCATCGAAGTATAGGTCCCATGCTTCGGTCGTTGGATCCTCGTTGACGGGATTTTCTGCTAGGAAATTGGCGACTGCCCTTCCCTTGATAACCTTGAGGGGTACGAATTTGAGGTCAAATTTTGATAGCATGAGTGTCCATCTAGACAGCCTTCCGTTTAGTACGAGTTTTTCGAAGATGTATTTGACCTGGTCCATCTTGGAGTAGATGTGAACCGTGTAGTTGAGCATATTGTGCCGCAGCTTCTTTGTTGACCAGACCAGGGCAAGACATGTCTTTTCCAGCTGGGTGTACCTTGTATCATACTCGATGAACTTTTTGTTGATGTAGTAGATGGCTCGTTCTTCGTCGTTTACTGTTTGTGCTAGCATTGCTCCCATGGCTATGTCGGTGACAGTCAGGTATACGGATAATGGAATTCCTTGTTGAGGTGGCATGAGGACATGAGGTTTGGCTAGGATTTCCTTTATCCTGTGGAAGGCTTTTTGACAGTCGTCGTCCCAATCATTGTGATAGGAGGCACGAAACTTTTTGAAGATTGGTTCACCAATCATAGTGAGCTTGGCTATGAAGTGGCTGATGTATTGGACTTGACCGAGAAATCCCCGAATCTCCTTCTCGTTCTTAGGCTAAGGCATTTGTTGAAGAGCCTTGATTTTGGTCGGATCGATCCCGATGCATCTTTTGACGACGACGTGTCCTAGGAGTTTTCTGGAGGTGACCCCGAATGCACACTTCTGAGGAATTAGTCTCATATTGTATTTCCGAAGACGAGCGAAGAATTCCCGCAGGGCGCAGATGTGACTTTCCCGCTCTTTAGATTTGACGATCATGTCATCGACATATACCTCCACCTCCTTGTGCATCATGTCATGTAGGAGTGTGGTAGCGGTTCTTTTGTAGGTTGCTCCGACGTTTGATTAGACTGAAGGGAATGACCCTGTAGCAATATGTACCCCACTGTGTAGTGGATGCAGTCTTGTGCATGTCTTCCTCAGTCATTTTGATCTGGTTGTACCCATCATACCCGTCCATGAATGATAATAGGGCGTGCTCGGCGGTGTTATCCACCAAGATGTCAACATGTGGCAGAGGGAAGTCGTCTTTTGGACATGCTTTGTTTAGGTCCCTGAAGTCGATGCAAACCCGAATTCTCCCGTCTTTCTTGGGTACAGGAACTATGTTGGCCACCCAGTCAGAGTATTCGGACACTTTGATGAACCCGACTTTGAACTGTTTGTGATATAAAACGCGGAACCAAATTACGAAAAGTAAATAACGATGTGAAATCGGTAAAGCAACAACACGTTATAATCAGATTCACGGAAACACTAGGCCTGATTTCGCTAGTTATAACAGCGCTTAACAACAATCGACAACGAGATTTATATGCTGTATTAATAACGATTTAACAATCAACAAACAATAACGATGAAAAGTACGGCGGTGCACAGTAACACGGATGGACAGTAACGATGAATAGTATGACGATGAACAGTAACACGGATGAACAGTACAATCACGAAATAAGAAAGGGATATTCAGCCTTGAGATTCGACCTGAATTCGCAACTAATAACGAAGGAGTTCGGAGCCCAAACAACAATCGCGAAAGACTTGAAGTACGTTCTCAAATCTAGGGTTTGGTGATCAAACTTGATCAGGTTTTCTGAGTTTTTATTAATCGTTGAATGAATGAAAACGCAGCAGCCTATCACACCTTATATAAGCTTATAAATAAACTAATAAACTTGATCTAATATCTCTTATGAGATATTATTCTTTCTTAATAAGAAAATAGCAGTAAATAAAATATCCTAAAACGAGATTAAAGAAATAACAGAATAGGAAATAACGAAATTGGAAATAAACAATCAGCTTCATGCTTCAACTCCACACGCCTAGCTCAACTCGGATCCCCAACAAATAAAACTCTGACTCCCTGGACTTGGAAATGTGAGCCAAAGTAATCCACCACTCAAGAATTAGTAGCAACCAGCCCATGTTCATCGGTTGGCCCAACCGTGACCTCCTCGGCATCTTCTAGCGCATCATCCCCTCCCTCTTGAAAGGGAATTGACTTTAATTCGGATAGTCCTTCATCATCTAAGTATGGCAAAAGATCTCCCACATTGAATGTGGCGTGAACTTCATAGTCTCCGGGAAGTTCGAGCTTGTACGCATTGTCATTCACTTTCCCAACAACTTTATAAGGACCCTCTGCTCGAGGCATGAGCTTGTTCTTGCGCTTTCCCGGAAAGCGTTCCTTCCTCAAATGCAACCAAACAAGATCACCCAGTTCAAAGAGTCTAGGCTTACGGTTTTTGTTCGATCTTTTCTTGTAAGCCTCATTAACCGTCTCAATTTGCTTCTTTACCTGCTCATGTAGCTTCAACATTGATTTGAGCTTCGATTCAACATCCTTGTGCACCAGCTCATCATTAGGAAGCGGAATCAAGTCTGTGGGCAGGTATGGATTAACGCCATATAACACTTCACATCCCAATCTTTTTGTGTCTTGCTAACCAGCCCATGAAGTATAGTGCCCAAAGTACGATCAGTAACCTCGGTTTGCCCATCGATTTAGAGATGATGCGAGGTATTAAACAACAACACTCCTACCCAATTTCCTCCACAAAGTGTTCCAGAAATAGCTTAATAATTTTGAATCTCGATCGGACACAATTGTTTTTGGGACACCATGTAAACGCACTATCTCTCGGAAATACAAATCAGCCACATTCGCAGCATCGTCGGTCTTGTGGCATGGTATAAAATGTGCCATTTTCGAAAAGTGATCAGCCACAACCATTATAGCATCCTTATCTCGTTGTGTCCTTGGCAAAGCAACGATAAAATCCATTGATACATCCTCCGAAGGCCGATTAGGAACCGGTAAGGGCTGATATAAACCTGGCTTGAACTTACTCTTCGCGAGATGACAAGTAGCGCACTTGCTCAACAAATTCTGTATGTCACCCAACATCTTCGGCCAATAAAAGTGCTCGTGCAAGATTTCGAGCGTCTTTTGAGTTCCAAAATGACCAGCAATGCCGCCACCATGAGCCTCTCTAACTAACAATTCTCGAACCGGATGTTTAGGAACACACAAATGATTTCCCCTGAAAAGAAATCCGTCCTGCAACACATACTCCTTGAACGAACCAGTTGCACACCCTTTGAATATCTCATTAAAATCAGCATCTTTCGAGTAGTATTCTTTCAACATCTCGAAACCAAGTAGCCTTACTCCAAGAGTTGTATGCAAAGCCTACCTGCGAGATAACGGATCAGCTACCACGTTGGTTTTACCCTTCTTGTATCTGGATGAGAAATAAAATGATTGAAGAAACTCGACCCATTTGGCATGTTGTGGATTAGGTTTCTGCTTCCCGTTAATATACTTCAAGGATTCATGATCAGAATGCAATATAAAATGATTCGGCCTCAAATAATGGCTCCAATGATCCAAGGCTCGAACAATGGCATAGAATTCCTTGTCGTAGGTCGAATAATTTCAGCGAGCTCCACCCAATTTATCGGAGAAATAAGCTATGTGACGCTTCTCCTGCACTAGAACAACCCTTATTCCAACACCACTAGCATCACACTCAACTTCTAATGGCTTTGCAAAATCAGGGAGTGCAAGAATAGGTACTTCACATAGCTTATGTTTGATCAACTGGAAAGCTCATTGGGCTGCTGTACCCCAAACAAATGATCCTTTCTTCAAGCACTCGGTAATAGGACTCATAATGGTGCTAAAATCCCGAATAAAACGACGATAAAATGAAGCTAAGCCATGAAATGATCGTACCTCTGTCACTATAGTAGGTACTGGCCAGGAGCAAATAGCTTCTACCTTAGTTTTATCCACGGACACCCCATGCTTGGAAACGACATATCCAAGAAAGACAACTTCATCGACCAGGAATGAGCACTTCTCGGTCTTGCCATATAGTTTTTGAGCCCTCAATACCTCGAAAACAGCCCTCAGATGACTCAAATGCTCATCTATGCTTTTACTATATACAAGTATATCATCCAAATAAACAACAACAAATTTACCAAGAAATGGTTAGAGTACCTCGTTCATTAGTCTCATGAAAGTTCTTGGTGCATTCGTGAGACCGAATGGCATTACCAACCACATACAGGCCGTGCTTGGTCTTGAACGCGGTTTTCCATTCATCTCCTTCCTTCATTCTAATCTGATGGTATCCACTTCGCAAGTCAATTTTTGAGAACACCACTGAACCATGAAGCTCATCTAACATATCATCAAGTCTCGGGATGGGAAATCGATACTTAATGGTTATGTTATTGACAACCCTGCTATCAATGCACATTCGCCACGAACCATCTTTCTTCGGAACTAACAAGACCGGAACAGCACATGGACTTAAGCTCTTACGCACATAACCTCGTTCCATTAATTCATCAATTTGGCGCTACATCTCCTTAGTTTCCTCGGGATTACTTCGATAGGCAGCCTTATTAGGTAATGGAGCCCCTGGAATCAAGTAAATTTGATGCTCGATCCCTCTTATCGGTGGCAAACCAGTAGGTAAATCATCCGGGAATACATCTGCAAACTCAAGAAGCAACTCATTGATAGCATCGTGCTCACTTACTTGTGGTTGGGGCTGATTTAAGGCTATGAGCGCATAAACACAACCACCATCGTCGAAAACCTGTTCAACCCCCCCTTTCGTTAGCAAACATGGTGAAGCTTGGCTTCTTACCCCTGCCCGAATACATAAAACGAACAGCTTTCGGAGTCATAGGGTTCAATGTTACCTTCTTACCATGAGAGAACAAAGTGTACTCGTTGCTCCTCCCATGGTGCGTTACATCCTTATCAAATTGCCAAGGACGTCCCAAAAGCAAATGGCACGCATCCATAGGTATAACATCGCATAAAACCTCATCCTTGTAAGGACCCATTGTAAAATTCACTTGGGCCTGTTTCGAAACCTTCACTTTACTACCGTCATTAAGCAATTGCAAAGTATAGGGTTTGGATGCGGTATAGTCACGAGAGCAAGCTATTCAATCAACTCCATAGCAGCAACATTTGTGTAACTCCCACCATCAACAATCACGCTACACCACTTATCACCAACCTGATATTTTGTGTGAAAAATTTGATCTCGCTGCTCTACAACCACCGGTTCAACCTTAGAGTGCAACATACGTCGTAAGACCAAAGTATCATATGCAGGAGCTTCATAATACAACTCCTCATTCTCGGCCTCCTCCTCTTTGTTCAACATAAACAATCCCTCCTCCTCAACAGCCAAATCATACGATAGCTCATCACGCAAATCCATGGCTTCTCGTAGAGTAACAATCCTTTTATTAGGGCAATCACTTCGAAAGTGACCAAACCCTTGACATTTGAAACAACGGACCTTGGCCAGGTCTTTCTCTTTGCCACTCACCTCTGGTTTTTCACGAATGAGCGTTTGGGTGTGGGGGTAGCCGTGACTACTGTAAAAACGGAACCACCAGACTTAGCTCCCTCAGGTTTGGACCAAGCAGTACTCTTAGGATTGAAACTAGTGCTAGAACGATTCAATTTAGATTGACTCTCGACCTTTAAATACAATTGGCATAGCCTATCATAGGAATCGTAGTTCTGCAACTCAACAATATTAGCAATGTTTTTGTTCAATCCCCTAAAAAACCTCGCCATCTTTTGTTCCTCTAGCTCCTCCAAATCACTCACCAAAGCGAGTCTTTCAAATTCAGCAATGTAATTGGTAATTGACAAACTACCCTGACTCAATTCAACAACTCTCCGATACAGATCAATCTTATAGCTTCTCGGAACATACCTCTTTCTGAGCTTTCCCTTTAAGGCTTCCCACGAGTTCAGCTTTTCCTTGCCATCCCTTGCTCGATTTGCTTTGAAATTTTCGAACCATAAAGATGCATTCTTCATCAATTTTAGAATAGCATATTTGAAACACCTGTCATCAGAAACATCCTTGAACTCGAACAATCGCTCCATTTTTCGTTCCCATTCAAGGTAGTTCTCGGGATTAGTGCCTCCGTCAAAATCAGAACTCCGTCACCTTAAACTCATCTACAACAGGCCGCCTTATAGGACCACGACCACCATCTTCTGGCACATTCCTCAAAAAGTCACACAATTGGCGAAGTAAATTATTTTCGAAATCACCCATCGACCTTGCTCTGATACCACAAATGATATAAAACGCGGAATCAAATTACGAAAAGTAAATAACGATGTGAAATCGGTAAAGCAACAACACGTTATAATCAGATTCATGAAAACACTAGGCTTGATTTCGCTAGTTATAACCACGCTCAACAACAATCGACAACGAGATTTATATGCTGTATTAATAACGATTTAACAATCAACAAACAATAACGATGAACAGTACGGCGGTGCATAATAACATAGATGAACAGTAACTATGAATAGTATGACGATAAACAGTAACACGGATGAACAGTACAATCATGAAATAAGAAAGGGATATTTAGCCTTGAGATTCGACCTGAATTCGCAGCTAATAACAAAGGAGTTCGGAGCCCGAACGACAATCGCGAAAGACTTGAAGTACATTCTCAAATCTAGGATTTGGTGATCAAACTTGATAGGGTTTTCTGAGTTTTTATTAATCATTGAATGAATGAAAATGCAGCAGCCTATCACGCCTTATATAGGCTTACAAATAAACTAATAAACTTGACCTAGTATCTCCTATGAGATATTATTCTTGCTTAATAAGAAAATAGCAGTAAATAAAATATCCTAAAACGAGATTAACGAAATAACAGAATAGGAAATAACGGAATTGGAAATAAACAATAAGCTCCATGCTTCAACTCCACACGCCTAGCTCAACTCGGATTCCCAACAAATAAAACTCCGATTCCCTGGACTTGGAAATGCGAGCCAAAGTAATCCACCACTCGAGAATTAGTAGCAACCAGCCCATGTTCATCGGTTGGCCCAACCGTGACCTCTTCGGCATCTTCTAGCACATCAGTTTGTCTACCTCTTCCTTGATTTTCAAGGCCCATTCAAGGCGCATACGATGCATCTTTTGTTTCACGGGCTTAGCTCCGGTTTTAATGGGTATCCTGTGCTCTGCAATCTCCCTGTCGATCCCAGGCATGTCTTTGTTAGACCATGCGAATACGTCCTTATATTCGTGTAGAAGGTCGATGAACTGCTGTCTTTCTGAGGGGTCAAGGGTGGTCCCTATCCTAAGTTCCTGAGGTGTGTTATCGGTTCCTACATTAATAGGTTCGGTCTCCTCAATAATGGGGGTCATACCTTCTCGTTTGTCACGTTCTTTGGCTAGGTGAGGTGGATAGTCACTCAAGTCAAATTCCTCATGTTCGTTCAGAATTGCATTGCAGTTAAAATGAGACGAGTCATAAGCAAACTTAGCGTTCATTAAGTCGACTTGAGCGAAAATCTCGGATAGGACATACATCTCATGGGCAGTCAGAGGCGACACAACAAAGGAGGTGAACCCTGGAATAAGCTCAAGGTTGCTACCTTCCATGGGAGTGGGGATGACCTTAGTTGACTTGGCCTCTGGAGCATCCACAAGCTTGTGATAAAGCAGTGGAAATGGGACTTTGATCGGGACATCAGGAATACCAGGAGCTAGGACAGACTCAGACTCAGACCTAGACTCTTCTTTACTTTCCTCTTTGAATATAGGGCCTTCTCCCGTTGTGGCCTTGAGGATGCGGCCTTGACGATCAGTTCACTTGAGAGTTTTCCTCCAGCCTTGTGTAGATTTCTCTTGGACAGTATCAGAGATTAAGGCGGTGGGATCGAACTGGTTATCCTTTAGAGCGATGTTGATGATGTCCTCATAGCCGAGGTGCTTGATGTTGTCCTCTCCGAAGAGGATGCTGACGGCTTGTCCGTCGAGGCATGGGGTTGACTCAGATTCAGTCGACGCAACTTTGGTGTTGTCGGGGATGAAGTAGCAGTCTTGAAAGACTTCTACACCCGTGTGCTCGACCTTAGTTACAGAGTTATAGATCGGCTCAGGAAAGCCATTGTAGAGCTCGAATTCTCCTTGGGGGATGAAATATCCATTGAGAGTCAAATGGTGGGGACGGAGGATATAACACTCCCATACACCAAGTGCCTTACCAGGACCACCTAATGCACAGGAATGCTACCATCTCGGTTACCCGAGGCAATGTATATCAAAAGGACCATAAAAGAACGTACTTTATTAAATAAGTTTAAAGCAATACATGTCCAAACCAAAACTGTAAAATGAAAATACAACTGTTCCAAAATACTAAACCAACTAAAGTGAATAATCGTTTAAAGACACAGCAGAAGACTTCTAAGCATCTCGTAGTGACTCAACTCAGCTATCCCATGCGCGTCCATCTCATACCTGCTCAATAACTGCTCACTATCCTCGAATGGATCACCACAATTTTCAAAACATTTAAACGGGGTCAGTTACTAATTACATAAAACACAATATACATAACATACACACACATATTACCAAAACTCCGTCACAACTCCACACACCTGACTACACACTAAAGTGTGTAGTCCTGTCAGAATATCCATCGCAACAGATAGTCCTCGCCGCTAGTGGGGGACCACAGCCATACCCACCTAACCCCGCTCATCTTATCCGAGCGATACCCATGTTCATTAATGTGCACATCCCCTCCAGTGGCGGGTTCCACAGAGGGTGAATCAAGGGCCTGAAGCCACTCCCGCAAGTGACTCCACTCAGCCGAGGATGTACCTCGCGAACCATAAACAATTACACAATCAATTATGCAACAACAACTCCAACACAAAATCAACATGTTATAGATCAACAATAAACACAACCACCATCAACATTTATGTAACCAATAATGCTTAGGTAAACCCTACCTGGAATAACCAATCACGAGATTGTCACAAAGTAGCTAATCAATATCGCTCCTCCATGAAACCTCCTCCTATAATCACATAGCATACAATTACTCCAAAAACCCCCAATCTACCCAATTATGGTTTTAAACAAAATCAACGAAATAGTATAAAAATCACACAAGGAACTTACCCACGACACGATGAACTTAACGGTGTAAAGAACACGATGATCCGACAATCTTAGCCTTTGGGATTTGATAGTAACGCGAAGAACAAAAGTAACGTAAATGTTTTCTCACTTGAAATGTTTTTAGAAAATATAAAAGTGATTAAGGAAGTGACGGAAAGCTTTAAATATTAATCACGCATTACTAACAAAACCGGTTAAAACAACCCGCAGAACCAACTTACTCGATCGAGTGACCCTTACTCGATCGATTCCCCAACTTAATCGATCGAGTACCTTTCAGCAGAACACTGTTTCGTAAACCAAACATACTTACTCGACAGAGTAAACCCCACTCGATAGAGTACCCATAGACATAGAAAACCGTAGTATTACAGTCTTCCCTCCTTAAAAAGAACTTAGTCCCCAAAGTTCAACCCATACACAAAAACAAAACATACTAACTCAACCACGACACAACAACGCAATTAAAAACTCAAAACAAAACTCCAAACCAAAACTCAAACTGACTCAAGGAAACTACTAACTGTACTAAAACAAACATAAACCATACCAAAACCTTATGCGATCACCTCCTACCCCCCTAAAAGAAACATGGTTACGACCCCGTAACCACACATACCTGATCAAAAAGAGAAGGATATCGCTCCCTCATAGCCTCTTCCGCCTCCCAAGTAGCTTCCTCAACCTTATGATTAGACCATAGAACCTTAAGCAACACTGTTTCCCCGAACCTAGTTTTCCGAACCTTGCGATCAAGAATCTTTTTTGGCACCTCAAGATAAAACAAGGACTCATTCAACTCTATGTTCTCCACCTCTAACACATGTGAAGGATTTCTCATATACTTCCGTAACTGAGACACATGAAACACATTATGCACACGATCCAAAGCCGCTAGTAATGCTAACCGGTAAGCAACCTCTCCCACACGATCCAAAATCTCATATGGTCCGATGAACTTCTTGCTCAGCTTCCCTTTTGTTACCGAACCTCATAACCCTACGCATAAGAGACACTTTCAGAAGAACCTTGTCCTCAGCCTGAAACTCTATGTCACGGCGATGTAAGTCTGCATAACTCTTTTGTCGATCCTGGGCCGCTTTCATCTTTTGCCTAATCAGCTTAACCAGTTCTATCATCTCCTGCACCATCTGTGGTCCTAAACCAACTCCCTCAGCTCTATCATCAAAGCAAATTTGACTCCTACACCTCCTCCCATACAAAGCCTCAAACGGTGCCATCCCAATACCCGTGTGGTAGCTGTTGTTATAAGAAAACTCAATCAGATCCAACCTATCCTCCTAGCTACCATCAAACTCCATCACACAAGCCCTCAACATATCCTCCAAGGTCTTAATAGTTCTTTCTGTCTGCCTATCTATCGCAGGATAAAAAGCAGTACTCATCTTCAAGGTAGTTCCCATAAGATCCTGCAACTCTCGTCAAAACCTTGATATGAATCTCGCATCTCGATCGGAAACAATATCCTTAGGCACCCCATGTAACCGAACCACATGCTTTGTATAACCCAAAGCTAACTGTATCTTGGTCCAAGTATCCTTCATCGGAACAAAGTGAGTTGACTTACTCAAATGGTCAACTATTATCCATATCATGTTGTTACCCTGCTGGCTCCTTGGTAAACCCACTATAAAGTCCATAGAGATAGATTCCCATTTCCACTCAGGTACCTCAAGAGACTGAATCTTACTTTGTGGTCGTCGTTGCTCTCCCTTGACATTCTGACATATCAAACATCGAGCCACAAACTCAGCGGTTTCCTTCTTCATTCCAGGCCACCAGAAAGTCTTCTTCAAATCTTTATACAACTTATCACCACCTCGATGTACTGAATATGGTGTGCAATGAGCCTCTGTCATGATTATCTTTTTCAACTCCTCAACATTAAGAACATATCATCTCCCATCAAATCGAACACTCCCATCTGTATGAATAGAGAACCGAGACACTGTCCCTTTCTCTACTGCAGCTCTCCACACCTCAATCTTAGGATCCAAAGCCTGTTTCTTGCGAATATCATCATAAAGGTCAGGATCCACTATCAAGTCCCCTCTAGCATCCCCTTTTTGTATCACATGTATCCCTATTTTCCCCATCTAATCTTTCAATCTCATCAAAGACATAGTTGTGCATAGAGAATGCACACTCTTCCTACTCAGCGCATCAACAACCATGTTTGTCTTCCCTTCATCGTATATAATATCCATGTCATAATCCCCTATCAGCTCCATCCATCTCCTCTGTCTCATGTTCAGCTCCTCTTGAGTGAAGATGTACTTGAGACTCTTGTGATCTGAAAACACCTTAAAGGTCGCCCCATAAAGATAGTGCCTCCAAATCTTGAGAGAAAACACCACTGCACCCAACTCCAGATCATGTGTCGGATAATTCTCCTCATAAGGGTTCAATTGTCTAGAAGCATAAGCAATTACTTTCCCATTCTGCATCAACACACATCCAAACCATTCTTTGAAGCATTTATATATACCTCAAATTTCTCACACCCTTCAGGAGTTGAAACCAGGGACGTGACCAATCTCTAAGGCCCCGTGCCGCATGGGTCCTAAGGAGTTGGAGGAGCTGAAGAAACAGATGGATAATTTGATAGATAAGGGATACATTAGACCTAGTTTATCGACATGGAGAGCATCAGTTCTGTTTGTGAATAAGAAAGATGGGAGTTTGAGGTTGTGCATCAACTACAGAGAGCTGAACATGGTTACAATGAAGAACAAGTATCCTTTGACAAGAATAGATGATCTGTTTGACCAGTTGAGTGGGGCAGGAGTTTTTCTAAGATTTATTTGAGATCAAGTTATCATCAGGTGAGGATTCGGGATGAGGACATAACAAAGACAACTTTTACATCGACGTATGGTCACTATAAGTACGTGGTGATGCTGTTTGGGTTATCTAATGCAGCAGCAGTGTTTATGGGTTTGATGAACCGGGTCTTCAGTCATTTTTTAGATCAGTTTGTGGTGGTTTTCATAGATGATATCTTAGTATATTCTAAGACTAAGGAGGAGCATGAGGAGCACTTGAGGTTGGTGTTACAAATTTTGCGTGACAATCAGCTGTATGCAAAGTTATCTGAGTGTGAGTTCTGACTTGAGGAAATTGCCTTTCTGTGGCACGTGATTTCCAAGGATGGTGTAGCTGTGAAACCGACAAAGATAGAGGCAGTGTCTAAGGGGGAGTCACCGAAGAATGTGGTAGAGATCAGGAGTTTCTTGGGTTTGGCAGGGTACTTTTATCGGTTCGTGAGAGACTTTTTAAAGATCGCCAAACCTATGACAGCGTTGATGAGGAAAGAGATCAGGTTTCATTGGGATGAAAGTTGTGAGACGGCGTTCTAAACATTAAAGGAGCGTTTGACCATAACTCCAGTCTTAGCTTAACCTGAAGGGTGTGAGAACTTTGAGGTATACACAGATGCTTTAAAGACTGGGTTAAGGTGTGTGTTGATGCAGAATGGGAAAGTAATCGCCTATGCTTCTAGGTAATTGAAGCCTTATGAGGAGAACTATCCAACACATGATTTAGAGATGGGTGCATTTGTGTTTGCTCTCAAGATTTGGAGGCACTATCTTTATGGAGCGATCTTTAAAGTGTTTTAAGATCACAAGAGTCTCAAGTACATCTTTACTCAAAAGGAGCTGAACATGAGACAAAGAAGATGGATGAAGCTGATAGAGGACTATGACATGGATATCATATACCATGAAGGGAAAGCGAACGTGGTTGCTGATGCGTTGAGCAGAAAGAGTGTGCATTCTCTATGCACAACTATGTACTTGATGATGTTAAGAGATGAGGTGGGGAAGATTGGGATACATGTGATACAAAAAGGGGATGCTAGAAGGGACTTTACAGTGGAACCAGATCTCTATGGTGATATTCGCAGGAAGCATGCTCTTGATCCTAAGATTGAGGAGTGGAGATCTGGAGTAGAGAAAGGGACAATGTCTCAGTTCTCTATTCATACAGATGGGAGTGTTCGGCTTGATGGGAGATGGTGTTCGGTTTGATGGGAGATGGTGTGTTCATAATAATGAGGAGTTGAAAAAGATAATCATGACAGAGGCTCATTGCACACCATATTTAGTACATCGAGGTGGTGACAAGTTTTATAAAGATTTGAAGAAGACTTTATGGTGGCCTGGGATGAAGAGGGAAACAACTGAGTTCGTGGAGCAATGTTTGACATGTCAGAGATTTAAGGGAGAGCAGCGATGACCACAAGGTAAGATTCAGTCTCTTGAGGTAGCTGAGTGGAAATGGGAATCTATCTCTATGGACTTTATAGTGGGTTTACCAAGGAGCCTGCAAGGTAACAACATGATATGGGTGATAGTTGATCGTTTGACTAAGTCAACTCACTTTATTCCTATGAAAGATACTTGGAGTAAGGTTCAGTTGGCTAGTGGGTACAGGAAACATGTGGTGAGGTTACATGGAGTCCCTAAGGACATTGTGTCAGATCGGGATGCGAGGTTTATTTCTCGATTTTGGCAAGAGTTATAGGGGATGATGAGAACTACCTTGAAGATGAGTACTGCTTTTCATCCTGCGACAGATGGGCAGACAAAGAGAACTATCAAGACCTTAGAGGATATGATGAGAGCTTGTGTGATGGAGTTTGGTGGTAGCTGGGAGGATAGGTTGGATTTGATTGAGTTTTCTTATAATAACAGTTATCACACGAGTGTTGGGATGGCACCGTTTGAGGCTTTGTATGGATGAGGTGTAGGAGCCCGATTTGCTGGGACGATAGAGCTGAGGCAGTGACTTTAGGACCATAGATGGTATAGGGGATGATAAAATAACTTAAGGTGATTAGACAAAAGATGAAAGCAGCATAGGATCGACAAAAGATTTATGTAGACCTACATTGCCATGACGTAGAGTTTCAGGTTGGGGACAAGGTTCTTCTGAAAGTGTCTCCTATACATGGGGTTATGAGGTTTGGTAAGAAAGGGAAGCTGAGCTAGAAGTTCATCGGACCATATGAGATTTTGGATCGTGTGGGAGAGGTTGCTTACTGGTTAGCGTTACCAGCAGCTTTGGATCGTGTGCATAATATGTTTCATGTGTCTCAGTTATGGAAGTATGTGAGTGATCTCTCCCATGTGCTAGAGGTGGAGAACATAGAGTTGAATGAGTCCTTGTCTTATCTTGAGGGACCAAAACAGATTCTTGGTCGCAAGGTTCGAAAAACTAGGTTCGGGGAAACGGTGTTGCTTAAGGTTCTATAGTCTAATCACGAGGTTGAGGAAGCCACTTGGGAGGCAAAAGAGGCTATGAGGGAGCGGTATCCGTCTCTTTCTGATCAGGTTTGTGTGGTTACGGAGACGTAACCATGTTTCTTGTAGGGGGGTAGGAGGAGATTCCATTGCTTTGAGTCGGTTAGAGTTATGGTTGGAGTTTTGTTTTGAGTTTTTAGTTGCATTGTTGTATCGTGTTTGAGTTAGTATGTTTTGTTTTTGAGTATGGGTTGAACTTCGGGGACGAAGTTCTTTTTAAGGCGGGAAGACTGTAATACTAGGGTTTTCTATGCTCTTGGGTACTTTATCGAGTGGGGCTTACTCTGTCCAGTAAGTAAGTTTGGTTTACGAAACAGTGTTCTGCTGATGGGAACTCGATCGAGTAAGGGTCACTCGATCGAGTAAGGGTCACTCGATCGAGTAAGTCGGTTCTGCGAGTTGTTTTAGCCGGATTTTGTTAGCAACGCGTGATTGATATTTAAAGTATTCCGTCAGTTCCCAAGTTACGTTACTTTCATCTTCGCGTTGATATCAAATCCTAAGGGCTAGGGTCGTCGGATCGTCGTATTCTTTACGCCGTTGATTTCGTCGTGTCGTGGATAAGATCCTTGTATAGTTTTTATATCTTTTCGTTAAGTTTGTTTAAAACCCTAATTGGGTAATTTGGGGTTTTGGGAGTATGAGGTTTTATTAGATGGTAATGGTATGATTATGTGATTATAGAATGTGGTTTCGTAGAGGAGCAATATTGAATAGCTGCTTTGTGATGATCTCGTGATTTGCTAACTCCAGGTAGGGTTTCCTTACTCGGTTATTGATTACATAATTGTTGGTGATGGTTGTGTTTATTGTTGATATTTAACAAATTGGATTGTATTGGTGTTGTTGTTGTATAATTGGTTGTGTTGTGTTTGTCTGTGGTTCGCGAGGCGCGTCCTCGGCTTAGTGGAGTCACTTGTAGGAGTGGCTTCACGCCCTTGATTATCCCTCTGTGGAACCCACCACAGGAGGGTATGTGCACATTAAGGAACATGGGTTATCTCTCGGAATAGAACAGCGGGGATTTAGTAGGTACGACTGCGGTCCCCCACTGGCGGCGTGAAATATCTGTTGTGATGGGTATTCTGGCAGGACTACATAGTTTAGTGTGTAATCATGTGTGTGGAGTTGTGACGGAGTTTGGGGGTGATTTGTGTGTTTTATCTTATGTATTGTGTTTTGTGTAATCAGTAACTGACCCCGTTTTAAATGTTTTGAATACTGTGGTGATCAAATCGGGGATGGTGAGCAGTTATTGAGCATGTATGAGATGGCTTGCGTGAGGGATGGCTGGGATGGAGTCATCACATGATTCACTAGAGTCTTCCGATGTGTCTTGAACTTAGTTTTCTTTTCAGTTGGTTGGTTTTTGGAACATTTGTTTTTACTTTACAGTTTTGGTTTTGGATTGTAATCACTTAAAGCATTTACTTATTTAAGTACGTGTCTTTATGGTATATTTGATATACATTGCCTCGGGTAACCGAGATGGTAGCATTTCCATGCATTAGGTGGTCTTGGTAAGACACCTTGGTGTATGGGGGTGTTACAGTAACTGGATTTGCACTCGAGCATTACATAGCGATGTATGTTTTTTTAACCGATTTAATTATTATTTTCCGTAGAAAAGAATGGTAATTTTTACTTCATTTAATTTTTAATTATTATCTTTTCCTTATTTGTTGCTTTTTCAGGTCGATTACCAAACAGAGATGAGCCAGCCAACGCCCGATGGAGTGGCACCATACCCATTTCGGGCATACTATAATGCAGTCGAAGGCTTTGATCGGAAGATGTTTCGGCATTGGGGCGGCGGCATTAGAGTTGTACACACTTTTGGATAACAGAAAGGCCTATCACTCTGTGTCCTCTTACTCACCTAGTTTGATTTCTCAAGTTGTAATTGCAACTACTCAATTGAAAGAGCAATTGAGTTGGATGGATATAGAACTCACTCTTTAGAAGCGAAGAGGCGATAGCATGGAGGCGTTCTTGGATGAGAAGTATGGGCGGACGCCCCTGACCATACGTGCTCAGGTCGCCTAAATCCAGGTCGTAGAGATGACTTCGCGGACGACGGCCATCCCTTTATTAGTCAGGAAGTCACCTCTTTGTCTTTGGCTAGTTTGATATATATAATATAAAACTTAAAACATCGCAAGTTAGAATTGTGTATAAATTTGACAAACTTTCAATATAAAAGACAGACTTTTCTATGTTTCTGTGTTGGTATGAAACTTGTTGTTGATTGATTTCCTCTTTTACGGTCAACCTTGAAATTGATTCTTGCTTTGCAGTCGACGGATTTATATGGTTTATTGTAGGTTTTGGTGGTTTTGATACAATGCAACTTACATTGTGGCTGGCAGCAAAACTACTGTTTATTTTTTCATATACTACACTAACATGTGACGGCGATCCGTCACATAAGTCAACAGAAAGTCAAGACTTGTGACGGATTTCCTGTTACAAAAATTGACTCTTGTGAAAGATTACTCGTTATATATATACTAATTTTCTGTTAACTTCAGGTTTGACCTGGAGGAGAAGATGTGATGGATGGCCCGTTACATATTGAGCTTCGCGATGGGTTATCCGTCACAAAACTTAACAGAGGATGTGACAGATTGCCCATCACATAATTCTCATATTGTCGAGGTTTGTGATGGGCTGTTCGTCACAATGGCAAAGATTAGGTATAAGTGATAACCGTCACATGTCCGTCAAAGATTCGGTTTTGTGACGCGTTATCCGCCACAAAAGCGCTTTTTGTGACCAAAATTAGTGACAAGGCTCAGTGAAAGGTAATCCGTTACGAAACCGCTTATTATGACAGGAAATTATCATTCCTGACGGATTCTTCCGTCCAAAAGTCCTATTTATCTTGTAGTGTATGTTACGATGGTGTAAGATTGATATGTTTAGACTAATTTTCATTTGGTGAAAACACGATTATGCTCAACTTAGGGTTCGTCTTACATCGATAAATAAGACTCATCTAGACTACCCTTGGCAACGTAAGATCGATTTGACTAAAGGCTCTACCTTTCCTACTATAGTGAACCCTCGACCTTAGGCTACCTTAATTTGCTTAAAAACCATCTCTTTTATCTCGTTTAGTTACCGTCTCTATGTTACTCATTATTATCGAATTTAGTTCTTAGATAGTTGTTACACTACCAACCTTTATATACTAAACTAGACTTACACTCGTTCACGTTGATATTCGATCTCGACATACCCACTAAATAAATTGAGTTTTGTTTTTTTTTTGATTGGGCGACACTACTAAAACCCACATCACTCATTCCACGTCTCCTATGTTCTTCATTCCTTTTTCTTTCATTTTTTTTCAAAATATAATCTTTTAGTTGACTTCGGCTCTTCGTTTCTCATCCGTTCACCGATTTTTGTTCCTTCCTGCTCCTCTCGTCATTCCTGTTAGTCCTTTCTAAGTAAAATTCATTTTATTTAGGGATTCATAAAAACCAATTTATATTTTCAACTTTATTTTTTGTAAAGACGGTTATAGGTGCTGAGATAGACATACCGATATAAGACATTTACGTTATGGAAGACTAGTTCGCTGAACAAAAAAAAAAGGTAGCAATGATGGGTTACTTGATATTACTTGTAATATGTGTATATTTTGAATGCTAGTTATTATGTTGTACAGTTAAGACGGTGTATACTGACATGTAGGGATCGTTTTGGTTGTATTTGCTTATGAAGTTTGACAAAAGGAAGTGGTATATTGTTATGTGGACTTACCTTGCTGTATTTGTATTTTAGTCGTAGGTGAGACAGTAAGCATTTTGGGTTGTATATGTACTTTAATTATCTCGGGACAGGCACGAGATGCAATATGGATTTCTCGGCCAATATCAGAAAGAATTTTCATATTTATGCGTGTTTGTTCCATTCCCATATTGCGTGGTTGTTTATGTCCGTGGGTTGAATGGTTAGTCCATACTTGATATGTAAGTATATTGGGTCTCTATGTGTGTGTGTGTGTGTGTGTGTATGTGTGTGTGTGTCCTTCTAGTTTTAATCAACTCATTTGTTACGATTGTCTTTTTTTTTTGGTGAAATGTGAGAGTATATATATATCAAGGACAAAAAATGTCAAATTTACAACTTGCAAAACTAGAAAGAGAATTAACAGAAACCGTTAACACTCAAATAGCTCAAACATAAACCAACATGTATGCAAAGAAACTCAGACTAAGCAGCCTGCTGCCCAACAATAGGATGTACACACCCCCATTTATTAAGCCACTCTCGTTCTCCTCTTTGCATATTCCTGCCAACCATACTCCTGATTCTATGCTTAGCTTCCTTTATCATGCGTTCAGCAAGGGTAGCTGGTCTTACCAACACTCCATTCATTCGTGCATTGTTCCTCTGTTGCCAGATATAGTAGCAGCAAGCAGTCCATATCATAGCATGAGCCTGAGCTTTTACTCCTATTCTCCCTGTAACACTCATATTGACATCTATTCTGAACCCGCACCAGATTTCTATATACTGCAGCAACTGTCTACTGTAGTTACAGTTAAAGAACAGATGCTCCACAGTTTCATCAGCATCTTCACAAATGCAACAAGTCTTCTCCTGACAGTATCCAATTCTATGCAGCTTTTCTCTGACATTCAGACCCTTATTCATATAGAGCCAGGTAATAACAGCATGTTTTGCTATATTCCATTTGTTCCAAACTGCAATAGACCAGTCTTTCTTAGGTTGTGAATGTCTAAGCCATTCATAACCCTGTCTAACTGTGTAACCAGTTATGTCATGCATCCATTGACTGTCTATATATGAACTCTTCATCAATTCTTTCACTTTGCAAATTTGTTTCCAAGCCCAAGCAGCATCAGCAGGTGGTTTATAGTTATGCCAGTCCCCATTTTTCAGATAAATCTGGTTGATCCATCTGATCCAGAGCCTATCAGCCTTCCCATAAATCCAGTCCACTAATTTGGCTATAATAGCTACATTCCATGTTTCTGCCTTTTTAATCCCTAGGCCTCCCTCCTCCTTTGGTAGAGTAACTGTGTCCCAAGCAACCAAGGGTACCCTATGGTAGTCAGAACTCCCATCCCAAAGGAAATTTCTACATATAGCTTCAATTCTTTTGATCACAGCTTTAGGGATAAGGAAAATGCCAGCCCAATATGAATAAAGAGTATTCAAGACTGAGTTTATAAGCACAATTCTCCCTGCATAAGATAACTTTTTTGCCCCCAAACTTCGAATTCTATTGACCATCTTCTCAGTCAGGATGTTGCATTCTTTTTTGGTGAGTTTCCCAGCCTGTATAGGAACTCCAAGATATCTGAAGGGCATGCTACCCTCAACAAACCCAGTGACTTGCTGGATGTCATTTTTAAGCTCTTGTGTAACTCCATTGAAGTACACCTCTGATTTAGTATTATTCATGACCAATCCAGAAGCCTTAGAGAATGAGGAGAAAGCTCTAATCATCAGCATAATAGAGTGAGTATTGCCCTTACAAAACATTAGTAAGTCATCTGCAAACATTAGGTGATTCAACTTGATGCCCTTGCATAGAGGGTGGTATTGGAAAGGCCATCTGTCAGTAGCATAGTTTATCATTCTAGTGAGGTACTCCATGCACATTGTGAAAATAAGAGGAGATATAGGGTCTCCTTGTCTGAGTCCTCTCCTTCCTTTGAAGTATCCAAAAGAGCTACCATTTAGACACAGGGAGAAAGATGTAGATTGCACACAAGTCATGACTCTTTGAGTAAAATTTTCAGGGAATCCCATTTTCTGAAATAATTGCTCCACAAAACCCCATTCAACAGTGTCATAAGCCTTTTGCAAGTCAATTTTGAAGAGACATCTAGGTGATACTGCCTTCCTGTTGTATAGCTTCACTATGTCTTGGCATATAAGGACATTCTCAATTATAGATCTTCCCTTGATGAATGCCCCTTGGTTTGCACTGATAAGGTCAGGAAGTACCAAGGATAATCTATTGCACAATAGTTTAGAAATCACTTTGTAGATCATATTGCAGCAAGCTATAGGTCTAAATTGCTTAACAGAGGTAGGTCTATCACATTTTGGGATCAAAGTGATATTAGTAGCATTTATTTGGTTAAGCAATTTACCTGTGTGAAAGAAATCTTTGATGGCTGCACATATATCCCCTCCAACAATTTCCCAGCTATCTTTAAAAAATCCACTAGTAAAACCATCAGGTCCAGGAGATTTATCAATGGGAGTCTCAAAAATATCTCGCTTTATTTCCGATTAGTTATGGGAGTATTCAGGATATCAACATGTGCTGGAGTACAACAATTCCCAACCTGAATAACCTGGTTTCTGACCCTCTCAGTAGGTTTGTGAGTGCCTAACAGTTGAGTATAGTACTCAAGAAATGCATTCTGAATGCTCTGACTGTCCTTGCACATAACACCATTTTGATCCTCAATTTGTATAATCTTATTTTGATTGCATCTCCTTCTGATGACTCCATGGAAATATGCAGAGTTACTATCCCCATGCTCAGTCCATTTTACCTTTGCTTTCTGCAATAAAAAACTGTCCCTTGCCTCTGTTAGTCTCCTCAAAGAGTCAGCAATTTTAATTTCCTGCTTTGGATCGATCGTATCTTTGTGGATCTTGATATAATTTCGTTTGCACCGCATACAACTCCTTCTCTCACAAGATCAAAGTAGCATTTTCTATATCAGAAAAGCACTCTTTGTTTATATCTTTTAACACAGGCTTCAGAGCTTTCAATTTTTTCACAACACAGAACATTTTATGCCCAGGTATCTCTTGCTGCCATACCATTTGGACTTTTGGAGAAAAAGATGGAGCTTTACCCCACATGTTGAAGTACTTGAAGCTGGCTCTCTTCATACTTCCTATCTGAGTATGACTAACAATACATGGACTGTGATCAAACAGTCCAGCAGGATGAAAGTGAGCATTCATATCAGGAAATAGATCTCCCCATTCTTGATTTATCAGGAACCTATCAAGTCTACTATACACTCTTGTCTGAGGCTCTTGCTTATTAGTCCAGGTATAGTAAGCACCAGTTGCAGGAATGTCAGTCATGCCACAAGCTGCTATACACTCAATAAAATCATCCATATCACTTTGCTTGGTTTGTCCACCCAATCTTTCAGCAGGATTTACCACTGTATTAAAGTCCCCTGCCCAAGCCCATGGACCTGAACACTGAGTCTGAAACTGTTCCAAATGCTGCCATAAAACTTTCCTCTCTTGTCCATCATTAAAAGCATAGATCATAGTCAAATGAAAGGACTGCAGGGTAATTCTAGATGTAACCTTAGCATGAATGAATTGTGCATCATAAGCTTGCACTTGCACATCAAATAAACTAGGTCTCCATAAAAGCCAAACTCTTCCTCCCTTATGATAGTTACTATTGGTAGTAACACTCCATCCGTCCAGCATAGTTGAGGAGATATTATGAATATTCTTACTATTTATTTTGGTTTCCAGGAAACCAAATAACCCTACATTATTATTGTGAATAAACCATTTAATAAACTTTTGCTTATTTACATTATTCAACCCTCGCACATTCCAAAAACCTAGATTATGCATTATTATCAGGGGGTTCAGGAGTTAGGTTACCAATTTGTGCACTCCCTTTTTCTGGGGTTGTTTCATTTATAGCAACTGTCCGACTGATAGGAACAGGAGAGCTAATCACCACAGTGGCACTAGTGCTTCCTTTCTCCATAGTCTGGACAGGGGGTCTATCAATCTTTGCCTGTTCTTGAGGCTGCTGAACAATCTTAAGTTTCACCGGTTTCCAAACTTGTTGAATTTGCAGTGGCTTCTTACCAGTGGGTGGAGCATTCTTTCTGCAGTTCTGGCTCTCATGACCAATGCCCTTACATTTACTGCATAAAGAAGGCTTCCATTCATATTCTATGTTCAGAGCTATCATCTTCCCCTCTTCATCAAGAAATTTCACTTTGTTAGGGAATTTTTTTCCAACAGTTAACTCCACCATAACCCTGGCAAATCCCAGTCTGGTCTTGTCTGTGGTAGCCTGATCTGCTTTCTGATATTTTCCTACCAGTCCAGCTATAACAGGCAGGCACTTACCCCAGAAACGCAGAGGCAGTTCATGAATTCTGATCCATGCAGGGACATTTTTGACATCTTCCTTTGTAAGTTCCACATTCTCAGTCCATGGCCTCACTATCAGAGGTTTATTGTCAAACATAAAGTGTCCAGCCTTGAGAACATCATCCTTATCCTTTGCTTCCTTAAACCTGACAAGAAAAACTCCATTTGGCATAAACGAGACTTTATCAATGTTATGCTTTTGCCAAATTCTACGTATATAACCATCCAGAACTTCCCAAGGAGGGTTAGCACCCAACACAAAGCAATAGACTGCTTTATTCCAATATTCAATCTCATCATGAGTGTCCTCCTTTGTGAACTGGACTAGGTTACTATCGTTCTCATCATCCTCTTCCTCTACTACTGTTTTCTTTCCTCGTTTGGTAATCCATAGGTTGTTTTCAACCACTGGTTCCTCGTCATCATCATCAAAGGACAGTCCAGGGATTCCACTAGTTTGTTACGATTGTCTCGTATTCGTACCTTAGTATGGTTGTATATGTTGAGCATTGGTATGAGGTTACTCGACCCTGTTACAGTTGTATGTGCCAGGGATTCGGGTCTCAGGTTTACGATGTTGTATCGCAATCATTGAATTGGGTATATGTTGGCCTCGACAGTCGGTGGCGAACCTCCGAAGGTGAAATATCGGTTTAAGCTAAGGACATAATATAATCATAGTGTAACCCGAATATTGTTGGTTACTTTGTATGGTTGATTGGCATTAGTACATTGGTATTGGTACACTATGTTGTCTTTGATCATTGGTTTTCCCCGTGCTTCCTTTACTACGATGTCATTTTTGGTCATAGTAAAGTGGGACACTATTTGGTTGTCTCAGTTTCGTAATCACATGATTCATGTATATTTCTTATGTTGTATGTTCGATTGATTTATCTGTTTTGTATTTTATTTACTTTATTATATTGTATTATTATGTGATTATCTTGTAGTTTGGACATCTACGCAATAACATAAAAGGTCTAGATTGAGCAGTTACTAGAATGACACGTGGCGCACTACATTTACATGTTAGAACATTTTTTTATTTTTATTTTTTTTTTTAAAAAAGAAGTAAAAATAGAAAAGGTAAAGGCAAAGTAGTAATCAATAGACTAATTACTCATCCTATGTAAATATTCATCAACCAAACATTAATCTACTTAGTAATCATAATTTAATGCTAAAGTTTTTATATTCTACTGTTATGAAAAAATTTCACCTACAAAAGAAAATGTGATGTAAAACGCGTAGCTTTTGAACGAACGAATTAGGGTGTGTAAAACTGGCAGCGGAATAATATTAAAACAAATTAAAAATCTTGAAAGCTAACGAATAACAAGCTGTTTGTGTGAGGATTTTTGAGTGAATAATTGAAAACAAAAATTAGATGGAATGATATGCGTGAATTGGAACAAGGTAACCGAATAGAATAGCTAAATCTTGTTCTAACCTCGCAAAGTTATAGCTCGATTTGCTATAACTTAGCCTCGCAAGGAAGAGTCATAACCTAATCTCGCAAGATTAAACATAAGTTTTACTTAGCGTAAACTTCCTTTTTTATTTCTGAATAATCTAAAAAATAAGGCCACAACCGATCCTTATTTATAGTCCTACTTGAAGTCATCAATCTGACTATAACTCTAATTCCTTAGCTTGCTAATTAAGCTATCTAATTCTTCCTAAACTAACTAGGAAACTTATTAAATAATAATAAACTACAACAATTAGATTTTTAGAGCTAACAATTCTACTAGGATTAGGAAATACAGAGTTTCCTAATTTTAATCGAAAGCAGTAAAATAAACTAAGTAGCTAATCCAACTCGGTTTAGGACTAGAAAACCGTGCCTTCTCTTTCACGGCTGCTCCTACACGGTCTAGGCTTCCGTGTTAGCTATTTAATCTTATTGATACAGTTTAGCTCCTTGCTATCCAAGCTTCTTAAATCCCGTCCTAATTTAGCTACATTACTTGATGCGAGCCTCATTTTAAGTCCTTCTTCGATGAGAAAAATGTCCCAACTAAGTAAGACCTCATTTGCCTCCATCTTCGACTTTTCTCCTGCATCATTCTCTCCTTTTTTTCTTAAAAAAAAAAAAAAAATTGCCCTCAAATTTCGAGCCTTCTGGATCAAAAACTACCCACACAAACTTACCCATGATTGTAATTGCGACCCTAAGTAGTGTTCCTTTCAGCTCTTTGATGGCAGCACCTCCCTTGCATCGGATATGAGTTTCGAATCTCTTGTCTTTGTGCCTTCCACCCCACCTCCCTCCTTGCACAAGTGTCTAAAAACTGAAACAGTATTTGCTTTTGCTAGTAAGACCACTGTGAGCTTCCACGAAAACCGAATTTAAAAACCAATAGCACTGATAATCTCCAACATATAGCTTCTTGTTAATCGCTTTATCAAGCGGAGATTGATAAGTTCTTTGTCGTGAAAATTTGAACAATCATTACCATCTAATAATACCTTACCCAACATCAGATTAGCTTGGTTGGGTTCATGAATAGACAAATTTGAAAGTTCATGAAATGATGTTACATTAACCTTATCCGAGGTTATAATGCCCTTGGTTAAGGTTATAGTACTCTTGGTTGAGGTTACATTAACCTTGGCTGAGGTTACATTAACCTTGAGCTGTTCATCCCTGCCTTCTATGTGCTCCTCTTCTTCATGATCATCATCATCAAAAGGGTCAATTGGACCAGCTTGAAGATGCATATTTCAAACCACTACTTCTGGTTGGTCATCGTCACTCATTGGTTCAACATCATATGTGATAAACTCACCCTCTCCTTTGGTTTCATCGTTCTGGATTTTACAGTCTACTAGACTATTTGGTAGCACAAAACAAGGCAACATCTCACCCAATTCTTGTAGTGTAAGTGCTCTCTTTTGCGGACAGTCACTTGCTATGTGCCCATAGCCTTGGCACTTGAAACACCGCCTTGAACTAAGCTAGCATTTTTAGGCTCCACGACCACACTCTTCCCCTTATCCTTAGGATCTTCTTTTTGTGGACCACTCGGGCTCATAGTATAATTGTTATTTTCGAACACAAAATCTGATTTCTTAGACCAATCTTGATTTATGTATGCTTTCTTACCCTTGTCATGTTTCTCGAATTTAAGAGTCAGCCTGCAAAAATCGTTAAATCCATCATAATTATGGATTTCCACTCGTTGTGCTAGGCTCGTATTGAGGCCACGAATAAAACATGCGGTTCTCAATTCTTCCTTTTCTTCCAAATCGCAAACAATAGAGATCTTCTCAAATTCCTTGATGTAGTCGATTACAGACATACTTTCTTGCGCTAAAGATTGGAGCTTTAGGTAGTTTCCTTGCTCGTAATCTTTGGGAAGAAACCGCTTCATGAGATGCTTCTTCAATTTAATCCAAGATTCAATCTTTGCTTTACCTTCCTTTTTCCTCTGTTTCTTTAAATTCTCGTACCACAAAGAAGCGTATTTAGTTAGTTTCAGAATTACTACCTTTAACTGCTTCTTGTCGTCATATTCTTTGTACTCAAACACCTTCTCGGGTTGTCGTACCCAATCTCAAAACTTCTATGGATCCATGTCACCATTAAAATCAGGAATATTGAGCTTTAAACCTCGATCATCATTGTTCTTGTTCCTTGATTTTTCTTTTGGCTGCACATCCTCTTCAGATCCGGATGGACTATCCGAATCCCCTTTCTTCTTTCTCTCTTTATTCTTTAACATAATTGTTATCTCTTTTAAAATATAAGACATATAAGTCATCCCCATCTTCAACTCGTTATGACCATCTTCCCATGTTTTCGGAGTGCCATCACCATCTTTGTCGTTAACCATAATTAACAACTTCCCAAGACAGATCTATTAAGGAATAAATCTGAACCTTGCTCTGATAGAAATTTGATGTAAAACGCGTAGCTTTTGAACGAACAAATTAGGGTTTGTAAAACTGGTAGCGGAATAATATTAAAACAAATTAAAAATCTTGAAAACTAACGAATAACAAGCTGTTTGTGTGAGGATTTTTGAGTGAATGATTGAAAACAAAAATAAGATGGAATGATATGCGTGAATTGGAACAAGGTAACCGGATAGAATAGCTAAATTTTGTTCTAACCTCGCAAGGTTATAGCTCGATTTGCTATAACTCAGCTCCGCAAGCAAGAGTCCTAACCTAATCTCGCAAGATTAAACACAAATTTTACTTAACGTAAACTTCCTTTTTTATTTATGAATAATCTGAAAAATCAGGCCACAACCGGTCCTTATTTATAGTCCTACTTGAAGTCATCAATCTGACTATAACTCTAATTCCTTAGCTTGCTATTAATCTATCTAATTCTTCTTAAACTAATTAGGAAACTTATTAAATAAAAATAAACTACAACAATCAGATTTTTAGAGCTAACAATTCTACTAGGATTAAGAAATACAGAGTTTCCTAATTTTAATCGAAAAAAGTAAAATAACCTAAGTAGCTAATCCAACTCGGTTCAGGACTAGAAACCCGTGCCTTCTCTTTCACGGCTGCTCCTACACGATCTAGGATTCCGTGTTAGCTATTTAATCTTAATGATACAGTTTAGCTACTTGTTGTCCAAGCTTCTTAAATCCCGTCCAAAGCTAGCTACATTACTTGATGGTTGATGCGAGCCTCATTTTAAGTCCTTCTTCGATGGGAAAAATGTCCCAACTAAGTAAGACCTCATTTGCTTCCTTCTTCGACTTTGCTCCTGCATCAAAATGATTTGGTAAAAATTCTTGCACATTCCTAACAAAAACAAATTAATGAAAAAATTTGTTTATTTTCACCTAGCTATTTCCTTTGATTTATTTTTCAATACTTTTAATGTCTTTATTTTGTGGTGAGTAGGAATCGAATGGACAAGAAATGGAGAGATAAAAGAGAAGTAGAAGAAAAAAGGATAATTTGACAAGCATTTGTATTATATAGTTCGTTTTAGGCATTGTCGAATATTTATGAAGATACTTGAGATCTTCGATTATTGAATATAATCTTTAACGAAAGATGGTCAAACTTTGGTGAAGGAAATCCTATCTCGACTAAATTCTAACTTTATTTTTTAGTCTCACATTTTTAATAGTGATAAACTGTTTTGTGGATGTTTTTAATATATTTATCATTGTTAATGTTTATTGAATTTAATAAGATTGATATTAACAACAAATTAAAAATATGACTAGGACAAGCTTAGTACAAATATAGTATTTTGTATATATTTAATTAGGTTGGTTCAAACGGTAAATCTTAATTTTTTTTGTAATCTGAATACTAATAAGATAGGATGTATTTGATTTTGTTGTCTTATTGTTGTTTTGATGACAAAAATACATTGTATAGGCCAATCGATTTTCGATAATTTTTGCTTATGCAATGAACATTATCATCTCGAAAAAAAAAGCATGACTTAAGAAGCCATAATATCGTCAAAATTTTTCAAGGTAAATTAAAAATATGAATCATTATAAAGGAATTTGTGAAATGAGTTATGGAAAAAGAAGATGAAGAGTGTGGATAAAACTTAGCAGTGAATTGAATAAGGTATTCAAGTGAAAGAAGATACAGAGTTTATTATCTACATTAGTTTTTTCTAAGATTGTAACTGCAAGAATAAAACTTTCGTTTTAACCAAAAAAAGAATACTAATGAGTATCATATCTTCTTTTTTACTTTGAATTGCCAATGTGAGAATGTATGTTGTTTAGTCTATTATACCTACCTCATTTAAATTATTTTTATTTGATTAAACGTTACAACAATTAAGAGAAAATGAGGGAAAAATATTTCAAGTCTTAAATATCTTCATTGTTTCCAAACTAAAAAAATAGAGGTATCTAAATTATGGTTAATAATGCTTTTTTTTTTTATAATTAATATCATCATTTTAGTAAAGTTAGACTAACAATAAAATTAATTTGTCGTTGAACAAAAATGATATCATTTGTTTATAAAAGAAATGAGAATGAGAATAACAAAACAATAGGTTATAATACAAAAACACTACTAAAGAATGATGTGAAATATCAAGCTACTACAATGACGGCAGTTAAGGCTACTCAACAAAACCGTTTTTCTCCTTTAATGACCTCTTCTTCTTCATTAAAATCTGCTCAAAAATCACAAAAAAGCATCAGTATTCATAGTAGAAGCCATGAACGTCCTAAAGTTACCACCTTTGAGGCTCCCTCTTCCTCTGATACGCGGAAAACCCGTTCGATGCAAGATATTCAGGGTATCCCTGTCTTACAGCTACCTGAATATGAAGTCCAGGATGTTACTGAGGAGGATGAGGACTTGCAGGAGGGTTGGCTACTTCGTCATGGAGGAAATGATGTTCCTGTTCTACCAACTATCCATGAGGAGGAAGCCTCTGAGGAGATCTTACAGTTTACCCATGAGGACATCAAAACAGAGGTAGATTTTTGGTCTCATTCTGTTATGTGTTACATCTTGGGTGCAAACCCCCCCGGGCTTTGGTTGAGGATTATATTTATAATGTCTGGGGTAGGTTTGGTGTGGAACGAGTTTCTTTTTTAGATAATGGAGTATTTCTTGTTAGATTTACTAAGAATGAGGATAGGGATGCTCTGCTGCAGTCTGGATATTATCTCTATGATAACAAGCCTATTGTTATTAAGCCATGGACTGTGGATATGGAGCTTGTTAAGGCGAAAGTTGATGTTGTTCCTGTCTGGGTGAAATTGTTTAATGTTCCTCTGAAATTTTGGGGGAGTTATTTACCAGCAATTGCTGGATTAGTCGGTAAATTTGTTAAAAAAGACCAAGACACTCATTACAAAGTGAGGCTTAGTTATGCTAGGGTTATGGTGGAATTGGCTATGGACCAACCCTTGCCTGCAAAAGTGAAGTTCTTGGATGAATCAGGGAAATTGGTTTTTGTGCCTGTTGAGTATGAGTGGAAGCCTATCTCATGTACTAGCTGTAATGGGATAGGTCATAATGCTACACAGTGTAAGAAACCAGTTAAGAAACCTTCAAAACCAAAACCAAAGATCAAACAGGTCTGGAAGCCTGTTCAAATAGACAAGGTTCAAGTAGCTGTTGTGAATCCTGAGAGCAGCTCTCCTATTCTAACACCCACCAATTTTCCTCCTCTTCACACAGTTAGATCTGTACCTATACAATCTACTCCAGCAAAGCATATTATGATATTGAATAGGCAGGAGAATGTTATGGGGGTAAGATTATCTGCTAAATTTAGTAAGTATTCATTTCTAGATGCTTTGAATAACTCTAATGCTTCCAAGGGGGGGGGGGGGGGGTAGTAGAGAGTGGCAAGGACCCCCCTGAGGACACTATCAATGCATAGCATAGGTTTCTGGAATGTTAGGGGTCTTAATGACCTGAATAAGCAGAAGGTGGTTAAATGGTTTTTGCACAATAATGGAGTGGGCTTGTTTGGGTTACTAGAAAAAAAATTGAAACCTGGAACTCTTTTGAATAAAAACACTTCAATTTGTGATGGTTGGAGCATTTCCACTAACTGCAGTTGGCATAAAGGAGGTAGGATTTGGGTTTTATGGAAACCAGACTGTTTTGAGGTTAACTTTATTTCCTACAGTGCTCAGCATATTCATATGATAGTAACATCTAGAGCTGATAATAAGACTTTTAAGCTCACAATGATTTATGCTTTTAATGGTTTGGAGGAAAGGGTGGCTTTATGGAATACTTTGAAAGAGATTTCCCTTGACTGTACTGCACCTTGGCTATGGTTAGGGGATTTTAATACTGTTTTGTCACCAGTAGAAAGATTAGGGGGGAACACTACTGATGCTGAAATGCAACATTTCCAAGATTGTGTTTCTATCTGTGGTATGGATGATATACCCTCCACAGGTGCTTTGTTTACCTGGTCTAATAAGCAAAACCCTGCTGATAGAGTCTACAGCAGACTGGATAGGGCCATGGGTAACCAAGCTTGGCTGGATGATTTTGGGGATAACTATGCTTATTTTCACCCTGAGGGTTTGTTTGACCACCGCCCCGTACGTTTTGACTACTCACTCTACTTTTGGGGGTAGGAAAAATTTCAAGTATTTTAATATGTGGGGCTCTGCTAGTCAGTTTAAGAATATTGTTGAGAATGTGTGGAGCATTCATTTTCAGGGGACAAAAATGTTTTCTGTTATTAAGAAGCTCAAAGCCTTGAAACCTGCTCTGAAAAGTTTGAATAAGCACTGTTTTTCTGATATAGAAAACAACACTACTATTGCAACAGTGGCCCTTGAAAATATTCAGAAGAAGCTGGTTGAGAACCCTGGTGACATTATTTTATTACAGCAGGAGATGGATATGGCCCATGATTTGAAGGAACTGATTTCAGCAAGGGATAGTTTTTTGATTCAGAAAGCCAAAGTCCAATGGTCTTTGGAAGGAGACCTAAATACTAATTACTTTCACCATGCTATCAAAAAAAGAATTTATTTTAATAAGGTCTTCCAAATTGAGGATATGAATGGAAGATTTTGTACTGATGGTGATTCTATTCAGGCTGCTTTCCTTGAATATTATCAATCTCTTCTGGGGTCTCAGACTGAGACTGAGAAAGTGAACCTGACTGTTGTGAGGAATGGAGCTTGCTGTACTGATGAACATAGGAATATTTTGAGCCGGCCTGTTATTCGCCGAGGAGGTTTAAAGTGTTTGTTTAGCATCCCTAAGGGGAAATCTCCTGGACACGATAGTTATGGAAGTCAATTTTTAGGGATGCTTGGGAGATTATTGGTGATGAGATTTGTCTTTGCAGTCTGCAAAACTTTTTGATACTTGGCAAATTGTTGACTCAGCTTAATGCTACCATCATTACTCTTATTCCTAAGGTGGAAAGACCTGAGACTGTTAAGCATTATAGACCTATTTCCTGTTGTAATGTGATTTACAAAACTATATCTAAGCTGCTGTGTGCTAGGCTTGCTGTGATTTTGCCTGACATCATTAGCAGGAATCAAGGAGCCTTTGTGAAGGGGAGGAGGATCCTTGAAAATATTCTTATATGCCAGGATTTGATCAGGCTTTACAATAGGGGTATGGCTTCTCCTAGGTGTATGTTCAAAATGGATTTACAGAAGGCTTATGATACTATAGAGTGGAAGTTTGTTGATCAAATGTTGTCAGCTCTTAATTTTCCTACTAAATTCCATCAGTTGATAATGGCTTGTCTTACTTCTTCTATCTACACTTTGAATTTGAATGGTGCTCATTTTGGATATTTCCCTGGAAAGAAGGGTTTAAGGCAAGGAGACCCTATTTCTCCTCTCTTATTTTGCATTTGTATGGAGTATCTCTCAAGAATCATGCTTTATGCTGCTGACAATTGGCATTTCAGATATCACCCCCTATGCAAGAGTTTAAAATTGACTCATCTTTTATTTGCTGATGATTTACTGATGTTTTGCAAAGGGGACAGTCAGTCTATTATGCTGCTCCTGAGAGTAATGGCTACCTTCTCTGCAGCTTCTGGCCTGAAAGTCAATGCTGCCAAGTCTGAGGTTGTCTTTAATGGAGTACCTGCTACTTTGAAAGCTGATATCATTCAGGTCTCTGGGTTTCAGGAAGGTACTTTACCCTTTAAATACTTGGGAATCCCAATTCAACCTGGCAGGCTTTTAAGGAGGGATTGTCAAGTTCTTATTGATAAAATAGTAAGGAAAATTAGAGGTATTGGGGCAAGGAAGCTCAGCTATGCAGGCAGACTGGTTCTCATTAATTCTGTGCTGAATACCTTGCATAACTATTGGGCATCTATTTTTCTTATTCCTAAGTGTGTGATTCATCAAATTGAAGCTAGTTGCAGGAATTTTTTGTGGGACAATAGCTCTGAATACCATAGAGCTCCTTTGGTTGCTTGGACTGATATTTGTTATACAAAAAAGGAAGGAGGATTAGGGATTAAAAATGCTGGGGTGTGGAATGTGGCTAGTGTAGGGAAGTTGGTGCACTGGCTGTATACTAAAGCTGATAGGTTATGGGTATTATGGATTGATCATGTTTACCTTAAAGGAGAGTCGATCGGGTCTAACTATCATCCACCTCCGATTCTAATTGGAACTCGGAGGAATATCTCAGTAAAACTAGGGAGCTTCTTTTCTGGTGGTTATCGGGGTCATCACTGGAATGGGCAACCACTGGTACTGGTTATACTTGTTAGTTCTAGATATGTTGGTTACAGGCACACACCCCCTCGTCCAATGGTACTCTGATGTTTGGAGTCTATGGAATATTCCTAAGCATGCTTTTATAGGATGGCTGGTTCAGAGGAAGGCTCTTAATACTCGTGTTAAACTAGCAAGACTGAGTCTGTGGAGCTCGATAGGTGTTTTTGTGTGAAGTCGATGAAACTCATGAGCATCTGTTCTGATCGTATCTACACTTCTAAGGTGACTCGCTGGAGTTGAGGATTGGATGCATCTTACTCTTACTGGTGGTAGTGGTTATACCAAGCTTCAGTGGAAGATTTGTAGCTTGGCTAAGATGGCAATCTGGTATAACATCTGGTATATCAGGAACACGTGCAGATTGGCCCATAAAGTGAAGAAGCCTGAACATGTTGTAGCTGAGATCATAGCACAAGTTCGTCAAAGAATCATTCACAAGATAGATAGCATAGAGAAGTTAAAGAATAGAGATTGGTTAGCCAAGTTAAATCTTTGTCTCATGTAATGGTGTTGGTTTTCCTAAGACTAACACATGAATGCTTTAGCTTGTAATATCTTTTCTATTAATACAAAAGCTCACATTTAACCAAAAAAAAAAAAAGCTACTACAAAAAATAGTAAAAAAAATGACGCGAGCAAACATTATTTATTAGTGAAGAGGTAAAGAAGACCCGTTATTTTCACGGGTAATTAAACTAGTTAAAATTTAAAACTCATATAACATCAAAATATTCAGGGGGTGTTTGGTTCACATTTTTTTTGGAATAAGGTATGAGTTTAGAATGCTTCATGCCTATACCTTGTGTTTGTTAGAGTTTTTTTGTAATTTGATACCCATACCTCAAACTCATGAGGCATGAGCTTCCCATAACCAAGGGAAAGATGGGTATAAGACTATTCCCTCTTGGTATCAAATTTATATTTAAAAAAAAAAACTATCAATTTTATGCATTTTCGAAATAAATAAAATGCTTATTGAACTTTTGTCAAAATAAAATAAAATTTGCAATGCGACTTTAAAGTCAATATCATGAGTTAAAAGCTCTCGTAAAGTTTGTGATCAATAACATGCTTTTATAGGAAATATTTTTGTACCTTTATTTTCTTTGATAATTTTTGTACGACTTTATACAATAAATATTATGTTGTAAGTTTTTTTTATTTAACTTTTCAAAAGGATATAATTAGTTTTATTTATTGATTCTTGATTCATATGAAACTGAACCAAACACTTAGGGGTTGTTTGGTTGCTCAAGGAACTTTAACTTCCTAGGAACTTGTAATTCATGGGTATTAAGTTCCAACATCCAATTCGGGTGAATTTGGCAAAATCGTTTGGTTGCCCATGTAGGAATTGAATTCCACAGGAACTTCCAATGACCAAGGGGGGAGTAGGTTAGCCACTTCCCACATTATGTAGGCATTGAAAGTTCCTCGGAAGTTCCAATTCCTACATTCTTCCAAAAATATGGCAACTAAACAACCTTATTTTTTTAAATTCATGGGATTTTTCATTTCCTACGCTTTTCAAGTGGTAACCAAACGACTCCTTAGTATTAGGAATCAAATTTCAACCCCATAACACCCAGGTTTGATTCTTGATTCCACCCCCATACCGGTTTGTGAACAAAACACCCCTTCACCATATTTCATTAAATGTCATAAAAATGAGTTCACACTTCAACAAAAATCTTGTAAATGTTTTCTTATAAAATAAATGTTTTTAACGTGTATCTCAAGAGTGCACATAAGAAAACTCAAAATAAAAGGCCAAAAGTTTAAAATATTTATAAAAGTGAAATTTAAATATCATTAATAAAACAATATCAGTTTCTTGTAAGGAAACATTATCACGAAACAAGCAACCTAAATTTTAGTGGACTTTCTAAAAAAATATAAAAACTTGAAATAAATTGTATTCTTTTCACCTAAAAAAGTAGCAACAAAAAAATAAATAAATAACAACCATGAATTAGTCCTTCGAATTAGGATCGTGCATCATTTTGTTCCTACACATAACCTTACCAAGTTTTTTTGTTAAACATTTCTAATGGTCACAACTTTAAATCGTTCTTTAGTTGCCACTTGGCATGATTAGTAGCTCAATCTTCTGCTTATATCTATATATATAAAGGTAATAAGAAAACTCTTACATATAACAAAAAATTAAAATTAATAAATTTAAAGGATAAATATTCAAATGGCACTTCACACTCTCTCTTTTTTTATCCCAAAAGTTGGACAACTTGGATCAAATGTCGCTAAAAGAAGCACATGTTTTCCAAATATTCTTCAGGTGATTGCACGACAATATGCTCAAGCGGTAAGCTCTTAAAACATATATTGCTTGGTGACGTTGCCCCATTTTATTATTTATAAACATGAATCGATGGGCGAATCTAGATTAAACTCGTGGGACAGCTCAATTAATTCAACAATTCTACTAGTATATTTTCAAAAGGGGAGTTATTTGTCATGTTATATCTGTTTAACATCGTATATGTAGCAATTTTGGGTGGCATGACAAATAATATGTATTTCTCTGAGCACGGAGTAATTGGGTTATGGTTATAGTACAGATCTATTAGGCCATTATGTATTAAACATTTTGAAGCATTGAATTATGGCTTGAGTATGCTGAGAAATAAACTGAGCTATATATGTCTATATTTCCTTAAAGGCTAAAAAAATGAATATGATATGATTAGGGATCCGGATCTCACTCTCATCAAGATGTGACAAACGCGGCTAAAAGAGGACTCAACGAGGCACTAAGAACTGGAGAAAACTTGAAAAATAAGGCTACTTCCACTGCTGAAGATGTACAAACTTAACACCTCCTCAACTGTGTTAATGTTCCATTTTTGATATCATGCAGATTTTTTTTGTTAACAAATTATAGATAACAACTGGTTCTACATACAAGGAAAAAAAACTTTTCTTTAAAGAAAATAATTTTAAACTCAACCATACTCATAATTTTAATGTTGATCATGAACGTTCTTATATTCGACTATTTATGACATCTGATATAATTTTTATATTAAGATGACTGAGAGTTCAAAGGAAGCAGCACATAAAGTAGCAGAGAAGGCAAAACAAACAGCACAAGGAGCATGGGAATTAACTAAGGAAACTGCCCAGAAGGCTAAGGACACTGCATTTGACAAGGCTAACGAAGCTAAGGAAACCACCAAAGAGACCATTGATCGTAGCATGAATACTAAGAACAATCCCCCTTGCTAGAAAAACACAAGCAGGACTTATTTAGTATACTTTAATATTGATAATATGAATCATAAGCTATACATTGAGTTTATTCGATTCAAACCAAATTATATGCTTAATTAGCATTGTTTTATTCTGTCATCATTTCATCATTTGTAGTTACTTTGTAGGATTTTTTATTTTACGTGACTGTAAAAGAATTGCAATATTTAATGCAAAGTAAAATAAAGACAAGTTTTAGTTTTGTGGCGTCCAACTGGGGAAAAGACTTAAATATAAGTTACTTCAAAATTTTATGATTAATTAGATAATATGATAAGCATGTACCTGTTATTTAATAGTGTAACTAGATTTGTGACACACGAAACTCGTGGATTCATTTGAGCTATGTAATTTATGTTTACTTTTTGCTAATGCTAATACTTGACTAAATACATACGATAAAACTATTGCTTGCATGAAACTAGATGTACATGTAATTTGTAGAATCTATCTCAAAACCTAAGAAAAAAAATTGAGAAGTAGTATACATGTGGACAAGGCCCTCGGAAACTGCGTCCTCGGGATCCACACTAGGCATAATCGACTCGAGGTTCTTTCGAATCGAATTAAGACATATTAGAGTCGCCACCAAGTTTTTTGGGAACTTGGAACCGTTCAAGTCAACTTTACACCTTTCATCGAAAAGCATAAAGCCAATCGACTACGAGTGATTAAAGATAAAGACTTGTACCCTATATCACTCGATTTGAATGACTCTCGTAATCCAATGGTATTTAGACGGATCCACAAACCATAGATCTTGAGTAAGGGGTGAGGGTACGTGTTGGGAAGCCCATAAGGACACCCAACCCCGCCCGTCAATAACGGCCTCTACTAAGTCAAGTGTCGGATTTCAAACAAGGTCATAGCTACTACGATGTATGATATGCAAACGTTGTTTTAACCCTACCATGTGAAGTTCCTATGTCGATTTAGATGCAACTAAACTAAGTTTGTCAAAGTTGTAATTTAGCATGCGGGTTGATTAATCTAACAACATACAAAGCAAACAAGGCTTAAAGGGGAATGGGGGAGCCGTTGGGATCTACCTATTACAAACCAGGCATTTCATGCCGACACAACAATAAATTAAAGATACAACTCGATCTAAATACAATTGCTACATACGGAACCATACACGACACAAAACACGGCCATTCGGCCTAGAAAACCGTGCACAAAGGGGGTGACTCACGGCCTACATGACACACGGCCTTGGGTCACTCCTCGTGATGTGTGCTTTCGCTCAATCTCATCAAATTAGACATAGGGCCACGCGCCAAAGCATGCATTAGCATAAACCGGGCCATGTTGCTTTAAACAACATGCGGTTTACTACGCTCCTACAAGCATTGGGGAACAACCGTCTAACCAAACAAGACTAAGGTTTTTTGAAGAGGTTTTGACTCAATAAAAGAAAACTAACTCGAAGATTACAACTCGATAAACAAACTATAAATTACAAGCTACAAAACAACAAAGAACAAATGATAAACAAGGAAAGAAAAACGAAATAAGAAAGACAAGAGACACGGCCAACTCACGGCCCAAACCAACGGCCACCCTCACGGCCAAGACAAGGCCATCCTAGTTCCTAAGTTAGGTTCATTGGTTAGATCGAATGATTGCAAAACGGATTAGAAAACGAGTTAGAAAACAAGTTATAAAACAGGTTGATCGATTGAGAAGAAACGCGCGAGTGTGTTATTCTACGCGGCCTAAAGGGTCCAATTAGGTCAGATATCATAAGATTAATGCTTACTCGTCGAGTGTTAATAGGAAGGTGCTAATCACGCACTCCTATGCTAGCGAGAAATCAAGTGATAAGAAAGATGTATTCAATTAGGTTATAGAATTGTTAATCGATTTTTAAAGCTATGTCGATGTACCCTAATGTGTCTAATTAGGTTATTAAATTGATATAATGTCATCTAAACGAATTACATGTTAACAATCAGAGGTTAAACTAAAATACAACGGGTCCTAGGGTATGTCGAATTGGCCGAAATAACAAAGGGGTCAAAAGCGAAGAGCGAAGTTAGAAATTCGTTTTATTTATGCCCTACCTTGAACACGAGGATATGTAAATGAGACGGGGGTGTACGACCGACTGAAGTAGCGGTTTATTTTCCCATCTCAAGTCAACGCGGGTGTTCATGGTGGTACTTTAACTCATACTCGGACTAAACTAGTTTCATAGTTAATTAAACAATCGATAAGCAAAAAACGATAAACGAACAAAAACGAACTATAAAAGAACAAACATAAAACGAAATAAAAAGGGAGAAAGAGGAGGATTTGATGCACCCTCAACCTACATGTATCGTTGACACCGTCTTGGGTCGTAATCGATGGTAGATTTTATCTCGAGAGGCCGTCGTCGACGAAGAAACAAGCAAACACGCGTTTTTTGACAAATCTGGACAGCAACTTTCAAATGATGATTTCTCCCTCGTTTCACGACGAAAATTCGATTTAAAAGATGTTTTGAAAACTAGAAAGAGAGGAGAACAGGGATCTTAAAGCAACCCCTGCTCGTTTTGGGTTATTGGGCACGAAAAACGAGCACAAACAGAACTGGACAGACAAGAATAAACCGCGAAAACAGAGTGTATAACACTCTATTTTTCGAGGGATTTCGTGTATTCTCAAGGGCAATTTGGCTCGTAAATCTTTGTCTAATGTGTAGATGGATGTTATGTGGTTAATTAGGAACAAGAAAATCGAGTTTTGATGGAGGTTTGAGGGATGAACGAATTGTTTTTCGAGGAGGACACACAAACAGTTTCAGTTTGTATATCGGTTTTGTGGAGGGATTTTGAGAGGCAATTAGGGTTCGTTTCTGAGGTTTAAAGTTTGTGAGTGATGGTAGGATGTGGGGAGAACTTAGAGGAATGAATGTATGGTGAAGGGGTGGTATTTATAAGGGGTTAAAGTAGGGTAAAAGAGAGGGAGAGGCAGTCGGGCCTGCTCACGCATAGCTGCTGTCCAGCAGCTTTTGTGAGGGTTTGAGAGGGGTTTTCTTGGTGATTAAGCTAGGATAATATGGGTAGGATACTAGGGTATGGGTTAGGGTTAATGGGTACGGGTTTTGGTGGTATTTGGAGCGGGTTTTGGGCTCGGGAATTGGCACGCAAAACAGGGGGGCTGTTTGTATGCGGGCTGTTTGGGGGGGTGTTTGGGATGGAATTTGGGCCGTGGATAGGGGGTTCGAACTGGGGTGGATGGGTATCGGTCTAGGTTGGTTAGTGTACTCGAGATTCGTGCCAATTCGTAAAGAAAACGGGCTCAAAAACCGAGCTAAAATCGAGCTCAAAAACATGCTTAAAAACGAGCTTTCTTCGCTTTTTAAAATCGATTTTTCAAATCAATTAACCCATTAAAATAAATGATTTTTCAAACCAAATATACTCATAAAATGATTTTTCAAATCAATTATTTATTTTATTTTCAATAAAATAAACTTGGGAAAATAAATTCAAAATAAAATAAAATAAATTGAATTTACCTTAAAAAAGCTTTAATTTAAATATCATTTAAATTAATAAAATGAACTCACTTAAAAAAACATTAATTTAAATATCATTTAAATTAATAAAATACTTCATCGACGACGCCCATTCTACATCGTAAAACGAGCTCCAAATAATGACAATGACAACTAAAGAATACATGTGTCCTATCATCATCGGGTGTTTGTCGGGTTCTCTATAAATTCCAATATCGACGGATACGGGTATCTCTGAGCCCCCACTTTGACCGAGGCTTGGACAAGGCGAAAGTCAAAGTATACCCCAGGTCCCTCTCGACCGAGGATTTCAGGGTCGTTTATAGTCCATTAGACTTGCGTATATAAGCTCGCCAGCCATAAGAAGAGATCATACCTGAAACTTCGTTGGGGATTGACTCTTGCTTCTGTTGTGTCAAGTTGTCACCGTTGGTCGTCGACCCATAAAATGCATATATGGTGGGTTGAGCCTTATCCTTAGGCGCCTACGTATCCGTTTCTGACGGAATCAAACCCGCGTCGTAGTTCGGCAACTGCTGACACATGCCCAAAGTTTATCATCTGCTGGCATTTGTCCAAATTCATCATCTGTTGACATTTGCCCAAAATTTATCATCTGCTGGCATTTGTCTGAAATTCATCTGTTGACACTTGCCCAAAGCTTATCATCTGCTGGCAGGTGTCCAAATGGGACGGGACTTTCCGAGGATGTTGCCGCCGCTTTCATCATTTGCTTTCAGCTACGGAATTCTTCCATTTCATACTCTTGTATTGAATTGAATTCTTGGTGGATGTCATCCTTTACATCTTGATAATGGTCTCTGAAGCCAACGGCCAGAGCCCTGATTTAATGGCTCTAAAGTCGAAGACTTTAGAGCCCCCAGTTGAAGCATATCCTGCTATATTTGAAACACAAAAGCGTACTAGCAATAATCATCACATAAGCACATTGGATCATCGATCTTGAAATTGGATCATTTGAAAGATTGGGTCATCGACCCGAAAATTGAATTTGAAAATTTTGAATAATTGGGCCATCGACCCGAAGTTTAAATTTGACATCACTTGGTATGTTGGGCCATCGACCCGAGGTCTGAAGTTGAAGTGTTGGAATGCTGGGTCGTCGACCTGAAATTGAATTTGAAAGACTGGGTCATCGACCCGAAACCTGAACATGTTGAAAATTTTGAATAATTGGGCCATCGACCCAAATTTTGAATTTGACATAACTTTGATGTTGGGCCATCGACCCGAAATTTGAATTTGAAACGAATCATTTGGATGTTGGGTCGTCGACCCAAAATTTGATTTTGAACTTTGAGATTTGAACTATCTGTCCATAATTCGCAAAAGAAGTTTTTGAAATTTTGAAATTTTGGAATTTTTTGAAATCGAACCTTGATGGGTGAGCATGAAATACGACTCAGACACTCTGCATAACCTGTAAACCACGTGGGCGTAGCCCGCTACCGTAAAACAAAAAAAAGAAAATAAAACCGCAAGTGTGCACGGGTTTTAATTCAATTATTGACTTATTGGGGGTAGAAATGTAAATTGGCCATTCTGGCGCCAAAGGATGGCAAATGGGAATCACAAGGCCATCGGACTTGAGACGGAGATATCGTATGGCATGGGCGTGCTCCCAAGGGCACATGGGAATCAAGATCACTTGGCATTGACAAGGTGGATTAAACTCACGGAGCGACAACATTGGCTTCGCCTAGACACTAAACACAAACTGCTTTTATGAGAACACTTAGACATCACACATGACTTTTGTCGGGAACATTCTGTCACTCTTCTCCTCGCCTCCTTTCTTTTCAGCGAGTATTCATCATTTCTTGCCACCGCCTTCTTTCTTTTCAGCGGGCTTTTACTATTTTTCTTCCACGCCTTCATTCTTTTCAGCGGGCTTTTCATATTCTGTTCCCAACACAAACCCACATCTATGTGACTCAGCATCTTTGCCTAGACCGTTCCATAAAGCTCATTCTGAGACTTGATACTACTCATCTGAACCTATATCCTTATCCTAGCCTACATCGAGTGCTAAGACCGACTCAAACAAAGGTGGCTTCATTTGGACTTGGTTAAGACCCGTAAGAAACCGACAAGATGACAACTTGGTTGATGAGTGGATTGAATCCCTTATTCTGAAGGACTGCCTACGTATTCGCGTGGAGCGAAATCAAATCCGACGTAGTTCGATCATGGTGCATAAACATGGTGTTTTGATTGTGTGTACACACTCGAAGGTTTAACCTAAGGTATCATGTCGTATCCCATTCCAGCCTGTAAGGTACCGTTGAATCCCGTGTTTGGGGTTAGGTGTAAAAGGCTTGGATCTTTTGGGATGTGGAGCTTGGTAATAACAAGTTGGAATGGTTAACCATCATTCTGAAGGTTTTTTTTGTGGTGCTAAGGCCAAGGGCTATGGCTGCTGATGTGGTTGGAATGGGTGTCTCGGGTTTGATGAACCACGAGTGCAAATGGGTTGAAAAATGATGTGGGTTCAAATTTCCATGTCTGGACCCTAAAGGCTGGGTGTAACAACACAAGCGGAATAATTCTCAAAATTCCCGACTATCCCTTTGTAACTGTCTCAGGAAGGACTTAGAGGGTAAAGAGGTTACTACTTAAACTTTTGGGCTTCGCCCATTGAACCTCAACTATGGGTACTTGACTTGAATTCTGGCTTCCGTAACTTCGACATTCAACCAAAAAGCATTCCGCAATAACTTCAACATTTTTTTTCTTTTTTTCTTTTTCTTTCATCTTTTTTCATTTTTTTTCTTTTGCTTTTTTTTCGTCCTTTTTTTTTCTCATCTTTTCATTCTTTTTCATCTTTTTTTCTTCTCTTCTTGAAAATGGTCTTCTATTCATTCCCTTAGTCACAAACGGATACACCTTAAAAACTGGGCTTCGCCAACTAATTTGGGTCAGAACGAACAATTCCTTGTTAGAACGGGTTGGTTTCTTCTCTCTTCGAGAGGGGATGATTTTGTGGGGATGGGCTTGCCTTCCATCATCGATAGGGAAACCAGGAGCTAGTCCGGGTTCATCATAGAATCATCTAAAGGCTTGTCACAAACATTGGTTCAGATGGAGGTTTTCTACCACCAGGCATGGAATAGGTAAAGGAATCAAACACGGGATCCTAGTGTACCTTACATTATGAAACGGGACATATTTCTACCCCAGGGATCTCTTTGAGTGTGTTGTGCATTTTATCATGCTTTCAGAATGATTGGGGATTGAAGACAAGACATATTTGGAAACGAAACTGCGACTTTTATTGGAATGACAAATGCTTAACAGACTCGAAGGAACGATTCCTAGGACACACCCTAGGACATCGCGGAACAAACGACTCAAATTCAAGAAAGGAAAGTCCTAGACTCGACTCAACTAAGATTAGGAAACAGATCCCGACTCATAATTTTCAAATCTGGTCTTGAGCTTTCTCTTGTTCAGCTGTCAGCTTAGATGCTCGGCTCTTGTCCTTGATCCCTTTGATGGTCGGCCTCCATCCCGAGGTAGTCCTCTGAGGATCTACGCCAGTGATGAAGGTTGGTGAATCGAATTGTCTTTTATTAACTTCGTTAATGAGAGGAGTACATTCTAGGGCAAGACTCCCGACTCGAATTTCATTCTTCGGGTTTGGCAAGAATTCAAAGCAATCCACAAATATTTTCCCGATAAACACCCCTTTCAAGTGACATGGGCGGATAAGATGAGAATAATCGACATTGTCTTCGACAGAAACAAAGTTGGCGTGATCGCCAAATGGATTGGTGATGTTATTGGGTTTAACAGTTGGGATTGGGAGTGTTCCATTCTCAATCATGTCTTGGATTTCGTGCTTCAGTCGATAGCACCTTTCAGTATCGTGTCCCCTCCCTTGATGGAAGGCACAGTAGGCATTCGGTTTGTACCATTTGCCTTGTTGTTCAGCAGGTGGATCCGGAGTCGGACCAATGGGCTTCAACTTTCCTTGGGCCATGAGCCTTTGGAGAGCATAGGCGTAAGTGCACCCGATATCGGTGAATACCCTCGGAGCTTGGCGCGGAGGCCTTTTTTACTGTCCATCTAAGAGATTGACAGTTTCAACAAAGTGGGCCGCTGCGGGTGCTTTTGCTTTAGATGACGAAGCCCCTTGGTATCCCTTTGGCTTCTCAGCTTCAGCAATTCGGACATCGTCCTCTACCTTTATCCCGATCCTTATCAATTCTTTGAAAGAACCAAAATTCTGGTATTTCAGAGCATTACGGTAAACAGGTCGTAAATTCTTCACGAACTTATCTACCATTTCAACTTCATCAGGCTTCTTAGCTAGTTTTACGCTTTCAGCGCGCCATCTTGCGAGGAATTCAGTAAAGCCCTCTTTCTCCTTTTGTGTCATAACCTCCAAAGTTCTTATGTTGGTTTGAATCTCAACATTGTCAGCATAGTGCTTATAGAACTCCACCGTGATATCTTCGAAAGTGGGGAAGTTCTTGAGGTCAAGATTATAGAACCACGCCTTTGGGTGTTCACCTAGAGATTGGGCGAAAATTTCAGAGAGCATATCAGCAGTACTCCCTTGATGCTAAGTACCCTTTATAGGCCTTAACATGGTGGATGGATCTTGGTGCCCTTGAACTTTGGGATGTCGTGAGTACCATGTTCGTGGGCAACTTATCCCGAGGCGGGGCATAGGCCCTAGCATTCTCATAGTGAATGTTCTTCCCCTGGGAGAGCTTCAAACGGTCTTCGATGAACTTGAACCGTTTTTCCAGATCAGTCAGTGGTGGAGGGGAATCTTCACCCAGCTTAGATTCGATTGCATCCATTCGGGTCGTCATGAGGTTCACGGCCTCAGTAAGCTTGTTAACAGCATCTTCCATCGCTTGACGTCGGGTTTTTGGCGGCCTTTCTACAAGAAAACCCCGTACTGAGTCAATATTTAAAGCAAGAGCCCCTGCACACTTAAGGACTCGACCCCAACTTGACTCAAACAAACACTCGACTTGAGATTGGCTAAACAAGGGTTCGACTCACGGTTTGATTTAGACATCGGTTCATTTTAGACTCGACAAAACGACATGACTCAAACTGTCATAACTCGATTCTAAACTGGACTTGGTGTGACTAAACCCGTGATTTGGCTGACATAGCCCATGGGTTTGAGTGAAACGTCCTAAAGGGCCTAGCTTGGACGTTTTTTGTGGATTATCCAAGACCAAAAGGTCGACCAACATGACTCAAAGCCCAAGAGGTGAGCTTGGGTGACCCAACAAGGTCGTGTTCTAGACTCTTAGAACGAAACACATCCGGCCTAACACGGCCATGACCCGGACACAATTTGACGCATTTCATGCTTGGTTGAGGTTCGAGAGCCATTTCGGATTGATTTTGAAAAACGAAGGATTGATTTGAAAATGAGATTTGAAATGGGCAGCATGCCGGCTATAAAAGCTCATTTTGGGCCGAAATTTCTAGTCCTATTTGGGCAGCATTCCGCGTTTTTAAAACCATGCTAGTTTGAAAGTAAGTTGTTCAAAAGTTTGGTTTTGAAAAGGACATGGGAATTTTCGAAAAAGACTCGGGAAAACAAATTACACATTGTCATTCTCATGTTATAAGGATGTATGCTCCTAGACATCTCTAAGTCTCGGCAAGTCTTCTATAAGAAGGTCTATGCCCTCCATCCTTTTGCGGTCTTATAGAGCAAGGTGTCTTAAGGTAAAGTACCTAGAAGATCGTCCCCACCATCAAGAACCACGCGAGGCGAAGTGGAAGCGAGCAATGTGCAGCTTCCTAGCATAGTGGGACGTCGCCCCCCACGCATCACGAAGAAACGCTGGGACGGCCCGGGCAAGTCCTTAAGGGTTTATGCATGAATCGTAGCACTATGAGTAATGTTTTACTTTCCAACGCTTTCTTTTCAAGTTTCACCTCGGAGGAAAAGACCCTAGAAACAAAGTGTAACTAGTCCTCTTTTCCCCAGCAGAGTCGCCAAACTGTGGACAAGGCCCTCGGGAACTGCGTCCTCGGGATCCACACTAGGCATAATCGACTCGAGGTTCTTTCGAATCGAATTAAGACATATTAGAGTCGCCACCAAGTTTTTTGGGAACTTGGAACCGTTCAAGTCAACTTTACACCTTTCATCGAAAAGCATAAAGCCAATCGACTACGAGTGATTAAAGATAAAGACTTGTACCCTATATCACTCGATTTGAATGACTCTCGTAATCCAATGGTATTTAGACGGATCCACAAACCATAGATCTTGAGTAAGGGGTGAGGGTACGTGTTGGGAAGCCCATAAGGACACCCAACCCCGCCCGTCAATAACGGCCTCTACTAAGTCAAGTGTCGGATTTCAAACAAGGTCATAGCTACTACGATGTATGATATGCAAACGTTGTTTTAACCCTACCATGTGAAGTTCCTATGTCGATTTAGATGCAACTAAACTAAGTTTGTCAAAGTTGTAATTTAGCATGCGGGTTGATTAATCTAACAACATACAAAGCAAACAAGGCTTAAAGGGGAATGGGGGAGCCGTTGGGATCTACCTATTACAAACCAGGCATTTCATGCCGACACAACAATAAATTAAAGATACAACTCGATCTAAATACAATTGCTACATACGGAACCATACACGACACAAAACACGGCCATTCGGCCTAGAAAACCGTGCACAAAGGGGGTGACTCACGGCCTACATGACACACGGCCTTGGGTCACTCCTCGTGATGTGTGCTTTCGCTCAATCTCATCGAATTAGACATAGGGCCACGCGCCAAAGCATGCATTAGCATAAACCGGGCCATGTTGCTTTAAACAACATGCGGTTTACTACGCTCCTACAAGCATTGGGGAACAACCGTCTAACCAAACAAGACTAAGGTTTTTTGAAGAGGTTTTGACTCAATAAAAGAAAACTAACTCGAAGATTACAACTCGATAAACAAACTATAAATTACAAGCTACAAAACAACAAAGAACAAATGATAAACAAGGAAAGAAAAACGAAATAAGAAAGACAAGAGACACGGCCAACTCACGGCCCAAACCAACGGCCACCCTCACGGCCAAGACAAGGCCATCCTAGTTCCTAAGTTAGGTTCATTGGTTAGATCGAATGATTGCAAAACGGATTAGAAAACGAGTTAGAAAACAAGTTATAAAACAGGTTGATCGATTGAGAAGAAACGCGCGAGTGTGTTATTCTACGCGGCCTAAAGGGTCCAATTAGGTCGGATATCATAAGATTAATGCTTACTCGTCGAGTGTTAATAGGAAGGTGCTAATCACGCACTCCTATGCTAGCGAGAAATCAAGTGATAAGAAAGATGTATTCAATTAGGTTATAGAATTGTTAATCGATTTTTAAAGCTATGTCGATGTACCCTAATGTGTCTAATTAGGTTATTAAATTGATCTAATGTCATCTAAACGAATTACATGTTAACAATCAGAGGTTAAACTAAAATACAACGGGTCCTAGGGTATGTCGAATTGGCCGAAATAACAAAGGGGTCAAAAGCGAAGAGCGAAGTTAGAAATTCGTTTTATTTATGCCCTACCTTGAACACGAGGATATGTAAATGAGACGGGGGTGTACGACCGACTGAAGTAGCGGTTTATTTTCCCATCTCAAGTCAACGCGGGTGTTCATGGTGGTACTTTAACTCATACTCGGACTAAACTAGTTTCATAGTTAATTAAACAATCGATAAGCAAAAAACGATAAACGAACAAAAACGAACTATAAAAGAACAAACATAAAACGAAATAAAAAGGGAGAAAGAGGAGGATTTGATGCACCCTCAACCTACATGTATCGTTGACACCGTCTTGGGTCGTAATCGATGGTAGATTTTATCTCGAGAGGCCGTCGTCGACGAAGAAACAAGCAAACACGCGTTTTTTGACAAATCTGGACAGCAACTTTCAAACGATGATTTCTCCTTCGTTTCACGATGAAAATTCGATTTAAAAGATGTTTTGAAAACTAGAAAGAGAGGAGAACAGGGATCTTAAAGCAACCCCTGCTCGTTTTGGGTTATTGGGCACGAAAAACGAGCACAAACAGAACTGGACAGACAAGAATAAACCGCGAAAACAGAGTGTATAACACTCTGTTTTTCGAGGGATTTCGTGTATTCTCAAGGGCAATTTGGCTCGTAAATCTTTGTCTAATGTGTAGATGGATGTTATGTGGTTAATTAGGAACAAGAAAATCGAGTTTTGATGGAGGTTTGAGGGATGAACGAATTGTTTTTCGAGGAGGACACACAAACAGTTTCAGTTTGTATATCGGTTTTGTGGAGGGATTTTGAGAGGCAATTAGGGTTCGTTTCTGAGGTTTAAAGTTTGTGAGTGATGGTAGGATGTGGGGAGAACTTAGAGGAATGAATGTATGGTGAAGGGGTGGTATTTATAAGGGGTTAAAGTAGGGTAAAAGAGAGGGAGAGGCAGTCGGGCCTGCTCACGCATAGCTGCTGTCCAGCAGCTTTTGTGAGGGTTTGAGAGGGGTTTTCTTGGTGATTAAGCTAGGATAATATGGGTAGGATACTAGGGTATGGGTTAGGGTTAATGGGTACGGGTTTTGGTGGTATTTGGAGCGGGTTTTGGGCTCGGGAATTGGCACGCAAAACAGGGGGGGCTGTTTGTATGCGGGCTGTTTGGGGGGTGTTTGGGATGGAATTTTGGGCCGTGGATAGGGGGTTCGAACTGGGGTGGATGGGTATCGGTCTAGGTTGGTTAGTGTACTCGAGATTCGTGCCAATTCGTAAAGAAAACGGGCTCAAAAACCGAGCTAAAATCGAGCTCAAAAACATGCTTAAAAACGAGCTTTCTTCGCTTTTTAAAATCGATTTTTCAAATCAATTAACCCATTAAAATAAATGATTTTTCAAACCAAATATACTCATAAAATGATTTTTCAAATCAATTATTTATTTTATTTTCAATAAAATAAACTTGGGAAAATAAATTCAAAATAAAATAAAATAAATTGAATTTACCTTAAAAAAGCTTTAATTTAAATATCATTTAAATTAATAAAATGAACTCACTTAAAAAAACATTAATTTAAATATCATTTAAATTAATAAAATACTTCATCGACGACGCCCATTCTACATCGTAAAACGAGCTCCAAATAATGACAATGACAACTAAAGAATACATGTGTCCTATCATCATCGGGTGTTTGTCGGGTTCTCTATAAATTCCAATATCGACGGATACGGGTATCTACAATACAATTTGATTTTTTAAAAAATAATGAAAACATAGTTCTACTGTAATATTTTCCATCTTGAGTTATATTAGGCTTGAGACTTAATTTCTTGTAGAAATCGACTCATTTAGAACTGTTGGGCCTAATATGCCTTATGGACCTTTTTCCTTCACTTTTCCCTTCACAAAACCCTCACATAAACCACACAACTTCATCTCCTTCACTCATTATTTCTGAAATTTTACAACAAACACACCACCATTGTTACTCCGTCTCCACTCAACCCTAAAATCCTCATATCTCACTCAATTCTTTGCCAATTTTGTCCATTCTCGCGCCATTCTCCTCCTCATCTTGTTTTCCTTCTTTCTAAGTAGGAAAGATGCCAACTTTCCTCATATTCAAAATTCTCATCTTATGAGGATGTGGATTCTTGACTTAACTCTTTCATTTTTGTGTTTAGGGGAAGGTCCAGACAACTCGGAAGAGGATTCTTACATTGTTGACGAATCATTATGAGATTGAAGTGCAAAAAGGTAATGGTGGTGGGTTACTCGACATTTATGTTAAATTATGTGAATTATGTGTTAGTAGATCTATATGAATGTTAAACTTGGTATCTTTCATGACTTGTGGTAATTTGGTGTTGAGTAAAGTGCTTGTATGACAGTTCTCACATGTTTAATGAGTAATTTCATATTTTGTGATATTATGGTGAAGTATAAGGTGGTGTTAATGAAATTCTCACATAATTACATGAATGAATCTTGCTTTAAAGTTTATAATCGACACCATATGTTAATTATATCTTAAATGTGGCAATTTTTCCAAGTATTCTTCATACCGGGAGAGTATAGGATGATTGTAGTTAAGATTGTTGAGTTTTAAAAGCTTTGGATGATTGTTTGCTAAAGATCCTGTGTACTGTGTGCCTCTGCCGGTAGGCCGGCAGCGACACTTTGCAATTCTGTGTTGGAAAAGCTTGAAAAATATGCCTCAGTATTCCTCTGCCGGTGGGCCGGCAACTGACCTCCCAACCGGCAAAGAGCCCCATTTGACTTCTTGCAAAATTGGTAGAGTAGAATGAGACCCCTGCTGGTGGGCCGGCAGCCGGCCTCCTAATCGGCAGCGAGCCCTTAAATTTCTTGTGTTATCTCATAATAAGGATAATCCCCTGCCGGTGGGCCGGCAGCCGGTGACCCAATCGGCAGGGAACACACTGAGTGACTTTGACTATGTTTGACCTTGGCATGTATACCCTGCCAGTGGGCCGACAGCCGGTGACCCAACCGGCGGGAAGACATTGAGTACTTTGACTGTTTATTTGACCTTGGCTTGAGTCCCCAGCCAGTGGGCCGTCAGCCGGTGCCCACGCCAGTTGGCAGCACCTGATATTTGATTTACTCTTGTACTTATCTATGCTTCACATGAATTGTTTACGTTATGTTTGTGCAATCATTTTTACTCTTATTTCTGACCCAAGTGTGACGTTTTACATTGTGTGAAGATTTGACATTCCTTATTTACCCCTTTCGGACCTTTGGTTACGGCTATGTGTGCTATGTTTCCAGATTGGGTTATCCTACCGCCTTTCTTCGGATCTTTGGTTACGGCTATGTGTGCCATGTTTTGGATTTAAGGTTACTCGACCTTTAGTTACGGCTATGTGTGCCATGTTTCGAGTCTTGGATGCGATGTATATCGTTTGTCGAATCGGGTAACGCCCATCCCGAGAGTCTGGATCCAGGTGTAGACTAGGACCGTATTATTATCATCGTCCTACCAATAGGTTGGAGTCTAGGTGCTTGTCTTGTGAGACCATGCTACGTAAATGTCTTGCTTGATTATGGTCACTGGCATATGTCCTTCTATACGAGAGTTTAAGTCTTATATGATTGTTTGTAAGAGTCTTAGTCTTATCGGATACTAGAGGTGAGATGCAAGCCTCTAGTTGCGATATGATCACCGGGATCGATGTTCCCATCTATTCTTATGGTGAGATGTAAGCCATAATTATGAATGCGACATTAGTAGCCACGTCCCGTGCAATGTTTGTTAAGAGGTTTTCAAAGTAATGACTATGGTTTCCATCTATATATTTTCTATTTAATTGATCCGTTATTTATCTTCTTTATATGATTTGATGCCTAATCTCATATCTATGTTATATTTCCTCGAAATGTGTGCTTTTGTCTAAATGACCGTATTCGTGTCTTCCATATTATTTAATTATCTCACATGAATAGTTGAGTCGAGTTAATATAAAATTGGTTGACTTTGTTATTTTACTTTCTTGGATGCATATCTATTCTTAATGCATCATGCCTACTTCATTTTGAACATATTATGTCTATCTTTATGATTATCATTTACATTTCATTGTTCATTATTATTCAATGAGTCAATATATAAACGGATGACCTAATTATTCTTCTCTCATGTGTGTATAATCATTCTTATTTCACTATGCCTATCTTACTATGCCTATCAATTGTAATCTCTTGTTACCTCATGCGATTGTTTGTTTATATTAGTTTACTTAATTGAGTTCTTAATTACTTGCATTTTGGTATATTGTGGCAAGGAGAACCCTGAGTTACTCCCCACTTACTGTGGCGTTCATGTTTACATGAATGACAGGTTCATGATGCAGATTACATGGGGAAGGCGTGTGAGCTAGCGAGAACATTGACCCTTGGATTTTAGATATTGTTTTCATAGATTCACCTATCCTTATATTGGTGCTTATTCGTGGGATATCTTTTCCCCAACACACTTTGTTTTTAATTGTAAAACTTACCTATCCTACTTTTCATATCCGTTTGATCACGAATGGTGGATTTCGCACTTTAAACTTTAAAAAATCTCTTATTTTCCGTTTAGATTTATTAGTTCTTTTTGATTCCCTATCAAGGGGTGTCACAATTGGTATCAGAGCCCATGTTGCTCCCGACGCACACACGTGTACCCCAAAGTTAATTTTGAACTTGACCTCGAATAATAAATGAGAGATGGGTAGAACTAAGGACCTAAGTTGGTAGTCTCTTTATGCATGCTATTTGTTAGGTTCTAACATGATTGATTTATTTGGTGTCTTGAGAAGATGGTGCGACCAACCAAGGTGGAGAATACTATCATGAAAGCCTTTATTCTAATACTTTGGAATCAACGGAATGCCAATGCTCAAGTCGATCATCGCCCTAACTGTCGTTGCAAGAGACCCTTTGTACCCTCTTCTTCGTCATCGGCTAATAAGAAGAAGAAGCTCGTTCCATGAGGACAAGGACCAAGTGGACAAGGGCAAGGTGGACAAGCTCCCTCGTCGGAAGACAACCCTGAGGAGACCAACAAGTTCTTCAAGTGTAGGCAAGCATATCACCCCGAGATTGGATGCTATGATATGCCCTTGAAGTGTTACCATTGCAAGAAGCCCGGGCATTTCATCAAGGATTGCCCCGAGAAGAAGATTAATCCTCCTCCTCATGCTCCGGAAGCCAAGCCAAGAAGAGTCATTCATGTCGAGAATCAAGTCGGAGCCGTCGTTGCTCCCGACACCGCTACGGGTGTGTTTTCCATCCTTGATGAACCTTACCTTACTTTTATCCCGTAATGCTCATCCTTCCTTTATAAACTCTCTTTTGTTTTACCTTGGAAACTAGTTTGGTACCCACTCGACCTATCCTTCGTTTTTGTTTCTCCTTCTATAATATCTTGTATATGGATCTCTTTCTCTTGAAGGATGTCTTTACCGTCCCAAAGATTCCTTCCTCTCTTAGAGTACCTTGTCTTACCCCTTTATCTTTGTGCTTCTATACCTTTCGCAACTCTTCTCTCATATCTTGGAAGTTGCCTTTGTACCTTTTATTCTTATAAGACCCCTCATGGACACCTTCATCTTTGCCTTATGGAATGTTAACTTTGGTCGGATAAGTTGGCTTTCGAGGAGATTGTTTGTGATTGACCCATGACCTTTGTCTTGAGAGGTTGTGTTGTTGGAGAGGCTTAGGTAGTATGGTGAGACATACCTTGCTGTTCCTTATGCGTTGTTGCTTGATATGAAGTGAGTGTGGATGATTAGTGGAATTCTTTGTGTAAAGTCTGAGTTGTACACGTTACTAGGATTAGGGAACTTGGTCTTGTTGTTTACACTTGGAATTTGAGAACTTGGTGACCTGAGTATTGTTACTTGAGGTTTTGACATGGAGTAGAGTTTATGATGAGAGCTTGGAAGGAAACACCTATAGGACGTTGTTGGTCATTGGTGATGAAAGTGTTACTTGGAAGTTTGAGTTAAGCTCGAGGTTAGCACAGTCGGTATACTTTTGTGAGTGTTGTGATGATTACATAAGAACCATGTTAGGAGTTGTTGCTAGTCTTGGAATCTCATTTGGGTATTCACTTTGCGATAATGAGGATTAGTAGCCAGAGTCCTTGAGATGTAATTATAAGTTGGGATCGATAGATATTGAGCTAGGATGTGACACCCTTAAAATTTAGCGTTATCTAATTACTTAAAGGCGTAAATTCTACGGAAAAACTGGTAGGATATGTTTGTAAATGGTTCAACTAGATAAAACCTGCAATTTCAAAAAAAATTTCTAACTAAACCATTCACAACCAATCCAACTCAAGAAGTCCAACATTCCCAGAAGCGGGTGCCAAGACCCTGCAAAAGCTGATGAACTACTTTACATGCCATAGCTAAATAAGAAAGTAGAATGATACAAACCCAAAATAGAAAAAGGGAGACATATGTCCCTTCAAATAATATACAAAACCAAAAGTTAGAAGATTATAGACATAACCAAAAGATAAAAGGTTTCTACAAAAGAAAGCCAAACTAGGTCCAAGGTTCCTTGCTCACTAGCTCGTCTGTGACCCCCAACAAAGCATCAACAACCTGTCAATCGCATTTTATACAAACACGAAAGCCACAATTCAGTGGGGAGTAACTTCGAGTCCTCCCAGCCACGAATCGTCAAAATTAATGTAACATGTAATGTAACATGTAAACAATTTGATAAACCATTTACTTATCATGTATTCTAACAAATGACCCCTAAGCTGACCAAACTAACCTATCATGTGAATCATATAACAAATAGTAATCCAAACTTTATCAATCAGAATCGCTTACATCTCACCTATTACGAGTTCATAAAATCACCATACAAGAAAGGGCAATATATCAAAGACATGCATAAGTTCTTAGCACGGTCAATAGTCACTTTGTAACTCGAGTCTATACCACGAGGTAGGGAAGGTAATCGAACCGGTATCTTCTTGGCTCGGTTAATATTAATAAAACATGGCCAAGAGACAACACAACCCTAGCCTAAAATCTGCGCAGACCTAGACATGCGGATACACACCACCGCACCCAAGACCCACAACTTTTTTTAAAACAAAGTGAAGTGAGTACCCTAAGGAGTCCACCAAAGGGTTGGCTAGTACTTAAGCTGACCACTTACTATCAAAATAAGTAACTGAGGTCATGCCCCAACTTGGATAAACATCCACTAGTCAGGAACACAAAGGCTATCAAGCAGTGAACATATACTCGTCAAAGACTATAAAGACCTATCTATGATGAAGGCCGAAGTACTCACCTAGGACCTAGTCCCAGCTAGTCCCAGCTTGAATACTTTAGCCCATACCACACAAGACTCACCACACAAGTCAAGTAAGACACCCACTTAACCATAAGAGGGCAAAAAGTCCTACTTACCAACATAAATTCTAACATTCAATCATGTGAAAGGCTATAATATTGTCTATTCAAAGATACAAATCCAACAAAGTGTCCTCAATAAGAATTCAATACTAACTTCCAATTCTAGCAATTTTAACAATATTAAAGGCTTTAGGGAATCTAGGGCCATTACTACAAAATAAGAAGCTATTTAAATTCAACTAACTAAATAAGAAGCTATTTAAATTCAACTAACTACACATGTGAAATAGAGATATAATAAATGGCCTAAAACAAGAAAAAGGCCGATTATCTAATTCATTCAACCGAATTTTTACCCGCAACCCCAGCCCTGCGACAGGTACGGGTCAAATTGCGGCTGACCAATCACTCAATTAACTGACATCGCATCAGTCAAAGGGACTAAGGCTCAGTTTTCGGCACAATCAACAAAACATTACAATTATCGCTATAAAATTCATTTTGAGCCTATTAATTACAATTTCATTTTGTAAACTATCCTAACATGTGATAACTATTAATATAAGCATAGTTTTACCATTAACATAATTTTTATTACTTATATGATTCAATTCCTAAAGTGTACTCATACTAACTATGTCATTAATAAACCTTAAATGACAAATTTTGCATGGAAAACCGCGAAACAAGCAACGGACCGACCCGGGCCAACCGTGGGCTAGCCGTGGGCCTGCCACGGGCCTGCCGGCCTGCTGCCCGTCCCCCTACACCACCATTTTTTTTCCATTCTTATTTAGTAAAAGACCGTCTGAACATTAATTAATCGTTCCCAATTCAACTTGTTAATTTAAACTAACAAAAGGCATAATTTAAGCATACATGCAACAAATTTTAACATGTGAAAACTACTACTCAAACAAAAATTCACCAAACATACAAAAATCAAAAACATGTGACGATCTTTCGTCGAGTAACTCGAAATATGTTACCTTAAGCTAGAAAAATGAGCAATTAGCACCTTAAACCCAAACCCTAACTAGCAACTATCCGCTTTCTTCAATAATATACGAGTCCCCAAACTCGTCTTCCAATTCTTCACCTAAATAAACAATAAAAACACAATAATTAAGCCTAAAAACCGAATTTACCGAAATTTCATCTTAAAACAACTTCAAGAAAACTGAAATTAAATTATACCAAGTTGTAGATCTCGTCGAGGGGATTCCGGAAAGGTAAATTATGCGAGAATCCGATAAGAAATGAAGAAATTATGTCGATTTTTAGCTTGAAATGATGAAAAATGGTGTTTTGGGAATTTTAGGTGATGAAGATCAAAGAAATCAGAAAAATGAAGGGGAAGGGGGGTTTGGTGCGCGTGAAAGGAAGAAAGGAAAGGAGGAGAGCGGGTTTGAGTCGGGATTTTTCGAGTCGGTTTTGACTTGTTTCGATAAAAATTAAAACCGTAAGTCAAACGTAAATTCCGTCAAGACCAAAGTTCTTAAACACGAGATTACAATAAAATTGAGTATTCATACGACCCATTTCCAAATTCGTTTACCCAACGTTCGAAAGAATTGTCATTTCCCCTCGATACGCCCTTATTTCGAAATAAAAAGTTTTACACGGTTTAAACTATTTTTAAACATCTCGAAACTATCTAAATAAATACTTTTCTTCAAAATATAATAAAATTATATTTCTTTGAATTATTTTTACTTTAAATACTTAAATATCAACTTTTATTTGATTAATAAATTATTTCCAAAATATATTAACGGTCCGAAATTACGGGGCGTTACAATCACCCCTCCTTTTAAAAAGTTTCGTCCTCGAAACTCAGAAGGAGAAATTATAGTTATAAGAAAATATAGGTATCTTTCCAATGAAACAGTGATACTCTTGTTGATCAGACAAGAACATCCACATTCATATCAAGATACAAAAATATTTCTACACCAATAAATGAGAAAACCCATTATTGGGACGTCTCCAACAACGAGATTTAACATTCACTAATGTTAAAATCATTGAAAATCATAAAAGCATTTTCAAAATTTTAGTTTAAAGTTCTATAATAAGAATAATATCTTTACCAATTATGATTAAATACGGCTTAGTACCGCGGAGAAGAAGTAAGAAAAAGGAATCATTACACAAAACGAGAAAGGTTCACTCAATTTTCCAACCACAGAGTCATCTTACTAGGTCCTCCGAACATCAACAGGGCAACAATCAGAGGCCGCACTAATCCAAAGAGCCATATGTACCACTCATCGACAAGTCTATGCATAAGCTAATCCTTGAGACAATCCTATCCTCTACAATATTCCAATTCCAATAGAAAGATTCCTCAAAGGGTTCAATATAAGGTCCAAATTTACAATAACATTCCAAAACAACTTTCATAAGCCTAAGGTTAAGGCTTCCAACAAAGTTATATTCGTATCCAACTAGTGTCAACTATGGTTCCTCAAACATTCTACAAGGTTTTTATTTCAAAACAAGGTAGTAACATACCAATCCCAAAATCCGAAAAATCAATAGGATCTCACGTTCCTTTATCCTTTTATTTATTAAGGATTGCCAAAAGCGGAACTACACTCAACTACAACACTGTCCCATCATCTCAAGTACTCAATGCGACCTCAAGGTCTATCAAACTATAGGTTTAACAAATTCTTCTCAATACTAAGTCTCTCTCAACTCAAAAACTCTCAAGAGCCAATTAATACCAAATCACATCACCAATCCATTCTGGTCATCTACATCCCCAAGGAGTATTCTTTCAAATTTGATATCCTAAACTTACTTACTATCAAATTCTCAAGGAACAAGGTCATAATTGTAACAACACTATATCACCTTAGAGTTCCTAAAACCATTAATTGAAATTATGTTCCTTAGCCTAACAATTGGTGTCAACCATACCATTACCTCAATAGTAATCAATATCGCTCACTAAGACCAACTAATAATCCCACCTTTAACATATCTCACACGGTAACATATACATTATCAAACCCTCATCTCCAAAGTGATTATGAAAGCCCAACCCAAACTCGGCTACTTAGTCAAACCTATATCCTCAAATCACATCTCACAAACTCTGTAAACATGGTCAACAGGGTACCAACTATACTAAGGAGGTAAGGAGTGATAACGGAATAGAGAAACAGTAAAACATTTCTGAAGGGTGCATGCATCTGACAAGTTAGGAAACTAAGGAGTCGACAGTAAAGATAACGGTTGACAAAAATAAGAGGTATTCGAGTTAAGAAGATATCTCGGGAAAGAAGAAGTTACGTAAAATTTAGCATAAAAACAGGGTTCAAAGATCGTTAAAGAGAAGGAAAGGAGAAAAGAAGATAATGGAAGGGTTATCGCTTACCAAACACTCATCAAAGCTTATGATCGATATGATAAGGTTACATCACTAAGGTGCTCAACAAAGCCCCAAAAGTCTACCAAATTATAAGACTAACAAGGATTCCACAATGGTAGATATTCCTCAACTCAATTGGTTCTAAGAGCCAAAATCAATTCACCACACAAATAAATTTATTACCACCCATGTCCCAAAATATCTCCTTTACAATTCTCGTCATTGAACTTCACTTACTATGTCATCCCTAAGTACCATAGCTTGTCTACTCTATCATCTCACCACTTAATACTTCTAGTCTCCGATACCATAAATTGGAATCACATCCTTGAACTCATGAACTACATCGAACAATATTCCACCAAAATTCCCAAATCCAGATATGATTAATAAGGTCAACCATGTGTTCTCAAATTTCGAAAGGTCAACAAGGCTACTCTATACTAGATTTGGTCAACTCAAAAGGTTTAACAAACTAACTAATTCCAAAGTACGATACCAAACCATTAAGCAACGTCAATGTCCTATTGTATTCCTTTCAAGGCCTACAAGGATTAGGGCTAACTATCATTCCTTTAATTCTCCATAAGAAACATCGAGACTCTCAAATGAAGTAGCTAGGTTCATTCCATCTTATGTGCTAAGGTAGTACCTCATACTCAATCATCTATAACAAACAAGCTCTCAATAGACATAAATCCAAAGGTGTTCCTAAACTCACTAGGCTCTCATATCATGCACAACTAACAAGTCTAACCAAAGGATCCCAAGTTATATTCTCCTATACCACTCAAACCTTAACCAATCAATTTCTCAACTCTTTCACACCCTCCAAAGTTACATTCTCTCAAAACCGGGTTCTCTTGAACAAGGGGACTATCCTGTGGAATACAAGGAAGGTGTCCACATGGACTTTATTATAAGAAGAAAACGAACCCAAGATGAATCGGGAGAAAGAATTGAAAGGTAGTTACCAAGGCGAAAGAAGAGGAATTTGAAAGACGAATAAACAACGAGATTGGAAAAATAAGGTAAGATTGCATTATCTACATCTATTGGAGAGCCATCTTACAAAAGAGAAAATCAATTAGTACCTAACAATTAGCAATCACAAACAGACTACCACATAAAATCCTAAATCTACCCATCCTACCCATCTCTCAAGTTTATTATTTAAAGGTCAAGTGATTTTAAGTGGGGTGCACAAACGTGCGTCGGGAGCAATAAGCTCTGATACCAACTGTGACACCCTTAAAATTTAGCGTTATCTAATTACTTAAAGGCGTAAATTCTACGGAAAAACTGGTAGGATATGTTTGTAAATGGTTCAACTAGATAAAACCTGCAATTTCAAAAAATTTTCTAACTAAACCATTCACAACCAATCCAACTCAAGAAGTCCAACATTCCCAGAAGCGGGTGCCAAGACCCTGCAAAAGCTGATGAACTACTTTACATGCCATAGCTAAATAAGAAAGTAGAATGATACAAACCCAAAATAGAAAAAGGGAGACATATGTCCCTTCAAATAATATACAAAACCAAAAGTTAGAAGATTATAGACATAACCAAAAGATAAAAGGTTTCTACAAAAGAAAGCCAAACTAGGTCCAAGGTTCCTTGCTCACTAGCTGTCAATCGCATTTTATACAAACACGAAAGCCACAATTCAGTGGGGAGTAACTTCGAGTCCTCCCAGCCACGAATCGTCAAAATTAATGTAACATGTAATGTAACATGTAAACAATTTGATAAACCATTTACTTATCATGTATTCTAACAAATGACCCCTAAACTGACCAAACTAACCTATCATGTGAATCATATAACAAATAGTAATCCAAACTTTATCAACTGTAACCGGCTTACATCTCACCTATTACAGTTCATAAAATCACCATACAAGAAAGGGCAATATATCAAAGACATGCATAAGTTCTTAGCACGGTCAATAGTCACTTTGTAACTCGAGTCTATACCACGAGGTAGGGAAGGTAATCGAACCGGTATCTTGGCTCAGCGGTTAATATTAATAAAACATGGCCAAGAGACAACACAACCCTAGCCTAAAATCACGAGACCTAGACATGCGGATACACACCACCGCACCCAAGACCCACAACTTTTTTTAAAACAAAGTGAAGTGAGTACCCTAAGGAGTCCACCAAAGGGTTGGCTAGTACTTAAGTTGACCACTTACTATCAAAATAAGTAACGAGGTCATGCCCCAACTTGGATAAACATCCACTAGTCAGGAACACAAAGGCTATCAAGCAGTGAACATATACTCGTCAAAGACTATAAAGACCTATCTATGATGAAGGCCGAAGTACTCACCTAGGACCTAGTCCCAGCTAGTCCCAGCTTGAATACTTTAGCCCATACCACACAAGACTCACCACACAAGTCAAGTAAGACACCCACTTAACCATAAGAGGGCAAAAAGTCCTACTTACCAACATAAATTCTAACATTCAATCATGTGAAAGGCTATAATATTGTCTATTCAAAGATACAAATCCAACAAAGTGTCCTCAATAAGAATTCAATACTAACTTCCAATTCTAGCAATTTTAACAATATTAAAGGCTTTAGGGGAATCTAGGGCCATTACTACAGAATAAGAAGCTATTTAAATTCAACTAACTAAATAAGAAGCTATTTAAATTCAACTAACTACACATGTGAAATAGAGATATAATAAATGGCCTAAAACAAGAAAAAGGCCGATTATCTAATTCATTCAACCGAATTTTTACCCGCAACCCCACCCTGCGATGACAGTGCGGGTCAAATTGCGGTGACCAATCACTCAATTAATCGACATCGCATCATCAAAGGGACTAAGGCTCGGTTTTCAAGCACAATCAACAAAACATTACAATTATCGCTATAAAATTCATTTTGAGCCTATTAATTACAATTTCATTTTGTAAACTATCCTAACATGTGATAACTATTAATATAAGCATAGTTTTACCATTAACATAATTTTTATTACTTATATGATTCAATTCCTAAAGTGTACTCATACTAACTATGTCATTAATAAACCTTAAATGACAAATTTTGCATGGAAAACCGCGAAACAAGCAACGGACCGACCCGGGCCAACCGTGGGCTAGCCGTGGGCCTGCCACGGCCTGCCCGCGGCCTGCTGCCCGTCCCCTACACCACCATTTTTTTTCCATTCTTATTTAGTAAAAGACCGTCTGAACATTAATTAATCGTTCCCAATTCAACTTGTTAATTTAAACTAACAAAAGGCATAATTTAAGCATACATGCAACAAATTTTAACATGTGAAAACTACTACTCAAACAAAAATTCACCAAACATACAAAAATCAAAAACATGTGACGATCTTTCGTCGAGTAACTCGAAATATGTTACCTTAAGCTAGAAAAATGAGCAATTAGCACCTTAAACCCAAACCCTAACTAGCAACTATCCGCTTTCTTCAATAATATACGAGTCCCCAAACTCGTCTTCCAATTCTTCACCTAAATAAACAATAAAAACACAATAATTAAGCCTAAAAACCGAATTTACCGAAATTTCATCTTAAAACAACTTCAAGAAAACTGAAATTAAATTATACCAAGTTGTAGATCTCGTCGAGGGGATTCCGGAAAGGTAAATTATGCGAGAATCCGATAAGAAATGAAGAAATTATGTCGATTTTTAGCTTGAAATGATGAAAAATGGTGTTTTGGGAATTTTAGGTGATGAAGATCAAAGAAATCAGAAAAATGAAGGGGAAGGGGGGTTTGGTGCGCGTGAAAGGAAGAAAGGAAAGGAGGAGAGCGGGTTTGAGTCGGGATTTTTCGAGTCGGTTTTGACTCGTTTCGATAAAAATTAAAACCGTAAGTCAAACGCAAATTCCGTCAAGACCAAAGTTCTTAAACACGAGATTACAATAAAATTGAGTATTCATACGACCCATTTCCAAATTCGTTTACCCAACGTTCGAAAGAATTGTCATTTCCCCCCGATACGCCCTTATTTCGAAATAAAAAGTTTTACACGGTTTAAACTATTTTTAAACATCTCGAAACTATCTAAATAAATACTTTTCTTCAAAATATAATAAAATTATATTTCTTTGAATTATTTTTACTTTAAATACTTAAATATCAACTTTTATTTGATTAATAAATTATTTCCAAAATATATTAACGGTCCGAAATTACGGGGCGTTACATGGGATGAGTTAGATGTTTTGAGTGGTTGTCTCGTAACTTGGAAAATGTCACCATCTATGCTTTAGGTTTCGAGAGTATAACAAGATCTCTTTGGGATGATAGAATGTGCAAAAGAACTTTTGAATTTGGATTTTTGATTGAGGGTTTTACCATTTTGAAAAACTCATAGTTGACACTAGTTGGATATGAGTATAGCTTTGTTAGAAGCTTTGACCTTGATCTCGGGGAGGTTGGTTGTAGATGTTTGAGGATTTGGAGTGATAAAATCACATTTATAGTGAAGTACCTTGTATCATGGAATAGCTTAGGATGAAGTAACGTATGTGTTTTGAGGAAATCCTTGGGAGTGATGTGGTTATAAGTTTTGTTGTTAGGAAGTTTTCGGAACCGCTTAAAATGATGTTGTGTTTGAGATTTGAGTATCTGGCGTTTCCTTATTGTCTAATCTCCTTTTTCATTGACCATAAGCGTTACTGTTCATACCTCTCTTTCTCGCTTTGTCGTGCTCTTCCTTTAAGTTTGATACTCGTAACCTATAAAACTCTATCTTTGACATCCTTGTTGATCTTACTTTGACTCTTACCCTTAGGAAGTTCATCATTTTGTTGGTTAAGTTTGGATTCTTTTAGCGTACTTTGTATTTTGACGTCTAAGATACTTTTCAATTCGTATAATTTCTAAACAATTCGATCAAGCTAACATTTTTGATTCGTTGTTAAGAGTTTATGTTACTTTTACAAAACTTTAACTATTTTAAAGGTTTGAAAATGAAAATTTGATTTAGTCCCCCTTTTTGTTCTTTGAGTATAGACTTCCTTATCATGATCTTTGATGGCTAAACTCGAGATTGTTTTAATTTTGCTCAATTTCTAACTAATTTTGATCTATTTATGATTTCCTTGTCAAAGTTTGAAGTTATATTTCCAAGGACTTGACTCCTTTAAGAGTTTAAAAATGAAATTTTTATTTTTGTTTTGGCTTTTGTAAAAGAAAAATTGAGTGGATTATCATTTTCATTTGGTTTTAACGTTGATGGGATGTTAGGAATCGTTATTAAAGGCGTCGAATAACTTGTTCTACACTTATAGACGAATGATTTTATTTTGAACTTGTCCTTGACTTGGAAAGTTAGCGCTCTTGTGTGTACGACAAGAGCAATTTCGTTCCATGAAGGAGATTTATACCTTTGAAAACTCTCCATAAATGTTTTTGGAAGTATTTTGATTTCGAATTTCTACAAATGACTTGGTATTTGGCCTTGTCTTTGATTTGGAATGTGATGTTCTTGAATGCGCAACGAGAACACTTACGTTCCTCTGACAAGAATCTAGTGTTGTTGGAAAACTCTACTTAAAACTTTTGAAGGGATTTTAATTTTTGCAATAAGTAACCTTTTAATGTTTTGGTTGCCGATTTCAAAAGTCCGACTTTATATTTATAACCTTTAATTTTCTACTTTCAAGTTTCGAGGACGAAACTTTTTAAAAGGAAAAGTGAGGTGATTGTAACACCCGCGAATTTTCCATTTTGACATTTATGATTTAATTAACCATTCTATTGCCTTATTTATATTTTAAATTATTTAATTTAATTAATTTAATTTTTAAGCATGATTTTTATAAATATTATATTTTTAAAGCTTAGCTTATATAAAAATAAATATTTTTGATAGGATAGTAATAATAATAATAATAATAATAATAATAATAATAATAATAATAATAATAATAATAATAATAATAATAATAATAATAATAATAATAATAATAATAATAATAATAATAATAATAATAATAATAATAATAATAATAATAATAATAATAATAATAATAATAATAATAATAATAATAATAATCCATCACTTGTGGATTCGATGGGTGGATAAGGTTTATATAAAGCAGACTGATTGGATGGATTATAAACCAACTAGTGCTAGTTCCTGGGCATGGAGGAAAGTATGTGAGATCAAAGAGGTTTTTAAAGATGCTTATGTGCAAGGGCAATGGTCTGATGATGATGAGAAGTACACGATAAATGATGGGTATAAGTGGCTGACTCAACATGATATGAGCAGGGTCTCTTGGTTCAAGAGTGTGTGGAACAAATTCATCATCCCCAAGCACTCTTTTATTATTTGGCTTCTAAATCAGGAAAGACTCTTGACTCTTGATAGGCTTGGTAAGATGGGTATTACTCACCAAACTAGATGTTTTTTATGTGGCATTCATGATGAGAATCATCGTCATTTATTCCAGGAGTGTGATTATGCTAGGCATTGTTATGCTCAGTTATTTGCCTGGCTGCAGGTTCAGGTTCCTGCTCATTTAAGTGCTGACAGTATATTGAGAATTAGGAAGTATACTGGTTTTACCCGCTTGCTTCTCAGTTCACTTGTTGCTGCTGTGCAATACCACATTTGGCGGTGCAGAAATACTTGTCGTGTGGATGGATATGTGACTCACCCTACTGTTATCCTTAAGCGTATAAAGAGTGATTGTAGAATGCGTCTTATGACTCTCTCTATAGGAAGTCTGAAAAGAGGGGAGATTGATTGGTGCATGCAGCGAGGACTCATGTAATATGTGTTCTAATGTATGTATATGGTGGTCTGAACTTTGGTGAATAGGTCACTGGTTGTAATGGTGTGTGATGGCCTCTTTTGGCTTGGTTATATAATATTACTTACATTTCCACCAAAAAAAAAAATATTTTCGCTCTTGAGTTATAGTAGGCTTGAGACGTAATTTCTTGTAGAAATCGACTCATTTAGAGTTGTTGGGCCTAATATGCCTTATGGACCTTTTTCCTTCTCTTTTCTCTTCACAAATCCCTCACAACAACTTCATCTCCTTCACTCATTATTTCTGAAATTTTACAACAAACACACCACCGTTGTTACTCTATCTCCACTCAACCCTAAAATCCTCATATCTCACTCAATTCTTCACCAATTTCGTCAATTCTCACACCATTCTCCTCCTCATCTCGTTCCCCTTCTTTCTAAGTAAGAAAGATGTCAACTTTTCTCATATTTCGAAATTCTCATCTTATGAGGATGTGGATTCTTTACTTAATTCTTTCAGTTTTTTGTTTAGGGGAAGGTCTAGACCACCCGGAAGAGGATTCTTACATTGTTGATGACTCATTAGAAGATTGAAGTGGAAAAAGGTAACGGTGATGGGTTACTCGACATTTATGTTAAAATTGTGTGAATTATGTGTTAGTAGACTCATATAAATGTTAAAATTGGTATCTTTCATGACTTGTGGTAATTTGGTGTTGAGTAAAGTACTTGTATGACAATTCTCACATGTTTAATGAGTAATTTCATGTTTTGAGATATTATGGTGAAGTATAAGGTTGTGTTAATGAAATTTTCACATAATTACATGAATGAATCTTGCTTTAAAGTTCATAATCGACACCATATGTTAATTATATCTTAAATGTGGCAATTTTTCCAAGTATTTTTCATATTGGGAGAGTATATGATGATTGTAGTTAAGATTGTTGAGTTTTGAAAGCTTTG